>NW_027362763.1:726717605-727386355 GCF_046119375.1 Phyllobates terribilis | reverse complement strand
AGCAATAAACCTTCCACGATCACACAGTCTACTGTGGATACACAGAAGGCTGGCCCATCCAATCCTGAAGCTGGTTCTCCTTCCTCCCGCCATTATCAGTCACAGGAGACATATGACCCAAAGCTTGGCCACTCCGAGTATCTGTTTGGTACATATCCTTTGGTTGGCTCTGGCCTATCACCGTGCAGCATTGAAGAGGGACAAGAGGAGGTGGCATGCGTTGATGCTCAAGGATTTGAGGACCTACGGCCAGAAGAAAGCGACTTGGCAGAACGTCATTTAATGTCTCCAGAGGTGGAGGCTGATGATGATTAGACACAGTTGCCATCAGGTTAGCCTACAATGTCAACTGGGAAGGAGGATGAGATGGAAGACGAGGTGGTCGATGATGACCCCACTGATCCGACCTGGACCGTTGGCATGCATAGCAATGACAGCAACACAGAGGAAGATGGATATGTAGCTCCAACATAGGCACCAAGGGGTCGTGGTTTGCGCAGAGTGAGAACTGGGTCAACTGTTCCCAAGAGCACCCCCGCTGTGTGCCAAGTCAGGGCAAGGGGGCGTTCAGCTGCTGCGTGGAATTTTTTTTCTGAAAGTCCTTCAGAGAAAAACATTGTAGTCTGTAGCATCTGCCATACCAAGTTGAGCAGAGGCCAGGGCAAAGGCAACCTAAGTACCACCAGTATGCGAAACCAAATGGCAGCCAAGCACCCCAGTAGGTGAGCGGAACACCAGGGTACCAAATCTGCGTCTGCGGGTCAAACTAATGCCATGTCGCCTGGGCTATGTCATTCAGAATCTGCTGTTCAGGAAGCAGGCACTCATACCTTCTGCCCACAAGCTGCGGTTGCTCACTCAAAACAAATATCAACCACATCCACTTCCTTGTCCCAGCAAAGCGTTCAATTGTCCGTGCCTGTGAGCTTGGAAAGAAAGCATAAATACCCAGCCACGCACCCACACACACAAATACTAAACTCGCAGATTGCCAAATTGCTAGCTGTGGAGACATTGCCGTTTAGGCTTGTGGGAACACAGTCTTTCCGTGATCTCTTGGCTGTGACTGCCCCACGATACAGTGTTCCCAGCCGCCACTATTTTGCCCGGTGTGCCGTTCCTGCGTTACACAAGCATGTGTTAAGCAATCTGAAACGTGCTCTCACCAACGCCGTAACCGGGAAGGTCCACCTAACAATAGACACCTGGACAAGTTGTTGTGGATAGGGACGATACATTTCTGGCACGGCACACTGGGTGAATCTGGTGGAGGGTGGGACAAAGGCGCAAACGGGAACATCACACATCCTACCCACGCCAAGAAGAGCAGGCCCAACTTCTGTCAGGGTTTCCGCCTCTTCATATTCCACTTCCTCTCTCCCATCCTCCTGTTCCTCATCCTCTGCTGAATTACCCTCCCCATCACTGCCAAGCTGGGACCTGTGCAGCAGTGCATCAGCAAAGGGGCAACACGCTTTGCAGAAGCTGATCTGTTTAGGTCAGAAAGCACATACTGCCACAGAGCTGTGGCAAGCTTTAAAACAACAGACCGATGAGTGGCTCTCCCCGCTGCACCTCCAACCTGGTCTGGTCGTCTGCGATAATGGGCGTAACCTGGTGGCGGCTTTAAAGGTCAGCAAGTTGGTACACGTGTCATGCATGTCTCATGTGCTGAACCTAGTTGTTCAGAAATTTCTGAAAACTTACCGTGACTTGCCGTACCTACTTGAGAAGGTGCGCCGTATTAGCGCCCATTTCCGCCATTCCTCTACCGCTTTTGCTGCTCTTACAGAGCTGCAAAAGCGCTTGAATTTGTCAAGTCACCGACTCATTTGCAATCTGCCCACGGGGTGGAACTCCACCTATCATATGTTGGCGAGGATTAGTGAACAGCAGAGGGCAGTAACTGAATACCAGCTTCAGCATGCCCGTCAGACTGAGAGTCAGCCACCACACATAACAGCTGTTGAGTGTGTGTGGATCGCTGACATGTGTGAGGTTCTTGAGAACTTTGAGTACTGCACCAACCTCGTGAGCAGTGATCAGGCTATTATCAGAGTAACCATCCCGCTGCTGTGTCTCTTGAAACAATCACTGCATAATCTCAAAGAGGAAGCTTTGAATGCCCAGCATTTTGGTATGGAGCCAGATTTCCCAATGGGTGTTACTACCCAGCCCAGCCAATATTCTGAGGCAACAATGGGTGATGAGGAGGAAGATGAGGAGGATGAGGAGGGAGAGGACTTGTTTTTCTGTGCTACCGAGGGGACTCGTAATGCTACAGAGGGGACACTCAACCCAAGCTTCATGTCTGTCCAGGCTGGATGGGCTGGAGAGGAGGACGAGGAGGTGGAGGAGGAGGAGGAGGCGAGTCAGCGTGAGGAGAGGATGGGTACTTTTTCTACTGTTCGGGACACAGAACATTTGCCTTTTTGCAGCTTGGTCCATATGGCACAGTTCATGTATAAGTGTCTGTGGCAAGACCCTCGCGTGATACACATTTTATCCAACAACCTATACTGGTTGGCCACCTTTCTCGATCCACGGTACAAGGAGAAATTTCCTTCTTTCCTTTTGGAGTCACCAAAGAGTTTTACAAGGAATCGTTCAAGAGGGCAGTTGTAGATCAGTTGCTGAAAACATCACCCTCAGACAATGCTGGTGGCAGAGGTACCGGCTCTTTTCAACACCAAGGGATAATGGGGAGCTCCAACAGAGGTGGGGGGAAAATGTGCACAAATTGGGCAGTTTTCAATAAACCAGCACAACAGCAAGGGCTATCTGTGGCTGTAACAATGCCAAGGAGGGATAAGTTGCAGAACATGGTCAAGGGGTACTTAAGTGACCATACGTTCCTCCTTTCTGACGCTTCAGTTCCCTTTAATTATTGGGTGTCTAAGCTGAACACTTGGCACGACCTCTCCTTTATATGCCTTGGAGGTGCTGGCCTGCCGGGCTGCTAGTGTGGTGTCTGAGCGTCTTTTCAGTTCCACTGGGGCAATCATCACTGATAGGCGCACAAGCCTCTCCACGGCAAATGCAGACAGACTTACTCTGATTAAATTCAACAAGGACTGGATATCTCCACAGTTTGTAATCCCTCCAGATGACAGCAGGCCAACCTAAATTCACCAAAAATGCAGATTCATGCTACTGCTGTTAATGTCACCCCCTTCCTATAAAAACCCGTTTCCTTCCTTCGTCAACCATGACTCAACCCATAGGTCTAATTTTTACAAACCCTATGCACATTGTGCAGTGGACAAACCAGGACAGTATTCCTGCTCCAGCCTAACTACTATTTGTGATTGGAGGCTCATGGGATGGTAGCTACCTACGTCAACCATGACTCAGCCCATAGGACTAATTTTTACAAACCCTATGCACATTGTGCAGTGGACAAACCAGGACAGTATTCCTGCTCCAGCCTAACTACTACAGTGGTGGCCAAAAGTATTGGCACCCCTGCAATTCTGTCAGATAATACTCAGTTTCTTCCTGAAAATGATTGCAATCACAAATTCTTTGGTATTATTATCTTCATTTAATTTGCTTGCAAGGAAAAAACACAAAAGAGAATGAAGCAAAAATCAAATCATTGATCATTTCACACAAAACTCCAAAAATGGGCCAGACAAAAGTATTGGCACCCTCAGCCTAATACTTGGTTGCACAACCTTTAGCCAAAATAACTGCGAACAACAGCTTCCGGTAACCATCAATGAGTTTCTTACAATGCTCTGCTGGAATTGTAGACCATTCTTCTTTGGCAAACTGCTCCAGGTCCCTGATATTTGAAGGATGCCTTCTCCAAACTGCCATTTTGAGATCTCTCCACGGGTGTTCTATGGGATTCAGGTCTGGACTCATTGCTGGCCACCTTAGAAGTCTCCAGTGCTTTCTCTCAAACCATTTTATAGTGCTTTTGGAAGTGTGTTTTGGGTCATTGTCGTGCTGGAAGACCCATGACCTCTGAGGGAGACCCAGCTTTCTCACACTGGGCCCTACATTATGCTGCAAAATTAGTTGGTAGTCTTCAGACTTCATAATGCCATGCACACGGTCAAGCAGTCCAGTGCCAGAGGCAGCAAAGCAACCCCAAAACATCAGGTAACCTCCGCCATATTTGACTGTAGGGACCGTGTTCTTTTCTTTGAATGCCTCTTTTTTTTCCTGTACACTCTATGTTGATGCTTTTTCCCAAAAAGCTCTACTTTTGTCTCATCTGACCAGAGAACATTCTTCCAAAACGTTTTAGGCTTTCTCAGGTAAGTTTTGGCAAACTCCAGCCTGGCTTTTTTATGTCTCAGGGTAAGAAGTGGGGTCTTCCTGGGTATCCTACCATACAGTCCCTTTTCATTCAGACGCCAATGGATAGTATGGGTTGACACTGTTGTACCCTCGGACTGCAGGGCAGCTTGAACTTGTTTGGATGTTCGTCGAGGTTCTTTATCCACCATCTTGCGTTGAAATCTCTCATCAATTTTTCTTTTACGTCCACATCTAGGGAGGTTAGCCACAGTGCCATGGGCTTTAAACTTCTTGATGACACTGCGCACGGAAGACACAGGAACATTCAGGTCTTTGGAGATGGACTTGTAGCCTTGAGATTGCTCATGCTTCCTCACAATTTGGTTTCTCAAGTCCTCAGACAGTTCTTTGGTCTTCTTTCTTTTCTCCATGCTCAATGTGGTACACACAAGGACACAGGACAGAGGTTGAGTCAACTTTAATCCATGTTAACTGGCTGCAAGTGTGATTTACTTATTGCCAACACCTGTTAGGTGCCACAGGTAAGTTACAGGTGCTGTTAATTACACGAATTAGAGAAGCATCACATGATTTTTCAAACAGTGCCAATACTTTTGTCCACCCCCTTTTTTAGGTTTGGTGTGGAATTATATCCAATTTGGCTTTAGGATAATTCTTTTTGTGTTTTTTCCTTGAAGACAAATTAAATGAAGATAATAATACCAAAGAATTTGTGATTGCAATCATTTTCAGGAAGAAACTGAGTATTATCTGACAGAATTGCAGGGGTGCCAATACTTTTGGCCACCACAGTATTTGTGATTGGAGGCCCTTGGGATGGTGGCTACATACGTCAACCATGACTCAGCCCATAGGTCTAATTTTTACAAACCCTATGCACATTGTGCAGTGGACAAACTAGGACAGTATTCCTACTCCAGCCTAACTACTTTTTGTGATTGGAGGCCCTTGGGTTGGTGGCTACCTACGCCAACCATGACTCAGCCCATAGGGCTAATTTTTACAAACCCTATGCACATTGTGAAGTGGACAAATCTGGAATGTACAGTCGTCCTACCAAACTAATATTTGTCATTGGAGGCCCTTGTCACAGGTTGTGCCACATTGTGACTGAGATAGGGAATACATATTCAATAGAAATTTACACAGACTATTGATGACCGACTGATGGCCCTCTGAAAACTTGAATTGAGGGCCACAACTACTACAGTACTCCATCGTAGATAATGTTTGACAAGGGAGGCCCTTGTTATGGAATCTTCCTGCACCTATGACACAGCCCCCAGGAGTAATTTTTGGAAATACGATGCACATTCTGCACTGGACCAAGTAGTACAGTATCAAGAAGTCTTCTCTTCCTATATAATCAGGGGAATATTGACAATCAAAATCTCTGAGCCATTTGGAGAAACTTCTCCCACCCATCCTGGAGGGGGGGGCACCATATATCCTTTGTCCATTGACTTGTACAAGTGATATATTTGAGCTCGTCATCCAATTGACTAGTGCAACTTTATTTTTCCGGTTCACAGAGTTCAGCCATACCTGAGGATCGCAGGCCGCACTCACTGCTACCTTCTATTACTCCATGTCTCTTGGCCATTTTCTCTGTAGTCTCTGCCCTTAAATGAGTTAAATAATAGAGTGAGGGTCCTACAATATGAATAAGTGAGGGCACTCTCAAATGTATTGTACACAAGAGTCACCTCCAAAATCTCTAGAGGAGGGCACTTCAAAATGTATGTTAGAGGGCGACACGAGGGCTCTCACAAAACTCTGCTTTCCTGCCTACTGCAGGCCCTCTGAACATTTGAATTTAGGGCCACAGTATCACATGGTGGTGGAGGAGGAGGAGGAGAGTCAAGCCCAACGCTACAATGGGCACATTGTAAACTGCTATGGAATATGTATTCCACTATCTGAGTGTCAATGATGGAGGGACCGCCAAATGTCTAAGTAACAGCTGTCCCTCCAAAACGCATGTTGCAGAGCCACCTGAGGCCTCTCAGGTCAAAGATCAACATACCTACTGGTACATTCTAGCTGTGCTTGTAAAGTGCTGGGGAATAGCGAACTAAAAATGATGTATGACAGAGGGACCTACAAAATGTATAAGTCAGGGCCCTCCCAATTGTAAAATGCAAAAAAAAGCCACAACAGTATGTGTGAACAAACGCTAAAAGGGATATTTTTTTGGTTTCTCTGGTTTATTTAGCCTTATATACAAGTGATTGTGCAGGAAAAACTGTTTCTTAACCTTTTTGGCCTGTTAAATGCAATTTAGGTTAGGTTTGGTAGTTGTTCTTGTGTGTCTGTTAAAGTTGCGTAATACTACGACAAACTTATTCCCAGAAACCATATGTGAGTCAGAAATGCATGCAGGCACATTCTCCAGGCTCTTCCCATTCTGTTTCATCACTTTCCCATCCTTTTCAGCCTTTTCCTCAGGCCCTCAGACCCCTTTGTAAGGTCCAGCAGAAAATTACTCTCATTTCCCATTGATTTACATTGTACTCGCTATTCGGAACGAATACGCGGTTATTACAAAGTACTCGTTACGAGTATAGCGATGACGAATATTACGGTACTCGCTCATCACTAGTGATATACACTACATTGCAATGCAGAGACTGCTCCACTCTCTTTTATTAGTACGAGTAGACTTCATATTTGTGATGTGTGAGTTTGCTCTATCAATTTGGTGACTGCAGCATGAAACAAAACAGCAGCCTAGGAGAGAAGGTTCATTGCGGAGAGGCGGATGATGAACAGCTGCCACCAGTCGTGCGGCTTTCACTCATACAATGTATTTGCTGTGAAACATAATTCTTCATATTTAATGAAAACACAATGAGCTTCTATTTCTGCTCAAAAAGCATGACAAGAATTGTTGTTTTTACAAGTTCCAGAGCTGCGGTTCCCCAACACACAATGTGTCTTCCAGTTTATATTTCTTTCTGTAGATGAAAATAATTGTATTAAATATTTCATTGCTTCACGTGTAACTGTTGGGATGTCATACTAATGAAAACACAATGAGATTTCCCTACAATGATGACACCCCCATGTTAGGGTATGTGCCCATGATCAGGAGCCACTGCGGCCCCGACGCTGCAGAATAGCGACACCACTTCCGCCCTCATTATGCAAATGAGCGGCCGCGATTTTTTTTTTCCCACATGATGTTAGTCTATTTCCTCATTGATGTTGGTCTATGGGTAAAGTCCACATGTGGACCCGCAAGAGAAATTGACATGCTACAGGTCTGAAAGACGCACCGCATGCCAGTTTTCGCTGGTGATCCGCAGGTGCACAGAGATACATAGTGGACATGGGATTTCTAGAAATCCCATCCACTATGCTGTGACATCTGGACCCTGCGGGATTGACGCTGCATAAACACGCAGCGGCTCCTGATCGTGGGCACACAGCTTGACAGTGACCGCTAAATGCAGGTATGCCTCATAGAACCATAGCCAATTTTTTAAAACTCATTCCAACTTTTTCAAGGAACTTACACTATTTGAAATTGAATCTGCAGGCATGATTTCCCACCCCAAACTATTTATACGAGCATGTAACACTTTTAAAAGAGAAGTCCAGCAATACCATTACATGGCAAATCCATTTCTCTGTTACTGAGAAATAAGTATTTGAATTTATGTGCAAATGAGGCTGAAGAACTATTTGTAGATCTGTAGCCTTTGTCACTCCAGCTCTATTCCCTGCCCAGTGCTGCCTCATCCTGCTTGACTGACAAATAATTTGCTTGAAGTCACACAGTATAGATGCTGTCAGTTAAACAGGAAGAGAGGACACTAGGCGGGGAATAGAGCTGGAGTGACAGAGGCTTCAGATCTACAGTAGCTTGTCAGCCTCATTTGCATATCAATTAAAACGCTGATTTCTCAGTAATGGAGGAACATACTAGTCATGTAAAAGTATTCCTGGACTTGTCTTTAAAAGTGCTACATGCACATATAAATAGTTTGGAGGTGAAATATTGCTTGGCAGATTCTCTTTAAGTTGAAAGCAGAAATTTTACAAAGTCTAATCCTAAACCATATAGGCTATAGTATCAAGAAACTCAATTTTGATAAATTTTGAAAAATTTACAATTGAAAACTTATTGAACCTCTTCTTTTGGCAAACTGGATGACAGGTTTCCTTCTGAAAATATTTTTATATGAATGCAATTAAACTTTCAGAAAAAAAGCGAGAAATAAAAAGAAAACTTCTTCTGCAAAATCACTGACAAACTTGTAGAATAAAAAGCCATTATCATAATTGCTCTCACAAATCAGGTAGTGCAGACACTAGTTCACTAAACATACTGGAAATAATTATCATTGTCTCATTGGAGGACAAAGGTCACTAAAATGTCACTTTAAACATAAAGTCAATTAGAACAGAAAACTCTCTCATGTCCCATTAATTGAAGGAAAACTAAACACAGAGAGTGTATTAAAAATTATCTTAATCTTCTCCTTTCTGATCATCTTATTTTGTGAAATATTACATATAAAACTGAGAAATATTTGAAGAACTCTTCTCTGTTTTTAAGGAAATCAGCTGTTTCCCTCCTCATCTCCCAGTGTATGACTGTAAGACGACTGACTGCAGCAGAAGCCTCTCCCCTGCCCTGTCAGCAGTAAGCTAAAATATTAAATGAGAACTTTCACCAAATTTTTCATGTTGAACTAGACATATGACATAATAGTGGCTGCAGAGTGGAATAACACGTATGTTTTTTTTTCGCCTCTCAGTTGCAGAGATATTAGCAATCAAAGTATTTGACACCTAATGAGTTAAGTCCAAGTGTATGTTATCAGATAGTTTTCACTGAAAGCCTATTTTCAACACTTTGATGCTGACCAATTACAAGCAGGCAGCATCACTCAAAGGAAGGAAAAACACACCCCCATCATTGGTTAGAGCAAGTTTCTCAGTACATGAGATGTATGACAGACAGCTTTGATCTCCTGGTCTAACTTCTTGCATGAATAAGTGTGGAGGGAGGGGCAGTGCAGCTGAGTTTGGCTGTGTCACATTACAAACCCTTCTATCAGCTCTCCTCCTCTCATAGCATTGTCACCTCTGCTGTACCACATCTCCCCACCCCTACACACTGCCTGTCTGGAGATGGATCAGTCATCACACTTATGTCTGTTGTGCTCAACTTGGACTCCATCTGCAGTGAGATCAGAGCAAGCTGTCATTACATCTCACATAGGAGTAGCCCAGAACAGGCAGGTTACTCCTGTGTGAGATGTAATGACAGCCCTGATCTCACTAGAGAGGAAGTACAAGTTGAGCATAAAAGACATAACTGTGATTACTGATGCATCTCTGGACAGGCAATGTGAGGTGAGAGGCAGTACAGCAGAGGTGACAGTGCTATGAAAGGAGGAGAGCTGATAGAATGGTATGTAATGTGACACAGTTAAACTTAGCTGTAGTGCCCCCCACACTGACTTATGCAGGAGGTTAGACCAGAATGTCAGAGCAGTCTGTCATATATATCATATGCTGAGAAACTTACTCCAGACTGCCAGGAATATTAACAGAAATATTTTTGCTTAACCCACACTTTCTGTTATGATCTGCAACATGAACTAAGGAAAGATAGGGGAAAGCTGTCCCTACAGTAAGACTAAGCTGAATCCCTACGATGTAGCGGGCTGCCTGTTCCTAGTGAACAAACCCGCCTTAGTCCTCGGCTAGACTGAACGAAGACCTATAGCATAAAGGGAAGGGTCCCTAAAAGAACTAAGGACTGGGACAAAAAATGGGACACCTCCTACACAGAGAAGTTGTTGCAGAACACAAAAAGACAAACTGACAAAAAGGTACTAGAGGTCCCAGAAGGACCAAGCGAACTGACAGAGAAAGGCACAGAAGCACCTGGCTAGAAAAACAGTCAAACACTGAAGCCCAGCACAGCCAAAAGGGGCGGAGCTGGAATATAAAGGCAGATGGTCACGTGACTGCAAAACACAAGATGGAAAAAACAAACAGGAGGGTTCTAACACTTTCCCCATTAACACTATATGTAAAAGCAAATAAATTTGGACTTCCACCTACCCCTTTAATCACCTTGGGTTTGCCCTTGAATGTCATTCCATAGATAGAGAAAATACAATGGGACTTTCTTTTATCTGGCTTCACTCTGTAGGTCATGCTTTGTGCACAAGATCTGATATTTGACTCTATTATTGATCCTTTGGATGCTGCTCAAGTAAAAGTAATTATGTTTGCATTACTACAGTTCAGTTTACTGACAACAAACTGCGGAAGAGAAGGGAGGGTATTTTTGACTTTGCTATCGGGAGCCTCATGAATTCGAGCTACACCCCTGTAGATAAGGAAGATTAAGCTGAATGTGCACAAGACCAGAGGAAGAAGGGTTAAAGTATATTGTTTTACAGCTTTGAACAAAATACCCATGACAGGTAGCGCAGCCAGAGGAACAAGGTTTCCATTACTGTAACACATCATTTGCTTGTAGCATTTTAGAAGATAAATCAGCTTCTTCTCCACTTCTATTAAAATAATCATCAGCCCTATTGCTTTTTGTAATAGAAACCATGATGAAGCCTATAGATGAAGTCAGGATACATATAACCTATCTTCTTCCACAATGTAACAGGACATAAATACATTTATTAGAACACACAGAATTCCCGGAAGTGCCTCTCTGATACATATAACACAGCACAATCCATATATGATTAATGCATTCGCAGTAGTAGTTGCATTATTTGTGCACCCTCTGTGGAAGGGTCCCTTGTTATTGCCTCTTTTATGGTCCGGATTGCTAAAGTCAAAGCTTCATGTATTATCTCCTGCGATGATCGGAATTGAAACTGGGCATTAATTGTAATGTAAATGCCTCCAGCTATTGATGAAACGTAGAAAATGCTTTAAAGGGGACATCACAGCTCATCTGACATGTCACAGTTTTAAAGATTATCTGTAGTTCCCATGAAATCATTTTGGAACATTTTCTTAATAGAACTTTCAATCTTAGGGATTGATTCCTGCTGGAAACATATAAATACATTGACAGTTGTTCTCTTTTTCAATAAGGTGTGTCATTATGTATTCTTAAAGGGGTTGTCCAGTCTTTTGCTAAAAGTCTGCATTCACACTATATGACTGCAGACATCTGAATCCTCACAGTGCTGTCAGGATTCTTCAGTGTCAGTGGCGAGAATGTGGCACCCCAGGGGTCCGGTGGCCTCAGTGGCATTGCCTCTCTCAAAAGAGGTAATGCCATGCCTGGAAGCAAGCAGGGATCCCCTAGTCAGGTATACTAAACATGCAACACTTTCCTGGCACCAGACCAGCAAGGGGAGCCACTCCCCTTGGCAACTGGTATCTGGGGGCGGGGTTAGTTAGCCTTAGTGTGGGGAGTTGAAGCGAGGACATCGAGGAGAGAGGAGCTGGGGACTGGAGCTGCGCGGCAGCTCACCCCAGAAGCATCAGCACAGAAGAACCGGACACCGGAGTCCGAGGCTGTGGGGCACTGAAGGCCCAGCCGCAGAAATCGGAGGGCAGGAGACTGCAGGTCTCCCGGCCCCATCAGACGCCCGGAGGCTCAGCAGCACCGCAGGGTCCAGCACCGCCACGTTGGAGCGACGCGCCAGCAAGGCCTAAGCTGCCTGCCATACGGGTGAGCACAGAAACGCCGCACTCAGGGACAAGGTCCACCGCACCCCTACAAGTAGCAGGGCCAAAGAGTTTAGTGAAAAGGGAAGGCCTCCAACTTCACCTGGCAAGGAGGATTCTTTACTTGCTTCCAGGCTGCCCGGACTTCCACTTCTAGCCAGTACTCTACTCCCGGCATGTCTAATCAGCACCAGTAAAGACCCTGGGACTGCACTTCCTTGTCTCTGTGTTTCTTGCTGCGCCATCAACCCCAGCACTACAACGCCCAGCACAACCTGCAACATCATCTACACTGCCCTGGAACTAGCTCTTCCTGTGGAGAGCCACACCATCCCTGCTGCAGTAACATCAGTTTCAGAGGACTGCTCCGCAGCGGCGGCTCCCTTTAGCCGCATTCCACAGGTGGCGTCACAAACTCTATAAAAACTCTATAAATCCCCTATACATAACCCCTTTTATTGACCGCCCTGGGTCACGGACCGCGTCACCGCCACTGTGACATTCCCCCAGCATCTACCGGCCTGGCACCGGGTACCGCACGGCCCAGGGAGCACGTCAACTTGGTGTCACGAACAGGATTCACGAAGCCCGGTATGACCGGGTCCTGTGTGCCATAAACGTTATTGAACTGTGTCATCACGTGTTTTGCTGGCCGCCGAGGGGAAGAAAGAAGCCCCGATGCGCAACCGCCGGGTAAGAGATCCTTCCACCTGCAGAGCAGCATACTGGTACGTCAGGAGATGCTCAGGACCTGGCTGAGGTTCACTAGGGGGGAGGAAGATGCCCAACATGGAGGAGGGTTCAGCCGCAGGCGCGGCCGCTGCCACTGTGATGCCATTATCAATGCCATATATACCGGGGGCGGCGTGGTTGCCCCAGTACTCAGGGGAGTCGCACACTCTGAATGACTTTGAGGAAAGATTGCGCAGTTTGTTTAAAGTATACCCCCTGTCTGAGGAGCAAAAAGTCAGCATCCTCTTAGGCCAGCTAATCGGTGCAGCCCAGAGAGAGGTGAAGTCCTGGCCGGGCAGAGACAAAGGCACTGTAAAAGAAATACTGGCCCGATTGAAGGATACCTTTGACACCCGCACTGCAGCAGAAATTAAAATGAAGTTTTACGGGTGCAAACAAAGGATGCAGGACAGTGTACGGGACTATGCTCTAAACCTGCAGGAGGCGTTGCGGGCCATCAAACAGGTAGACCCTGACAGTGTGCATGATGAGGACAAATTGCTAACTGAGCAGTTTATTGAGGGGCTCCTGTCCAGCGCTCACAGAACACAGTTGCGCATTATGGCTCTGCAAAACCCTGATCTGGACTTTGCACAATTTAAAGACAGAGCCATCCGGGTGCTGCGAGAATCAACACCAGGCGGTGCTGTATCCCACCGGCGCCCAGCTATCACATACCACCAGGAGGTGGCATCCTTTTCCCCAGAACCTGTGGGGGCTGACGCGCAGACTCTGGACAATGACCCGTCTGCAGACCTGCGCCTTCAGGTCCAGGAGCTGACCAAAAGTGTGGCTACACTAACCAAAACCGTGCAGGCCATGCAAGTGTCTCCCAAGGAAAAGATCCAGCTGGCTTCCAGTCCAGATGACCTCCCGTTGGGGCGACAGAAGAGAATTCCACCGATCAGAGGGAGGAACAGCGATCGCTACGATCAGGACGGACAACCCATCTGCCGACGCTGTCAAAAGGCAGGGCACTTTGCAAGATTCTGCGGTTTAACACGAGCAACCCCTGGGGCAGAGGGCCAACCCCCAGGAGTAAGACGACCGGGCCCACAAAGCTGGCGAGACAAGTACGTGGGAGGACGACCGGTCCTGCCTGTCGTGCTTGATGGCATCCCAATGAACGCGTTGCTGGACACTGGGTCCCAGGTGACCACACTGCCATATATCCTTTATAAACAATACTGGACTGATTCAGACATTACCCACAGTCCAGATGAACATCTTAACATGTATGCCAGCAATGGTCAGCCCTTGCCTCAGGTGGGGTATAAAGAGGTGACCATAAAAGTTGGCAAAGTAGAATTGCCATCACAAGGAATGATTATTGTTGATATTGATCGTCGAGAAAGTCATCCTATGATAACCTTAGGCACTAATGTGATAGAAAATTGTCTTGCAGAAATTATTGTTTTGTTACAACAGGTCGCAGAGACTGCCAGTTCCAGTCAGCAGCGGGTTCTACAGAAAGAAATCCGAGCCCTGATGAAAAGACAACAGGTAGAACTGTCTGGTGGAGAAATTGGCAGTGTAAGGATGAGTGATCCGTTCCCCACTGCAAAGCTCCCTAGGAGTGAAATGTTGATATGGTGTCGAGCAGCAATTGGTCTCAGGGGTCAAGATTATCAGGCCCTGGTAGAACCTGTATACTCTGACAGTAGGCCCACCATCTTGACAGCCAGAGGGGTAGTCGATGTCCGCAAGGGGAGAGTGCCGATCCGCATCCTGAATTGTGGGGAGAAAGAGGTCCATTTACCCCAGTATGCTACCCTTGCTAAGTTATTTACTGTCAGTAACAACTCAATAAACACAGTGGAACCCTTGCCTCCATCCAAACCAGCGGAGGATAATGGCTCCAAGGGGCAGATGGAGGATTGGTGTTAGAAGCTACAAGTGGGCACTAACTCCACCCCTTTGCACCAAAAGCATGGAGTATACCGGGTGGTCCAAGAGTATGATCGGGTCTTCAGTAAACACCCATTAGACTTTGGGCATGTAAAAGGGGTCCAACATCATATCTCCACGGGAGATCATCCACCCATTAAAGAGAGGTACCGGCCTGTACCTCCAGCTCACTATCAATGTGCCAAAGGAATGTTACGGGAGATGAAGGAGGCTGGGGTGATCAGAGATAGTTGTAGCCCCTGGGCAGCTCCATTAGTTCTCGTGAGAAAGAAGGATGGTACAATGAGGATGTGTGTTGATTACAGGCAGATTAACCGCATTAAGCATAAGGATGCCTTCCCATTACCCAGGATAGAGGAATCACTAGCTGCATTAAGATCTGCTAATTATTTCTCCACTTTGGATCTCACCAGTGGGTATTGGCAGGTTCCTGTGGCAGAGGCGGACAAAGAAAAGACCGCGTTTACAACACCAATGGGTCTCAGCGAGTTCAACTGTATGCCATTCGGGCTCTGCAACGCCCCAGGAACCTTCTAGCGGTTAATGGAGTGCTGCCTAGGACACAAGAACTTTGAAACTGTCCTGCTGTACCTGGATGATGTAATTGTCTACTCGAAGACATATGAAGACCACCTGGAGCACCTGGCCAAGGTGTTCGAAGCCCTACCCGGTTTTGGCCTGAAAGTAAACCCATCCAAATGCCACCTCTTGAAGCCCAAGGTGCAGTACCTAGGTCATGTGGTAAGCGCCGAAGGTGTAGCGCCAGACCCTGAAAAAGTCACCGTAATCAAGGACTGGCCAAGACCCTCCACTATCAAGGAAGTGCAGCAGTTCCTCGGGCTGGAAGGCTACTACAGAAGATTTATCAAGGGTTTCACCAAGATAGCAGCACCCATGCAGGATCTCCTGGTAGGCCAGTCCAAGAAGGCCAAGAGCCCGAAACCTCCGTTCAAATGGGGTAAACCAGAAGACGAATCCTTCACCCGACTGAAGATGGCTTTGACCAGAGACGAAGTCCTGGCCTATCCCAACTATGGCCAACCCTTTATACTCCATACAGATGCCAGCAACGTGGGATTGGGAGTGGTGCTGTCCCAGGTACAGCAAGGCAGAGAGTGAGTGATTGCATATGCCAGCAGTAAGCTCCAGCCCACGGAAAGGAACCCCGACAAGTTGGAGCTTCTCGCCATAGTCTGGGCTGTAACGGAGCGCTTCAAGCACTATCTCGCCTCCTCCAAATTTACAGTCTTCACAGATAATAACCCTCTGACGCATCTGGAAACTGCAAAGCTTGGTGCCCTAGAGCAACGATGGATGGCCCGATTGTCTAAGTACGAGTTTACCATCAAGTATCGGGCGGGGCAAAAAAATGCAAATGCTGATGTGCTTTCCAGGATGCCCAACTTGCCAGATGGGGGAGAAGACCCGGAAGAGCTGGAGGAGATAGAGATACCCGCTTTCCATCGTCATGGGGTAACCCAGTGCTCCCACTGTGTGAGGGACAAGCGCTCCGCCAACAGAGAGTCCACGTTCAACCCATTGCCCCACCATGGTTGGGCAGAAACGCAGGATAGCGACCCGGCTGTCCGCCTAGTCAAGGAGTTGCTGACGCAAGCTGACTCGCACCCTGATCCAGATGCTCCACAAGAGACCCAACAGTTGTGGAAGGAGAAGGGCAAACTATTCATCTATGAAGAAAAGCTGTGTCGAAGAAGGATCAACTCCTGGACACATGAACTGGTCTGGCAGGTGGTAGTCCCGAGGCGGGATGCGTCAATGGTCTTAGAAGCGTACCACGATGGAGCAGGACACTTCGGGTGGAAGAAGTTGGAAGTCCTGCTACGCAAGCGATTCTACTGGGCTGGCATGAGGAAAGCAATCTAGAGATGGTGTCGAGAATGTGGTCCATGCAACCTGAGACAAAAAGACCGTGACAGCCAGAGGGCTCCCCTGCAGCCCATCATCACCAAACAGCCATTAGAACTGGTAGCCTTGGACCACGTGAAGCTAGCCCCAAGCAGGTCAGGCTATGTCTACGCTCTAACCATAGTAGACCACTACTCCCGGTTCCTGGTAGTAGTGTCAGTAAAAGACCAGACGGCTCAGACGGCAGCCAAAGCATTCCAACAGCACTTTTGTCGCCCGCACGGTTACCCTGAACGGGTGCTTACCGACCAAGGTCCAGCCTTTGAAGCAGAGGTGTTCCAGGAATTCTGTAACTTGTACGGCTGCAAGAAAATAAGGACAACGCCCTATCATCCCAAGACCAACGGGTTGTGTGAGAAGATGAACCAGGTGGTAATAGACCTGTTGAAGACGTTGCCCCTTGAAGAACGTAGCCTGTGGCCAGAGAAGTTACCAGATTTGGTGGACCTATACAACCACATCCCGGTGAACTCCACTAACTGTACACCCGCTTACCTGATGAGAGCAAGACCTGGTAAGCTACCCATTGACTTAGACATGGGAGTCTTAACACCAGAGATGACCTCACCAGATGCGGATTGGGATACCGAGCGGCAGCAACAAAACCGCAAAGTGCAAGAGTGTGTTGAGAGAAGTTTGTCCCAGGCGAGACAGAAGCAAGAGAAGACTTACAATCAGCACGCACCTGCCATTCCCTTGTCACCTGGAGAGCAGGTACTTAAGAGAAAGAGACAACTCCATAAATTAGATGACCAGTGGAAGCTTGAGCCATACACCGTCCTACCCTCGAATTAAGACAACACCAAAGTGTGCCTCATCAGCAAAGATGGAGGGGAAACTTCAGTGGCAGTCTCAAGAGATCACTTGAAGATATGTCCTGAACAGTTGAAACACACAGAAGATCAAGACAACTCTCAGCCCACAGAGGGAGTGGAGGAAGTGGTCCAAACAGTACTCGGAGAATTTCCCCGGTCTTGGACGCAGGTGAACAATGCATTTGTAGCACCGGTCCTTACCTTTCTCCAAGCAGCCTCACCAGAAGCTGCAGGAGCCCGAGAACAGCTGGAAGACCAGTTGGCCCCAGAGACAGAAGTTTTATCATCAGCAGACCAGGAGAATCTACCCTCTGCTAGCAGTGAACCTGTCGTACCCATGGTGAGCCAAAGAATTCGTAGGAAATTACCCAGCCTACCAGTGTTACCTCAGACTACCCATAGAGTAGTTCACACTGAACCCACCACACCAGGGGTAGACACAAGGGACCAGGGTAGAGCAGTGACAACTAACGTACTACGTAGATCGACCAGGAGTACAAAAGGTCAGCTCCCTGCTCACTGGAGAAACTAAAGAATTAAAGTATAAGAGAACTAAAATGTATGCTGTATATAGTTATCCGTAAGGGTAAATCAGAAAAGTTGTGTTTTCAAAGCGAATTGCAAAAGTTGGTCATGTGTGCATTTAGTCACCCGGTAATGGTATAAAGACTTGTAGGTTATGGACGGTGAATAACCAAAGGACTTTCCATTGTAAATAGTTGCACTTATTAGAGTGCCCCTTATTGGTTTTATGATTATAACAAATGACCTCAGAACAAAAACCCGTTTGGCGTGGCCAAAGACGTGGTCCAACACCTGGATCATCTATGCCCTGCAACCACGCCCAGGGCCTACGTTGAGGGTTTTCGGGCGGGTCCCTCATGTTCACTGGATCGTGCTGTAACCTGTTGCAGAATATTATATTTATAATCTTGTAATGTGAACTGTTATTGTTATTTGTTAATTTTGAAAAGTATCCTCAGTCCGGCAGTACTGAAATTAACTAGTGGTGAATGTGGCACCCCAGAGGTCCGGTTGCCCCAGTGGCATTGCCTCCCTCAAAAGAGGTAATGCCATGCCTGGAAGCAAGCAGGGGTCCCCTAGTCAGGTATACTAAACATGCAACACTTTCCTGGCACCAGACCAGCAAGGGGAGCCACTCCCCTTGGCAACTGGTATCTGGGGGCGGGGTTAGTTAGCCTTAGTGTGGGGAGTTGAAGCGAGGATGTCGAGGAGAGAGGAGCTGGGGACTGGAGCTGCGCGGCAGCTCACCCCGGAAGCATCAGCACAGAAGAACCGGACACCGGAGTCCGAGGCTGTGGGGCACTGAAGGCCCAGCCGCAGAAACCGGAGGGCAGGAGATTGCAGGCCTCCTGGCCCCATCAGACGCCCGGAGGCTCAGCAGCACCTCAGGGTCCAGCACTGCCACGTTGGAGCGACGCGCCAGCAAGGCCCGAGCTGCCTGCTATACGGGTGAGCACAGAAACGCCACACTCAGGGACGAGGGCCACCGCACCGCTACAAGTAGCAGGGCCAAAGAGTTTAGTGAAAAGGGAAGGCCTCCAACTTCACCTTACAAGGAGGATTCTTTACTTGCTTCCAGGCTGCCTGGACTTCCACTTCTAGCCGGTACCCTAGTCCCGGCTTGTCTAATCAGCACCAGTAAAGACCCTGGGACTGCACTTCCTTGTCCCTGTGTTTCTTGCTGTGCCATCAACCCCTGCACTACAACGCCCAGCACAACCTGCAACATCATCTACACTGCCCTGGAGCTAGCTCTTCCTGTGGAGAGCCACACCATCCCTGCTGCAGTAACATCAACTTCAGAGGACTGCTCCGCAGCGGTGGCTCCCTTTAGCCGCATTCCACAGGTGGTGTCACGAGCTCTATAAAAACTCTATAAATCCCCTATACATAACCCCTTTTATTGACCGCCCTGGGTCACGGACCGGGTCACCGCCACTGTGACATTCCCCCAGCATCTACAGGCCTGGCACAGGGTACCCCACGGCCCAGGGGGCACGTCAAGAACGTGTAGAGGGGAGCACCCAGGGTCATTACCATCACACTGTGTGCCAAAACTCTATATTCTTTGCCTAATGCCCTCTCTACTATTAAGGACTGAGACCGGAATGTGTGCTGCACTGGAGGATTCTCTGTGCTCACTATTACACCGTCCCTGGGACCGGAACCGACTTCAAGCAAAACAGGAGATCGTGGATCGTGGATCCGGGTTAACAGACTCACTTTTACAGTGCAATTCTTCCATACACGGCTGCAGTATACAGATCAAGACAAGTTCTTTAGTTAGTGAATTAGCCTTGGTTATGTGCTTTTCCAGTGTTCGTTCTCGTCCTGTCCTGAGACCCAACATCATCCACTTCTTCTGCGACCCAGCTAAGAATCTCCCCTCTAGGGATATAAAGGCCTCGCCTTGAGCAACTCTGACAGGCAGTGAGTCTAGGACTGTGCCGGCGTCCAGATTCCGTCTCAAATGTATCCTCATTCTCTTCAGATAACTTGTACTAGTAAAACACATCTTCACTGCTGACACTGCTGATGGAGTCTGCTTTCCTGTCTGCTCAGTCTTCCTCTCTCCCTGGTTATGTAACAGACCCTACACCGGGCCTGTGCATTCGGGTCTTGAACCCAGGACTGGGGCGGCCTGACATAGGCCTCCCCTAACGGCAGTCTCACTACCTAAGTCACTCTCTGACTACGGCTCCTCACTACTCATTCTCCCCTACAAACGGACAGCCACCCAAAAGTATGGGATTTGGATGCTTTAATAAGCCACATACCGACAGGATGTGTGTAGCCTCGCCCAACACTAAGCGAGGCAGCACACGTCTAATCAGAATGTGATCGGAAGTATGTAACCCGCCCGCTGTTGCCACCGACACTGGAGAATCCTGACAGCATACGCTGTGCACACTGTGAGTATTCAGAAGTATACAGTTATATTAGAGTGACTGCGAACTTTTGACAAAAGATGAGACAACCCCTCAGCACTTATTGGCTAGTGTCACACAGTGTATGGACACATTCTATTGCCAATAGGAATGGTAACATTAAGCAGTTCATTGACTCATTTAAAGGAGGAATAATAGAAGAACAATACAAAACAGGGTACTATGAAAATATGTTCAGGAATTGCAATTTTATGTGGCATATAACAGCATGTTAAAACAGATATCTCAGTGTGGGTTTCAATAAAAAAAGAAAAAAACTGAAACAATTCACATTCATAGGCTTTTATGCTTAAGATTGGTTATACTGATTGCTCCAACTGGGGCTGTCCATATTTGAGGACATTTTTTCTTTTTTAATTAATGTAATTAGGGATAAAAAATATTTTTGCTATTGGGTTTCATTATAAATTTTTACCCCAATTTTATTTTACAGGTTTGGTTTCCTGCTCATTCAACTTTGTTGTGGTCTGTGGTAATAAATCATAACGAGATGGCGGAATCTACAGCCAATAATAGACAGTGAAACACAGAGGCTATAGAAATGGTGCAAAAATGTTTAATGAAACTCAATATTAAAACTATTTTTAGCCCCAAGTACATGCATTATACTAAGAACAAAATACACCCAAAAGTGGACAATCCTGAAGTAGATATACTTTATATGTACTGGTTATGTCCTATTGATATCAATTTTTGGAAGGAAGTTGTGTAATTTGTGGATAGGAAACTGTGACCTCCTCTACCATCAAAGAGAATCTGTCACCAGATGTTGCCACTTAATCTGAGAGCAGCATGATGTAGGGTCGGAAACCCTGATTCCAGCGATGTGTCACTTATTGGGCTGGTTGCTGTAATTTTGATAAAATGAGAGTTTTATCAACAAGAGATTATCACTAGAAGACTAGTAAACTTGCTTCCATGTAGTTTTCAATATTCATGACTATCTGCCTATACACAGTGTACACAAAAAGCTGCCAATCAGTGGTGGGGGCGGGGTTATATAGAGCGCAGCATTCAGAGAACTGCTAGATCTGCAGCAGTAAAACAGTGATTTTATCAAAACTGTGGCAAGCATCCCAGTAAGTGACACATTGCTTGAATCAGAGTCTATGACCCTACATCATGCCGCTCTCATATGGTGGGGTAAAAACCTGGTGAGAGATTCCCTTTAACCCACCAGCGTTGTTAATTTGGAAATTATTCAGGAGTTACTAATACTCCTGCTTAATAATTCCTTTGCTTCTTTTTGCAAGAGATACCATTGTTAAAAACTGGATTATATACAGAGATGCTGTTTTTTTTTGTACATGGAAGCTATGAATACCAGATTCAGGTACCAAAAAGCTTCCAGCTTCCATTATCAACATACTGTATGTGAAACAAGCATTAAATACTCTACAATGACTTAGCCATCAAAAATGGCAGATGACTGCAATCCACCATTTCAGTAGTGAAAAGCAAAAGCTGTCGGACAGGCGCAACGGCAGATCCTTTAGGTCAAGGCTGACACAATAATGAGCCCCAGGACAAACCTAGTTGAGGCTGACTCTGGAGGATTGTTTTCTTTACAGCTGATTCAGAGAAAATCTATTAGACTTTATTAAAACGTTTATAGATCCCATAAGCATATGGAGACATAAAACCCACAAAATTATAACTAAAAAAAATAATATTGTATTACTCAACATAGAAAATCCAGAGTACATGAAAAATAAAACATAAAAGGTGAACAAAATGAGGTCCACAGTGAAAAATGCTCAAACATGAAGGAGAAAAAGCAACATATAGCTATGGGCATAAATTTACATTATGTTACAATAGTCAGCAAACATAAAATGTGAGTAATTGTGAAGCCCAGCTGTGCTTGGTATCACAGATCTCAGAAGGGTGTATTGAAGGATTCCTCCACAAGAGGCCCCCAAAACCATTCACACATCTCCACCTTCCACCTCAGACCACCAGAGGGAGCCCGTTAGGGAGATAAAAGGGAAGGTGGAGCCAGGCAGCAGTTAGTCTGTTGATGAGTTCCTGCAGAGCGAGACACATAAACAGGTCAGTCTGCAGTGGAGCTCAGTGACTCAGCAATTCCTCTGAGAGTTCAGTTGGTGCAAGCCTGAATACAGAGTGGAGTCCAGACTCGGGTGTTGCTCAGAGAGGTGAGCTTTAGGTGTGCCGGCGCCATAAGATCGGTGAAACGCGGCACGCTGCCGTTAGTGTGAGTAGCCTATTGAGGGTCCGAGTAGGCCGAAGGCAAAAGAGTAGAGAGTTAGTTCATAGGGGGCAGAGGAGCTTAACTAGCTCACCCCGAAGAAGCAGTTACTGGACACCGGGTCCGAAGCTTGCCGGGATCTCCACGACCCAGTAAGATAAACCGGAATCCCTGGAGAACTACAGGTCCCAGGATCGCTAAAGTGCTGATACGTACCAGAGCCAGGAGACACATAGGCCCCGTAGGTCGGGAGCGTGCACTCCAAGAGAAGGCCCTACCACAAGGTCAGCCAGCGCAGGACAGAGACAAAGTTAGGCCTAGCTCCAGGCAGGTCAGAAACTTATTACGCAGCAGCAAGAACCAGGAGGCCCAAAACCTGCTCATTGGGGAGGATCCGGACATACACCCTTCACCCTACAGTGCTCCGGGGAGTGCCTGAATTTCCATCAGTAAAAGGTACTGAAGTGACTTTTGTGTCCGTTCCTGTTCTTGCTCCGACTAGGCTGAGTCTCTTTTTCCTGCATCCCCGTTCTTATACTGCCCTGAGGCCCAGCTCCACCTGTGGGGAGCTTTACCATCAAGCTGCCTTATCATCAGCCTCAGTGGACTGCGCAGCGCTGGTGATCATCACCAGAAGCCACAGGTGGCGTCACAAACTCTTTTATAAACTTAACAAATCACCAACCCCTTTTTAAAGGAGAGGCCCAGGGTACGGGCCCGGGAGCCGACCACCGCGACATCCCTAAAGGCCAGGCTAAAGGCCCGGGTACCGAGTCATCCCCATCCCCTAGGCTAGTCATCTCCAACTTGGCGTCACAAACAGGATTGCGTGCCCGCTGCAACGACGAAGTGTTTTGCCCATTGCCACCGGGTACTGTGCGCCTTTATTTTGAACTGTGTACGTAAAGTTGTGGTGAAGATAGCTGCCATTGTTGGGCCGTTGAGCGAGAAGAAGGGCGTAACCGCGGGAAAATAAGGGGCGTACCTGCAAAAGAGCGCGAAGTCCCGAACACGCCCCACGCCTCGACGTCAAAGCAGGAAGCGCCAGGTCCTGTACGGAGCGTCGCTGAACCCTCTGTTGAAGGACGCAAGCGACGCAAGGTCCTGAAGACAACCGTCACCTGCGGAGCTGCGGCCTACCGGAAGATAAACCAGAAGGTAGGCCACGGTTAACTAGGGGGGCGCTAAGATGTCCGACGAACAGCAGAACGCTGACCTGCCGGTCAATGTCCCTGAAGTTCAACCCGCGCCCGGTGATGAACAGGAAGAAGCCGCCGCCCCACCAGCAGTGCCTGCAACACCCGTCATTCCTTTGACTTTACCGTACATTCCAGGAGCAAAGTGGCTCCCCCAGTACAACGGCAAACCAGATACCCTGTCTGGATTCAAACGGAAGATATGTGGTATCTTAGACATGTACTCTATGACCGGCAAACAAAGAGCTGCCGTTGTATTAGGACAACTGACTGGTGCTGCAGAACGGGAAGTGGAAACATGGTCGGCCGCAGACCAAGAGTCAGTGTCCGCAATATTCCAAAAACTACAGACTGTATTTGAGGACCTTACTGAGGCAGATCTCCGAATGAGGTTCTACAGCTGCTCCCAACAACCAGGGGACAATGTTCGGGACTACGCCTGGCGTCTCCAAGGGGCCCTACGGGCTCTGAACCAGGTTAGTCCAACCAGCGTTGAGAATGAGAACAAAATGCTGAAGGAACAGTTTGTCCAGGGACTGAAGTCTCCAGAGGAGAGCAGGACTGTGCGTTGGTGGTCCCTGGATCATCCGGATGCCACCTTTAACAATCTTAAGGACATGGCTATAAAAGGACTGCAGCCCCTGGAAACAAATGCCATCCAACGTTACCAGGGTGGGGTTGCCCCAGAGCCTGTTACACCCACCTTATCCCCAGTGGCTGCTGAAGTTAAAGTCCCAGCAAAGTCCCCTAAAGAACTGGACAGTCTGCGCTCTGAGGTGCGTCAGTTGAGCAAAACTCTGACCACCGTGCTGAGTGCTCTGCGGCTGCGGACGGAGCCCGAGGAAGGAGGGAAGATCCTGCTAGCTGATAGCCCTGAGGATGTCCCCTGGATGCGCAGGAGGAGGAGGCCAACACCACCCTCGCCAAGGACCAGTGACCAGCGCCGCCCACCGAGGGAACCAACCTGCTACCGATGCCGTAAGACCGGACACCTTGCCCAGAAGTGTCCTTTAAACGAGAAAACCCTGGGGCCGAGGGCCGACACCCAGGAGTAGACTCACCAGGCCCATCAGACTGGTACAACAGGTTCGTCGGAGGAAGACCTTTCCTGTCCATTGTACTGGACGGGATCCCGACGCATGCCTTGCTGGACACAGGATCTCAGGTAACCATCATGCCTGAAGTCCTCTATAAGAGGTTCTGGTCCATGGACAATCTACGTCCGCCAGCTCCAAATTTGTCTGTATATGCCTCAAATGGACTCCCCCTTAACCTACTCGGGGTTAAGAATGTGACTGTAAAGGTGGGGAGAGTGGAGCTGAAGGACCAGGGACTAATTGTAGTAGAGACCAATCCTGATGACACTGTTTGGGAGAGGTTGTGTTCTTGCTCCAACAGATGACCGACACTGCCAAACCAGGACAGAGAAGGGCACTGCAAAGGGAGATCCGAGTCCTGATGTATCAACAGCAAGTAAGGCTAACAGACGGTGAAATCGGTAACGTGAGGGTGACAGACCCCATACCCATTGTCATCCCCCCAATGAGTGAAATGCTCATCTGGTGTATAGCTGCCATAGGTCTTAGAGGACAGAGCTACCAGGTGGTAGTAGAACCCCTTTGCTCCGAGCATAGACCCACGCTCTTAACCGCCAGGGGAGTGGTAGATGTACATAATGGGAGGGTGCCTGTCCGTCTCCTCAATTTAGGGGAAGATGAGGTCAAACTGCCACGTTATGCCACTGTTGCCAAATTACATGCTGTCAATAACAACTGCATCCATGAGGCGGAGTCCTTAACCTCACCAGATGAAGTAGAGGATAATGACCCTGCAACCCAGGTGGAGGATTGGTGTCAACAGCTCCATGTTGGGACGGACACCACTCCTGCCCATCAAAAACAGGGTGTACACCGGGTGGTTCAAGAGTACTCGCAGGTGTTCAGTAAACATCCACTAGACTTCGGGAGGATTAAGGGGGTTCAACACCATATCCCCACAGGCAACCATTCCCCAATCAAAGAACGCTATAGGCCTATACCCTCAGCTCACTACCAGAAGGCAAAAGAAATGCTGCATGACATGAGGAAGGCGGGAGTGATAAGGGATAGTTGTAGTCCCTGGGCGGCTCCCCTAGTGCTGGTTAGGAAAAAGGACGGGAGCATGAGAATGTATGTAGATTACCGTCAAGTAAATCGCATTACACATAAAGATGCATACCCTTTACCACGCATAGAGGAGTCCCTAGCTGCCTTAAAGTCTGCAAATTACTTTTCCACCCTTGACCTCACTAGTGGGTACTGGCAAGTAGCTGTAGCTGAGGAGGATCGGGAGAAGACGGCTTTCACCACCCCGATGAGACTCTGCGAGTTCAACAGCATGCCATTTGGACTCTGCAATGCCCCCGGAACGTTCCAGAGATTGATGGAGTGCAGCCTGGGACACCGCAACTTCGAGACTGTGTTACTTTACCTGGATGACGTAATTGTGTACTCCAGAACGTACGAGGACCACTTGAAACACCTGGCAGAGGTATTTGAGTCACTGTCCCGGTACGGGATGAAGTTGAAGCCCTCAAAGTGCCACCTGCTCAAGAAGAAGGTACAGTACCTGGGGCACATTGTCAGTCCGGAAGGGGTAGCACCAGACCTGGAGAGAGTCACAGCCATCCAGAAGTGGCCGGAGCCGAAGAACCTCAAGGAGGTGCGTCAGTTCTTGGGACTAGTAGGATACTACCGGAGGTTCGTAAAGGACTACACAAAGAAAGCAGCTCCTCTGCAAGACCTCCTGGTAGGGCAGTCCCCCAAAGGCAAAAACCCTCCATTCCACTGGGGTAAGGAGCAAGCAGAGTCGTTTCAGGAGATGAAGGAGATCCTGACAGGTGATGAGATCCTAGCCTACCCTGACTACAGCCAACCGTTCCTGCTGTATACGGATGCCAGCAACGAAGGCCTGGGCGCTGTCTTAAGTCAGAAACAGAATGGGCAAGAGAAAGTCATCGCATACGCAAGCAGGAAGCTCCGCCTGACTGAGAGGAACCCAGAGAACTATAGCAGCTTCAAGTTGGAGTTCCTGGCCTTAGTCTGGGCCATCACTGAAAGATTCAAGCACTAACTGGCTTCCAGCAAGTTCACTGCCTTTACTGATAACAACCCCTTGACCCATCTTGAAACAGCTAAGTTGGGGGCTCTGGAACAACGATGGATGGCTCGGCTGTCAAACTGCCAATTTACAATCAAATACCGGGCAGGCCGCAAGAACGCCAACTCCGATGCCCTGTCTAGGATGCCTCACCAGTCAGACACAGAAGAAGAAGTGGATGACCTGGAAAAGATAGAGCTACCTGCCTTTCACCGGAGTGGGATGATCCATGAGCAACGAGCCTCCAGGAAGCCGCGTGAAAAGACGTTAAACCCCCTTCCTCACCACAGCTGGAAAGAGACCCAGGACAGCGACCCGGTTGTCAGCCGCATCAAACAGCTGATAACCCAAGAAGGTGCCTCCCTGGAGAAAGATGCGTCTCTGCGAGCAAAGCAGCTGTGGAACGAGAGAAGCCGGCTGTTTATCTACCGTGAGAAGCTGTGCCGGAGGTACGTTAATCCAAGAACCCATGAGATGGTATGGCAGATAGTAGTCCCGAAGACAGACATCCAGATGGTATTGGAAGCTTACCACGATCAAGCGGGGCACTTTGGCTGGAAAAAGCTAGAGACCCTGCTGAAGTGTCGATTCTACTGGGTAGGAATGCGCAGCTCCATTGAAAGGTGGTGCCGGGACTGTGGACCCTGCGGCCTAAGAAGGAAAGACTTCAGCAGCCAGAAGGCACCCCTGCAACCCATCAAGATGACTCGGCCCCTGGAGATTGTGGCCCTGGACCATGTCAAGCTCTCCCCCAGCAGGTCAGGGTACTCCTATGCTCTGACCATGGTAGATCACTACTCACGTTTCCTGGTGGTCACCCCTGTCAAAGACCTGACAGCAGAGACAGCAGCAAAGACGTTCCAAGCGTACTTCTGCAGACCCCATGGATATCCTGAGCAAGTATTAACTGACCATGGCCCGGTCTTTGAGGCTGAATTGTTCAAGGAGTTCTGCCATCTCTACTGGTGTAAAAAGATCAGGACTACACCGTACCACCCACAAACCAACGGTCTCTGAGAAAAGATGAACAACATCATCATCGACCTGTTAAAGACCATACCACTTGAGGAGAGAAACCAGTGGCCAGACCTACTACCAGACCTAGTGGATCTGTATAATCATATACCAGTCAGTTCCACCAACTGCACTCGGCATATCTCATGCGAGCAAGGAAAGCTGCCCATGGATTTGGAGCTTGGTGTTGTTGAACCTGAAGCTGATATGACCACTGAGGACGGGGACAAGACCAGACAAGAGCAGTACAGAAGGGTACAAGCTTGTGTCAAGGACAGTCTTACTCGGGTGAGAGAAAAGCAGGAAATGCACTACAACAAAAACGCACCAGCAGAACCTTTCACACCAGGTGAAACAGTACTAAAAAGGAAAAGACGTAACCACAAACTCGACGACCAGTGGGAGAAAGAACCCTACACTGTGTTACCATCAAGGTTTGACAACAAAAAGACATGCATAATCAGTCGTGATGGAGGAAGAACATCTGCTACAGTGTCCAGGGACCATCTAAAATTGTGTCCACAACTACTAAAGACTCAGGAAGAAGTGTCTCTCACAACCCAGGAAGAACCTAAAGAAACAGTGATCCACACTGACCTTGGAGACTTCCCAGCTGATTGGCCTCAGATAGGAGGTGCAGTAATTATTCCAGTACTCCAATTCTATGAACAACCAGAAAACCCTCCACAGCAAGTTGTACCTGTAAGTGCTGCAGAAGAGCCAGCTCAAGAAGTATCCCCGGATGAAGGATCCCCAGCAGGAGCAGAGCAAGAGGGCCCAGCCAGTGGTAGACTTGCCAGTCCAAGAGAGAGGTTAAGGCAGTTTTACAACATGGTCACACATAGAACTGATAGAGTAACTGAGGATACAGACACTGACACTCCACCAACCACAGCACTACGCAGATCAGTACGTAGCACGAGAGGTAAACCCCCTGCTAGGTACATGCAGTAGATAGTCAAAGTTTCTGAAAAATATATATAGTTATCTCTGGGGTATTGTATATTAAATTGTAATGTGTTGCATAGTTGTATAATTTCATGCATGCCTATCAATTTGTGCTTTTTCCTATTAATTCTTGATTTGCATAATGAACTGCATGGCTGAGGACTGTGTGCAGCCCAAAAACTGCTTTTGTATATAATTGCGCTCCCTGGAGTGCCCTTTTAGGTGACGTCAGAAGGAAAACCTGTCTGGAGTGGCACGTGTGGAGGTCCAACACAGGATCTTCATGCCCTGCAGCCACCCCAGGGCCTACGTAGAGGGTTTAGGACAGGTCCCTCAAAACCACAAAGTACTCTACCTTGTGAGATGGACGTCCTTGCTGGGAACCTCACCAAAGGAGACTTGGATTCTGAAAACGCGTTCTATTTGGTTATGTAACGTTTAAGATTCGTGCCTCCCATGAAGGGAAGAATGTTCTAGTATTGCTTATGTTTACTATTGTTACTGTTTTTATAAAATGTACTTCAGCCCGGGAGTGCTGAGTTTAACTAGGGGGGAATGTGAAGCCCAGCTGTGCTTGGTATCACAGATCCCAGAAGGGTGTATTGAAGGATTCCTCCACAAGAGGCCCCCATAACCATTCACACATCTCCACCTTCCACCTCAGACCACCAGAGGGAGCCCATTAGGGAGATATAAAAGGGAAGGTGGAGCCAGGCAGCAGTTAGTCTGTTGATGAGTTCCTGCAGAGCGAGACACGGAAACAGGTCAGTCTGCAGTGGAGCTCAGTGACTCAGCAATTCCTCTGAGAGTTCAGTTGGTGCAAGCCTGAATACAGAGTGGAGTCCAGACTCGGGTGTTGCTCAGAGAGGTGAGCTTTAGGTGTGCCAGCGCCATAAGATCGGTGAAACGCGGCACGCTGCCGTTAGTGTGAGTAGCCTATTGAGGGTCCGAGTAGGCCGAAGGCAAAAGAGTAGAGAGTTAGTTCATAGGGGGCAGAGGAGCTTAACTAGCTCACCCCGAAGAAGCAGTTACCGGACACCGGGTCCGAAGCTTGCCGGGATCTCCACGACCCAGTAAGATAAACCGGAATCCCTGGAGAACTACAGGTCCCAGGATCGCTAAAGTGCTGATACGTACCAGAGCCAGGAGACACATAGGCCCCGTAGGTCGGGAGCGTGCACTCCAAGAGAAGGCCCTACCACAAGGTCAGCCAGCGCAGGACAGAGACAAAGTTAGGCCTAGCTCCAGGCAGGTCAGAAACTTATTACGCAGCAACAAGAACCAGGAGGCCCAAAATCTGCTCATTGGGGAGGATCCGGACATACACCCTTCACCCTACAGTGCTCCGGGGAGTGCCTGAATTTCCATCAGTAAAAGGTACTGAAGTGACTTTTGTGTCCGTTCCTGTTTTTGCTCCGACTAGGCTGAGTCTCTTTATCCTGCATCCCCGTTCTTATACTGCCCTGAGGCCCAGCTCCACCTGTGGGGAGCTATACCATCAAGTTGCCTTATCATCAGCCTCAGTGGACTGCGCAGCGCTGGTGATCATCACCAGAAGCCACAGGTGGCGTCACAAACTCTTTTATAAACTTAAGAAATCACCAACCCCTTTTTAAAGGAGAGGCCCAGGGTACGGGCCCGGGAGCCGACCACCGCGACATCCCTAAAGGCCAGGCTAAAGGCCCGGGTACCAAGTCATCCCCATCCCCTGGGCTAGTCATAATGCCATAGTTCAGGGATAAGGTACATGTGGAGGGCATCAGTAAGCAAAAATGAAAAGGGATTTGAGCATCCAGTGGACACAGTGAAAATCACATCCTACTCAGTGATAGTCTCCACTACAACATGGTCCCTAATATGTCGCAAACGTTGGTTCCTGAGCATAACATAATATCATTATATCAAAATAAAGTGCTTACAAGTAGTTTAAAATGCCCCTGTGCTTTCCTTATAATCGTATTAAAAAAGTTGTCCACTACATGCTAAATGGACCCATATTAGTGGATATATGAAAAAAAAAACAATACCCACCTAATGGACTGAAGCCGCTGATCCACTTTGTTTCCTGACGATCTCTTGGCTTCTTCATGCTGCATTAGTTGTGGGGCTCAGAATATCGCTGCAGTCAATCAGCATCCAATAATCGGTTGCAGCTGTCACATTCAAGCCACAATTTCTCTTCCTGCTTGGACAGAATGTAAAGACTGCAGCCGATCAAAGGCTGCCGATTGGCTGCAACGATCTTGTGATGCCTCATTCTGGAAGTAGAAGCCAGGAGACCGGTGAGGGGACCAGGGAAGAGTATGGACAGGGGTGGATTAAGAGTAGGAAGGGCCCCGGGAAGTTTAGAAGGCGCACCCCCCCCCCCACCCCCACACACACACACACACACACACACCTGATGTATCACGTGACATGTCACATGATCCCCATGTGATAGATCATGTGATAGTTCACGTGAAATTAATTTGGCACAATATTAATTATAATAATTTTTTTTAGGCTGTGTGCCCACTATGCGTTTTTTAAGTGTTTCCGCAGCAGCAATTCCGCTGCAGAAACGCTTAAAAAACAATTGGTAGAAGGTCTGCCATGTTCCCCAATGATAATCCGCATGTGCTGTGCACATGCTGCAGAAATTTCCGCTGCAGATTATCATTGCGGAAAAATCCGCAGCACTACCAATTATTTTGTGGAACCGCGGCGCTTTCACCGCCATTGACTTGCATTGGAACGCATGTAATCCGCATCACTGCATCTGTACATGCGGAATCCATGGGTTTCAATGTGCGGATGGTACCCGGGTTTGGAGAAGAGGAGACTCTCCTCTGGACCCGGGTACCATAGAACCTGTAAAAAAAGAATAAAATAAAAAATAAATATTATACTTACCTTCTGATGGCCCCCGGTGTCTTTATCCGATGCGTCCTGGCTTGCCGGCAACTCGCAATGGTCTGAAAAGAACCTGCCGTGACGTCATGTGACAGGTCACGCGACTGCTGACGTCGGCAGGCCATCAGAAGGTAAGTATATATTTATTTTTTACCATTCTCTCGGGTCACACTATATAAATCCATGCCGGTTGCATGGATTTATATAGTGTGACCAAGTTGTCAAGCACTTTCCAAGTGATGCTAAAATCGCTTGGAAAGCGCTTGTCAACCCGCATGCGGAAATTCATGTGAAGAACGTTTCACATCAGCAAGTCCCTGGCAGGAAAAACACATGTACAATCCGCATGTACAATCCACATGCGTTTTTTCTGCCAGGGAGATGCAGAAACGCTCAAAAAAAATCCGGAGCATTTCTGCATCGTGGGCACATAGCCTTACATTAATTGTATGACTCAATATTGAGCACATGTAGCCATCTATACACAGCAGGAGGCCGCACATAGCCATCTATACACAGCAGGAGGCCGCACGTAGCCATCTATACACAGCAGGAGGCCGCACGGCGCCATCTATACACAGCGGGAGGCCGCACGGCGCCATCTATACACAGCGGGAGGCCGCACGGCGCCACCTATACACAGCAGGAGGCCGCACGGCGCCACCTATACACAGCGGGAGGCCGCACGGTGCCACCTATACACAGCGAGAGGCCGCACGGCGCCACCTATACACAGCGGGAGGCCGCACGGCGCCATCTATACACAGCGGGAGGCCGCACGGCGCCATCTATACACAGCGGGAGGCTGCATGGCGCCATGTATACACAGCGGGAGGCCGCACGGCGCCCCCCCCAGAGACAGCAGGAGGCCGCACGGCGCCATCTATACACAGCGGGAAGCCGCACAGCGCCATCTATACACAGCAGGGGGCCGCATGGTGCCATCTATACACAGTGGGAGGCCGCACAATGCCATCTATATACAGCGGGAGGCCGCACGCAGTCACGCACGCACACAAACATATACAGACATATACATACACGCATAAACACATTTGAAACACAAAAATACATATAAACAGACATCACACAATGATATCTGCCTGCACACACACACACACACTCACCATCCCCTGGCTCGGCTCCAGTCTTGCTCTTTTCCGGTGCAGCACTGCAGGCCGGGTGCACACTGCGTGACGTCACAGCTAGGAGACACGGCTGCGCACAGGGCCGTGTCTCCTAGCAGTGACGCGGCCGGGCCAGCACAGGGAAGTTAACTGCTGCAGTGCTGGCCCGGCCAAAGAAGAAGCAGCGGCCGTGCGCCGCTGCTGGGGGAGCAATCCGGGGTTCCCCCCCCGCCACTGTCTGTCGGTATGTACTGCGGCGCCACACATATAATGAGGACAATCTGGCCATAGACACCCCGGAGCCCCGGGCCCCCTGGAGGTTCGGGGCCCCGGGCGGCAGCCCAGATCGTCCTCATTATAATCCGCCTATGGCTCAAGGTATAGGATAACATACAGTTAATGTTTGGGATGAGCACACAGTGGGAGCGGAATAATGCTAGTGAAAAGCTGGTAGTGACTCGAATAGGCAAGTACAGTCACAAAGTCAAGTTGTGGGCTGCTAGGGCCAACATGTACCTATAGTTCATGGCAGTGGGAGGCCATACTAGAATCCTGTGTGGACATTACGGCAATGTCAGGAGCTCAAGGCCTGGCATAGGGGCTAAAGGGTGCATCGTGTCCTCTGGCGCACAGGGGAAGATGGAGGCAGAACAGTGTGAAGGATCCCGGGTGCACTGTGGAACTGGACAGGAAATCCCTGGGGCTAATGGAGCCAGTGGACATAGGGATAGTCCAGGAGTTACGAATGGTAGGACTGAAGGTGTATTGTGCTAAGGAAGTAAGGAACAAGAAGTGTTGTGCCCCATCCCACATGTCACAATCTGATGAACTTGAACTGTCCAGTAAACTTCTGTTGGTTCAAATAAACTTGGTGTCCCCTGATGTATGTGCACCAGCTACTGATGATGGAGTCCTGGAGACAGCGGAAGCCTGCATCCTTCAAGTGAGTGTGATGCCCCCCACACCTGACAGGACATTGAGACTGGGACATGGTTTTCCTGTAAAGTGCCAGAGCATAGCGGGACTGCTCTCGTTCACTTTACATGGGCAGTGATGAGGCTCAGTCTGATCATCATTACTGGTCACTCTCCAGCCTCAACACACCAGACATACCTGAGCAAACCCAGCTGCCTTTTATAAGACTTGCAATCCCTGGACTGGAAGTATGGGAGCGACCTTTCCCACCCTGGATACTTTGGTCGCTCCTAATTTCCGGACCTAAAATCCGGTCTCAATAAAAATCCTCTCAGTAACCTACTGTTACTGGTGTATTCTCTTCCAGGACTTACATCACCGAGGCCAGCCACCTTCCGTGACACATACCTGCCTACTTCCTTACAACAATAACTCAAATCACATGTAATTCAGACTATGAAACACACAACAAAAATAGCCATTTAGCTCCTCTAACATGCTTGCTAGCATCTAAGATTCCTGTTATCCACTTGCATGAAGATAAATTGCTAAAACTCGATGTATCGATCTTCTGGTGTGAATAGACAAAACAGGAAAAAGAGCAATATTTCCACCCAGGTAATCAGTGAGGACATGCTGTCTTGTTTCTTGATTACTTATGGCTTAGCTTTCAATACACGTACTGCTTACCGCCGTGAAGTCAGTTCATTAAGTTATAATTAATTAATTGTGTTACCTGCAGAGCTAGAATTGTAAAGAATGATGAAATGTTGAAACACAAGTAGAAAATGGAATACTAATATTATAGGGTAAATAGACGCTAAACGATTCTTACCAATTAAAACACTATTATTATCTACAAAGGGAAAATGGGTGGATTATTCTACAGTGTAAGGTTTCAGGTACATGGTACAAAGGCAGACAAAGAGAGAAGAGAAACCCAAGCAAAAACAGTATGAGGGTCCCTTCATATCCAACAGTGAATTTATGAAGAGCAAGACAATTATCAGAGAGCGCCTCTTGTCTGACCTTCTAATTCAAATTCTCTTGTGCATCAAAATCCTTCATCTATGCCATCTTGTAAACTGTGCCCGGTGGTGGTGGACCTCCTTGCAGCTGCACATAAGTAATGTCCACCTCTGATATGGTGGAGCCACATACAGCAACACACAGAGACTCTATAGCTCTGGTTCATACTGCACAAGATTAATGGTACAGTATGTCCAAACAGGACTTGTCCACTGCAGAAAATATGCTGTATATCAGTCCCATGTGAGCATGCCCTTACTAAAAGAGTTTCAGAATTCGGTTTCAATAGCCATGAAAAAAACTAGCGTCTATTGCTTGTACCTTATTATTACAGTTTTTGACACTTTGTCAGCTCACAAAATCAAAATTTTGGCGGAAGCTAAGTCAACCAAAGAATTGAGGCTCACACCTAGGATGACTTTAGGTTATTTACTTATAGAAATAAATAAATCCTTGGGTGCTTTTCATAATTGTGGTCAATCCATCCTGCCATCAAATTCAGCGGCTAACACATGTCTTACCAACGCTTTTCATCTGTCTCTCGGTAAAGTCTAAATGGACGAAAGGCGTCGGTGTGACATCATCATGGACCTCTGAGCCGTGCTGTTATCTATAGTGCAAGATGGACTAAAGCCCCCGTCACACTAAGTGAGATCGCTAGCGAGATCGCTGCTGAGTCACAAGTTTTGTGACGCAACAGCGACCTCAGTAGCGATCTCGCTACATTTGACACTTAGCAGCGACCAGGCCCCTGCTGTGAGATCGCTGGTCGTGTCGGAATGGTCTGGACATTTCTTTGATCGTTGAGGTCCCGCTGGGTAGCATGTATCAGTGTGTTTGACACCTTACCAACGACCTTGTTGACGACTCAGACACAGAAACACATAGGCGTGCATCGTTATACAGATCGTTATGGGTCGCCGCATCTTTGCTGCGTCGTTGGGAAGATCTGACAGTTTGACATCTCACCAGCGACCACATAGCGACGCAGCAACGATCCCTGACAGGTCGTATCGTTGTCGGGATCGCTGTAGCGTCGCTTAGTGTGACGGGGCCTTAAGGAACTGTGTAACACATTTAATATGATGTGTGCATTGAAAACGGAGGATTTCCTTGTTGGCTTTTACAAACTAAGTGCTATTGATTATGCTTTTATATCAATCTGGATTCAACAGCACAGATATCAGCAGATTAGGATGTTATCTTCAATTCATATTGATGCAGTTATTATACATGGAATTACTTTCTTTCAAGAAAATCCAATACTTGCATATAAACCATACCTGACATTGGGAATATCAATTTGCACGATAGTCAGTCCAATATATCAATGGGAACATGTTTATTGTCATGGAGAACCTTCCTGTACAACCATTCATTGCCTTTGTGCTAGGAAGCCCTCTCCATTATGCACTAAGCACTTGTACAGACTTTAACTGATTCGATGGATGAGGAATTATTTCTATTGTGCGTTTTGTCATGTGATTTATTTATATTGGGCACTTATAAGGATTTTTATTTCATAGCTGTCCTTACATGAGTCCTAGCTTGCTCAATCTGCCATATGACCAGTGATCTAACCATCACATGTTTTGAGTGATGCATTATAATTTCTATTAACATTTTGGTTACACATTGCAGCATTGTGATATTAGTGAACATTGCTATTCCTTGTACATTCACTATTGAATATTTCATTGGTTTATGAATTAGCAATGTTTCTTTATCCTCTTTTCTTATATGAAAATTGCACTTAGCGGATGGGTAGTTAAGAGATGTTTTATTTATCAAAGTAAAATGTATATTTTAATATATAACTAATCTCTCCTCATTAATTGCAATTCTGGAAATCAGTCCTGAAATTTTCTTCTTTTTTTTCTTTATAGGTAAACTAAGAGGTTGTGTAAAGTTAGACAAAAGTATCTAAAGATACCCCAAGTTTCATCCAGCATGAGGCACTGTAATATACTGTACATTAGATGCAATTTCAGACTGTTTTGTCTAAGTTCAGACTGTATAAATATCGGACAGGATCAGTAATTCCGCCTAAGACTAGGGTCACACCAGCATACATTCACTCATGTGAGAGAATCTGGTAGATTATGCTGATCACACTCTGATGAGAGTTTGATCACAGTGTGATCTAATTTTCTCGGAAGAGAACATAGAAAAAAGAATGTCTCTATCTTCTCCATTCTGTCAGTCCGTATAAATCAGACTGCACTCAGATGTCATCCAAGTGCAGTCCGATTTTTTCTACCGACTCACTGACTTGCATGGCCGAGTGCGATCCAATAATCGGATCCAACTCGGGCATGCTGCAATCTTTTTCCTTGGACATGTGAATGACCCCATAGAATAAAATTGGACCAAGTGCGATCCTATGTTTTGTTGGAGCGCACTCGGACCAAAAATACTGTCATGTGCATGAGTCTTAAATGTGTGTCGTTATAGCGTGTATTGTATGGCACTGTAAGAGGGAGATGGCTTCTTCTATGAGAAAAGTTTGTATGAGAAAATACGATCATCAGGCATCCAGCGGAACCTGGCATGGGATTTGTCAGATTGCATATTAAAATTTGACAATACAGTTTAAAAAAAATAAAATAAAACATTGAATGGTATAAAACAATAAAATAAGAGTAGTATTTATATTTCTGCCTTATGGCATTTGCTGCTATTATTTTTTTACAGAAAATAGATAACAGTGGGCAGTACAGGCTATGTGTGGTGGGGCATATGGGGGTGCAGAATATATGTGGGGGTATATATGAGGGTGCAGGCTATACGGGTAGCACGGTGGCTCAGTGGTTAGCACTGCAGCCTTGCAGCATTGGAGTATGAAAGCTGCCATTTACATTGGAAAGGAAGGGGGTGCATGGGCAGAGGAGCACCGATCAGCTCCCTGCCCCGGAGGAATATAAATGATAGAGGTGAAGGACCTGTGATGATGTCATGCCCATGTGACTCTTATGGGCGGAGCCATGCTTCAGATTACAAGTGAAATGTTTTCCTGGGCAAGGAGCAATAGTAGAGGCACTGGTGACAGGTAAATAGAGAACAGGGGTACATGGGGTCACAGGCTGTGTGTGGGGGTAAATATGGGGGTGGAGGCTGTTTGTGTGTGTACATATAGGAGGTGCTGAAGATATGTGGGGGTACGTATGGAGGGTGCAGGCTATATGTGTCGGTACATATTGCACTGGAGATATGTGGGGGTACGTATGGAGGGTGCAGGCTATATGTGTCGGTACATATTGCACTGGAGATATGTGGGGGTACGTATGGAGGGTGCAGGCTATATGTGTCGGTACATATTGCACTGGAGATATGTGGGGGTACGTATGGAGGGTGCAGGCTATATGTGTCGGTACATATTGCACTGGAGATATGTGGGGGTACGTATGGAGGGTGCAGGCTATATGTTTGGGTACATATAGGAAGTGCTGGAGATATGTGAGGCTACATATGAGATGTGCAGGGTATATGTGGGGGTGCTTATGGTGCTGCAGGCTATATGTGGGGGTACATATGGCGGAGCAGGTTATATATGGGGGTGCAGGCTATACGGGTAGCACGGTGACTCAGTTGTTAGCACTGTTGCTTTTCAGCGCTGGGGTCCTGGATTCAAACCCCACCAAGGACAACATCTGCAAGGAGTTTGTATGTTCTCCCTGTGTTTGTGTGGGTTTCCTCCGGGTTCTCTGGTTTCCTCCCACACTCCAAACACATACTGATAGGGAATGTAGATTGTGAGCCCCAATGGGGACAGTGATGATGATGTCTGTGGAATTAATATATGTGAGTAAATAAATAAATGAACCCCATAAATCCAGAAAAAAAAGCTCAGTATGTCTACATCTGACATCAGAGGTGTAAGGAGGTTCAAGTCGGGCCCCATAGGCTTTTATGGGTGCAGTAATACAGCGCCAAACAGCTCAGTTGCACATCATATTAAATAACTGAAAGAAAAGGGCAATAAATGTCAAGCAGTGGATGGTGGACAAAGATAAATACCAAATGCAAGAAAGAAAACACATCCAGTGATACACAAATCAATAAAGTCATTAGAATATGTAAATGTGTAAAACAAAAATGCAGTACTAATTATCAGGTAGCTGGATTTAGATGATTCAAGTATTTGGGCAAAAATAGGCAAAAGAACCATCAGCAATCTGAGATATACAGATGATACATTCCTGCTGACAAAGTGTGAGAAGGATCTGAAGAAGCTGATCCTGAAGTTGATAGAAGAAAGTGATATGATGGCACTTTACCTGAATATCAAGAAGATCAAAATCATGACAACCACCAGCAAGCAAATCCACATAGAGGTCAGTAATGAAGAAATAGAAATGGTCGACAATTTTTATATTTCTTGAGTCCCCCATTAATTACAATGGCGATTCGACAGCTAAGATAAAGAGTTGATTAGCACAAGTGCGTGTGGCCATGTTGGGCATGGACCAAACATAGATCTGTCAGTCACTGTCATACAAAGACTGATCATTAAATGTAACATAACTACTTGTAACATTTAGCTGTGAATTATGGACTCTCATGAAGACAGACAGAAGAAAAATTGATGCCTTTGAGTTGTGCTGGAGAAGACTTCTATGAATCCTATAGACAGATATGATTACCAACAATGTTGTTCTTAACTGTATAGAACCATTGATGCCCCAGAAGGGTAAAATCAGCACACAGAAACTGACCAATTTTGAATAATATGTGATAAGGGCAAAATTCACTCAAAAAAAATTGCTACTTGGAATGGTCAGTTGTAAAACGAAACGGGAGACCAATGACATCAAGAAAGACACGGGAATGAACATCAAGCAATTGAAAGAAGCCATGGAAAACATGGAAGCATGGCGAAAATTGGCCTACAAAGTATTCAAGATTCGGACACAACTGCATTAATAAAATCAGAAGGATTTTAAACCTTGTGAACAGGAGATCACCAGCCTGTTAAGCCTGTGTAGCAACTCACTCAGGAAAATAGGTTATACACTAAAAACTACAACTGACCCTGCCAGTTCCTGCACATACTAGATATCATGACTCCTCAGTCCCTAGTGGTACCTGCAGGTGCAGAGATAGCTCTAACCACAGGCTAGGAGATGGCAACTCGGACCTAAACTGCCTAAACGGCTGTGGAGTTGCTTCACTTTCCTTCTAACGAACAGGAGGGCAGAGCAGAGTGTGAATTACCTACAAAAAGAGAAGTGTGCTGGACAAAGGAAAGATCCCAGAGTGAGTAAAGTAAATAATGAAATATCAAACAAAGGGTAAAGCAAGTACTGTTAACAAATATACTGCCTACTTCCTAATGACAAACAGAAGATAGGTGCATAGTATAGCAAAGAAACAGCAAAGCAAAAACCCTTTGCTGGAATCTCACAGACTGGCTCCAAACATCAATAGAATGTCAGAACTTACAAATGAATCTATCGCCAACAGGAAATGCCAGCAGGGAACAGAATATAGAGCTGCATCCAAAAGGTGATAGGCAGACAAAATAAAACACCTGTGTTAAGCTAGACAAACTGCAGCCAGAAAACTGAACCTAAACACCCAGAGAAAAGGTGTGTGTCTTTCTCGACAGAAAGTGATGCTGACCACAGAACACAAGCTCAAGGGATTGAATCCAGGAGCATGATACAGCTTGAAGGATGTCATAATGGTAACATGATTCAGAGGAGGGCACAGTCATAAGCACAGGAATAAGAATCTTCAGTAGGTTTGGTCAGTGGTGATCTTAAAGAGCACCTACTCTGCAGAAATGGCAACCTAAAACCTGAGGCCCACATATTCCTGGCTGGTCAGACAGCAGGAAACCTTAGAGTATTAATGAATCCTAATAACCTACCTTACTTCTACTTTGATTTCTATTATCCTGTGATTTAAAGAAATGTGTAGCTATTTTGGCACCTAAAATATAATGTGGCTTGTGTTAAGTCAGCCATCCCATTTTCAACAGTCATATTAGATCTTTTTGTGTTCTCATTTACTAAAATCTAAAGGATTATTGCAACTGAAGAGAAAGCAATGTACACAGTATATTAGAAAGTTTCACAATTTCTTATTAAACAGTGATAAATCTTTTCATAAATATTAGCTTAAATAGTAAATGTTTTCCCATTAATCATCATTACAAGTGAAGACAAGAAATTGTGTGATATATCTTATTTAGGAGATATGCACTTTTTACACTCATCGTTCACTTCTTTCCCTGCACTGATTTTTCTTTGCATTCACAAAGACTGCTGAAATATGTCTACAGATCTGTATTCAGTAAAAGATCAAATTATAGCTCCTGCCTATAGATTTCCATGGAGTTGGGGATGGAGACAGAAGAGAGAGAGAGAGAGACAAAGAGAAGCTGCTGAGGCTTCTAGTGCAGAAAGAAAAACTGATAAAAAAAAATGCAGGATGTTATTATTCTTCATGTATATACAGTACATATGACAGCTTACAGTTATACTTTAAGCAGTATTCTTCTAGTTTTTCTTTTATAAGATTACGCGGTTTAATATATATTTTTGTGACTATCCCTACATTTTGCTATTATCACTGGTACAGTACCATCCTTCATATTCAGTATATTTGGATACAAAACTTTCTTACAGATTTTATTTTATGACATGTAATATATATTTTTTTCACTGAAGAACTTTGTAAAGTACAAAGAAGGGTCATTGTAGACATGCTTTATGACTGCTCAAAGTGTTCCAAGAAATGTTTAGATGTTGGCAACAACGCAATGTTATGTGGTCAAATATGATGTAATGGGAATAAGAACTTTTAATCAATGTTAGAAGCTTTTAAAGACAAAAGGTAAATTCTTCTCTGTTTTATAAAGAAAACTAATGCAATACTAATATAAAATCAGAGTGACTTCTTAAAAGGGTATTCTATTTCCGGAAAATAAAAGTTATTCTTTGTTTAATGAAAAGTTTTTACAAAATTTCTGTTTTTACAATTTCTGCTTGCTGTACTTTAATATACCCATTCAATGTTTACTGTCACTATGCCTAATGCAACATGGCTCCTATTGAAGTAAATAGAAGCCGAGCTACTGGACCTGATAATGGCCACTACACAGTATACAGACCCGTGCAGTATACAGCTCCATACACTGTGTACTTCCAGATGCAGGCACCACTGTACACACCTGATTGCTGGGGGGTGCTTAATGTCTGACCCCACTTATCTGGGAGGATAGGTAATCAATATATAAGTATTTATTACTTATTGTAAGTAATCAGGTGGCAAAGTGGTGGATGTCAGATATGTATCACCGAGGCTTTTGGCCTTCATTATGTAAGTTTTGGAAGAATGTCATGAGTTAGTATATTCAACTGGAGTTTGGATCCAGGATTTAGGAGTGACTAGAGAGCCTGGGTGGGTAGGTCACTCTTATACTCCATTCTTTATATTATCTTGAAGACCAAAAAGACTCAGGTGGGTACTGAAAACATTGATTAAAAGCAAACTATCAGAAAGCACTGTGCTCTGTGTCTGCTGGTCCAAGAGAGGAAGGTCAACTTGGGAGTGAAAAACCTGAAGCCATCACTGTGCAAAGTAAACTGAACCTGCAAGTTTGGTGAGAAACTCTGATTTTGAGTTCAAGTGCTAAAGCCTGACATTAAAGGGAATCTGTCACCTAGCCTGAGAGCAGCATACGGTAGAGACAGAGACCCCTGTACTGCATTGCTTACTGCAGTTTTGATAAAATCACTGTTTTATTTGCTGCAGATCTTCCAGTTCTCAGAATGCTGAGCTTTGTATAATCCACACCATTGATTGGCAGCTTTCTGTCTATGCACAGGGAACACAGAAAGCTGTCAATCAGTGGTGGGTGAAAGCTATACAGAGCTCAGCTTCCAGAGAACTGGTAGATCTGCAGCAGATAAAATAGTAATTTTATCAAAAACTATAGCAAGCAGCCTAGTAAGTAATACATCGCTGGAATCTGAGTCTCTCCCCCTACATCATGCAGCTCTTAGATGGGGTAGGAAAAACCCGGTGAGAGATTCCCTTTAAGGACATTTAATTTCTGATTTGCTGTCATGAGAATTTTATACCACAAACTAATGCCATATATTTACAGGGACTTTCATGCTAATTAAATCCTTACCATAACTGTAGAAATCAATTTTTCCAGGTGGCAGGTCACTGAAACAATAGTGATCTATCAGTTAGACAGAGGGGGTAGGCGGCAGGCGAGGAATAAAGAGGGAGGTCAGGAGAGCTGCAATTACTTTGGGGTGGAACATTACACTTGCAGCCCATTTGCATATGATTTCAAAGCTGGATTTCTCAGAAACGGGAAAACGAAACGGATTTCACACTATTCATACCAATTCTAAGTGTGGTGTAAAGCATTAAAGCAGTAAGAAAGAGTTTGAATATTGTGGTGGTCAAACTTGTGCTTGGAGAATGTCTACAGGACTGACGGAGCACCAGCACACACCGACAGATGAGGGCCCCTGTGTAAGAACAATATATGGGCCCTTTGCAGTTCAAAAGCTCATCATAATGCACAATTCCACCTGCTTTAAAGGTGGACGTGGGCCTCTCTTCCTCTTGGGCCCCTGTGCACAGGTTGCACCAATGAAATGTCCACCCTGCAGTCAAGAATGCAGGACCACTGGTGGATAGGTGAGAAATATTTTTCATGGGATAATTCTATTAAAAAGTGCTCTGGCCTAAATATATTATCACCTATTCAAAATTGTTAGATCCGTTTGGGTTCCACTGTGAAAATCCTCACCGATCACCAGACTTGTTTGCTTTATTCTTCCCTCACCATACGACCATGGTCAGGTGGAATAAAATTGGAGTAGCTGGTAAGACATGTACCTGTCGTCTATCCAAAGTCATTGGCACTGGATATATACAAACATAGGACCCAATTCATTAAAGGTTTCACACCAGAATTCTGCCATAAAAGCTTTGAAAAGTTGCAAAATTTCAGCACAACTCGGAGATGCAACTAAAATTTACGACTTTTGCGTCTTCAAAATAGGCAGAGCTGGAGTAGGACGAGGGCGCGGTGGCTATGTGATGTTACAGCTAGTCTACTTCATGAGGAGCTGTGGCATTCCATACATGAAAAATCTCTCTGTAGTCCTTCACTGGAGTGAGATTTCTGGTATAGTGCATAGACGCCACTTGTCAGACACCTCCTCATGAATCTTCTCTGTTAGATTCCGAAAACTTAATATGGATAAAATGGAATTCATCATCTCTCCACCATCTCGCTCAACCCCTCCATCTGACCTATCTATCAATGTCAATGGCTGTCCACTCTCCCCAGTCCCGCAAGCTCGCTGCCTTGGGGTAACCTTTGACTCTGATCTCTCCTTCAAAACCTCATATCCAAGCCCATTCCACATGCTGCTGACTCCAGCTCAAAAATATTTTCCGGATCCGCACATTCCTCAACCACAAATCAAAAGCAAAAACACTAGTGCATGCCCTCATCATCTCCCGTCTCGACTACTGCAAACTCCTGCTCTGTGGCCTCCCTTCTACCACTCTCACACCCCTCCAATCTATCCTAAACTCTGCTGCCTGACCAATCCACCTGTCGCCCCCGTTATTCCTTTGCCTATCCTCTCTTTCAATCTCTTCACTGTCTCCCCATTGCCCAGAGACTCCAGTTCAAAACCCTAACCTTGGCATACAAAGCCATCCACAACCTGTCTCCTCCATATATCTCTGACCTAGTCTCCCGGTACGCAACCTCCGATCCTCACAAGATCTCCTTCTCTACTCCCCTCTTATCTCCTCTTCCCACAATCGCATACAAGATTTCTCCCGTGCATCCCCCTACTCTGGAACACTCTACCCCAACATATCAGACTCTCTCCTACTGTGGAAGCCTTCAAAAGGAACGTGAAGACCCACCTCTTCCGACAAGCCTACAACCTGCAGTAACCCTCACTCCACCATACCGCTGCATGACCAGCTCTACCCTCACTTACTGTATCATCACCCATCCCTTGTAGACTGTGAGCCCTCGTGGGCAGGGTCCTCTCTCCTCCTGTACCAGTTGCTGACTCGTTTTTGTTCAAATTATTGTACTTGTTGTTTGCTATGTATACCCCTTTTAAATGTAAAGCGCCATGGAATTAATTGCGCTATAATAATAAATAATAATAATATCAGGAGCATCTGACTTCAGATCCCCCCTCATCAAGACCAGTGTGAACAATGCCAGTCTTGAAGAATTGGGCCCATAGATTATAGATTCTTCCTGGCGTTGGACTTGTGGCCAGGGGAGAATGGGAAACACAAGTCCTCCATTCTGGCGAGTTTGTTTGGGTCCCAGTGGTGGGACCCACAACTATATAACAATTATTACCTATCCAGTAAACTGATATACCTCTTTAAGCACTAATTGGAAATTGCCCTGAAAAAAAAAACTACAGTACAGGGGTCTCTGGAAAATATAGCAGACCACGTTTCAAACAATGGATGAACCCTTTTAATTTGACTAATGGTTATATTATGTTTCTGAGACAACAGTTCCCTCTTTGATGCCAGAGAATAAATTGTAGTTTCTGTGCAAGAATTAGAGTTATGTATACAATCACTGCTGTCTATTTTCAATGTAACAAATTGAAATTCCGGAGGAAAATAATTATAATTTTTCTCTGTTGTTGCATATTTTGATGCACAACTTTAGTAACATTTATCAAACAAACAGACTCCGGGGAAGGAGGAACCAGAGCTCACCGTTCGATTTCTCTTTACTCACAGCCTACAGGCTCATCAATGTTCTGTCAGAAGCTCAGTAAAGATGATCCTGCACATTCAGCGCTGAGGACGACAAACCTGTCTATAATAGATTGACACGAGCAATTCAAGATATAACCACTAAAACTAGCTCAGCGTTTTACACTGTTCTCCAGTCTGGGTCCGCTCTCAATGCCTTTTAGTATTTATTTGTCTGTTTGATAATCTCTTTATTGAAAGAAATGGTGGATTTGGAATTGATCGGGGACGTTGACCCGCGAATGAAGAATATCTGCTGAAGAGCAACACATGCAAATGTGCTGCGTCTTCACGTCTCAAAGAGGAAAAATCAATAGCAATAATTCAGTTTGAAGAATAACATTTAACATAGTGAATGTGTCTCTTGCTTCGGTGAACACCTCTTTATATTTTACCTTGTAATATATGTTAAGGCTATTGCTTTGCAAGATTGAGAGTTTATGACTAGAAATGATGAAATATAATTAGTTTTTTTTACTTGTCCCAGCATATCTGATAAAAAAAAACTAAAGCAAGTTTGTATATGGGTTATGAACTAGATAAGGAACAAACTAAATAAGGACTGTAAGTTTGTTCATAACCTGATTTTGAATGAAAGTTGGAACATGAAAGTAAAAAAAAAACCCAACTTATACTAAACTCATCGCTGATGTTTAAAGGGGTTTTCCCACGAACAAAAGTTCATTGTAATCAATGGTTGTGTCTGATCATGTCTGATCATACCACAGCTTCTGGGCAGGGGAGGAAGCAAAAGAGTATACAGATATTACAGCACAGGATCAAAGCTGATTCTTTCTTTGACGTAAAACATTGTTTAAAAACAGGCAGTGAAATGTTTTACCTCACAGAAAGAATCAGCTGTGATCTCGTGCTGTAATGTCTGCATACTCTTTTGCTTCCTCCCCTGCCCAGGAGATGTATGATCAGACAATGTCCCTGCACGGTCAGACATAGCCATTACACAGGGGAACATTTATAAGATTATCTCAGCACAGGAACATTTTATTTAAACACATCCCATTGTAGAACTTATTATTATTTCAAGATCTATTGATTAAAATCAACTTTTGTTCGTGGGAAAACCCCTTTAAGGAGGCCACCCGCTGCTCATTTCACACCATCTGGTCCTCGTCTTTAAATTGTAGTGCGCCGCATACCTGGCCTCTTCACCTTATGTGACCTTATGACGCACTGTGACTTCCAGAACATGGACGCGGTCGAAAGTCCTGGCCTATAGTGAGGAGACCAGGGATGCGATGCGTGACTCCAGAAAGAAGGGCAGCCAGAAACGTGAGTATTATTATTATTTTTTACCAATAGTCACCTCATCTTCTATCTCTCCTCGATGCTAACCATCCAGTCTTCTTTCCATTGTCGTGCCAGGACTTTACTATAAGCCAGAACTTACGGTCAAGTTAAGGCCTAAGAGATCACTTTGCGTCATAACGTTGCAGCACACCTTTTATTGTCACGATGTTGCAATCTTACAAAACGCAGTGAACACTGAATCTTGGATGCGGGCGGAAGTCCTCGCCTATAGCGGAAAATCTAGAGAAGCGGGGCGTAATGGAGGAAAGAAGAAGACCGGAAGGCGGGCTGTGAGCAGAGTGGAGGCTAGAGAGGTGAGCAATGAAGTGAGTATTAGGTTTTTTTTAACATCTGATTTTCGTATCTATGAGTTGTTTGTACGTCGGGGACTGCCTGTGGTTCTGTTTAAATATCTTCTACCAATTTATGTACACAGCTCCTCGGCAAATTTGTGTGTCTCCATGATTAGAGTTTATTTAGTTTTGTATGTGTGTGTTTTTTTTTTGATGCTTTAGAAGTTCTTTGGGGTAAAACCCCAGCAAAAATGAGGTATTTTACTTGCCAGACAACAAAATGTTGTACAAGTAATCTAGCATCTAGTCACTGTATTTTGGGAGGAAACTGCATGCAAATCCAGTAAATCTAGTCGTTCCCACGATGACTATTTGGTGAATTTTTGATGTCGAAGAATGTCTGCATTTAGTAAGTAAATTAGGTTACTTGTGTTTTTTCACTGGGCTTTTGAGTGAGTTTTTTTTATGTGTTTTTGATGCCATGTTAATTATCTCTTTTTGCTATTGTAAAGGATTGGAAGAGCTGTCAGCACCTCTTCTGCAAAATATTTGTAGGAATGTAATGCATTGACATGTTTTATGTGTGGTTTCATATAATCTGTGCTACAACAGTTAGCCTGTGGACAGCGTTTAGGGGTCAGCACATTGTTGGAGGAGTGAAGATGGGTACATACGGACTTGTTTCCTGTTAAATTAAGTTGGAGATCAGCTTCTGAAGGAGTAAGAAGTTTTGCTGTTTAGGAGAAGGCCATAAGTGGGGAGTGTGTTTAGCCCAGATGAATTGAAGATAGCAAGTTAGAGAACAAGTTCTGCCAGTAACTGACTTATATGTCTGGCGTGTGGAGTTAGAACGAATAGGGCAAAATCATCTACCAATTTGCCGTGAGTACAGCCGTAGCATAACACAGTTGTGGGAGGCAGAATTCCTCAAGGCAGCTAGAAGGCGTGGACTACAAGGTCAACGTGTTGGCTGCTCCTAGAACATAGTAATTTATATTCTTACCAGGAGAGGACATGGGCATGAACTCTGTACAGGAAATTATCACGTCAACCCTATTCTCGTTTAACTCTTTATTGTATAACTTTTGGAGTAATTCAACTTTTAAAAGTCATGAAACTTCTAATCTCTTTTCATTTTAATAACGGTCAGTCTATGGTGCTACATCCTTTAGCAGACTGGATAAAGTGTGATTGACATGAAGCGTGAGTGTGTAGGAGAAGTATATCCTTTCCTCAATATAAACAATGTATATTTGCTATTCAGAGGGCTTTATATGTGGGAACAACAAACATAGAACAGTGTTAATTGGTTGTGCATATAATCAAACACGGCTCGGTTTATTACTCATCCATATTTTATCTCAGGCTCGTTACTTTCAACCTTTACTCTTTTATTCCATTGTATTTTTTTGTGATCATACTAAATTAGTTGTTGCTTTTTTATAGGGGCATTAAATTCTCTATGAATTCAATTTTTAATCTAAGGCTATGTGTACACAGACATTTTTTTAGGAGGTTTTGAAGCAGAAATTGAGTGGAAACAGAACAGAAAAAAACTCAAAGCTCCTCAAAAAATTGGAGGTTCTGCTCTGAAAACTTTGCAAAAAGACTTTGCAGTATATACCCTTATTGATAAAACTTGTATTTTTTTTGCATTAAGATGGTATCCTAACCATAGGCATTTATAGAGTGTTGAAAATAGTTGGGGTTCACATAACTTACAGTGGCTGTTTGCAGTCAAAAAAGGGAGAAGACAAAAAACAGAACAGGTCATGAATGTTCTCTTTATTACTGTCTTTATTACTTTTCAGCTACATGTAAATGTGACATTATTCTCAATCACAAATTTATATAACAATGAACTGGAAAGATTTTTAAATTAATAAGATGCTGCCTTTGTCTGTAGATAGTGATTCAAGTATATTGTGCCAAGTACTGCTCATATAAGAGGGTGGTGGCCCACCGGAGGATTCTCCTGTTCTCCTATGTGCCAGTCCAAGCCTGGCTGTATGTGTTTTTCACAGACCTGTAGACTTGTATTATCACTTTTCATCTGTGACACAGGGAAAAAAATCGAGATGTTTCCGTGAATTTTTCACGGACATGTGGCGTGTGAAAAAACACCGAAATATAAACAGCCCCATAGATGATAATGGGTATGTGTTGTATCCGTAAAAAAACACTGATAGAACACGTACGTGCAACACAGATGTCTGAATGAGGTCTTAATGGATGAGACAAACCATATATTCTCCCAATAGTTGATCTGTCATAGCATAATTGGCCAGTGGAAATGATTTGGGCCTTCAGATGTCAGCGTTTATCCTTCGTGTGATGTCCTTGTTTTTCACTGACAGCTCAAAAACCCATTATAGTCTATGAGGTCATTCAACTCTCCAATTTTTGGACATGAAAGAAATTAGAGACATGTCTTAATCTGGTCTGATTTGTGGGCAGAACTCGCAAAATTAAGTGAATGGGTTCGCAAAAATAACAGATAGGACACAGATCATGGATGCCATCCGTATATGGTCTGCTCTTTGTCACTTGATTGCTAAGTGAAACTTAGGAAACCTACTAATTGGCTTGGCAGGGAGTGTGTAAAAAAAATAAGATGACACACGGATGGTAAATACTGACACATGCGGCACGAATGAAAATTGGGCGATCACACGGATGAAAAATTATCCGTTTTTGCATTTCCAGAACTGGACACAAAGAAGAAAAACAAGAAAATTATCTTTCTATAGTTTGTGATCTTGGAATTTCAGCAAGTAAAGGCATATAGAGAGCAAAACTCTTTTGGTGCTGCTAATAAGTTTCTATTGTTGAAAAAAATGCACAGCAGTGCAGTGTAAGTAGGCTGCCGATCCTCCGACAAACAAGCTAAATGCTAATTCTTTGGGTTAAATGATCTTGTGGCTTCCTTAAAGAGGTTGTTCTGTTTCAGTAAATGAATGTTCCCAGCTGCAGGTTTTTATAAAGAAACAAACTGCACCATACTCACCTACACCGAGTCCACCGGTTAGGCTGCGTGCCCACGAAGCATTTTCCAAGCGTTTATGCTGCAAAATTTACGCAGCGTAAACGCTTGGGAAACACTTGGTAATCCGTCCCCCATGGTCCCCAATGACAAGCCGCAATGTCAATGCCCATGCTGCGGATTTTTCCGCAGCATTTATGCTGCGTTTAAAAATCCGCAGCATGTCCATTAATTTTGCGGACAAGCAGCGTAATCACTGCCATTGACTTGCATTGGACCGCGTGACATCCGCATGACTACATCTGTACAAGCGGATATCACACAGTTCAATGTGCGGATGGTACCCAGGTCTAGAGGAGAGGAGACTCTCATCCAGACCTGGGTACCATAGAAACTGTAAAAAATAGAATTTAAAATAAAAAATAAAGATTATACTTACCTTCCGATGTCTTCCCGGTGTTTTCTCCCCTCCGTCTGGTCTTTTCTATGGGTCGCAGTGTTGTAAAGGACCTGCCATGACGTCATTGACTCAGTGACGTCACCGCAGGTCCTTCACACCACCGCGAGCAGTGCAAGACACCGGACGCAGCAGAGAAAACACCGGGAGGACATCGGAAGGTAAGTATAATCTTTATTTTATTTTTTTTACCATTCTTATTCTTTTTTGTTTAACTAACTTGGTCACACTACATAAATCCATGCCGGTTGCATGGATTTATATAGTGTGAACAAGTTGTCAAGCACTTTTCCAAGTGATGCTAAAATCGCATGGAAAAGCGCTTGATAACCCGCATGCAGAAATGCATGCAAAAACGCTTGACAAATGCTTCTACCTGGTGGGAAAAATGCATGTAAAAACCGCATGTGTTTTTCCTGCCAGGGAGAAGCGGAAAAAATATGCAGCATTTCTGCATCGTGGGCACATAGCCTTAGTGTCAAGTGTGTGTCAGATGTGACAGACAGTCTCCCTGCAGTTGATTGCAGGAGATCCCTTCGTTTGGCATTACAGACACCTTCTTAGCTGTCTCACTCTAGGGGTCAGCGGCTACCTCCCTCCTACTCTAATTGACAATCAGTCCTGGGTGTTTAAATACTTCCTGGTTGCTGCACAGAGGTGCCGGTGATATTCACATGAGCCCTTGTGAAGGCTTGGAGCAATTGCAGTTCTTACTTCCTCTCTGGTACTAAGAGGAGGTGTGTGCCATCTCTCAGAAGTCAACTCAAGCTAAGCCACTTTCCCCATGTCTGTCTCCCCCTGCTGTCTGTTGTCAGTGGGGATCGACAAGTGCTCACCCCACCTTCCCTATCAAGGGCCAAGAGCTAGGGAAATACAGGGATAGGTTCCTGGGCGGTGATTGGTGAGGAACCAATATAGGGACGGTAGGGGGAGACAGGGTGATTGCAAATCAGCCTAGGAGGTCTCCACTTCTGCCTTTCCCTAGTGTCTGGGCTCCCTTCCCCATATCCCTTCGTGTCGCATTTTGTCTTTCCTACATTGTGCATGACAGTTAGTTTCCACCACTGCTCCTGGAGTCAGGCACTGGCTACAGTGCTAAAGTCATGTCAACAGCATGGCAGCCAATCAGTGCGAACAGCGGCTCTGCAGGGGATGTTCTGTTAACACTGGCATGCCGCTGAGCTCACTGATTGGCTACCGGCCTGTCGACATGATCTCAGCACCACAGCCAATGCCAGACTTCTGGGGCACAGGCAGAAACTCACCAGTGGACCCGGGGAAGTTGACATTCATTTACTAAAAGCAAACAACCCCTTTAAAAGACCATCATTTTTAATAGTGCATCATCCTGTGAAAAGAGGACCTGCAGAAAACAATGGCAGCCTATTCGCACAGAATGATCTATTACTGATTGTTCCGTGCACTTATTAAATGTGGTCTGCATGTCTAAAGACGCTATTAAATGATAAATAAGTACTAATTGGTGGTCATTTAAGGCTACAGACGCCTAAGCAAAAGACTAAAAAAATGTTTAAGGAGACACCAAACCTTCTTATCTGTTTATACTATGCAGTTCAATCTTATCTATTGGTAAACAAACAGAGAAGAAGGACTAAAAGAAGGAAGGAAGGAACATAAAAATGTTTAAAGAAAAACGGATGGGCCCACAGAAAATGGAACAGCCACATATTAGCCCAATACCGCAAATATGCTAATTAATACACAATAAGAGGTAAATCATTATTTTATTGGCAAACAAATTGATAATCAAAAGTTAGAGTAAAAAAAAATATAATATAATATATATATATAAAATATAAATAGTAATAAATAATCTATAACTATACACTGTGCTCAAAGAGTTGTAAGGCGGCGCTAGTCATCATGCTTATGGACACTCGCTTCACCGGGTCAATTAAAGTACACATGCAACGCCTTTCTGGTATTTCACAATCCAGCAGTTTATTATTTATTAGTGTTGAGCGAACATGCTCGACACTGCTCGGTACTCGCCCGAGCATCACGCTACTCGGGATGTTCGGCGAGCACCGAGCATTTCCGGGTTACTCGAGCGGGAGCTCGGGTCTCCGCCCTGCATGTTTAGCGCTCTTTACAGAGCCAATGAACATGCAGGGATTGCCAGCCAGTCACTGTAATGCCGCAGCCATGTTGGTTGTGGGCATTACATTGATTGGCTGGCCGCGCAGCGTCACCTCGAGTATTTAAAACCGGGCGCCGCCATCTTGGACACAGTCGCTCCGGATCAGCTAGTGTAGGGAAAGCGCTGCTGAGCTAGGGAGAGATTTATACTACGAAATAGTTAGTGTAGGATCTGCAAAGGCTGCCAAATCAAACAAACATACTAATATCCATCCCAAATATCAGGCAGGCAGGCAGGCTGTATAGGAGACGCAGTGGTTATACCAGCAAACGCTGCATTACAGTCCTGTGTGCTCCTGTTGCTGAAATTTCTGGACTTAGCTCCAGGTCCTGGGGGGCCAGGAAAAATCCTTTTTTTTTTTTCATCTAAATCCTCTTTTTTTTTCCTCCTTCACACTGTACAAATACCCGTCTTATTAACCTTTTGGTGTCGCCCCCCCCCCCCCCAAAAAAAAAAAAAAAAGTGTGTCTCTGACAGTGCAGACACAAATATATCTGTTTAAAATAGTCTGGTGTAGGACAGAGAAACAGAAGTGTGGTTTTGCAGTTCCACGGTTCAAACCTCTGTATTATCCACTTTTGGGCCATTTTTACCAAAAAAAAAACAGTTTGAGTGTGTCTCTCACTGTTCAGCCGCAAATATATATACTGAAAAAAGTCTGGTATACACAAGTAAATTATAACTGTGGTTTTGCCATTCCACTTTTCAAGCCTCTGTATTATGCACTTTTGGGCCATTTTTACCTAAAAAAAAACAGTTTGAGTGTGTCGCTCACTGTTCAGCCGCAAATATATATATATTGAAAAAAGTCTGGTATACACCAGTAAATTATAACTGTGATTTTGCCGTTCCACTGTAAAAAATCTCTATTATCCTGCTTTTGGCATTTTTTGCCATAAAGAAAAACAGTAATAATGTCTCCTGATTGTTCAGACACAAATATATCTGTTGAAAATAGTCTGGTGTAGGCCCGAGAAATAGAACTGTGGTTTGCAGTTCCACGGGTCAAATCTCTGTATTATCCTGCTTTTGGCATTTTTTGCCGTAAAGCAAAACAGTAATAGTGTCTCCTGATTGTTCAGACACCAATATATCTGTTTAAAAGAGTCTGGTATACATTAGTAAATTATAACTGTGGTTTTGCCGTCCCACGGTAAGAAATCTCTATTATCCAGCTTTTGGTATTTTTTCCGTAAAGCAAAACAGTAATAGCGTCTCCTGATTGTTCAGACACCAATATATCTGTTTAAAAGAGTCTGGTATACACCAGTAAATTATAACTGTGGTTTTGCCGTCCCACGGTAAAAAATCTCTATTATCCAGCTTTTGGTATTTTTTGCCGTAAAGAAAAACAGTAATAGTGTCTACTGATTGTTCAGACACAAATATATCTGTTGAAAATAGTCTGGTGTAGGCCCGAGAAATAGAAGTGTGGTTTTGCAGTTCCATGGGTCAAATCTCTGTATTATCCTGCTTTTGGCATTTTTTGCCGTAAAGAAAAACAGTAATAGTGTCTCCTGATTGTTCAGACACAAATATATCTGTTGAAAATAGTCTGGTGAATGCCAGAGAAATAGAAGTGTGGTTTTGCAGTTCCACGGTTCAAACCTCTGGATTATCCACTTTTGGGACATTTTACCTAAAAAAAACAGTTTGAGTGTGTCGCTCACTGTTCAGCTGCAAATATATCTACTTCAAATTGTCTGGTATACCCCAGTAAACAATAACTGTGCTTTTGCCATTCCACGGTAAAAAATCTCTATTATTCAGCTTTTGGTATTTTTTCCGTAAAGAAAAACAGTAATAGTTTCTCCCTGATTGTTCAGATTGTGTAAAAGAGTCGGGTGTAGGCCAGAGAAATAGAACTGTGGTTTTCCTCTTCCACAGTTCTAATCTACTTTCTATTACCCTTTTTCCATTGATAGTGCGAGTGTAAGCTATTTTACTTCCTTTACAATGGGCAAGGCGCGTGGCAAGGGACGTGGAACTGTACATTCTGGTGATGGTGCGTGCAGAGGACGGGGCCGTGGCCAAGGTGAAAATGTGCCACAACAAACAGCCACATCTTCTCGCTCCCACTTCTTGACCGAATTACTAGGGAAGCACAGAACCACACCAGTATTGCGAACTGATCAGAGTGAACAGGTTATTAATTGGATAGCAGATAATACTTCCAGTTACCTGGGCACCACCACCTCCGGTCTGTCTTCCACATGGTCAAATCTTAGTAGCCATGAGTCTCGACCGCATACTCCTCCTCACCCTGATGCTCCTTCCTCCCACCATGCCGAGTGTCATCAGACAGCAACTGATCCCACACTTGGACACTCTGAAGAGCTGTTCACTGGTCCATTTCCAGATTTGTGCCCCTCGCCTGCTCCGCTTGAAGTGGTGGAAGAGGAGATCCCATGTAGCGATGCCCAAATATTTGAACAGCCACAGCCACAGGAAGTCGACCCTGGCAATTTGTCACAAGAGGTGGACGATGACGAGACACAATTGCCAGAAAGTGAGGAGAAGGATCATGGTGCGCAAGTGGAAGAGGAGGAGGTGGTGGATGATCTAGTAACTGACCCAATGTGGCAGGAGGACATGCAGAGCGAGGCCACCAGCACACAGGTTGAGGGAGGCAGAATACCCCAACAGGCAGGAAGAAGCAGTGTGGTGGCCGCACACAGAAGGCAGGCAACAGTTCCCCGTAACATCAACACGAGGGACGTTGCCAGTACAACCTGTAGGTCTTCCAGAGTCTGGAATTTTTTTAAAGACTCTGCTGATAACTCCAAAAAGGCCATTTGTACCACCTGCCATGCCAGCATCAGCAGGGGTGACAAAACTACCAGCCTGACCACCACCAGCATGATCAGGCACATGGCAGCAAAGCACCTGACTTTGTGGGGCGAACCCCAGGGTCCACGAACAGTGTCAGCGGGTGTCACCACTGCTTCTTCCGCTGTTGTGCATGCAATAGAACCCCCTGTTGTGTGTGCAAGGCAATCCCCTGTCCATACTACATGCAAAGATGCCCCCTCCTCTCAGTCTTCACTTGTTATGGCAGTTTCTCAAGAAACAGCATCAACGTCCATGTCCACGTCCCACCGCTGCGTTCAATTGTCCATATGCCAGACCTTTGAACGAAAGCGGAAATTCGCAGCTAACGCCCCACAGGCCACAGTCCTAAATTCGCACATTTCACGACTGCTTGGGTTGGAAGTGCTGCCTTTTAGGCTGGTGGAGACGGAATCCTTCTGCAACCTTATGGCGGTGGCCGTCCCTCAGTACTCGGTCCCCAGCCGACACTATTTTGCCCGGTGTGCCATCCCCACATTACACAAGCACGTGTCCCAAAACATCTGCCGTGCCCTCAACAACACAGTTACTGGGAGAGTCCACCTGAGAACGGACACGTGGACAAGTTCTTGTGGCCAGGGACGGTGCAGAGAATTAAAGAGGAGGCATTGCAGCCAGAGTATGATGAGATGGATCATGAAGCCGTAGCGGTCGATTACACACAGCCCAGCCTCATCTCATCCCAACGTGCATTGGGGGACAATGAGGGAGAGGAAGAGGAGGAGGAGGAGGAAGAACAGGAGCTGGTATCATGCGCTGTAGACGGTAGTACCTGTACAACTGTCATACCGTCGGTTCAGCGTGGGTGGCCTGAGGACAGGGGGAGGAGGAAGAGGAGGAGGAGGAGAGCATGGTCAGTCGTCATCTTGGTGAGGACACGGAAGTCTTGCCCGTTACCAGTCTGGCACGCATGGCTGACTTTATGTTACGCTGCCTTAACCGTGACCCTCGCGTTGTCAAAATGTTGGGTGACAGTCATTACTGGTTGGTGACACTTTTAGACCCCCACTACAAGGAGAACTTTCACTCTCTTATTCCTGAGGTGGAGAGGTCTGCAAAAATGGGGCAGTATCAGAAGGCCCTTGCTGCAGAACTGTTAAAAAAATTCCCATCTGAATACGCTAGCGGCAGAGGTCACAGTTCGTTGCCCAACCAAGGCGTACATGCGAGAGAGACGCAACTCCAATCCAGCAGAGGCAGGGGAACACTGTCAACGTTCTGGGACAGTTTTCTCAGACCCTCCCTTCGGACAGACCCTGAGGCGCGGGGTACTCTCACAAGGAGTGGAAAGTTTCAAAAGATGGTGAGGGAGTACCTTGCCGACCGTACCAGCGCCCTCCGTGATTCCTCTGTGCCTTTTAATTATTGGGTATCCAAGCTGGACACTTGGAATAAACTCGCTCTGTACGACTTGGAGGTCCTGGCCTGCCCTGCCGCTAGCGTGTTATCGGAGCGTGTTTTAAGTGCCGCTGGGGGAATTATAACTGATAAGCGCACTCGCCTGTCAACTGATAATGCTGACAAGCTGACCCTTATAAAAATGAACAAGGGCTGGATTGGGCCAGACTTTTCCTCACCACCAAATGACAGCAGAGTAACATAAAGTCAAATCCACTGTGTTATTTCGGGAGCTGTATTCACATGCACCGCTTCACACCCACACATGGGTATACGCTTCCTCGTTTCGGCTGTTTTATGTTCTTCTCCTTATCCTCAGCCTCCACCACCACTATGCCACCAGAGTGACCGTGGTCCGTGTTGCCATTATTGAAAGTTCCTCCGTCCTTATTTTTGTCAGCTTTTGCTTGGAAGGCATAAGCAAAGACTGTGGGAGACCCTCTCCCCAATAATGGGAAAAATATTTTTAAGATGCTGTACTGTATGGCTCTTGTAAGGGGCATTAAAACCGTCTTGTTAAGCTACTGCGACCTCCACGTCTCTTCCGAAGGGCATTGAAACCGTCTTGTTAAGCTACTGTGACCTCCACCACTTTTGCAAGGGGCATTAAAACCGTCTTGTTAAGCTACTGTGACCTCCACCACTTTTCCAAGGGGCATTAAAACCGTCTTGTTAAGCTACTGCGACCTCCACGTCTCTTCCGAGGGGCATTAAAACCGTCTTGTTAAGCTACTGTGACCTCCACCACTTTTCCAAGAGGCTTTAAAACTATCTTGTTAAGCTACTGTGACTTCCACCACTTTTCCAAGGGGCATTAAAACTGTCTTATTAAGCTACTGTGACATCCACCACTTTTCCAAGGGGCATTAAAGCCGTCTTGTTAAGCTACTGCGATCTCCACCACTTTTCCAAGCGGCATTAAAACCGTCTTGTTAAGCTAGTGTGACCTCCACGTCTCTTCCGAGGGGCATTAAAACCGTCTTGTTAAGCTACTGCAACCTCCACGTCTCTTCTGAGGGGCATTAAAACCGTCTTGTTAAGCTACTGTGACCTCCACCACTTTTCCAAGGGGCATTAAAACCATCTTGTTAAGCTACTGCGACCTCCACCACTTTTCCAAGGGGCATTAAAACCGTCTTGTTAAGCTACTGTGACCTCCACCACTTTTCCAAGGGGCATTAAAACAGTCTTGTTAAGCTACTGTGACCTCCACCACTTTCCCAATGGTCATTAAAACCATCTTGTTAAGCTACTGGGACCTCCACCACTTTTCCAAGTGGCATTAAAACCGTGTTGTTAAGCTAGTGCGACCTCCACGTCTCTTCCGAGGGGCATTAAAACCGTCTTGTTAAGCTACTGCGACCTCCACGTCTCTTCTGAGGGGCATTAAAACTGTCTTGTTAAGCTACTGTGACCTCCACCACTTTTCCAAGGGGCATTAAAACCGTCTTGTTAAGCTACTGCGACCTCCACCACTTTTTCAAGGGGCATTAAAATCGTCTTGTTAAGCTACTGCGACCTCCACGTCACTTCCGTGGAGCATTAAAACCGTCTTGTTAAGCAACTGGGACCTCCACGTCTCTTCCGAGGGGCATTAAAACTGTCTTGTTAAGCTACTGCGACCTCCACCACTTTTCCAAGGGGCATTAAAACCGTCTTGTTAAGGTACTGCGACCTCCACCACATTTCCAAGCGGCATTAAAACCATCTTGTTAAGCTACTAGGACCTCCACCACTTTTCCAAGGGGCATTAAAACCGTCTTGTTAAGCTACTGCGACCTCCACCACTTTTCCAAGGGGCATTAAAACCGTCTTGTTAAGCTACTGGGACCTCCACGTCTCTTCCGAGGGGCACTAAAGCCGTCTTGTTAAACCACTCTGAACTCCACAGCTCTTCCAAGGGGCATTGAAATGTTGTTTTTAATTAACTCTAACCTCCACGACTCTTCGAACGGGCATTGCATTTCCTCCTAATTTTTGGCAGCTTTTGCTTGGAAGGCATAGGCAAAGACTATGGGAGACCCACTTCCTAATAATGTGGATAATGTTTGTAATATGCTGTACTGCATGGCTCTTGTAAGGGGCATTGCAAGTTCCTCCGTCCTAATTTTTGGCAGCTTTTGCTTGGAAGGCATATGCAAAGACTATGGGAGACCTACTCCCCAATAATGGGAATAATGTTTTTAAGATGCTGTACTGTATGGCTCTTGTAAGGGGCATTAAAACCATCTTGTTAAGCTACTGTGACCTCCACCACTTTTCCAAGGGGCATTAAAACTGTCTTGTTAAGCTACTGTGACCTCCACCACTTTTTCAAGGGGCATTAAAACCGTCTTGTTAAGCTACTGCGACCTCCACGTCTCTTCCAAGGGGCATTAAAACCGTCTTGTTAAGCTACTGCGACCTCCACGACTCTTCCAAGGGGCATTAAAACCGTCTTGTTAAGCTACTGCGACCTCCACCACTCTTCCAACGGGCATTGCATTTCCTCCTAATTTTAGTCAGCTTTTGCTTTTCAATGCATAGGCGAACACTAAGGGAGATCCACTCCCCAATAATGGGTAGAAAGTTTTTAGTATGCTGTAATCTACATCTGTTTCAAGGGGCATTGCAGTTCCTCCTAATTTTTGGAAAGCCTTCCATTCACTGCTTAGGCCAACAGTGCACAGGAGACCCATTTGCTATAAATGGAAAAAATGGTTTAGTTAAGGCCCTCTGACCTCCATGTCACTTCCAAGGGGCATTGGAGTGCCTCGAAACTTTTGGTAGGCATTGCACTCACTGTATGCCCTATAACTGTGTAGCCGAACCGCTCCTTTTGGTACAGAAACATATCCTACAAGACATGTGTGGTTGACTGGCCTGACCTTGATGTGAATGGTCCCTGTTCCTCCTGCTCTTTCTCCTTTGCCACCTCCTCATCCATCATTTATCACCTGAAGCTTTGTTTTAATGGGAGTTATAGAAATGGGATAGTAGCAGGAAAACATCCAGCAATCCTCGGAGGAGGTAGGATATGCGCCAAAATGCTGACCACCTCAGGCCTAGCCGCTACTACATACATGCGCTTGCATTCCAAGAAAACAAAGCACATGCTAACTTCTATCATCATCATGCTCCTCCTCACCTTGGCACTCTCAACTCCCCTGATGGAGAAGCCAGGGCCAACCGGAGGAGTCTGGTTCTCTGGTGGGCTCGTCCAATGCTGCCCTAAAGCAGGCCAGGCTAAGAAAAGTGTGTGGGAAGGTAACAGGAGAAATAGGGGCGGCTGCGGACCGTTTATGGACACCCGGCCGCCCCCTGGCGGCAGGGGATCGAGCGTGGACACCCGGCCGCCGGGCGGCTGGGGACTGAGTATGGATACCTCACTGCCGAAGCAGTCATGAGGTAGTGGCCAGCTTCGGCCTCCTCGAAACTAAAAGGCCCCATTTCAAGTGAAAGCTAGCAGTATGGTATTGCAGCCTGCGGGTGGGTGGTTGGTTGGCTGCATATTTGCGCTTGCATTGCAAGGAATGGGGGAGGTACAATTGAACACTGCCCTGGGACAAGGACTTGCACGGGGATAGTTGCAAGTCTGCATCTTCTGATGCGGCAAGGATCACTTCTGATAGGCACACTTTTAGGCAGTGACCTGGGTGTCACAGATGCTTCCAGGGGTCTTCCCTATGCTTTTCCCATGACTTTTCAGCACTGTATGCATGTGTCACACAGCACATGGCCAGATAAAATTGTAAAATGTTAAAATGACATTTCCCGGTGAATGCATTTGTCACGGTTGAAAGCAATAAAAAAGTGCAAAAACGCATAAAAAATGCTACTTGTGAACATAGCCCAAGGTGTGGAGGAGTATTTTTTTTTTGGTTATTTATTTTACCTTATACACAAGTCTTTACCCTGGAAAGGAACTTCCTTAACATATTTCACAGGAAAGCAGTTTCAGTTTCATTTTTGAACTTTTTATTGTGAGCCCTTAAAAGTGGCTTAATACCTCTGACCACGTTGTTGACAGCAGTGACCTGGGGGTCAGAAATGCTTTCTGGGGCGATCCGCATGCTGTCCCCATGTCATTTGAGCACTGTCACTATCGTTTTGGGCACTTGTTAGGCTTTTAAAAGACTGCCGGGGGTGCCGCCGCAAAAATGCTCGGGTCTCCCATAGACTAACATTGGGATCGTTGCTCAGGTCGAGCACCCGAGTATCACGGTGAGCTCGGCCCATGCTTCGAGCACCCAAGCATTTTAGTGCTCGCTCAACACTATTATTTATCATAAACCACTCATAACCGAGTTCATCTCAGTGGCTTGCCGACATATTGCACATATAATGTCCAAGAGCCTTTCCAGTGACAGATATGTCCACTTGGCTCCAGATACATCCTTCAGCAAGGTAACAATATAAATGTCCACATCAAGCAGTGTTTTACCTTTGCCGGGTTTTAGCTGCTTCAGATTTGTTCTGCCACAGCTGTGGCTTTACGGCTTCCCAGATGGGGGTCTCCAGCCCTCGTACCTTCAAAGGCTACTGGTATGTTTTCACACATAACATCCAGCCTCTGCCTTCCAGGACTCTAGCCTTCCAGGCCTCTTGCCCTCCAAGGCTACTGGCATCTCTTACATACAAGGATCCAGCCTCTGCCTTTCAGGCTTCACCAGGCCTCTCTAGGCCTCACTAAGCCTCTCCAGGCTAACGGTGTCCCACACAGGGAACAGGCCTCACGTCTTTCACACCTGTTTCAAAACTACCAGGCTTTATATATCTTCCAGTGCACACAGGACCTGTGCTGATGTCACAGTCATGTGATCAGACCTTCTGTGTGCACAGGACCTGTGCTGATGTCACAGTACCTGTGCTGATGTCACAGTCATGTGATCAGTCACCTGAGGGGGGGCGGTACATGGTCAGCCAAAACACACCCTGGACCATTACAGTAATGCCGTAAGCCGCTGCATTACAGAGTCTAATAAATCAAATAGGGCGAATGAATAAAAATGAAGATGGCATACAGTCCCTGGTAGAATAAAGGAAATGAATGCCGCTATTCTGCCCTGCACTCCCATGCATGTTTCGCCTTTGCTTCCTCAGGGACTGATGATTGTTCTTATTAAATGTATTATGCTTGTCTAAAGAGGCAATTAAATAACCGCCGAATGACAAATATTTATCGAATGGCGCTCACTTAATGCTGCAGAACATCTAGTGTAAATGCATCTTAAGGAAAAGACCCAAAAATGTATAAGGAGACCCCAAACCTTCTTATCTGTTTTTACTATGCAGTTGAATCTTATCTATTGGTGCCTGGTAGCAGTCATTTTGAATGATGGAATAAGCTGACTATAATGCTCATCGATGAGACTAGTGACAGAAGGTCCAAAAACATACATGCATTTATATATACAGAAAAGCTTTGCTGGATCTAAAGTCAAGATGCAACCCACCACTATCATTTTTGATCTCTGATATTTAAGGCTAGTGCAGATGACTGTAGTATCCGTCTGAGACAAAACTTCTCACTTGGACAAATGTTATTTTATGGGGTCATGCACATGTCCAATTTTTTCCTAGGACAGAGCCAATCCAGGGAAAAATCACATTATGCCAGAGTTTGATCCAACATTCGGATCGCACTCGGCCATGCAAGTCAATGACTCCATGGAAAACATCGGACTGCACTCAGATGAAATTGGAGTGCAGTCCGATTTTCATTGACTAACAGAATGGAGAAGATAGAGACATTTTTTCTCCATCTTCTCCACATCCAAGAGAATCAGATCACACTATGATCCGAGTGTAATCATGGTATGATTAGCATAATCAACCCGATTCTCTCGGATGAGAGCATATACGCTCGTGTGACCCCAGTCTTAGCATGATAGGTATCAGTTGGTTCTTGAAAACTTAATCTAAAGTTTAACTATATAACCAGAATCTATTCCAAACCATTCTTGTGTCAGTCAATCAGTCAGTGTTTGGCCCTATTGTAAATTATGAAATGTGTTTTTTTAGAGTTGACCTTTATAGAAAATGTTTCTCTTCTGAATATGGAATTAACATAACAAGCAAGTTACTAACTAGTGCCAACTGAGATGAATGGAAACAGTATCGAAAACTAAAGTAGATTTCCCATGGATTTATGAAAGTAGATCCAGGTAATGAGAACTTGTTCTTTGCCTAAATGCATATCGAATAAGGAAAATATAGTAATTGTATTGCACAATAAACCACCATGATTACCCAATTATATGGCAGAAGCCCAGGAGACATAATTATACAGTAGATGAAAGATGATCTGAGACAGGAATAATATACATAAACTTCTATTGAAAGAAATCTGTAGATCATTTACTCATGAATGGAAGCACCTATCAATGACCCCAGATAACCCAGGAGAAAAAAGGCTCAGATAAACCCTGTTACTTCTTGACAGCTTGTAGGGGATGAAATTAAATGTTAACAAAAGGGGTAATAAAAAAAGACCTCCAACGGGGAGATGAAACTTGGAAACGTATATTGAAGAGATGTAATAGGTTTATTAGTAGCGTACATGCACTTTATTGCAGCTGCAATGATAGGTAATATAATACGGACAATACAAGGTAATAAGGGTAATATAATTTTTAATATATATTAAAGACAGAACCTTGTATCTTTACTGAAAGGAACAGTACTGACAGTAGTGATCAGTAGCTGTGCATAGAATTGCTGGAAGTCGTCCATGTACACAGTTCACGTGTTTGTCAAAGAATATTGGACATGTTGCATAATTTCAGCCTTCAGAAATTTGGGGAGAATTAACTGTTTTATTTGGGACATAGAACAACCATTATCTTCATCATCACAACATGAATCTCACACTGTGCTGACGTGTGCAGTATTACTTCCAGGATGCTGGGAGCAGCGATGAAGGCGGTGACAGGTGGCTGATATGCAACAGTATTATACCAGAACGCTATTCTTGAGTGCTTATTAAAAAGATGCCTGTGGTTAGTACCCCAGTACCCCCTGATGAAGCTATACGCGAAACGCACGTTGGGATACTGTGTAGTGTGGTCTGTTATTGGTCCATGAATTATGGCTTGTGGTGAGTACTTTTCCACTATTGGACATTGCTAGGAGCTCTCTTAGAGTGGTTTATTCCTCAATCAGGGGGTCTTTAATTATGTTTATCATGTTACTCAGTTGCTTAATCATGTATTGAGTTCCTACATTATGCTTCCCACTATACTTGTATATGAGTTTGCTTTGTACCCTTACTGCCTGATTGGCATGTTATATACTTGTTGATCACATTAAGCCATTATGGGATTTACCATTTACCACACTGTCCCCTGTCTGCGTTTTATGGGGTGTTTTTAAGCTTTTTCTTAAAGTAGTTATGTATATACAGAACAGACAAAAAGTTTGGACACACTTTCTCATTTAAAGATTTTTCTGTATTTTCATGACTATGGAAATTGTACATTCACACTGAAGGCATCAAAACTATGAATTAACACATGTGGAATTATATACTTAACAAAAAAGTGTGAAACAACTGAAAATATGTCTTATATTCTAGGTTCTTCAAAGTAGCCACCTTTTGCTTTGATGACTGCTTTGCACACTCTTGGCATTCTCTTGATGAGCTTCAAGAGGTAGTCACCGGAAATGGTCTTCCAACAATCTTGAAGGAGTTCCCAGAGATGCTTAGCACTTGTTGGCCCTTAAGCCTTCACTCTGCGGTACATCTCACCCCAAACCATCTCGATTGGGTTCAGGTCTGGTGACTGTGGAGGCCAGGTCATCTGGCGTAGCACCCCATCACTCTCCTTCTTGGTCAAATAGCCCTTACACAGCCTGGAGGTGTGTTTGGGGTCATTGTCCTGTTGAAAAATAAATGATGGTCCAACTAAATGCAAACCGGATGGAATAGCATGCCGCTGCAAGATACTGTGGTAGCCATGCTGGTTCAGTATGCCTTCAGTTTTGAATAAATCCCCAACAGTGTCACCAGCAAAGCACCCCCACACCATCACACCTCCTCCTCCATGCTTCACGGTGGGAACCAGGCATGTAGAGTCCATCCGTTCACCTTTTCTGCGTCGCACAAAGACACGGTGGTTGGAACCAAAGATCTCAAATTTGGACTCATCAGACCAAAGCACAGATTTCCACTGGTGTAATGTCCATTCCTTGTGTTCTTTAGCCCAAACAAGTCTCTTCTGCTTGTTGCCTGTCCTTAGCAGTGGTTTCCTAGCAGCTATTTTACCATGAAGGCCTGCTGCACAAAGTCTCCTCTTAACAGTTGTTGTAGAGATGTGTCTGCTGCTAGAACTCTGTGTGGCATTGACCTGGTCTCTAATCTGAGCTGCTGTTAACCTGCGATTTCTGAGGCTGGTGACTCGGATAAACTTATCCTCAGAAGCAGAGGTGACTCTTGGTCTTCCTTTCCTGGGGCGGTCCTCATGTGAGACAGTTTCTTTGTAGCGCTTGATGGTTTTTGCAACTGCACTTGGGGACACTTTCAATGTTTTCCCAATGTTTTGCACTGACTGACCTTCATTTCTTAAAATAATGATGGCTACTCGTTTTTCTTTACTTAGCTGCTTTTTTCTTGCCATAATACAAATTCTAACAGTCTATTCAGTAGGACTATCAGCTGTGTATCCACCAAACTTCTGCACAACACAACTGATGGTTCCAACCCCATTCATAAGGCAAGAAATCCCACTTATTAAACCTGACAGGGCACACCTGTAAAGTGAAAACCATTTCCGGTGACTACCTCTTGAAGCTCATCAAGAGAATGCCAAGAGTGTGCAAAGCAGTCATCAAAGCAAAAGGTGGCTACTTTGAAGAACCTAGAATATACGACATATTTTCAGTTGTTTCACACTTTTTTGTTAAGTATATAATTCCACATGTGTTAATTCATAGTTTTGATGCCTTCAGTATGAATGTACAATTTTCATAGTCATGAAAATACCGAAAAATCTTTAAATGAGAAGGTGTGTCCAAACTTTGGGTTTGTACTGTATTTGTTTGTACTTAATAACATTTGATATATTTACATGTGCGGATTGTTAAGTTTTTATTTTTAGTTGTTTAAGGAGTAATTTATAAGCATTCACAACATGGAGGATACAAGGAACAAATGAACGTGAACAAACCACAAATTGGTCAAAGAGTGCAATCTAAACTGCACACATCAACAAACTTGTAACAATTAACACAGCACTACCCACTCAACATAATCCATCGACAGCACAAGCCAGCAGCTGTTGAATACTCCAACAGGACCCACGAACAGGATACCCATAGCCGTGCGTGCACCAAATGCCTAATTTTGGCTCCCTATACCGATAAGCATAACACAATGGCGAGAGAAATGTTAATGTACAAATAGAGACCCTCACCCAGAGACCACCAGTGAGCAACAGAGGAACACCATACAGAACCGCATCAGCATGCATATTGATTTTATCATGTCTTATCTATACTGCTTAGGTGTTGTGTTTTAATCCTTCATCGTCTAGTGATGATCAGGTAATTGTGCCGACTGTTAGAACCTTGCTCTTAGGTTTTTTCCTTTGCTGGTCACATGACCTTGTTGGCCTATTTAATCCTGCTCCGCCCTTCTGGCTTTGCTGGACTTCATTGTATAACTACTTTCTAGCTAGCCTGTGCTCTGTATCTAACTCTGTTAGTTTGCTTGGTCTACGGACCTCTATGTTCTATATATTTTGTTTGTTCGTCTGTCTGCTACTATTTCTGTTAGGAGGTGTCCCATTTTCCTCCCAGTCCTTAGTACTTGTAGGGATTCCTTCCCCACATCTATAGGTCTCCGTACAGACTAGCTTAGGACTTTAGCAGGTCTGATCGCAGGATCAGGTTCCCTGTTACATCGTAGGGATTCAGCTGAGTTCTATCGTAGGGACAGATCTCCTCTCTTTCCTTAGCTCTGGTAGCAGAACATAACAGTAAGTCCAGCCTGCAAATTCTCTAAGGAAAGATTTTTCTGTTCCATCATGGTGTCGGTTCAGGATTTGGCTCATCGCCTGCAGGGACTCTCTCTGGAGGTGGCCGAGCTCCGTCAGCACGTGAGTAACTGTCCTGGAGCACATTTCTTGGAGCCTAAGGTATGTTTGCCGGATTTATTTTTTGGTGAACACCGAGAATTTTTTTCATTTAAAAATGCTTGCTTATTGTATTTTCGTTTGAGACCCAAGTCCTCTGGGAATGAATCCGAGCGCATAGGGTTCATAATGTCACTTTTGCGCAAAGAGCCTCAGGAGTGGGCCTTTTCTTTGCAACCTAGTGATACATGCTTCAGATCAGTGGATAGTTTTTTTTCTGCTTTGGGACTATTATATGATGATCCTGACCGTGTCGCATCAGCTGAGACTGAGTTGAGACGTTTGAAACAGGGATCAGGTAATGTGGAAAAATATTGTACTCATTTCCGTCGATGGTCTACTCAAACAGGGTGGAACGATTCTGCTCTGAAAAGTCTATTTCTTGCTGGGCTCAATGAAAGGGTTAAAGACCTGCTAATTGCTTATCCTACACCTGAAGATTTGCAACAGGCTATGCAATTAGCTATACGGGTGGATAGGAGACTGCGTGCAAGGGTTAATGAGAGCAAATCCTCTGCTATGTCAGTTTCTGGTTATGAGAATGTGTGTACTAACAGTGGTGAACCGATGGAGATTGGATCGGTGGCACCTCGCTCTCAAGAAAAAGATCACAGATTTTTTGAAGGCTTGTGTTTCTATTGCGGAAAATCTGGTCATTTGATTAAAGGCTGTGAGCTTCGTATGAAGAAAGAAAAAAAAATGGTCAGTCATGCCCGTATTGCCTGTTTAAATTCCAAGGGTGTATTTTTAGCTGCTTCCACGATTGCTCAGGAAAAATTTATGGAATTTCGGGTGTTTGTTGATTGTGGGTCTACTCTGAATGTAATTGATGGGGGATTCTTGGAAAGACTCAATTTAAAACCCGAACCTTTATCATCCCCCATTGCTGTGGTTTCTGTGGATGGTTCCCCTTTGAAGAATATTACTCTCAAGGTCTGTGAATTTCCTCTCACTATTAATGGTGTTCACCATGAGAAATTGGATTTGGTAGTTTTGAATAACTTGCCTTCTCCAGTAATATTGGGATTGCCCTGGTTAAAATTTCACAATCCTGTACTGGATTGGTCTACCAATGAAATTAAATCCTGGAGCCATAAATGTTATGACAAGTGTTGTAACGGGCGTATTGCAGCTTTGGATAGGGGGGAATTGCCTGTTCCTATTCAGGATTTTTGGAGAGTTTTTTTCTGAGAAGGAATCGCAGGTTTTGCCTCCCCATAGAGACTATGATTGTTCTATTGAATTTGTCCCTGGAGCGACTCTTCCTAAAAGTCGTTTATTTAACCTTACTATTCCTGAGAGGAAAGCTTTGGAGGAATACATACAGACAAGTTTGGCCACCGGTCACATTAGGCCCTCTAAGTCTCCTGTGGCGGTTGGATTTTTTTTTGTAAAAAAAAAGGACGGCGGTTTACGTCCTTGTCTGGATTTTCGTGAGATTAACAAAATTACTGTACGCAATCCTTACCCACTGCCATTGATTCCTGATCTGTTTAACCAGTTAATGGGGGCCAAGTGGTTCTCTAAAATTGACCTTAAGGGGGCATACAATCTGTTGCGCATGAAGGAGGGTGACGAATGGAAGACTGCTTTTAACACTCCTGTGGGTCATTTTGAGAATCTGGTTATGCCTTTTGGTCTTACTAATGCTCCTGCATTTTTTCAGAATCTTATTAATGACATCCTTAGACCTTTGATCGGCAAAAATGTGGTTGTGTATTTGGATGACATTTTGATTTATTCGCCGGATCTGGAGTCTCATTGGCGGAGCGTACGTGAGGTATTACAGTTGTTAATGGACAATTCGCTTTTTGCTAAGCTGGAGAAATGTGAGTTCGCTGTACAGAGAATTAGTTTTTTGGGTTACATTATCTCCAGCGAAGGTTTTGAGATGGACCCGGTTAAAGTTCAAGCTGTACAGGAATGGCCTAGGCCTATTGGTTTGAAATCGATACAGAGGTTTTTAGGTTTCGCCAATTATTACAGAAAATTCATAAAAAATTTTTCTAGTATTGTCAAACCTCTGACCGATCTCACCAGGAAGGGTGCTGATGCGGTTCAGTGGTCTTCTGAGGCCATTGAAGCTTTTGTGTATCTCAAGGAGAGGTTCACCTCTGCTCCCATCCTTATGCAGCCTGATGTGACTAAGCCGTTTTTGGTTGAGGTTGATGCTTCCTCTGTGGGGGTTGGCGCAGTATTGTCTCAGGATAACGGGGATGGATTACATCCCTGTGCCTTTTTTTCAAAAAAATTTTCGGAGACTGAACTGAATTACGATATTGGTAATCGGGAATTATTGGCTATTAAACTCGCATTTGAACACTGGCGCCACTTCTTGGAAGGTGCGGAATTTCCCGTTCAGGTTCTTACGGATCATAAAAATCTGATTTATCTTGATGCTGCCAAGCGCCTGAATGCCCGTCAGGCTAGGTGGGCACTGTTTTTCTCGCGGTTTAATTTCTCCGTTACTTACATCCCTGGTACTAAGAATGTTAAGGCGGATGCCTTGTCTCGCAGTTTTTCTCCCATAGTCGGTGCTGAGAAAGAGGAGAACATTTTACAAGGTGTTGTGATAGCTGCTTTGGACTCCGTTTTGGAAGATGAGATTCTTAAAGCACAGGAGAATGCCCCATCTAACACTCCTCATGGGAGGTTGTTTGTGCCTGGGACCTTTAGGAGAGATTTGTTTGTTGAGTGTCACGAATCTCGGTTGGCAGGTCATCCCGGAATCTCTGAGACCAAGAGACTGGTGGGTCGCAGTTTTTGGTGGCCTGGATGGCAGAAGGAAGTCATTAAGTGGGTGCGTCAATGTACTATATGCGCTAGATCTAAGTCCTCACATACTCCTGCTGCGGGGTTGCTTTGTCCTTTGGAGGTTCCCAGTGCTCCTTGGACACATTTGGCTATGGACTTTATAACTGACCTTCCCCCCTCTGAGGGTTTTACTGTCATCTGGGTGGTCGTGGACCGTTTTAGCAAGATGTGTCACTTGGTTCCCTTCGTCAAACTGCCCTGCGCTAAAACTCTCGCTAAGGCCTTTGTCAAGGAAATTGTCAGACTTCATGGCATTCCTACTGACATTGTTTCTGATAGGGGTCCTCAGTTCGTGGCTCGTTTTTGGCGTGCCTTTTGTGACAGGTTGGGAGTTCATTTGTCGTTCTCGTCCGGATATCATCCTGAATCTAATGGCCAGACAGAAAGGAAAAACCAGGATGTTGAGCAGTTCTTGCGTTGTTTTGTGGCAGACAATCAAGAGGGGTGGTCTGAGTTTCTGCCACTTGCTGAATTTGCTCTGAACAATCATACATCTTCTTCTGCTGGTTGTTCGCCTTTTTTTTGTTGTTCTGGGAGACATCCGTCGTTTGGGTCGTTCTCCAAGTTGGGATCTGCCGTGCCTGAGGAGGAGAATTTTTCCGGTGATTTGGAGAGAGTTTGGACGGATGTGCGTGGTAATCTTCAGGAGGCCAACAGAAAATCTAAAGACTACTTTGATAGGAAACGACAGGAGGTTTTGTTCGCTGTTGGTGACATGGTTTGGTTGTCCTCTAGGAATCTGCGGTTGAGGATTCCTTCTAAGAAATTGGGTCCCAAGTTTGTAGGGCCCTTTAAGGTGCTTCAGGTTGTCAGCCAATCTGCTGTTAGGTTGGAGGTTCCTACCTCCTGGAGAATTAATCCGGTATTTCATGTCTGTTAAAAAAAGCTGTTGTGTCGGATGGTGACGCCTCTGCCTCTGTTCCTCCGGTGGTGGAGGACGGGGAATATGAAATTTCTCGCATCCTTAACTCTAGACGGTATAGAGGTAGTTTGCAGTATCTTGTGGCCTGGAAAGGTTTCGGACCCGAGGATAACTCTTGGGTGAGGTCAGATGATGTTTCCGCGTCCAGACTTATCAGAGCGTTTCACAGGAGATTTCCTGATAAGCCTGGTCCTAGGGGATCCGGAGGATCCTCTTAGAAGGGGGGTACTGTTAGAACCTTGCTCTTAGGTTTTTTCCTTTGCTGGTCACATGACCTTGTTGGCCTATTTAATCCTGCTCCGCCCTTCTGGCTTTGCTGGACTTCATTGTATAACTACTTTCTAGCTAGCCTGTGCTCTGTATCTAACTCTGTTAGTTTGCTTGGTCTACGGACCTCTATGTTCTATATATTTTGTTTGTTCGTCTGTCTGCTACTATTTCTGTTAGGAGGTGTCCCATATTCCTCCCAGTCCTTAGTACTTGTAGGGATTCCTTCCCCACATCTATAGGTCTCCGTACAGACTAGCTTAGGACTTTAGCAGGTCTGATCGCAGGATCAGGTTCCCTGTTACATCGTAGGGATTCAGCTGAGTTCTATCGTAGGGACAGATCTCCTCTCTTTCCTTAGCTCTGGTAGCAGAACATAACACCGACCATGTCCCAATCTACACAGCAAAGCTGTAAAGCAAGCTGCAATACTACAACTAATGTTAAACTACAGTATATAAAACATAATGAGTGTTGGAGGGTATTTATTATAGGAAAGGCATATAAAAGATAAAAAAGCACAGCTAAACAAAAAAACAAGCTGTTCATAAAAATGATATTCTAATATGCTATATGATATATTCCCTTTGAGGATCTACAAGTGTTCAGGGTAAAGTCATTTTCCCTAAGATATAATCTATAGTTTACATGATTTATATAATTATATACTAAATAATAGCTTGTTATTATTTAGGAATATGACAATTTTAGTGTTTTTCCAGGCACAAAGATCCAATATAATTAATGAGTAAAAATCCACACAAATTTACTATAATAATGTAACAAATAGATCAAGACTGGATCAGACTATTTGCCACATGCCGTCCTCCGAGACACTAAAAACATGTTGCCTGCCATAGACTATAATTATCCTAAGCTGTATTCATATATTGTAGTGTCGACAGGTATCACAGGCCTGCCCCGCGCATTGTGTGTATTGATGGTGAATAGTAATTATAGTTATTATTGCCGATATCCCTTCTCATATGTTTTTCTTCTTTTAACTGCATTTCTTTAATATCAGCTATACAAATCATTCTTCTGCCCACTTTGCATCCAGACCTCATAATGCAGGAGCTAAAAAACTGAGAAATAACATACACTAATTATCTAGCCTACAGTCCCTCGATGCTAGTCTTGGTCCCTGTCGTCCTTCATGTATGTTTAGGTCATTCCCCATATTGAAAACATGTCTGAAGCCGGTAAACAATGGCAAAATATCACAGTCTCAAGAGTTGTAATTACTACCAAATCAATGGTGTCCATTGATCTGTTTTGTTCATCCATGATGCTTTTCTTAGCCTAGACTTTGTCATATTAGAGAATCTGTCACATGATCAAAAAGTCCAAGGAGTTTGTATGTTCTCCTTGTGTTTGCGTGGGTTTTCTTCAGGTTCTCCGGTGTCCTCCCACACTCCAAAGACAAACTGATAGGGAATGTAAATTGTGACGAGGGTAGAGCAAAATATTGCAGTGCGCCGGCGCCGGGAAGGGTCAAAGAGCCCCGGCGCCTGTGTACTGAAGTACTTTACCCTTGTCAGAGCAGAGAAGTACACCTGCACAGGAGCACAATGCCGGGGAGACTGTGTGGATGACGTAAGATGCATCATCCACACAAAGTAAGAAGGAGGATGGAATCACAAGAAGGAAGGCACCGGACCAAGACGAGCGACCCCTATTGGATCCGACCGTCCCCCAGGTGAGTATGATAAAAGCTCTTTTTCTTGTCTTGCAGGTCAGGTTAGGGGCTTATATACAGCATTATAGAATGCTGTATATCTGGCCAAAAAGGTGGTGGCCGTATCTCATATCGGTCAAACTTGGTGACAGGTTCACTTTAAGGATGCATATGATCCTTCTTATAGCAATTTTTGAGAGACAGGAGAGGCAATCTAAAAAGGCCAGTATTGGCATTTCTATTTTTTGCTTTATGACATTGACCATACGTAGGGTTAAACAAGTCTATGTTTTGATAGATGGGACATTGGTGTATGTGAGGATATTAAATGTGTTTATTTTTGTAATTTTTTCTATTTTAACTTGGGAAAGGAGGGGTGATTAGAATATTTATGGAGGTTTTTCATTAGTTTTTTTTTCGTAATCGTTTTTTCGTTTGCGTTTCACTTTTTTTTTAATCCCCATAGAGAACTGGAACCTGAGATGATTTGATTGTTTACTTCAGTGTTGCAGTATATAGTGAAATTAGTGATTCCCACAGGCTGCTCGAGGTGACTGATGGGTGCCCAAATCAGCGTGTCAGAGGGAGATTGGAAACGGGATAAGAGAAACTGTCATTGTTGCCCATAATAACCAATCACAGCAGAGCTTTCATTTGACAAGGGCACTATAAGAAATGAGTCTTGTGATTGGTTGCTATTAGCAATGAAGAGAGTGCTTCTTTTAGGCACATTTAATAAATCTGCCCCAGTGTGTCCTGGTGTTTGGCGCCTCCACAATATAGCATGTGGTGGGACAGGTCACGTTGTTTCCCATAGCAACCAATCGAAGCACAGCTTTCAGCTTTTTGGGAACGGGATAAGAGAATCTGTCATTGTTGCCTATAACAACCAATCACTGCAGAGCTTTCATTTGACAAGGGCACTATAAGAAATGAGAGCTGTTCCGTGATTGGTTGCTATTAGCCATAAAGAGAGTGCTTCTTTTAGGCACTTTTGATAAATCTGCTCCAGTGTGTGCAGCCGTTTGGCGCCTCCATTACATAGCATTTGATATGTCACTTTGTTTTTTTTTAATTTAATATATGTATTGTGTCACCTGAATACATTTTTGAGTTTTTCTTTCTACTTGACTACAGTTCATTGACGCACGGCCTGAACCAGATAGATTTGGACATTTTAAAAACTCAATAACTGTGCGGTGTACGTCCTTCACAGAACGCTGTACTCATTTATACACCGCTCCGGGCTCTGCAAATTCACTATTTTATATCAAGTTTAATCTTTCCTAAGTAACAACGAATCTATTATAAGAGAACAACACAAACAATCTGATTTTCTGAAGCTAAAATCCTACAGAATATCACATCTGCTGCACTCCTAGGCTGTGTGCCCACGATGCGTTTTTTAAGCGATTCTGCAGCGGATTAAGATTGCGGAAAAATACGCAGCACTACCAATTATTTTGCGGAATCGCAGTGTTTTCGCCGCCATTGACTTGCATTGGAATGCATGACATCTGCATCACTGGATCTGCAGATGCGGATACCATGCGGTTCAGTGTGTGGATGGTACCCGGGTCTGGAAAAAAGGAGACTCTCCTCCAGACCCGGGTACCATAGAACCTGTAAAAAAAAGAATAAAATAAGAAATAAACATTATACTTACCTTCTGATGGCCCCCGGTCTCCATAGCGATGCGTCCTTGCTTGCCGGCAGCTCGTGATGGTCTAAAAAGGACCTGCCATGACGTCATTTAGTCATGTGACAGGTCACGCGACCGCTGACATCGACGGTCGCGTGACCCGTCACATGACTAAATGATGTCATACAGGTCCTTTTAGTCCACCGCGAGCTACCGGCAAGCCAAGATGGTTCGGATAAGGACACCGGGGGCCATCAGAAGGTAAGTATAATACTGTATTTATTTTTTATCATTCTATTACGGTCACACTATATAAATCCATGTCGGTTGCATGGATTTATATAGTGTAACCAAGTTGTCAAGCACTTTCCAAGTGATGCTAAAATCGCCTGGAAAGCACTTGTCAACCCGCATGCGGAAATGCATGTGAAGAACGCTTCACTTCCACTTGTCCCTGGCAGGAAAAACGCATGTAAAATCCGCATGCGTTTTTTCTGCCAGGGAGATGCGGAAACGCTCAGGAAAAATCCGGAGCATTTCTGCATTGTGGGCACATAGCCTTATTGTTACGCCCAGATATGTGTGGATGCATCCATATGCATGGTAATGTAAACTGCTGCTAATCCGCGGTGCGGATTCATACTAGTAGGTAGAATAGGGGCATTTACTGTACGTTCGGCTGCCAATGCAGATAGGAAATGCTCCTGACAAACCCTGTTATGCCCTCAAACCCACCAAGGAATACCCACTTTTGGGTGGTGTTTACAAAGCCTCTCCTGTTTGTGGCCCTTGTAAATAAAAATACCTGTATATAGGACTGAGATATGCAAATAATACAGTGAATTGCTTCCTCCAGCAATTCCTTGAACAATAAATGAAGATATGGCACTTAGGGATCTGTGGGCATCCCAGTGTCTTTCTGCTTTTGGGTTATTTTCCTTTTTTTCCCTCGAAAAGTCAGGCATATAATCCTGATCAAACCTGCTCTATGTAAAAATCTGGTAGTGGTCTAAAAGGGGTTGTCCACTATTTCCTTACATAAAGAGGTTGTCGACTACTTTTACATTTATGATCTATCCTTGGGATAGGTCATCAATGTCTGATCGTCCAGGGTTCGATACCCAGCACCCCTTGCTGATTAGCTGTTATCGGTGTTGGCGGCCAGCCGGAAGTACTCACTTGTGGAGCTGCTCCGTCTTCTGGTAGTGGCCAGGGCTTGGTACTGCACATCCGCCTCCTGTTCAAATCAATAGGAGGCAGATGTGTAGTACCCTGCAGCGGCCACTATCAGAAGACGGTCAGCACTGAAATTGAGCACTTCCGGCCTCAGCCGACTACGATAATAGCTGATCGGCGGCGGTGCCGGGTGTCGGACCACGGACGATCAGAAATTGATGACCGATCTAAAAGATAGGCAGATAAATATACGGCATTCAGTGTGAATGGCGCACGACTAAAGGTTCCACCCTATGAATATTTGTATCAGAGTACTCGGCACTCAAAGCATAGGTCATCAATGTAGAAGTAGTGGACAACCTCTTTAAATGCATGTACTTGGTGCTAAAAATATTTTTTGCACTTGGGTTTCATAAAAAAATTTGCACCATTTTCCTTCTATATCTTCTGTAATGAGTATGTAACTCATTTATCTGTCTTTGGGTCATCCGAGAAAATCTGATTATGGAAATCACACTCTGATTAGAGTTTGATCAGGGTGTGATCATAGTGTGATCTGATTTTGTTGGAAGAGGAAAAGTTAGAAAAAAAATTCCCCATCTTCTTCATTCTGTCACTCTATTGAAATCGGACCACACTTGGATGTCAGATCGCATTCGAACCGCAGCTGATTTATGGCTAGAAACCACATGAAAGTTGAATTTGCAGGAAAACAAATAACCTATACAAGCCAAAGTGTGCAAATTGTATAGTGAAAGCCAATTGCAAAAATAATTTCAGCGACAAATCCATTCAAGTAACAAAAAATTGTCCCCATGGGTGGAGACTGAAGATCAGCCCTAATAAAGTTCCTAATCAGGTAAATGTCAACAGAAGGATTGGGTAGGTTGGATTTCAAGATTTCAATATGTCCCATCCTACATGTAAGTTTGCCAAGCTAAGCATTAATTTATATGGGGGAGTCAGAAGGATAACCTGTTGACCAACAGCTATCTAAAGTGTAAGGTCAGCTTTAGGGTACAACCTATGCTTGAATGTGTTTTAAGCATATCCATCCTTTCTCTCCTCTGGCAATCTGGATTGCTATTGTTAAGTCTTGTACTGCCTCGTGAGAAGTAGAGGATTCGGTGTTCGGTAGAGGAGTTTAGGAAGAGTTGTTTTGTGAATGGTGCTAGGTGTTTTGGCTGTGTGCATAGTTCCATCCTCTTCTGTTTTTGTTTTACCTTCCTAATCCCCTAGGTGTTTCCCTCTGTTGTCTGTGAGGGTATATTTTGTATGTTTGGTATTTTCATTTATCCCTGTACATCCTTCCTTGTTTGTCTGGTTTGTGTATTAACATACACTATTCCTCCCCACTTCCCTGGGTGGGGGAGAGGACAGATAAAGGATGTTTCAGGAGAACAGCAAGGTATGTGGCCCCAGAATCTTCACCCTCAGAAGTAACATGGGGAGCAGGGTAATTTGGTTGTGAAAAAATAGCCAAATTGCAGACAGGTCTCAAGCACATGTCTTACTTTGAAGACCAAGTTGTGTGCAATTTGCAACTTGAAACAAAAAATCTGTTGTGGTTGCAGTTGATTTGGCAATCATTAGTTGCTATGTCACAATGTAACACTTCAATCCCCATATTGCGAGACACACATTGACATATAGCCCCAACCTAAATCTGAAAGAAAGTGAACAAAGTGTATTCCAAGGAAATTCTAGTTATAGTCATATACAAGAGAGAAAAAAACTACAAAAAAAAATCCCAATGCTGGTCAATTGTGGATTGATTTTTATTGATTAAGAAAGTGTTGAGACATAAGCTGTATTGGTGGGTGAAGCTTCCCGTGTCATGATTGCATCATTGTGCTATTAATGAGATGTGTCATTATTATTTTGCGCTGCCTACTCCCTCTTATATTGTCAGGCGCCTGTGGGTAAAAAAAATATAAATATATTCATGTTCACATAATAGAAAGCCACAACTGTCATAGAGCTTAAGTGCTACACCTGTTTAGTAGCAGCTGCTGTGTTCACAAGTGACAGTCTGTTATACAATGCTACACATTGTCATAGTACCAGGAGAGCCGTGGATCGCATTTATAATGCAGCTGCTACTACCCAGGATAGACAGCAGTGCATACAATAAGAGATGCTGCTATCAATATATTATTTATTTTCTTGCCTGTTACATTTAAAATCACTACAAATTTCATATTGATTATTAAAATCAATTCTTCCTTATGCATAGCAAGAATGTACATAATCTCAAATGAAGAGACCAGTCTTCATGGTAAGTTGAATATTTTTATTTGACATAATTATGTAGAATATGAAATTAGATTAGAATAAAAGATTCCCTTTCCCAAGAAATAGCACCACTTCTTAATACAGGTTTTGTTTGATATTGACATTCTGCCTTATTGAAGATTATGCTGGAATAACAATACATAAATGAGTGTAATTACTACACATCATTATGATAACTTAATATTAGCGATGATTATGGCATGCAGAATATATGCGACTGGTGCTCCAACCAGCGTGCCCCTGCCAGATGGATACAGACATAAATAGATTATGTGCAGGTCTCTAATACACCAAAAAAACAAGTGCGGTTATCAACAACTACAGTCACTCATTATAAATAAATAAAAAAAAGTCCAGATTCCTTCTCCAATTAATATAAAATATTCCAATAAAAACGTACAATGCATTTCAAGTTCAGTCTAACCTCTTCTTCTGGTACAACAAACGATGGATGATCAGTGCTTCCAGGAACAAGAGGTTGGATTGACCTTGAAACGTATTGTATGTTTTTATCGGAGTAAAATACTTTCACTAGAGATGAGCGGATCTTTTGAAATTTGAATTTGCTGACTTTCCCAAATTTTCCCCCAAAATTTGATTTGCAGTGAATAAACTCACGTGAATCTCCATACTATAAAGCTTTCAATTGCTTGGAAAATACAAGTGGCAGAGATGAGAAGAAGAGACCCTTACTGACCATAAGAGCTTATGTGGCACCCCAGGGGTCTGGTTTCCACAGTAACGGCAATGTTATGTCTGAGAGCAGGTGGGAGGTCTCTTGGTCAGGAATCCTATGCATGCCACACCTCCTGCCCAGTCCTGGGAGGGGAAGAACTTCCCCTGTATAAACCTGGGGCTGAGGCAGGGTTAGAGAGTTCAGAGGGAGAGTTCAGCCAGGAGGGCTGACAGGGAGCTGTGGCTCCGGCTGGGCCCAGCTCCTGGGCCATGCCAGAAGTAGAGAAGAAGTAGAGACAGAGAAGCAGATATAGGAAAAGAACATCAGGAGCTCTGTGGGAGCAGTGCTACAAGGAGTCAGGGGCTGGCAGCTGCAGAGCTCGCCCTGACTGAGAAGCTATCACCGGACCCGGAGTCCGAGGCTGTGGGGACTAACTCCTATCCAGCAGCAGAAACCGACCGGCAGGGGATTGCAGGTCCTCTGGCCCAGAAACCCGAAGGCACGGTCACACGCGTGGGACCAGCACCGCCGTCGTGGAGCGGAAGCTACTAGAAGGCCCCGAGTCACCGGCCATACGGGTGAGCACCACACGGTACACTCAGGGACGTGGGCTACTTATACCCGCCTCTAGCAAGGTAGCCGGAAGAGTATCGTTAGTTTGGGAGGCCTACAACTCCGCCTGGCCAGGGGAGATCCCATCTGCTCAAGGACTGACCAGGCCCCAATCGCTAGCCAGTACTCCGGGAGGGTCTATCTTTGTCACCAGTAAAGACCCTGAACTACACCGTACCGTCTCCGAGTGGTTCCTGCTACCCCCATCATCCACGTCGGCTGCCCTGAGGCCATACCCCTCCCGTTGGGGGTTATACTATCACGCTGCACAATCCTACCACCGGCCTCAGCGGTCTGCCCTGCAGCAGCAGCTCCTTAGCTGTACTCAACGGGTGGCGTAGTCGTCCAACATCTACCGCTAATACAGCGCCACTTAGTCTGACTCCCTGGGCACGGACCGGATCACCGCCACGAGACTACAACCCGCAAGAGATCCGGCTCCGGGTAAGCTCCCGCGTGCGCAACGCAGCGCGACACAGGCCCAGGGGCGCGTCTACTTTAGGCGTAGTCGACAGGATTTCGTGCCCGCAACCACCGGGTACTGCGTGCCTGAAAAAGACTGTTCAAACTTACCAGTGGTGAAGTTTCCCGCCATCCGGCGCCATCTTTTGCCTTCTTCCCGCCATCCGCGAAGTTTTCCCGCCATCCGGCGCCATCTTCTGCCTTCTTCCCGCCATCCGTGGAGTTTTCCCGTCGTTGGACGCCATCTTGAAGACGCCGCGCGGGAAGAAGAGGGGCGTGGACTCCGAAGGCGCGCGAGAACTGAAGCCCCGCCTCACGTCCGGACGTTGCGTAAGGTCCTGGAAGGAGCCCAGCAGACGCCGACGTCACAGGAGCGCGACGGAAGGTCCTCGACCCTGACGATCCACTGCGGAGCCGCGGCCTACGGAAGAGGATCATCGCAAGGTAGGCCACGGTCCACTAGGGGGGAGGAAGATGTCGGATACGGAGGAGAGCTTCACTGCCTCAACCCCCGCCAGCGCCAGCGCTGCTGCAGTCATGCCTTTCACCATGACCTATATCCCGGGGGCAGCCTGGCTACCCCAGTACTCAGGGGAGTCACATACCCTGCATGACTTTAGAGAAAAGCTGGATAGCCTCTTCCAGGTGTACCCCCTCACAGAGGAGCAAAAAGTGAGCATCCTGGTGGCCCAATTAACCGGGGCAGCCCAAAGGGAGGTAAAGTCCTGGCCACCTGGGAGGAGGACTGTCGCAGAGATACTAACCCAGCTAACCGAGGAGGAGCTGCAGTACTACCAATACAAGGAAAGCCAAGAGGACCCGGACGGGTCTGAGGACTACCCTCAGGAGGGAGCACAAAGAGGACATAGCTACTGAAGGGAAGTAGCGTGAATAAAGAGCTGTAAATAGTTACCCGTAAGGGTACAAGGACTGCTGCTAATTAAAATATGGTCCCCGTTGGGATTAGTGAATTGTTCCCCATGTGCCCCTATCTTAAACCAGGCTGAGGACTGTGAGCAGCCATTCCTTATCCCCACTGACCGAGGACTGAGAGCGGTCGTTCTTTCCCTCTACCTGGCCGAGGACTGAGAGCGGCCATATCCTGTAAATAATTATGTGTTTCTAGTAATTTATGGGAGTCTTTGGTGGATTTACCGGGAATCCTTTGTACATGGTTGGAGCGTAACGCAGGAATGGACTAAAGACTGTTAAGGACTCGGGGCAGGACAGACCCCTACCTGGTTATGTCTCCCTGTTTTGGTGAAATGGACACCTTTGTTTTCTTCAAAACTGCACCCGGTTGCGGACACGCCGTAACCATCTTTATGTGTTTTTCTTATTGTATTATTATTGTTTATACCTTGTTATGTTTTTCTAAAAATATGTTTAGTCCCGGAGTACTAAATTTCACTAGGGGGGAATGTGGCACCCCAGGGGTCTGGTTTCCACAGTAACGGCAATGTTATGTCTGAGAGCAGGTGGGAGGTCTCTTGGTCAGGAATCCTATGCATGCCACACCTCCTGCCCAGTCCTGGGAGGGGAAGAACTTCCCCTGTATAAACCTGGGGCTGAGGCAGGGTTAGTGTTAGAACCTTGCTGTTAGGTTTTTTTTCCTTTGCTGGTCACATGACCTTGTTGGCCTATTTAATCCTGCTCCGCCCTTCTGGCTTTGCTGGACTTCATTGTATATCTACTTTCTAGCTAGCCTGTGCTCTGTATCTAACTCTGTTAGTTTGCTTGGTCTACGGACCTCTAGGTTCTATCTATTTTGTTTGTTCGTCTGTCTGCTGCTATTTCTGTTAGGAGGTGTCCCATATTCCTCCCAGTCCTTAGTACTTGTAGGGATTCCCTCCCCAAATCTATAGGTCTCCGTACAGACTAGATTAGGACTTTAGCAGGTCTGATCGCAGGATCAGGTTCCCTGTTACATCGTAGGGATTCAGCTGAGTCTTATAGTAGGGACAGATCTCCTCTCTTTCCTTAGCTTTGGTAGCAGAACATAACAGTAAGTCCAGCCTGTAAATTCTCTAAGGAAAGATTTTTTTTTGTTCCATCATGGTGTCGGTTCAGGATTTGGCTAAACACCTGCAGGGACTCTCTCTGGAAGTGGCCGAGCTCCGTCAGCACGTGAGTAACTGTCCTGGAGCATATTTCTTGGAGCCTAAGGTATGTTTGCCGGATTTATTTTTTGGTGAACATCGAGAATTTTTTTCATTTAAAAATGCTTGCTTATTGTATTTTCGTTTGAGACCCAAGTCCTCTGGGGATGAATCCCAGCGCGTAGGGTTCATAATGTCACTTTTGCGCAAAGAGCCTCAGGAGTGGGCCTTTTCTTTGCAACCTAGTGATACATGCTTCAGATCAGTGGATAGTTTTTTTTCTGCTTTAGGACTATTATATGATGATCCTGACCGTGTGGCATCAGCTGAGACTGAGTTGAGACGTTTAAAACAAGGATCAGGTAATATGGAAAAATATTGTACACATTTTCGTCGTTGGTCCACTCAAACAGGGTGGAACGATTCTGCTCTGAAAAGTCTATTTCTTGCTGGGCTCAGTGAAAAGGTTAAAGACCTGCTAATTGCTTATCCTACACCTGAGGATTTGCAACAGGCTATGCAATTAGCTATACGGGTGGACAGAAGACTGCGTGCTAGGGTTAATGAGAGCAAATCCTCTGCTATGTCAGTTTCTGGTTATGATAATGTGTGTACTAACAGTGGTGAACCGATGGAGATTGGATCGGTGGCACCTCGCTCTCAAGAAAAACACCGTCGTTTTTCAGAAGGCTTGTGTTTCTATTGTGGAAAATCTGGTCATTTGATTAAAGGCTGTGAGCTTCGTATGAAGAAAGAAAAAAAAATGGTCAGTCACGCCCGTATTGCCTGTTTAAATTCCAAGGGTATATTTTTAGCTGCTTCCACGATTGCTCAGGAAAAATTAATGGAATTTCGGGTGTTTGTTGATTGCGGGTCTACACTGAATGTTATTGATGGGGGATTCGTGGAAAAACTCAATTTAAAACCTGAACCTTTATCATCCCCCATTGCTGTGGTTTCTGTGGATGGCTCCCCTTTGAAGAATATTACTCTCAAGGTCAGTGAATTTCCTCTCACTATTAATGGTGTTCACCATGAGAAATTGGATTTGGTAGTGTTGAATAACTTGCCTTCTCCAGTAATATTGGGTTTGCCCTGGTTAAAATTTCACAATCCTGTACTGGATTGGTCTACCAGTGAAATTAAATCCTGGAGCCATAAATGTTATGACAAGTGTTGTAACGGGCGTATTGCAGCTTTGGATAGGGGAGAATTGCCTGTTCCTATTCTGGATTTTTGGAGAGTTTTTTCTGAGAAAGAATCGCAGGTTTTGCCTCCCCATAGAGACTATGATTGTTCTATTGAATTTGTCCCTGGAGCGACTCTTCCTAAAAGTCGTTTATTTAACCTTACTATTCCTGAGAGGAAGGCTTTGGAGGAATACATACAGACAAGTTTGGCCGCCGGTCACATTAGGCCCTCTAAGTCTCCTGTGGCGGTTGGATTTTTTTTTGTAAAAAAAAAGGACGGCGGTTTACGTCCTTGTCTGGATTTTCGTGAGATTAACAAAATTACGGTACGCAATCCTTACCCACTGCCATTGATTCCTGATCTGTTTAACCAGTTATTGGGGGCCAAGTGGTTCTCTAAAATTGACCTTAAGGGGGCATACAATCTGTTGCGCATGAAGGAGGGTGATGAATGGAAGACTGCTTTTAACACTCCTGTGGGTCATTTTGAGAATCTGGTTATGCCTTTTGGTCTTACTAATGCTCCTGCATTTTTTCAGAATCTGATTAATGACATCCTTAGACCTTTGATCGGTAAAAATGTGGTTGTGTATTTGGATGACATTTTGATTTATTCGCCAGATCTGGAGTCTCATTGGCGGAGCGTGCGTGAGGTATTACAGTTATTAATGGACAATTCGCTTTTTGCTAAGCTGGAGAAATGTGAGTTCGCTGTACAGAGAATTAGTTTTTTGGGCTACATTATCTCCAGCAAAGGTTTTGAGATGGATCCGGTTAAGGTTCAGGCTGTGCAGGAATGGCCTAGGCCTATTGGTTTGAAATCAATACAGAGGTTTTTGGGTTTCGCCAATTACTATAGAAAATTCATAAAAAATTTTTCTAGTATTGTCAAACCTCTGACTGATCTCACCAGGAAAGGTGCTGATGCGGTTCAGTGGTCTTCTGAGGCCATTGAAGCTTTTGTGTATCTCAAGGAGAGGTTCACCTCTGCTCCCATCCTTATGCAGCCTGATGTTACTAGGCCGTTTTTGGTTGAGGTTGATGCTTCCTCTGTGGGGGTTGGCGCAGTATTGTCTCAGGATAACGGGGATGGATTACATCCCTGTGCATTTTTTTCAAAAAAATTTTCGGAGACTGAATTGAATTACGATATTGGTAATCGGGAATTATTGGCTATTAAACTCGCATTTGAACACTGGCGCCACTTCTTGGAAGGTGCGGAATTTCCCGTTCAGGTTCTTACGGATCATAAAAATCTGATATATCTTGACGCTGCCAAGCGCCTGAATGCCCGTCAGGCTAGGTGGGCACTGTTTTTCTCGCGGTTTAATTTCTCCGTTACTTACATCCCTGGTACTAAGAATGTTAAGGCGGATGCCTTGTCTCGCAGTTTTTCTCCCATAGTCGGTGCTGAGAAAGAGGAAAACATTTTACAAGAAGGTGTTGTGATAGCTGCTTTAGACTCCGTTTTGGAAGATGAGATTCTTAAAGCTCAGGAGAATGCCCCATCTAACACTCCTCATGGGAGGTTGTTTGTGCCTGGGACCTTTAGGAGAGATTTGTTTGTTGAGTGTCACGAATCTCGGTTGGCAGGTCATCCCGGAATCTCTGAGACCAAGAGACTGGTGGGTCGCAGTTTTTGGTGGCCTGGATGGCAGAAGGAAGTCATTAAGTGGGTGCGCCAATGTACTATATGTGCTAGATCTAAGTCCTCACATACTCCTGCTGCGGGGTTGCTTTGTCCTTTGGAGGTCCCCAGTGCTCCTTGGACACATTTGGCTATGGACTTTATAACTGACCTTCCCCCCTCTGAGGGTTTTACTGTCATCTGGGTGGTCGTGGACCGTTTTAGCAAGATGTGTCACTTGGTTCCCTTCGTCAAACTGCCCTGCGCTAAAACTCTCGCTAAGGCCTTTGTCAAGGAAATTGTCAGACTTCATGGCGTTCCTACTGACATTGTTTCTGATAGGGGTCCTCAGTTCGTGGCTCGTTTTTGGCGTGCCTTTTGTGACAGGTTGGGAATTCATTTGTCGTTTTCGTCCGGATATCATCCTGAATCTAATGGCCAGACAGAAAGGAAAAACCAGGATGTTGAGCAGTTCTTGCGTTGTTTTGTGGCAGACAATCAAGAGGGGTGGTCTGAGTTTCTGCCACTTGCCGAATTTGCTCTGAACAATCATACATCTTCTTCTGCTGGTTGTTCGCCTTTTTTTTGTTGTTCTGGGAGACATCCGTCGTTTGGGTCGTTCTCCAAGTTGGGATCTGCCGTGCCTGAGGAGGAGAATTTTTCCGGTGATTTGGAAAGAGTTTGGACGGATGTGCGTGGTAATCTTCAGGAGGCCAACAGAAAATCTAAAGACTACTTTGATAGGAAACGACAGGAGGTTTTGTTCGCTGTTGGTGACATGGTTTGGTTGTCCTCTAGGAATCTGCGGTTGAGGATTCCTTCTAAGAAATTGGGTCCCAAGTTTGTAGGGCCCTTTAAGGTGCTTCAGGTTGTCAACCAATCTGCTGTTAGGTTGGAGGTTCCTACCTCCTGGAGAATTAATCCGGTCTTTCATGTCTCTCTGTTAAAAAAAGCTGTTGTGTCGGATGGTGACGCCTCTGCCTCTGTTCCTCCGGTGGTGGAGGACGGGGAATATGAAATTTCTCGCATCCTTGACTCTAGACGGTATAGAGGTAGTTTGCAGTATCTTGTGGCCTGGAAAGGTTTCGGACCCGAGGATAACTCTTGGGTGAGGTCAGATGATGTTTCCGCGTCCAGACTTATCAGAGCGTTTCACAGGAGATTTCCTGATAAGCCTGGTCCTAGGGGATCCGGAGGATCCTCTTAGAAGGGGGGGTACTGTTAGAACCTTGCTGTTAGGTTTTTTTTCCTTTGCTGGTCACATGACCTTGTTGGCCTATTTAATCCTGCTCCGCCCTTCTGGCTTTGCTGGACTTCATTGTATATCTACTTTCTAGCTAGCCTGTGCTCTGTATCTAACTCTGTTAGTTTGCTTGGTCTACGGACCTCTAGGTTCTATCTATTTTGTTTGTTCGTCTGTCTGCTGCTATTTCTGTTAGGAGGTGTCCCATATTCCTCCCAGTCCTTAGTACTTGTAGGGATTCCCTCCCCAAATCTATAGGTCTCCGTACAGACTAGATTAGGACTTTAGCAGGTCTGATCGCAGGATCAGGTTCCCTGTTACATCGTAGGGATTCAGCTGAGTCTTATAGTAGGGACAGATCTCCTCTCTTTCCTTAGCTTTGGTAGCAGAACATAACAGTTAGAGAGTTCAGAGGGAGAGTTCAGCCAGGAGGGCTGACAGGGAGCTGTGGCTCCGGCTGGGCCCAGCTCCTGGGCCATGCCAGAAGTAGAGAAGAAGTAGAGACAGAGAAGCAGATATAGGAAAAGAACATCAGGAGCTCTGTGGGAGCAGTGCTACAAGGAGTCAGGGGCTGGCAGCTGCAGAGCTCGCCCTGACTTAGAAGCTATCACCGGACCCGGAGTCCGAGGCTGTGGGGACTAACTCCTATCCAGCAGCAGAAACCGACCGGCAGGGGATTGCAGGTCCTCTGGCCCAGAAACCCGAAGGCACGGTCACACGCGTGGGACCAGCACCGCCGTCGTGGAGCGGAAGCTACTAGAAGGCCCCGAGTCACCGGCCATACGGGTGAGCACCACACGGTACACTCAGGGACGTGGGCTACTTATACCCGCCTCTAGCAAGGTAGCCGGAAGAGTATCGTTAGTTTGGGAGGCCTACAACTCCGCCTGGCCAGGGGAGATCCCATCTGCTCAAGGACTGACCAGGCCCCAATCGCTAGCCAGTACTCCGGGAGGGTCTATCTTTGTCACCAGTAAAGACCCTGAACTACACCGTACCGTCTCCGAGTGGTTCCTGCTACCCCCATCATCCACGTCGGCTGCCCTGAGGCCATACCCCTCCCGTTGGGGGTTATACTATCACGCTGCACAATCCTACCACCGGCCTCAGCGGTCTGCCCTGCAGCAGCAGCTCCTTAGCTGTACTCAACGGGTGGCGTAGTCGTCCAACATCTACCGCTAATACAGCGCCACTTAGTCTGACTCCCTGGGCACGGACCGGATCACCGCCACGAGACTACAACCCTCAAGAGATCCGGCTCCGGGTAAGCTCCCGCGTGCGCAACGCAGCGCGACACAGGCCCAGGGGCGCGTCACTTACACTTTACAGGAAGAAAGGACCCCACTTACCATAAGAGCTTACACTCTATAGGAGAGAGAGGGAGGACCCCGCTGACCATAAGAGCTTACACTCTACAGGAGAGAGAGAGAGGACCCCTCTGACCATAAGAGCTTACACTCTACAGGAGAAAGAGAGAGGACCCCTCTGACCATAAGAGCCTCTGCCGTTTAACTTGTGCTTCACTGGGAGCCGCTGATCTGTGGTGGCCCAGGTACTGGCCACCACTGTACAAGGTAAGATAATCTGCTATATGTCATAGCTGCAGGAAGGGTCGTGTTTGGTGTTCATGCTGCCCTAAGCACTCAAAGTCGTGACGTCCCTACAGATAAGTCAGTGCCCCTACCCTTTAGATAGTAGTGAAAGTCTCCCATGCACACCAAACTAATGTCAGCCAAACTCGCCGGTATTACCGGGTTCGGCTGATAGTCTAAGGGTGTCTGTATATGAGCTTATGAGAAATCCCCTGAATTTCATCCAGAAAACTTGGACAATTTTTTTTCTAATTTTCATCAGGTTTTCATTCATGTGCCATCAATGTGTCCGTTTTTTATGTCTGTGCGCGATCCGCTTTTATACAACTACTTTAAAACATCCCCATATGCATCCCCACATATATTTTATTTATTTATTATGCTTTGCTTTTACATCATTTGCCATCATTTTCTGCAGCACTTTACAGACATTATCATCCCTGTCATCAAAGGGGCTCACAATCTGCATTCCCTATCAGTATGTCTTTGGAGTGTGGGAGGAAACCAGAGAACCCGGAGGAAACCCACGGAAACACGGGGAGAACATACAAACTCCTCGCAGATGTTGTCCTTGGTGGGATTTGAATCCAGGACCCCAGTGCTGCAAAGCAACAGTGCTAACCACTGCGCCACCGTGATAACCGTATAGCCTGCACCCCCATATATAACCTGCTCCACCATATGTACCCCCACATATAGCCTGTACCCCCATATGCCCCACCAGATATAGCCTGCACCACCATATGCACTCCCACATATACCCTGCACATCTCATACGTAGCCCCACATATCTCCAGCACCTCCTATATGTACCCAAACATATAGCCTGCACCCCCATATGTACACCCACATATCTCCAGCGCAATATATACCCACACATATAGCCTGCACCCCCATATTTACCCCCATATACCTTCAGCACCTCCTATATATACCCACACATATAGCGTGCACCCCCATATTTACCCCCACATATCTCCAGCGCAATATGTACCGACACATATAGCCTGAACCCCCATATTTACCCCCACATATCTCCAGCACCTCCTATATGTACACACACATATAGTCTGCGCCAATATATGTATCCCCACACACAGCCTGCAACCCCATATTTACCCCCACATATCTCCAGCGCAATATGTACCCACACATATAGCCTGAACCCCCATATTTACCCCCACATACCTTCAGCACCTCCTATATATACCCACACATATAGGATGCACTCCTATATGTACACCCACATATCTCCAGCGCTATATGTACCCCCACATATAGCCTGCACCCTCCATACGTACCCCCACATATCTCCAGCACCTCCTATATGTACACACACATATAGCCTGCACCCCCATATGTATCCCCACACACAGCCTGCAACCCCATGTACCCTTGTGCCCTAATTACCTGTCACCAGTGCCTCTTCTATTCTTCTATTGCTCCTTGCCCAGGAAAACATTTCACTTGTAATCTGAAGCATGGCTCCGCCCATAAGAGTCACATGGGCATGACATCATCACAGGTCCTTCACCTCTATCATTTATATTCCTCCGGGGCAGGGAGCTGATCGGTGCTCCTCTGCCCATGCACTCCCTTTCCTTCCAATGTAAATGGCGGCTTTCATACTCCATCCAGCAGAAGTAGGAAGAAGGGGGGAAATAAAAACCAAAATTTTTTTTTAAATCTTCCTTCATGGTGGTTCTGCCCCCTCGCAACCTGCTGCCCTAGGACCCCGACCTAGAGTGCCTAATGGCAAATATGGCTCTGGCTGCAGGACTTTATGGGGAGGCAGTGCAGCCACGGAAAATTACATTAGCTCACTCACTGATGCTTCAACATTGTGGGAAATAGAGATGGTGAAAGTTTTTTTTCTTGCAAATCGCAAATTGAGCCTAAAAATATTTGAATTTGCATAAAACTGCAAAATGCAATAAATTCAACTCATACTCAATCCTTTACGGATCGATCATCTCTAATTTTAACATTAATGGAGACATGACCTGGACATGATTTTATGGTCATTTGGCCATTGATAACCCCCACTTATTTCTTGGTGCTTTGGAGATCTAAACAAAATCTGTTTATCCTGCAGTACCAGACACTGCCCACCAGTAGACAAAAGTGGCACTTTTTTGAAAAATGTACATCCCTTGCAATCTCAATAATGCATTGTTTTCTGTTTCCTATAAACTAGATGATGTTAGTAAGATGAGATCATTTTGCAACCCATTTGCTTCATTGAATAGGAATTCTCATTGCACTATGAATTGTAAAAAAATGTCTTTAGAAAATTGTAACTGTATCTTGATATATTTTTAAAGTGAACCTGACAGCTGATGAATCAGACACTGGCTCTTACATTCCAGCCAGGTATGACTTACTCTGAAAAGCATTTCAGTGAAAACATGAATTTAAAGGCTGGTTGATGGTGTCATGGCACCCCGATCCCCTTGAGTGGCAAGTTTCTTGCTTTACTGTGCCGTCTGGGACGTAGTCATCTCATTATGATTAGAAGTAAATAATTTAATGATAAATGACAGTCCTATTAATTTTCGGAGCCCTAGATTTCAGGAATTCTATTTATACAAATAAGGCTTCTCAATCATTGTAGCTACTAACCTGCTATACATGTAATATAGGAAGGAAGTGTGGACCTCCCCTTGCCAAACTCCAATCAAAGTTTTTATCTTAATGTATTTCAATCATCATATTATACAGCACTGTGTACTTACAATTGCTCATTTTGCTTTTCTACCCAGTTAATTCTTCTATTTTCTCTTCTCTATGTAGAAACAGGAAGTCTCTTTTCCCTGCATTTATCATTCACCTCTTCAACTTCTGATCTAGGTGCTCCCTCCTCCCCTGCCAGGGACTTTTGCAGTGATGACTCATGCAGGGAACATAGACCTCTTGTTTCTACATAGAGGTTAAAAGAGAACAATTAGCTGAGTAGAAAGACAAAATGAGCAATTGTAAGTACACAGTGCTATATAATATGATGACTGCAATATACAAAGAGGATGGAAATTTTGATGGGAGGAGTGCTTCATTAAATTATTAAAATAACAAAAAGTAACTAGTCACCCTATTCTAAACAAATAGCTTTTGTTGTACATGGCTATGTATAAATAAGAAAAAAATTAAATTAATTTATGATATTTTGCCTTTAAACAGTGACATTATATTTTTCCTCCTTCTGCCAACATAGACAATCAGAATCCAAAAATGGAGCAGAGCATTGATTGTTCTTGTAGCCGAATTGATATGTTTTTGAATTGCTCCCGCTACCAGTCTACCAGGGAGAGTGATTCTATTAACAAAATGCCTATTTTGCAAACAGAGATTAGACCAAAGATATGGCTGAATTATTAGAATTAGATGTGATAAAAAGTAAAAAAGTGCCAAGACTCCCAGAGCCAGAAACATCAGAGATTGGGAAAATAGCTGAATGGTCCTTCTTTAGGAAAGGCTCCAATCTAGCAGAAGTGCCAATCCCTGCACTGTAGGGACCTCCATTCATTTGAAACAAACCAATTAGTCATTTTACTGGATCTAGTGAATAAATCCTCTTGAAAGCAAATCTATCACCAGATTTTATTATGCAAACCATATACATTATTAAATAGGTTACACCTGATGAGACTGGTGTTTTAACTTAGAAGAATCCATTTTAGAGTGGCTGTATAATCCTGATATTAAATTCATCATTTTATGAGTCCAGTGAAAGGATGAAATTGCTGATGAATACAATTAAATTCAATCCTCACCACCCAGCCTGACTCACAGCTGCAGCTTGTACTGAGCAGTGTGAGATTTCTGCAGCAGCAGCAGGGAAGAGGGACAATGAGGAGCTGTCAATCAGGCTAGGTGGATGAAGATTCATCAGCAGCAGGGAGCCGTTGAGGGTCTGTGAATCAGTCTAAGGCTATGATCACACTAGACATTTTTTTTTCTGCAGCGAAACCTGCTCTTTTGGCAGTAAAGAAGCTGCAGAAAAAAACAGGTTTTGCTTGTTTTTTCTTGCGTTTTTGCAAAAAAAAAAATCTGATTCTATTTCTTGAAGTTTTGGCACAAAAAAAATGCTGCAAAACCTGATATCTGCATATTTTTTTCAGCATTTTTTCACCACCCATTACTTTCAATGAATCAAATGAAATCTCATAGATTTAGCTGGTACTGTAAAACACAGCTGAAAATTTGCATAAAAAAAGCATAAAGAAAACGCTGAAAAAACACCTAGTGTGGACATAGCCTAAGTGGGCAGAGATTGAGTTTAACTTTTCATAAGCCATTATATTGACACTCTGATAGGGTTTTTCATAGTAGGTACATCAGCTTCATCAGTTCTAAGATTTCTTTATTCAGTTTGTAAAGTGAAATCATTAAATCTTTTCATTTTATTTATAGAATCCATGAAGTGTTTTAAATAAGGATGTGGGTGCAAAGTCTTGTATTAGACATGTTTCGTACCATTAATGCAGATTGAAGAGATGATGTATAGCATATCAAGGAGTATTGTAATTTGTTAACAAGCAATGATATACGTCTTGGTTCAATACATCTGGCACTGATTATATTCTGAGCAATTAGTGTATGAATAGCATATAAATAAGCAACTTCTGCAATATTAAAGTAAAGGCTGCAAGAGAGCTGGCACAAGTCCATGAAGCCATCAAACACATGGCAGAGTTTACTGAGCTGCACACTATACTATATATAATTACATTCTTCTAGTTATGGCTGCCTGGTAGGCTCTAGTGCAGACTTCTGCATTTACCCTTACATCTAGCTAAAAAAAATAGCTAGTCTGTGGTCAGGACAGTTGGATATGAACTTTATACTGAACTTTTAATACAGATAATAAGAAAAAACATGATTTTAAAAATGAAAATGTGTGGTTAATGTGGGTTAAATCAATTGGTTTAGATAATTTTAATACTCTCATATGTAATAATGAAATTATAAAGGAGGAATCCTTATATGAACTCATCATTTTGAGTTGTTAATCTTATTGGAGAATTTTGTTTCTTTCTCCTCTTATGAGCCCCCACTTCCTATACTCACCATCCACTCTAAAAAAAGCAGCTCATCTCCTTCTTGCACAAGACAAGCGGGACAGCCAGCTCAGTGAGATGTCAGGTTACACAGCCTATTATAATCTATTGGAAGGATAAGTCGGAATGAGGAGAAAAGTGAGAATACAGGCAGAGGGAGATAGAGAAAGGTTGTGCTGAGCTTTCTAAAAAGTCTTTTACCTCACCCCAGAGCTGGATTTACATTTACACAGCTTAATACTGCTACATAATGTCTTCTATGCTGCTTCTGTCTGTGTACTGACTAAGGACTGAAAAGCAGTAATCCATCATTATATGCTATGCTCTATGTGGGAGACATTAGAGATCGCAGACATCAAGGTAGCATTTTATTCAACTTTCTATGACCTAGGTGCCCATATAAACAGTTTAGGAGGGTTGATCCTACTGACATATTCCCTTTAAGTTGATAATTTTGTATGGTATAAACATCCAAATGGCCCTTGGTAGAAAAAAGGTTCCTCACCTCTGGTCTATAATTTCATTTTTAAATAATCAGATATAATTGATAATATGTCCTGTTACAATTGTAACAGCAAAGCTGACGATGCAATGAAAAGTGTCTATACACATGATCTAAATAGGTTAATTCCACTGGTCGGTCCAAGAAGCCCCTGACGGTGAATATAATGCTCTATGTATATGGACCTGGGGCCCTGAGCTGTCTGATTAATACATGCACCACAGGTGATCCAGGATTAGCACATATACTTGTGTTATAATTTGGACCAGTTTCTGGTGTGAATCACAGTAAATCTGTCCAGCAGTAGGAAGTCCTTTCTACTAAACCCTGCCCATTATTTAGCAAAGTAGCAAAGAACGGTATAAAAGCTAAAAAAAAAAAGTTAAAATTTTGGTTAAAAAAGGGGTATACATCAAAATTTGCATCTTTTTTTTTACACCACTACTCTAATATTATTAGTGCTTGTGATTTTTAGAAGTCTTCTCTCTCTAAAACGTCCTTATCTGACCTACCTTGAGATCGAACTATAAATGCTTCATTGACCATTTTACAATTAAACCTAACTAGCCCTTTTTCTAATTTTCTTTAATTATGTACCAATGCGAATAATATTGATTTTATTCACTGGAGACCCAGTGGAAAATCAAATTTGAGTCGATTTTCCTAAAATTTGCGGTTTCACGCTAATTTGAACACTTTGAAGCTTTTGAAAAACTTGCCGGGCGCCATTTCACAACCTGCTGAAGCATGAAGCGGGCTAATGTCTTGTTGCATTTTCTTGTGGGCTCCCCATAATGCCTTGCAGCCAGGCCAGAAATTCCGGAACAGTCCGTAAAAATAGGGCACTTTCCAGTACAAAACTTAAGGAGTGATTTTTTTGGAAGGGAAGAGACTTATACAGATTTTTTTGAGAGTAATTATGCAGCTGATGTCGTCTCAGAATTGTGGGCTGTAGACATGGATCATTTATAATCATAATGATTGGCTGTGGTTTTCCAATGTTTTCATAAATAATATTGTCTGTCGGTGATTTTTTGATAAGCTGTCAAGAGGAAATAAAACCCTGCCTGCAGCTATGACATCTTGTGGATTATCACACCTTGTACAGTGGCGGTCAGTACCGGGGCCATCACAGATCAGCGGTCCCCAGCGGGGCACAGTTTGTATGGCAGAGTCGTTATCCATCTCCAGTGTCACTGGTTAAAGGGGTTGTCCACTACTAGGACAACCCCTTCTTGATCTAATTGCTTGGTCCTCATAAAATAAAAAAGCCTTTACTTACCTCCTGTGCTGGCGCCGTTCCAGCAGTGTCGGCACTCGCGGTACCGGGGCTCTCATGCGGTTGTTGTGACATGTGTTGCCCGGTGCCCAATCAGCGCTGGTGTCACTGTCCCCGTCTTTGTACGAATTGAACATAAAAAGGAATTCAGAGATCAGCCGCAGCCCTGACTTCCTCTTCATGTTCAGTTCGTACAAAGGCGGGGACAGTGACATCAGAGCTGATTGGGCTCCGGGCACCATCACAACAACCGCACAAGAGCTCCGGGATGAGTGTCGACACCGCAGGAACGGCGCCGGCACGGGAGGTGAGTATAAGCTTCTTTATTTTATCAGGGCCAAACATTTAGCTCAAGAAGGGGATGTCCTAGTAGTGTACAACCCCTTTAAGTCTCTCTTTTCTGTAGAGTGTAAGCTCTTATGATGAACAAGCGCCTCTCTCTCCTGAAAGTGTAAGTGACGCGCCCCCTGGGCCGTGGGGTACTTGGTGCTGGGCCGGTCATTGCTAAGGAAGATGTCACAGTGATGGTGACCCGGTCCGTGACCCAGGGCGGTCAATAAAAGGGGATTTATTTACAGGGGATTTATGGTTTTTATATAATGTTTGTGACGCCACCTGTGGTATGCGGCAAAAGGGAGCCGCCGCTGCGGAGCAGGTCGTCTGGAGCCGATGTTAGTGCAGCAGAGTTGGTTCAGCTCTCCACAGGCAGAGCTTAGCTCCAGGGCAGGAAAAGGTGATGTTATATGACGCGCCCCCAGTGCCGTGGGGTACTCGGCAGCCGGGCCTATGGATGCTGGTGGGGGATATCATGGTGGCTGGCCCGGTCCGTGGCCCAGGGCGGTCAACAAAAAGGGGAATATTATTTATATGGGATTTGTAGTTTTTGGAAGTGTTCGTGACGCCACCTGTGGAAAGCGGCTAAAGCGAGCCGCCGCTGCGGAGCAGTCCTCTGAAGCTGTTGTTACTGCAGCAGGGATGGTGTGGCTCTCCACAGGAAGAGCTAGCTCCAGGGCAGTGTACGAGTTGTTGGTTGTGCTGAGCATTGTAGTGCAGGGGGAAAAGATGGCGCAGCTGAAATAATGGATGGAGGCAGTGCAGTGCAGTCATCCGAGTTTTTACTCACAGTTCTTATGTAAGTTCCACAGGTACACCATACGGTGTCAGCCTCCCACGTCGCGCTGCGTTCACCAGAACGGGGGTTCAGCTCTTCCTCAGGTAGTTTAGGAGCACCTGACAGAACCCCGCTTTCTTGTGTTCCTCTCTAGACCGTCTTCACGCTGGGTCTTCTCCCTCCTGCCCTGCGCTTCCCCACTCTCAGTCCTGCTCGGGTGCTCTGAAGTCCCTCCTGTCTAACGGGAGTTCCCGGACCTGCTTGACCCTCACAGAGATTAGAATGAGGCTTTGGCAACTGGACTATAAAAGCCAGAAGCCTCCGGTTTTTCCAGCTGAGACCTGGAGTAAAACGGCTGGTCCAGGGGCCGGTCCCCTTCTTTCGGCCTACGATCCCTCTGTCTTCTGACAGAATCGGGGCGTACAGGTGCCGTCCTGCACTCGCCGTACCCACTGGGATCCCTTCAATACAATAGAGCCTACTCCTCTGCTCCCCTCCTGGGCCTCTAGCACTGGGCCCTACTTGTGGAGCAGAGCTCATAAAGAGACTCTGCTCCCTGACTGACTAACACTCTCTTCTGATCTAACTGATCTGCCCTCCTAAGATGGCTTCCCTTCATATACCTCCTTCTATGGTGCTCCCCTAAACTGCTTCCCACACCCACTACTGGTTCCCCCTACCTATGGGTTCCCCCCACTCCAGCCAGGGACAGGGCTCAGCACTGTGCACATGCATCTTGCCCTTCCTGCCGGCCTGGAGCAGTGTAGTGTTGAATGTGGGTGTTGAGGTTCCAGGCAGCACTCCCTCCTTACCTGAGAGAAGGAGACACCACACCTCTGGGTGAGGTGCAGTACCTCTGTGGCAACTGAACCCTCAGGGGCGCCACATTATAGATGTTGCTGTGCAGTGTAGTGCAGGGGATGATGGCGCAGTAATAATTCGCAGAGACAGTGGGGTGCAGTCTTCCGGATTTACTCACAGTTCTCACTTTGCTCCTGGTTACAGCTGTAGATCATAACTTCCCACGTCATCCTGTGCTTACTCAGGAAGGGGTTCAGCAAACCCTCAGGTACCTCCGGAGTACATAACGGGATCCCCTTCTGTGTGTTCCTTCTGGCCGTCTCCCTGCACCTCACACCCAGTGTCCCAATCCAGTGACCGCAGAGATTGTCAGGCGACGTCTTCTCTGTCCCCTGAGTCCTCTATGGCCACCTTTTCGGTGAGATAGATGTGGCTTTTGGCTGCAGCACCAAAAATGCTGCACCCTCCGGTTACCTAGTTGAATGTTGCAATTCTCATTAGTTAGGGGCCGGTCCCCTCTGCGACCCGATCCCTCCACCGCCTGGTAGATTCGGGCGTATGGGTGGCCTCCAGCACTGCCCGTACCCCTGGGATCCTTTCTTCACTCCTGGAGCCTCCTCTTTGCTCCCGTTCCTTCCTCCTCTCCTTCTACGGGGCCTCCTTACTCAGGCCCGTGCTTCCCCTGAGCAGAGCTCCTGCAGAGCTCCTGCTCCCAACTCCTCCTCTGACTCTCTCTCACTTCTTCTTCCTTCTTCTCCCACTAGAATGTTCCACCCTCTCTTTTATATCGCTTCTTACAGAGCTCCCTTGAACTACTTCCTCCACCCACACCCACTACATGGTTTCCCCTATTTTGGTTCCCCCCACTCCAGCCAGGGACAGAGTTCAGCAGAGGAGCAGCGCATCTTGCCCCTCCTGCTGGTCTGGAGTAGTGTAGTGTTGGATGCAGGTGTTAGGGTCCCGCGCCGTACTCCTTCCTTACCTGAGAGTGAGATACCACACCTCTGGGTGAGATGCAGTACCTCTGTGGCGACTGAACCCCCAGGGGCGCCACATAAGCTCTTATGCTCAGCTGGATTCTCCCTCTCTCCTGTAGAGTGTAAGCTCATATGCTCAGCTGGATCCTCTCTCTCTCCTGTAGAGTGTAAGGTCTTATGCTCAGCTGGATTCTCCCTCTCTCCTGTAGAGTGTAAGCTTGTATGCTCAGCTGGATTCTCCCTCTCTCCTGTAGAGTGTAAGCTCGCATGCTCAGCTGGATTCTTCCTCTCTCCAGTAGAGTGTAAGCTCTTATGCTAAGCTGGAATCTCCCTCTCTCCTGTAGAGTGTAAGCTCGTATGCTCAGCTGGATTCTCCCTCTGTCCTGTAGAGTGTAAGCTCTTATGCTCAGCTGGATTCTCCCTCTGTCCTGTAGAGTGTAAGCTCTTATGCTCAGCTGGATTCTCCATCTCTCCTGTAGAGTGTAAGCTCGTATGCTCAGCTGGATTCTCCCTCTCTCCTGTAGAGTGTAAGCTCGTATGCTCAGCTGGATTCGCTCCCCTCTCCTCTCCCTTAAATGTATTTTCCAAGCAATTACAAGCTTTCCAGTATTGAGATTCGCATGAAGCTATTCGCATCGAATACAAATTTCAAAATATCTGCTCACATCAAGTATTCACTTAAAATACTTGAATCTATTTTCAAGAAATATAATAGAACCGAACATAGACCATTCCCCGACCATGCTACTGCTGTGGGAACTCGCATTTTACTGCTCCTGCTGCTTCGGGAGATTTACAGCTGTATACAGCTGCCATCGAGTGCAATGGGAGCTGTATAATCCATAGCTACTGGCAGATGCAGGAAGGCGTAATTTTGTTATTTAACTTCACTATGAGAGGAAGCTGGGGATTTATAAAGGGAGCTACAGATTATTGCACAGAACATATGCACAGCATTCAGACACAATCCTACACATAGAAACAGATGAGATAGACAGATATAAATATCACCATTCTGAGCTTTACATTGTAATATTAATAGAAAATGAGTCAGACATATACACTATAATCTAATTAGCACAGTAGATAAAATGAAAGTTACACGGGTAAGGATCCTATACACATCTGACTAAAGTCAGCCGCTGATATCGTCAGGATCAGCCAGCAGTCTAGTATGCATGGAGGCCTCCTGACTCTCCCTCATTCGTATCGTTCGGCCAACACCTATCAAATGTGTATGGGTTTGGGCTTTACTGGAGTTATCTACAGGAAATAGACAGATATACAGTATGAGGGGTTGATTGTCTCAAATGCAGTAAATCGATCTTGGCTAATTGTTACAATTTAGCACTAGATGTTTACTGCAGGGAATAACCGTGCTGCAGAGATGAAAGATCCACTGTGAAGAAAGGACTCTGGATACTCACCATACTTTCTAAGCCCTCCTTCACGCATCCATATAAAACATGTACGTGAAAAAACGGAACCGGTGTTATCAGTATTTGGTCTGTGTTTGCCGTCAGTGTGGTCATCAGTATTTTTCCGGTATAGATAAAGAAAGAATGAAATTACAAAGCTTCTCTTATACTGTGAAATATTAAACATGGACAGCACACAGACGGTACACGGATGCCATCCATGCGCTGTCTGTGTTTTTCACGAACCCATAGACTTGTATTGGCCCTTGTCATCCGTGATGCCTGAAACAAATGGACATGTCTCTGTGTGGTTTGCATGGACACACAGTCCATGTAAAAACACGATCATGTGAATAGCGTCATAGAGTATAATGAGTACGTGTGATATCTGTGAAAAAAACTGAAACGGAAACACAGACATGTGAAGAAGGCCTTACAAAGAGTTCCTATCTGTTTAATATGATTTACAAGGAAGTTTTCAACAAAAAAATTACCTACTGTTTAACTGAGGTTTTTGTGTTAAATATTTAAAAAAAAATAGTACATTTATTTTTTTCAGATCAAAATGTCTGTAATAACAATAAAAAAGTAGAAATCTTGCAATTTTCACATTGGCCACTAAGGCTATTTTAGTCATTAATTTCCTGTTGTTTCAGGAAACAACACATGTACATTAGCCACAATGAACAGACTCTGACCCTATCTTTTGCACTGGAGCATCTAATGAGAGTGTGTAAAGGTCATTATGAAGGGAGGGGGAGCAAAGGAAACTGTGATATCACCTATTGGGATTTGTGGATACTGGGTTATCAGACATATAAAGAGGTGTTAGGGTGTTGTCCCATTGTGCTTTTCTACACGTTCATGGGTCCCATTGGGGTTTGTGTCCAAATCCCCCTTCAAAACGGGATTCCGACGTATGCACCAATGGGGCCGTAGACCACAATGTTGCCGGCTCATAGACTAACAGCCGGCTCATTATTAGTGACTGTCAGTCACTGCTGGGGGTGTGATTACTGGCATCGCTCTCTATACACAGAGCAGTGACTGAAGTCTTGCCGGCGCCGCCCCCTTGACTGAACACCGAAAGCTGCCAGGGGGGAATGAAGTTAATTTCCTCCAGGCTTTAGGGCTCTCAGTAGCGGCGCGTCAGAACACTATTAACCTTCAGATTTACCCCATATCTGCAGGTTAATAGTTTTATTTTATATTACTGGTTCCCTTTAAATAGGACCTGTCACCAGATCAAATGTGACCATTTTTTTTTTTTTTTTTCCAGCAGCTCCCCTGAGTATTCCATTTTTCGTGTTTCTAAATTCATCATATGGTTCCCGAGATATGAGTCTTTTATTCAAGTGCTAATTTTTATGGCTTTTACTAGCGAATTGTGACTTATAGGGTAATTAAAGACACCCCATATAAGTCTGTGAGCCACACACCCTTGTTAAAGACTATAAAAATTAGCACTAAATAAAAAGGCCTATATCTCTGGAACCAAAAAGCAAATGCAAAAATTAAAAAAAAAATTAAACACTTGGGGAGCAGCAAGTATAAAACAAGAGCCAAAACTGTCAACTTTTGATCAGATGACAGCTCCTCTTTAAATGGAAAATCCTTTTTTGTCCCAAAATATATCAGAAAGCAATTGCATTATAGTTTCTATAATTATCACTTCATTTTATCAGGAGTATCTGACGATGACTTGCAGTGATGCAGGAATTTGAAAATCCTTGCCATCATCTAATGAACTCACCAGTGGGCTACAGACTTCTGCTTGTGGCAATCCGAGGTATTATGTGTGGACTACACACTACAGGCGGTTGATTAATCATAGGGCAACAGCAGAGAATGTAATTGCTCCACAGTCCTGCAAGTGATCCATCAGAATAATAATGATCCAGTATACTACATTGCTATTTATGGTGAACTTGCATTAAACTAATCATAATCTAAACATTATATAAAGCATCCTGCACAACCTTTCTTGGGAAATATGTTGTGTGGAAAGACTGCAGACTACGCACTATCAATGACATTGCATGGCTGAAGTCTGTCCTTGATTATTTCTTCTATTTAAAGAAGTTTTAGCAGAACTTTATTCTGACAAAATATTATGCAGTATGGACTGCAACACGTTCCAGAATAGAGGTCTGCAGGAAGATTATGTACATTTATATATATAACATCAGCTAGAAGAGATACATATTAGAGAGATAAATAGATGGATGATAGATATACTGATATTAGAGAGACATAGATAGATGATAGGTAGATAGATAGATGATAGACATTAGAGCGATATATACAGTGCCTTGTGAAAGTATTTGGCCCCCTTGAACTTTTCTACCTTTTGCCACATTTCTGGCTTCAAACATAAAGATATAAAATTCAAATTTTGGGGGGAAAAATCAACAACAAGTGGGACACAATCGTGAAGTGGAACAAAATTTATTGGATATTTGAAACTTTTAAAAAAAAAAAAAAAATGAAAAGTGGGGCGTGCAATATTATTCGGCCCCTTTACTTTCAGTGCAGCAAACTCACTCCAGAAGTTCAGTGAGGATCTCTGAATGATCCAATGTTGTCCTAAATGACTGATAATGATAAATAGAATCCACCTGTGTGTAATCAGGTCTCGGTATAAATGCACCTGCTCTGTGATAGTCTCAGGGTTCTGTTTCAAGTGCAGAGAGCATCATGAAGACCAAGGAACACACCAGGCAGGTCCGAGATACTGTTGTGGCGAAGTTTAAAGCCGGATTTGGATACAAAAAGATTTCCCAAGTTTTAAACATCTCAAGGAGCACGGTGCAAGCGATCATATTGAATTGGAAGGAGTATCAGACCACTGCAAATCTACCAAGACCCGACCGTCCCTCTAAACTTTCATCTTGAACAAGGAGAAGACTGATCAGAGATGCAGCCAAAAGGCCCATGATCACTGGATGAACTGCAGAGATCTACAGCTGAGGTGGGAGAGTCTGTCCATAGGACAACAATCAGTCGTACACTGCACAAATCTGGCCTTTATGGAAGAGTGGAAAGAAGAAAGCCATTTCTTAAAGATATCCATAAAAAGTCTCATTTGAAGTTTGCCACAAGCCACCTGGGAGACACACCAAATATGTGGAATAAGGTGCTCTGGTCAGATGAAACCAAAATCGAACTTTTTGGCCACAATGCAAAATGATATGTTTGGCGTAAAAGCAACACAGCTCATCAACCTCAAAACACCATCCCCACTGTCAAACATGGTGGTGGCATCATCATGGTTTGGGCCTGCCTTTCTTCAGCAGGGACAGGGAAGATGGTTAGAATTGATAGGAAGATGGACGGTGCCAAATGCAGGACCATTCTGAAAGAAAACCTGTTGGAGTCTGCAAAAGACCTGAGACTGGGACGGAGATTTATCTTCCAACAAGACAATGATTCCAAACATAAGCAAAATCTACAATGGAATGGTTTAAAAATAAACATATCCAGGTGTTAGAATGGCCAAGTCAAAGTCCAGACCTAAATCCAATCGAGAATCTGTGGAAAGAGCTGAAAACTGCTGTTCACAAATGCCCTCCATCCAACCTCACTGATCTCGAGCTGTTTTGAAAGGAAGAATGGGCAAGAATTTCAGCCTCTTGATGTGCAAAACTGATAGAGACATACCCCAAGCGACTTGCAGCTGTAATCGCAGCAAAAGTTGGCGCTACAAAGTATTAACTCAAGGGGGCCGAATAATATTGCACGCCTCACTTTTCAGTTTTTAATTTGTTAAAAAAGTTTAAAATATCCAATAAATTTCGTTCCACTTCACGATTGTGTCCCAGTTGTTGTTGATTCTTCCCCAAAAAATTAGAATTTTATATCTTTATGTTTGAAGCCAGAAATGTGGCAAAAGGTAGAAAAGTTCAAGGGGGCCAAATACTTTCACAATGCACTGAAGATAGATAGATGGATGATAGATGATAGATAGATAGATGATAGATATAGAGATGATAGATGATAGATAGAAGATTGATAGATAGATAGATGATAGATATATAGATAGATAGATGGATGGATGATAGATAGATTAGATAGATAGATGATAGATAATAGATAGATGATAGATAATGGATAGATAGATAATGGATAGATAATAGATAGATAGATGATAGATAGATACTATTTATAATATATACTGTATACCTTTATCTATAAATAGAAAAAATGATGCAGCACCAGCTTCAGAGTAAAGGATAGGTGCTAGCCTACTGGTTGTAGCCCAAAAACTAGATAATATAAAAATGAAAAAAGCAGGCAGCACTCAAAAATGGGAAACTATCAAATGTCCAGTGAAACTTTTATTAAGCCATATGTGCAACAGGCAATGTTTTGGGGCTCCACATAGACTTTTAATAGATTCCCATTCTTGAGCGCCAGCTACTTATATGTATATACTGTATATATATATGGCATATATTAGTTATTAGATAGCGTGCAGGTGTGTTTACATTTTTTTTATTTATTATGCTTACTTAGCTCATTCATATAGCGCCATTAATTCCACAGCGCTTTACATATATCATCATCACTGTCCCCATTGGGGCTCATAATCTGGATTCCCTATCAGTATGCCTTTGGAGTGTGGGAGGAAACCGGAGAACTCTGAGGAAACCCACGCAAGCACAGGGAGAGCATGCAAACTCCTTGCAGATGCTGTCCTCTGTGAGATTTGCTTTCTTCTATGAGGACCCCAGCGCTACAAAGCAACAGTGCTGCTAACCACTGAGCCACCGTGCTGCCCAGCGTGATTGTCATTTAGCAAAAAGAAACAATTGCCAAAGGCAGAATTACAGCAGCTAGGGTATACTAAGAAGCAGACAAAAAGAAAAAAACACTAATATAAAATATAACTTTTAATAGATATTTTAAAAGACCAAACAGTAAATGTGTGAATGGACAAAGACCATAAAAAGTGTCAGTGCAAACAGGGTGAGGGTAAGGGGTAAATACCAGTTGTATCATTCAGGCTAGCCCTAAATATCCCTCAAAAGACTGAGATCCTGCCTGACAGCGGACGTTTATCACCCTAGCGAGATGGTTTGGTGTCCCCACTCCACGTCGGCTTTCCCTTGGTTGCCCTATTGCACCCTTGCACCAAACACACAGAAAAATAAAAATAGGATCAAAATCTATGATCCTTTGCAGTGGTACCGTCCAGGCCACAGACAGGCCTTAAAACAGATCTAACCAAAATTTTATAGATTTCAGTCTCTCTTAAAGTCAATAGAGGGATAATTCATGTTACAATATCTCAATGAATAGATCACAAAGCAAAAATCTTAAGACAAAAAGAGACTTAGAGCATATTCAGAGAGAGCAATGGACTTATTTGTGGTAAGTAGTGGATGCTTCCAAGTAGTAACCGGATAGTCCCATTCCAGATATTTGCTCTGTAGGTTGCACCAGTGCAAATGAAAAAGTCCCAGAACTATGGCGCAAAGAGTGCCAATAGCTATCCCAACGCGTTTCACCCTCTCCTCATTCAGGGCTCATCAGGGGACAAATCAGGAGACATGCCATAATAGGAGCATGGGCAGTAATAATGTACTTGCCGTGGACCATCACAGTCAATGCCTATTTCTAAAATGAATTAGCCCCCCCTTGGAAAATAAAAATAACAGATGCTCACCTCCCATACTGGTGCCATTTCAGCAATGTTGGTGGCCAGATCTCCAATGGCTCACGTGACATTGTTATACCATGTGAGCCCTGCAGCCAATCAGCACCAACTAGTTGTCTGCTGCTCTCTCACTTCTTCCCATTGTCCGACATTCATCCTTAGAAAGTGAGCGAACCCCAGCCCAATAGTGGCTGCTGATTAGCTGCAGTGCTCTCATGGTATAACAATGCCACGTGTACACCGGCAGATCCTGAGCTGACATCACTGGAACAGCGCTGGTGCGGGAATTGAGTTTATGTTATTTTTATTTTACAAGGAGGACAACTTTATATAAAAAGGGGTTGTCCAGGTCGTGACCAAAGCATCTCTGCAGCACAGGGTTGCCCGCTTGACTTTTTATTTTTTTCTGGGCGACTTACCAAAAAATCACGGACAGACACTATTTTTTCCGGACACATTGGAAAACCACAATAAATCATTATGATTATCAATGATCTATGTCTACAGCCCATAATTCTGATAAGAAGAAATCAGCTGCATTCACTGGAAACTGTAAAATGCTGATAATTACAAACAAAATATTCTGTATAACTTTCTTCCATATCAAAAAATACATTTTTTTTTTACGGCCAGGGGAGAAAAAAAACTGTCCTATTCTTACGGACTGTCCTGGAATTTCTGGACAGTTGCTAACCCTGCTGCTGACTCTCTATATATGCATTCTGCTAGATGAGTATATATTACAAATGTGCTCAGTATATGTTTGTATCAGCTGAGTTAATGTATTCTTCTCTCTTCAGTTGCAGTTCTATATAAAATAAAAACATCCTGTTCTCTTCTCCTTGATGTGTCCTCATGTATTCGTATCCTGCTTCCATGAGAAGAAGTGCAGCCCTTGAATGCTGTTTGTAGAAGAGGAGTGGAGGATCCAGGGATGATCTAGCCTGCAGCAGCCCCTTCCCTCCTCTCAGTGCTGGAGATGACTGCTGACCTCAGTAGCACAGTGCACTCTCCAAGGTGCTGAAGTGAGTGAGACAAGCAGCCTGCAAACTGCACAGCAAACTACACTATCCTAAGCTGATTATGCAACCCAGAGCAGACAAATGGCAGAAAACACAGCTCTGTCTGCAGGAAGACACAAGTATTTCTTCAAATAAGAGAAAACGCCTTAATCTATTCCCCTCTATTGATACAATATATTCTAAGGCTGCAGGAAGGCATCTGCTCAGATAGAAGACCACCCAAGGCTCAAGGTATGTGCTGGCACCAGTGACTTTTGTGCAACATATTACTAAATAACTATCAGTTCTAGCTATTTAATTGCTTATGCTATTGTTCTTACATTGTGTCTTTTCAGTATAGCCTGATTGATTATAATGGATCTTATTGCTGCTTTTTTTCTATTGTGATGTGATGTATATTTTTGGCATTGTTCTTCTATTCACTCTATATATAAGTATTTAGTGAAGTATCTGTAAGGCGTTGGAGTGTTAATTCATTGCAAAGGATGTGAAAGTTTGTCACACCTTTCTCATCTTGTCTTTGCCATGTCACAATACAAAAGTTTACCTACTAAATTATTATTTGTGATTCAAGGTCCAGCAAGAGGAAACCATATACTTTATATCTGCAGAGGTCACAGGGGGTGGGCTGTAATGAAGATACATGCAATGGATGGGTTTTGCCATGTCTAAAATCCCCCCCATCCACCCCTATCATTACAAATGGATCAACAATCATGGATACAAATTTCCAAGGGAAATCATAAGGATTTGCATTGAAGGTCATGGGCTGGATGAAATTCTATACACTGGAGGCGTGTGGATTTGTAACCAGTAAATGTTATATTTGCTAGGACTGAGCTATATAATATTAGCAGTATCATTAGAGTATGCAACATTATTACCAAGTGCCATAAAACTATATGCATGCATGGTCAGTGGACAAAGGAAGCCTTCACATGAGACATTGCACCTTGAGAAGCCATGTGCAGATATTCCCTCAAAGAAACCACAGGCTGAAGATCCCAAAGGGCTTTGTACTCCAAACTGATTCCTCAATGTCCTCCAAACAAATAGACACAATGTCAAATGAGACATTAGGAAGAGTTACAGTTCTCCATCTACTTCCTTGAACTTGCAGAGTAAAAGGTGAATTACACTTTGTGGATTGTCTCCTTATGAAGTGCGGTCAAATGCCTCTCTATCCGATGAGGTGTTGGTTGCTGTCCAGCCGCCCAGTGGTGCTGAAATTTGGATGATGTCTAGCAGGAGAACTAAAAGCTGCTGTTGCTTACTGCCACTGAATGAAGACAACGGGAGATTCCTTCTCTTAGCCATTTTCATTGTACTTTATCTGATAGCAGGAGCCACTATCTTCTCCACCATAGAGAGTCCATCTGAAACTAAAGCTCATAATCACTGGGACAGGATCTTGAAGAACTTCAGTGAGTCCTTTAATATCAGCCTCCTAGAGCTGCGGTCATTCCTTAAAGATTATGAAGCAGCAATGGCAGCAGGGATCAGGGCAGATGCCCTCAGACCAAGGTGGGACTTCACTGGTGCTTTTTACTTTGTAGGAACAGTAGTCTCAACTATAGGTAAGATTTCATCCTTCGTGTCAATATATGCTTATAATGGCATGGTGCAAGCAGAACTATGACTATAGATCTCAAGAAATCCATTATAGGGAGAGTATCATCTATCTATCATCTATATCTATCTACATATCCATTTTATATATATATATATATATATATATATAAAATCTACCTATCTATACTTCTATCTATCTTATATATTATGTATCTATTTATCATATATCTATCTATCAATCCTTCTATCTCTCATAATCATCTACCTATCTGTCTATCAATCTATCTATCCTTCTATCTATCGTAGTCATCTACCTATCTATCAATCTATCTATCCTTCTATCTATCATAGTCATCTACCTGTCTATCAATCTATCTATCATCTATCATAGTCATCTATCTATCTCATATCTATCTATCATAGTCATCTATCTATCTCATATCTATCATCTATCATAGTCATCTATCTATCTCATATCTACCTATCTCATATCTATCTATCTATCTATCTATCATTCTATCTATCTATCTATCTATTATCTATCTATCTATCTATCAATCTATCATTCTATCTATCTATCATTCTATCTATCTATCTATTATCTATCTATCTATCAATCTATCATTCTATCTATCTATCATTCTATCTATCTATCTATTATCTATCTATCTATCTATCAATCTATCATTCTATCTATCTATCATTCTATCTATCTATCTATCTATCTCATATCTATCTATCTATTATCTATCTATCTATCTATCTCATATCTATCTATCTATCTATCTATCTATCTATCTATCGCATATCCATTATTTTTTCTGCACCAGATACTTCTAATACTTTAAGTGCGTCCATACATTTTATCAATTGGTGCATGGTATTAAAAGTTCCAATTCAGCAAAAATAATGCATGTTGCACACTCTAGCATGTTTTAATGTATGTTGTCATGGCAACTGAAGTGAACAACAAAATGCAAGGGTGCCCTCTATAGGCTTCATTTAGGTTTTCTATTGTGCAAGATCTATAGCATGCAGTGCTTGTGTGCAGCATTGGAACAACCACCTGAGCTAAAGATTTTGCTGCTGCTTGTGCAAACACAGTAAAATAGGCATTATGTATAATTAGCAATGGGGTTTGATTTATATATATATATATATATATATATATATATATATATATATATATATATATATATATATATTTGCATTTATTAATTTATATATTTATGTGCAGACTTGGCCGATACATAGTCATACAAAACTTCTAAGAATTGTTTTGCTTCGGGGTGGTAATCTCAAATATTGTACATGATGGAAATAAAATTAGTCACAAGAAGTCCGGTCTGGATAATGGGGGGCTGGTTTTACAATTATATACATAGCACATAAAAGCCTTCATTTTTGATGATATAATAAATGTAGGGCCACTAATTTCTGAAATTGAAGTGGCTCGCTTATAAACCAGTCAGTAATATTAGATTTGTAAAGAATTTTCCATCACTGCTTGACAAAGCCATCATCTGAATTTAGGCCCATGGGTGAACCTTCCCTTTAAGCAGAATTGGTAAGGTACACACATTAAGCGTGCCTCTGTTTTTGCCATTGACTACAACCCCAATCATTATCACCAGCACTGTAATATGTCCTTGTACTGAGGACATGGATCTGCTGTGGGTAAAGCCATGTGAAATATCTTAGTAATGCACATGGCACTTCTTATATTCTTACAGTCCAGATAATAAGATTATTATGATTCATGTACAAACATAAGCCAAATCTACGAAATTGCAGTGATTCATTTCACAAGAGGGAAAAAATGGGTTGTATGGGAAAATGAGCACTCGCATGGCTTGTGGTACCATTAAGTCTTTACAACACGTTGCTACCTAATAACACTCTGATTATCTGTTCATTGGGTACACACCTCTTATTTGATAATAGCACTTGTACATTATTACAGGGGTTGGCAGTACTGGGATTTTCTAGGGGAAACTAGAATGAAAATGCTGATTTCCTTGCCTAAAATGATGCATTGCAGCAATAAAATGAAAGGGTGTCCATCCAATTTAATGTCACTTGTTGTCCTTGAAAAGAGCAGAGGCATTCCTATCATACGTCTATTACTTCAGACAAGTCTTATTGGACATTTGGACAAGGTTTGTCCCTTTAATGACACTGTGGCTGATCCTTAAAGAAAAACTATCAAAGTTTTTATCCTCTTAATATATTGCAGTCCTCATCTAATATTGCACTGTGCACTTACAATTGCTCATTTTGCCTTTCTACCCAGCTAATTCTTCTCTTTTCCATTAGGTCTATGATATCACCTGATTAAACACTGACTAGCTGAATCCTTCTAAGCTGTATATATAAAGTGGAGGTAAATTTTCACTGCATGAGTCATCACTGGAAAAGTCTCTGGCAGGAGGGAGGAGGGAGCTGCTGGGTCAGGAGCTGAAGAGGGGAATGATAAATGCAGGGAAAAGAGACTTCCTGTTGCTACACAGAGCAGAGAAAAGAGAAGAATTATCTGGGTAGAAAGGCAAAATGAGCAATTGTAAATACACAGTGCTGTATAATATGATGACTGCAATATATTAAGAGGATAAAAACTTTAATGGGAGGAGGAGGGGGAGTGCTTCTTTAAGACTTTCAGCTTTGCATATATCATAGAGCCATTAGGTCATATAGACATTATACATCCCCTTCTCGGGATGTCTCTATGAGCTAGAGTAATAAATAGTGACCCATGCATTTAAATAAGTAGCAAATCAATCATGCTAGATTTTACCTGCAGCTAGCTACCCAGAGATTCTTCTTTCTAAAAGGGATTGTCCACTTAAAGAGATCTTCAGAAGTGCATTGCTCCCCAGCCTCCCAGCTTGACGGGTGGAGGGGCATCTTTGATGACTGTTAGTTCGTACCAGCAACATTGTTATGCTGCTGGTCTGAACTGTGCGCTCTCCCATGCTGCTAGCACAGGCAGCATTGCCACTGCAGCATTGGAAGAGCTCAGAGACTTGTATCCAGCTTCAGAGCAGCTCTTGCAAGATAACTGTGCTCTTTGCCTTCGAGATCGGCCACCACTGATGAACTGCAGAGGTGGCCAGTATCCTAGGGAAGGAACAGCAAACTAGAGATTTAAAAATTCTCTCTGTTCTTGAGAATAGAAGACATTTTAATGAAGGGTAAGTTGCTTATTTTTGCAAGCTTTTTGCAATATTACCCATTTCAGTAGATGAGACATTACGACAATTCCTTTAACTTCTCACTTGAAAACGTGTTTTTTTGTATAGGGGAAGCCTTTGATTCGGTTCTTGACGCTCAGACACCACATTACCATTTTTCCTCCTCCACTCTGCTGGAGAACACATTCATTTTTTATTCATGCCAAGCAGATTGATGGCTGATGTTCAGCAGTTCAATAGTGGACTGCCTTCTTCTAGGTAGACCTGATGAAGCCGCCACTCAACCATCCTTCTCCGTTCGATCTTCTGCACAATTGGTTGTGCAATTGGATTTGCAGCAGCAATAGACATCTGAAAAATCTTTGACAATTAGATAACATTGGTATAATGGATCTGCAGGATAGCCTGTGGTTACATGGAAAGAAACTATTTTGCTGTATTCTGTATGCTGTATCAGAACTTACTAGCGCAGCAGGTTTTCCCTGATGGTTTGTACATGACGCTCACAGATCTAGCAGCATATCCAGCAATAGAGATGAGCGAACCCCAACTGTAAAGTTCAGGACAACTAGTGTCCAGTGCTGAACACCGAACACGGACTTCTCTCGGGAGTTCGGGGAGGAGAGAGAGAGAATTTTCCAGCTCCAAAGTTCGGGTCCTCATTGATTTCTATGGAGTTTGGGTTCAGGTTCATGTTCGGCTACAGTTCTGGTACCCGAACCGAACTTCGGACTAAAGTTCGGTCGAACCCGAACTTCCATCGGTCCTCTCATCCCTATACCAGCAATACTCACCTCAATTTCCCTACTTGTTCTCAAACTTCTATGATGTCATCAGAAGGGATGAGCGGAATTTTGAAACTTCAGGTTCTGATATCCGACCTGAATTTTATTCCAAAGTTCGGTTCGGGTACTAGTCCGTGTTCGGCGTTTAGCACCAGACTCAAACTGTCCGGTATGAACGCCCAACTTTTAAGTCCAGGATCGCTCATCTCTAGTAATCAGGTAATAAATATTAGTTACAACAGCTGGACATTTTTATTGATATTTTATTCTCATGTTAGAGTATTCAATTCCCCTGCAGCGCCACCACAGGGAAAAAGAAGCATTACATGGTGACTATTGAAATTAATAAGATGTCGTTGCATAGCTGGGGGAGATAGAGACAAAGCCACATTTATTACTTCATTAATCTCTAATAGGGTATTTAATTTTTTCTTTCATGAAACCTTTAATGAAGGCCAGCTAGCTGGTGCTCTGTTAAAGCTGGAAATCATGAACCTGAGACGAAATCAGACATGAATTGGTGGTACACGATAACATTATGGGCCCGATGTATCAAGCAGAATTCTGATATAAAAACTTTGAAAAGTCGCAAAATTCAGACTTTTGCCACTCCGAACAGGATGGGCAGACATGGGGCAGAATGGGAGCATTCACTATGCCACAAATCTGACTCCAGCAGGGACTGGAGTAGGATTTGTGGTGAGGTGCATTCAGAGGTGCACGCCGCTCATGTAACGCTCATGGTTCACATACGCCTCTTCATGAATCAGGAGCGTCTAACTTCAGCACATCTTCTCAAGAATGGCCTGAACAGAGCAGGTCTTGATGCATCGAGCCCTGTATGCAGGGCCGCCATCAAGGTATTACTACCCTTACTGCTGTATGGGGCCCAATGAACAGAAGCAAACAGGGGGGGCCCCAAAGCGTGTCTCTCCCAGTCTGGTGGACCTCTCGTTTGCTTCTGTTCACCGGGCCACAGTGCAGTTCTTGCTGCTACCGCATACCTCCCAACTTTTGAATAACAAAAAGAGGGACAAATAATGCGGCGCGCGTAGCCCCTGGCCACACCCCAATCCACGCCCATTTACCATTATCTTTCCCCCCCCCGCAGGCAAGCACGCTCGGCATTTATGTTAGTGCCGCCACACACATGCAGCCCCTGTGGCTCAAACTTAGATGCCAAACACATTGAAAATACTCAGCGAACACCCAAGCGTACTTGCCGAAAGGGTTAACAATACACAATGTATTTCTATGGACTTGTATGAGCTGCTTCTGGATGCATTGACTGCATAGTGGAGTCAAGTTAACTAAATCCTCCTATGTTCATCATTAGGAGCTGTAGCTCAATGGTTAGAGATTCAGCCTCTGGATACTGAGTTCCCAGTTTGCATCCTGGGCAAATGTGGTCACAGGAGAAAGAAGAGGCGAGTAATATAATTTAATTTATTCACTGAACAGTGAGCGGTCCCTTCCCCTTCCCCCCGAAGAGGAGGAGCTACACCCCCGACATCGAAGAGGTGAGTATAAATAGAAGCCGGGAAAACGGCTGAGCCGTGATGGGAAAGTCCCGCGGAAGACGGGACAGTTGGGAGCTATGCCACCGCACCGCAGTTATACTTCTCTGCACTGTTATGGTGTGTGGTCATCCACCTACAGGGGGCGCAGTGATGTCCAGTGTCCTTTGATCTCTCGCTGCTCCTTCACCTTTCTGATCAGGAAGTCACGGCAGTAGCAGCAGCAGCTTTACGGCGGGTATAGTAGATAAGAGCAGACCGAGGTGGGGGCTCATTGTTGTTTCCACATGGCATACACCGCCTCTGAGTGTTTCAGGCTCACCTTGCAGTGACCTTACTGCTTCCCCCACACAGAGATGATGGTTAATTTACACCCTGTTGATTGTGACCTGGGAGCAGAGAGGCTGAAGAACAGCACAACATGTAAGGCTTTGTTTATAGGGAATATAGTCAGGACTTCCATAGACTATAGCTGCAGTGTAGGAATTGTCATATCATCAATTACTATATATACGTTTTCTTGTGCTATGTAATCCCTGCTTTGCCACACACACTCTTCTGTTGAAGGATTTCTTTTCATTCGGAACCTGCTGGTACATGAGTACAATGACAGAACTACAGTAAACACTGACATAGCACGTAATGGTCTCCTTACAAAGGCTAATTCAGGTCTTTAAAGGGGTATTGTCAAGTTTGAAAGTTATACCTTATATGTGGGATAGGTAATAACTTTCTGATCATTGGGGTTCAACCGCCGTGGCCCCCACCGATTCCCAGGACTGGGGCTGTAAAAAGTCACATGTGAATGTAGGAGAGGTTGCTCATGCGCACTTCTGCTCCATTCATTCTTAAGGACGTGCTGAAGGTCAGCCAAGCACAGCGCTTGGCTCTATTCCAGCGGTCCCATTAAGAATGAATGGAGCAGAAGTGCGCATAATCGACCACCGCTCCAATCACATGAATGAAGAGCCCATTTTCTCAGGATCAGTATGAGTCTCAGCGGATAGGAACCTTTGGATAGGTCATAACTTTCAGACTTGAGAATACCCCTTTAAGAGACCACCTATTGGCTACTTGCAAGCCAATTAGCAGATGTTTTCTGGCATGTTTACACAGGCCAACAAACATTCTGTGTCCAAAGTACGATCAGTAATGGGAACCTGTCCTGTTCAAAAAATGCTATCTACTTTCAGCTTTGGGATTAATCTGCGCTATATATATAAATATATATATAATATATATTTATAAATAGCGGTATAATGCTGCTGGTTACCGTATTGATACCTCAGCAACTGGGAGGAAATGGACTAATATCCTCATTGTGGCTGCTGGCTTTCAGTCATTGGGGCGAGCATGGAGCATTTGCAGTCACTTCTCACTATCCAGTGAACAATGGTTGTAATTACTCCCTGGCACTTTCACAGTTCGCTTTATTCACGCCTGAAAGTGAGCAGCTCCCAGGAAGATACATGTTAATTTTCTCCTGGTAGCTGTGCTTCCATTAAAGAGAACCTGTCATCAGAGTTATACATATTAAACTAAAGGCATTGCCATAATGGAGTTGGTATACTGATCAATGATGAGCCGAGATCTCAATTTGCGCATGCGCTGTTACCGGCGCCATTTTATTGAAACCCTTCAAGAGATCAGTCTGCGCAAGCGCCGACCGCGGCTAGGACAGCGCCGATGTGGAACTTAAGGTAGAAGACAAACAGCAGAGGGGCCATGGCAGGGCCGAAGACCCTACCCACAGTCCCACCCCGTGGCACAGAGACCAAAACTTATAATGATGATTTTATAAAAACCAAATCTGTATACCAGCGCCATTATAGCAATGCCTTTGGTTTAATAAGTATAACCCTGATGACAGGTTCTCTTTAAATGGATTGCTAATTAAGGGACATTATTACTGCTGTGATGTATTTTATTTTTGAGAATGCTGTTTTCAATGGGGGGGGAGGGGCGGTCCTGTTACTGTGCACTATGTCATTTTTTTCTTCATCTGGCGTAGTGTAGAAGTTGGGGGAAAAAGTGGGGAATGTGCTGTAGATAACTGTGTTATTTTCTGCAAAGACGAGTCCTGCCTGGAAGAACTGATGGCGGTCTGTGCAAGATGAAGGACTTCACCTAGAAATGCCACCGGTGAGTCAATGTGTTACCTGTACACTGTATACTATACACTATATACAGGGCTCCTGTGTATAATGTCACTAGTGATATACAGAGCTCCTGTGTATAATGTCACTGGTGATCCCTGTATTACCTGTACACTGACACTATACACAGAGCTCCTGTGTATAATGTCACTGCTGATCACTGTATTACCTGTACACTATATACAGAGCTCTTGTGTATAATGTCACCGGTGATCCCTGTATTACCTTAAACTGACACTATATACAGAACGCCTGTGTATAATGTCACTTGTGATCACTGTATTACCTGTACACTGACACTATATACAGAGCTCCTGTGTATAATGTCACTGGTGATCACTGTATTACCTGTACACTGACACTATATACAGAGCTCCTGTGTATAATGTCACTGGTGATCCCTTTATTACCTGTACACTGTCACTATATACAGAGCTGCTGTGTATAATGTCACTGGTGATCACTGTATTACCTGTACACTGACACCATACACAGAGCTCCTGTGTATAATGTCACTGGTGATCACTGTATTACCTATACACTATATACAGAGCTCCTGTGTATAATGTCACTGGTGATTACTGTATTACCTGTACACTGACACTATATACAGAGCTCCTGTGTATAATGTCACTGGTGATCCCTGTATTACCTGTGCACTGACACTATACACTGTATACTATGTACAGATCTCCTGTGTATAATGGCACTTATGGCAATATTAGTATTGTGTTTTTTTTATTAATGATTAGCATTGTAGTATTTAGTCACTTTGGTGTGGCAGTATTTGTTCCTGGTATGTGGTAGTATTCAGTCACTATGTGATGGTAATATGTGGTCTGGTCATGGTGTGGTCATATTTGTCCCTTGTATGTGGTATTATTCGGTCATTATGTGGTGGTATTATGTGGTCTGGTCACAGTGTGATGGTATTTGTCCCTTGTATGTGATATTATTAGTCATTTTAAAAAATGTATATGACACATTCCCTTAAAGAAAAATAAATAAAAATATACCTAAAAAGAGTATTGGCTATTTTAAGAAATGTTTAATAGGTTAGAGTAGAGTAAGGCCCTGACAGAAGAGTCTACCTTGTCCTGGTGACGGCTTAAAAAATCTTTTGGGCAAAACAAAAGCTGATGGCTATGTATGTTATATAGTGTTCGATGACTTAATGTGTGATTGGTGAGGATGTGGTGCAGAAGTGGAGTTTTTCCAAGTTGGCGGTGTGACAGTGGAAGGTTCGAGGAGTGGAGGCTGAGCTGGGGTGGAACCTGGGCGGAGTCTCAAGGGGGTTCGAAAATTTTGCCAGTATGGGGCCTGAAATTCCTGGTGGCAGCCCTGCCTGTTTGTGAATTTACTAGTCAGCTTAGTAATGCCATGCCATAAATAACAACAATATAAAAATGCAACCATATGCATTATCATCCATTTGAAGTAGTAATACATAGATTATGCCCATCTGAAGAGAGCATATTGTAGGGACTACTCAATTTTACCATTTGATATTGGTGCATAGTTCCTCATTAAAAGGGTTTTTCAACCTTTGGAGACATTTTTCTTATTTAAATTGAGTTTCGTTAAAATTTTTGCATCATTTGGCTTTTCCAACCCCTGGCAAAAATTATCGAATCACCGGGCTCGGAGGATGTTCATTCAGTTGTTTAATGTTGTTGAAAAAAAGCAGATCACACACATGGCACAATACTAAAGTCATTTCAAATGGCAACTTTAGAGCTTCAAGAAACACTAAAAGAAATCAAGATTAAAAATGTGGTACTCAGGGTAATTTTTTTCAGACCAAGCAGAGGGAAAAAATTATGGAATCACTCAATTCTGAGGAAACAATTATGGAATCATGAGAAACAAACACACAAAAGAACACTCCAATACATCACTAGTATTTTGTTGCACCACCTCTGGCTTTAATGACAGCTTGCAGTCTCTGAGGCATGGACTTAATGAGTGACAAACAGTACTCTTCATCAATCTGGCTCCAACTTTCTCTGATTGCTGTTGCCAGATCAGCTTTGCAGGTTGGAGCCTTGTCATGGACCATTTTCTTCAACTTCCACCAAAGATTTTCAATTGGATTGAGATCCGGACTATTTGCAGGCCATGACATTGACCTTATGTGTCTTCTTTCAAGGAATGTTTTCACAGTTTTTGCTCTATGGCAGAATGCATTATCATCTTGAAAAATGATGTCATCATCCCCAAATATCCTTTCAATTGATGGGCTAAGAAAACTGTTTTATCAATGTAAACTTGGGCATTTATTGAAGATGTAATGACAGCCATCTCCCCAGTGCCTTTACCTGACATGTAGCCCAATATCATCAATGACTGTGGAAATTTGCATGTTCTCTTCATGCAGTCATCTTTATAAATCTCATTGGAACGGCACCAAACAAAAGTTCCAGCATCATCACCTTGCCCAATGCAAATTCGCGATTCATCACTGAATATGACTTTCATCCAGTCATTCACAGTCCACGATTGCTTTTCCTTAGCCCATTGTAACCTTGTTTTTTTCTGTTTAGGTGTTAATGATGGCTTATGTTTAGCTTTTCTGTATGTAAATCCCATTTCCTTTAGGCAGTTTCTTACAGTTCGGTCACAGACATTGACTCCAGTTTCCTCCCATTTGTTCCTCATTTGTTTTGTTGTGCATTACTTGTTTTGGAGACATATTGCTTTACATTTACGGTCTTGACGATTTGATGTCTTCCTTGGTCTACCAGTATGTTTGCTTTTAACAATCTCCCCATGTTGTTTGTATTTGGTCCAGATTTTAGACACAGCTGACTGTGAACAACCAACATTTTTTACAACATTGCGTGATGATTTACCTTCTTTTAAGAGTTTGATAATCCTCTCCTTTGTTTCAATTGACATCTCTCGTGTTGGAGCCATGATTCATGTCAGTCCACTTGATGCAGCAGCTCTCCAAGGTGTGATCACTCCTTTTTAGATGCAGACTAACGAGCAGATCTAATTTGATGCAGGTGTTAGTTTTGGAAATGAAAATTTACAGTGTGACTCCATAATTTTTTCCTCAGAATCGAGTGATTCCATAATTTTTTTCTCTCTGCTTGGTCTGAAAAAAATTACCCTTACTGAGTACCACATTTTTAATCTTGATTTCTTTTAGTGTTTCTTAAAGCCCTAAAGTTGCCATTTGAAATGACTTTAGTTTTGTGCCATGTCTGTGATCTGCTTTTTTTTCAGCAACATTAAACAACTGAATGAACATCCTCCGAGTCCGGTGATTCCATATTTTTTGCCAGGGGTTGTATATTCTCTTCTTTTTCCTGCACATTTATTTTTTTACGTGGTTTGTGGTCATAAATCAGGTGAGCGGAGAAAAAAAGAAAAACAGATGAAAGAATTAGTCCTCATATACGAGAAAAACAGACCAAATATTTTGATCAGAATTTGATCACAGTATGGTCCGAATGTCATGAGTTTTTGTCCACTTTCTCCTATGTGTCAGTCCATGAAAATTAGACCGCACTCGAATGTCATTGAATTGCATTGCTGATTTTTATTCGGATCAAAATTAGACACGTGTCCGCGAAAAATCCCGGACATATGAAAAGCCCCATAGACAATCACAGGTATGAGTGCTAACCGTGAAAAACCACGGACAGCACTCGTACGAGAACATTGGATGATTGAATGAGGCTTTACAAACTCTCTCGTCAAACCATCTGAACAAGCTCACTGATGGATTCTCAGTTTTTGAAGAAACTTGGCAGGAAGGTTGTTCCAAAGATCTTGGAGAAGTAACCACAGATCTGCTGTGGATGTCGCTTCTGCAAATCCTTCTGTCTCTTCATATAATCCCACATAGACTGTTTGATCTCATTCTCCAACGCATAGGCTACAGAAGGCAAATGGTGCAACATTTGTAATGAAACCCAATTACAACAATGATTTTTAGCACAAAATACATGCATTTAAGTAAGAAAAAATATGTCACCAAAGGTGGACAACCCCTTTAAAGCTTGAGGAATGTACATACATAGAGTCTGTTGTAACCTTCTCATTAATAATGACCACTAAAAATGCACTACAAGCCCAGATATGTTTTCTTATTATATATTATTATAAATATTTCAGTATACAGTACAGACCAAAAGTTTGGACACACCTTCTCATTTAAAGATTTTTCTGTCTTTTTATAAATATGAAAATTGTACATTCACACTGAAGGCATCAAAACTATGAATTAACACATGTGGAATTATATACTTAACAAAAAAGTGTGAAACAACTGAAAATATGTATTATATTCTAGGTTCTTCAAAGTAGCCACCTTTTGCTTTGATGACTGCTTTGCACACTCTTGGCATTCTCTTGATGAGCTTCAAGAGGTAGTCACCGGAAATGGTTTTCACTTCACAGGTGTGCCCTGTCAGGTTTAATAAGTGGGATTTCTTGCCTTATAAATGGGGTTGGGACTATCAGTTGTGTTGTGCAGAAGTCTGGTGGATACACAGCTGACAGTCCTACTGAATAGACTGTTAGAATTTGTATTATGGCAAGAAAAAAGCAGCTAAGTAAAGAAAAACGAGTGGCCATCATTACTTTAAGAAATGAAGGTCAGTCAGTCCGAAAAATTGTGAAAACTTTGAAAGTGTCCCCAAGTGCAGTTGCAAAAACCATCAAGCGCTACAAAGAAACTGGCTCACATGAGGACCGCCCCAGGAACGGAAGACCAAGAGTCACCTCTGCTTCTGAGGATAAGTTTATCCGAGTCACCAGCCTCAGAAATCGCAGGTTAACAGCAGCTCAGATTAGAGACCAGGTCAATGCCACACAGAGTTATAGCAGTAGACACATCTCTACAACAACTGTTAAGAGGAGACTTTGTGCAGCAGGCCTTCATGGTAAAATAGCTGCTAGGAAACTACTGCTAAGGACAGGCAACAAGCAGAAGAGACTTGTTTGGGCTAAAGAACACAAGGAATGGACATTAGACCAGTGGAAATCTGTGCTATGGCCTGATGAGTCCAAATTTGAGATCTTTGGTTCCAACCACCGTGTCTTTGTGCGACGCAGAAAAGGTGAACGGATGGACTCTACATGCCTGGTTCCCACCGTGAAACATGGATGAGGAGGTGTGATGGTGTGGGGGTGCTTTGCTGGTGACACTGTTGGGGATTTATTCAAAATTGAAGGCATACTGAACCAGCATGGCTACCACAGCATCTTGCAGCGGCATGCTATTCCATCATGTTTGCGTTTAGTTGGACCATCATTTATTTTTCAACAGGACAATGACCCCTAACACACCTCCAGGCTGTGTAAGAGCTATTTGACCAAGAGGGAGAGTGATGGGGTGCTACGCCAGATGAACTGGCCTCCACAGTCACCAGACCTGAACCCAATCAAGATGGTTTGGGGTGAGCTGGACCGCAGAGTGAAGGCAAATGGGCCAACAAGTGCTAAGCATCTCTGGGAACTCCTTCAAGATTGTTGGAAGACCATTTCCGGTGACTACCTCTTGAAGCTCATCAAGAGAATGCCAAGAGTGTGCAAAGCAGTCATCAAAGCAAAAGGTGGCTACTTTGAAGAACCTAGAATATAAGACATATTTTCAGTTGTTTCACACTTTTTTGTTAAGCATATATTTCCACATGCGTTAATTCATAGTTTTGATGCCTTCAGTGTGAAAGTACTGAAAAATCTTTAAATGAGAAAGTGTGTCCAAACTTTTGGTCTGCACTGTATATGTAATTATTACTACAGTTCTGAGTTATTAATTTCTTATTGGGAATCATCTCCTGCTTGCTGTGGTAGAAACTAAATGATCTTTTTATCCTCAGTGAAACAATGGAATCACAAAATATTTGTAGATTTCATGGATCAGTTGTTTGGACATAATGATATATGCATTGGCAGATATAGAAGTCAGGCCTCCAATAGCAAAGATCACATTTGGGACAATCTTCCTTACCAACAATCAATCAATCAGGGCTGTTCTTGAATTCTCCAACGGCACTATGAATCAGTCATACAGACCGTCTCTATTGTACGGCTGACTTTGGATATATGGCAAGGTACTTTAATAAAATAATATCAATTCATGGAGATGGGTTTTCTCCTAGTCTGAAATGTCTACAAGTCTCAATTCAAATCACACATCCTATTCATGTCTCGTTGCACTGTACTTCTGAAATTTTGTGTGTAACGTTTCCACTCTATTAGACTTTACCACATGCCCATCAGAGGTAAATTCACTTGAATGAATGCTGTCAAACCAAGCATGTTATATTGCTGGATTTATAGGCTGAGTTTAGCTAGCTGATTCTATCATTTGGCTTAGCTCATCTTGATATTTCATTTTGCTACTTCTTCAGTTGACAGGATGCTAAAAAATATGTGCCACTATGCTACAGTGCTCGTATGCTCATATTTTGAGCATGCATTCAGTTATAGGCATTATGTGATACAAACCATGGTCTGGAGGAGATGAAAAAGTATAGAAAAAGGAAGTATCCCCATGCTTTATGAACATTAGTGTTGATGTTGTCATTGAGAAATGCAGATATACAGTACTGTCCAAATGTTTTAGGCAGGTGTGGGAAAAAGATATTGCAAAGTAAGAATTATTTCAAAAATAGAAATTGTAGTACTTTATTTGAATCAATGAACAAAATGCAAAGTGTTAAAAAAGAATTCTAAATCAAATAAATAGTTGGTGCCCTTTGCCTTCAAAAAAGCATCAAAACATAAATTCTTCTAGATACAATTACACAGTTTTTAAAGGAACTTGGCAGGGAGGTTGTTCCAAACATCTTGGAGAACTAACCACAGTTCTGTGGATGTCGCTTCTGCAAATCATTCTGTCTCTTCAGGAAACTTAGTGCAGTAGGTGAAAGACATGTCATGCTTACATCCTTTCAAAATCAGAAGATGTCCAGCAGTGCCATCAGCCCAGAACTGGCAACAACCAATGAGTTCCAGCTATACCCATCTACTTTTATGAGAAGTCTTGCCAGAAGTGGTCTTCATGGAAATATTGTTGGCAAAACCCAGACCTTCAACATGGAAACAATGTAAATCGATTCAACCGTACATAAAAACATAGGAACTGGGGTGCAATGAAATGGCAGCAGGAGCTCTGGACTGATGAGTGAAATGTAAAATATTTGGCTGTAACAGAAAGCAGTTTGTTTGCCAAAGTGTTGGAGTGTCTGCAGGCAGCAATGAAGCACAGTGGAGGGTCCTTGCAAGCTTAGGGCTGCATTTCAGCAAAGAGTTGGAAATTTGATCACGATTAATAATGTCATCAGTGCTGGGAAATACAGGCAGATACTTATCCATCATGAAATACCATCAAGGAGGAGTCATATTGACTCCAAATTTATTTTGCAGCATTACAATGACCTAAACATCCAGCCAATGACATTAGATCTATCTTCAGCATAGAGAACAAGCAGTCCTGGAAGTGATGATATGGCCCCCACAGAGCCCTGATCTCATCATCATCGAGTCTATCTGGGATTATGTTAGGACAGAACCGGCGCCCTTGCATGAGTCCCCTTCCTCCTCTAAGCAGGGACGCCGGCGTGTTCACTCACCTCTCCATGATGCTCCAGTCCCCACCATCTCTGTCTCCTCCCAGGACCTACATATAGCATGCAGGTTTGCTAGAAGAATGTTTTAAGGCGCACATGCGTACTCCCTGTTTCTTAAAGGGGCCACACGTGCTTCTGAAAATGTCTCCAGCCAATGGTTGGGAGACATTAGGTATTTAAGGCACCTTCCCCAAATGGGAGGTGCCTTAGCAATGTTAGCATCAGTGAGTTTCCTGTTACCTAGTTGTAAGATCCCTGTACCTGTGCTCTCTGAATCCTGATCCTGTCCGTCCCATTTATCTGACCCTGTCCTTCCTGTCTGCACCTGTTCCAGTCCATCCTGCTGTACCTAAACCAGAACCCATTCTGCCTGTGTCTAGTCCTGTTCCTGATCCATCCTAACCAGCAACTGTGAACCTGCACCTGTGATCCCATATCTGTGGCCGTCCCATGTTTCTGTACCTGTCCTTCCTGTGCCTGATTTTGCACCTGTCTACCTGCCATATCCCTCCTCCTAACCAGTTCCTGGCCGATCCTGCTTCTCTGCTCCTTTGGGGGTCAACTGCCATGGCTCCAGGGTCTGTCCTGGAATAGCACCTAGCGTCCACCTGGGCTCAAGTCTAACCAAACCATCAAGGGCTGTAGTGAAGAACCAGGTGTTTGCTTAGTTACGCCCCTCTAGGCTCTCCCCGGACTGTGGCACAGTGGTTCCACAACCACGTGAGTAACAGATTACATGAAGAGACAGAAGGATTTGCACAAGCGACATCCACAGATGATCTGTGGTTAGTTCTCCAAAATGTTTGGAACAATCTTCCTGCTGAGTACCTTTTAAAACTGTGTGTAAGCATACTTAGAAGAACTGATGATTTGATGCTTATTTGAGAACAAAGGGCGATCATCAAAGATGAGTGAATAAATTATAGTGGAATTCTCAAATTTTACAAAAATCCACAAACGCCAAAATCTTATTTTTTTGTATTTCACTTCCATACTGATTCAGCAAAATGGTGGGCACTTGACACCATTTTTCTGAACCATAAAAGGCCATCAAAAGGTTGAAAGAAATCTAAAAATCTTTATACTCTCCTTACCGTTTACCTCTCCAGCCCCTCAGCTACTCACCACCACCCATCCAGTCCTCGCCCCGTATTCTGATCCCTTGCCACTTGCACTGGAATCCCCATGAAACCGCGACCTTCTGCACACTTGCGCAGTACCCTCTCTTTCTCATAAAAGCTGGAAGTCCCAACTGAGCATGAGAGGCCCGGGGATTTCAGCACAAGCTGCAGGTTTCAAAAGATAAGTAGATGACCAGACAGGTGGCAGTGAGTAGCCAATCGAATCAAATTGCCCGGAAAAACTGAGCAAACAGGCGAATTAGAATATTGCTTGATCTGCTCATTTCAAGCAGTCACACCTAATAATGATTTAATTTAGATTACTCCTTTGTTCAATCACTTTGTTAAAAATAAACTATTAACATTTCGGTTTTTGAAAGCATTCGTACTTTACTGCATTTTTTTTCCTCACTTGCCTAAAATTTTTCCACACAACTGTGTATATTTAAAGGGCCATTTTTCGACTACTTCTTGATGATAAGATATTAATACCTTGCCTGAACAAGTATGAAACAATATCCGATGGATGCATGATTTTCTGAATATGACTTCCATAAATTTTTTTTCATTCGAAAAACCAAATAAAAATTATATTACGAAAACAAAATCCTTATAAGGAATAGTAGTTTAAATAATAGCTGAAATAAAAAAAAATTAAAAGGGTTTTAAGTCTGCCTGCGGCCATCAACTAAAAAAAGACTACTGAGGATACAGTTGGCGCTAGCTACTCCATCTTGCAGGTCCCTGAGGAAATCCATTCTTCTTGCTTTTTCACTCTATACATCAATATGAACTTACAATGGGCCCCTGGGTTGCATCCATGGAGTAGCCTCTAGTCAGAGAAGCAAGCTTGAGGCAAGGATGGTCCATCTAGTAGGATCAGTAGCAAAGAGGACAAAATCAGAAGGAAATATTGTAATTAGTGATGAGCGAGCATGCTCGCCACTGCTCGGTACTCGTCCTAGCATCTCAGTACTTGATATGCTCGGAGCTCGCCGAGTACTTTCGAGATGCTCGGGCGGGAGCTTGGGTCCCCGTCCTGCATGTTTGGCGCTATTTAGAGCACCAATAATGCAGGGATTGTCTGCCACTCACTGTAATGTCACAGCCATGGTGGTTGTGGCATTACAGTGATTGCCCAAATCGATGGGAACAGTGCTCACAGTGAAACATGAAAAGCCTGCAATTCATCAGCGGCATACACCGGTACCCGACAATTTAGAACAGAAAGAATAGAGCATCACACATAGATTAGATAGATAGAAACATGTCAGTCACATATATAATAAGTACAGTGACAGTGTTGGTTACTGTACTTGTTATTTAGTGTTAAAATAAAGGATTAATTAAAAAAAAAAATAATAGTGTTTTCATGCACCCGTCTCTTTAAAAAAGCCGGCCGGCAATTCATCAGCGGCATACATCGGTACCCGACAATTTAGAACAGAAAGAATAGAGCATCACACATAGATTAGATAGATAGAAACATGTCAGTCACATATATAATAAGTACAGTGACAGTGTTGGTTACTGTACTTGTTATTTAGTGTTAAAATAAAGGATTAATTAAAAAAAAAATAATAGTGTTTTCATGCACCCGTCTCTTTAAAAAAGCCGGCCGGCAATTCATCAGCGGCATACATCGGTACCCGACAATTTAGAACAGAAAGAATAGAGCATCACACATAGATTAGATAGAAACATGTCAGTCACATATATAATAAGTAGAGTGACAGTGTTGGTTACTGTACTTGTCATTTAGTGTTAAAATAAAGGCTTTATTAAAAAAAAAATTGGCGTAGGGTTCCCCGTAATTTTAGTCTCTAGTGGAGGTTAAGCAGACGGCTGGGGCAGATGTTTGAAGCCCGGGAAGGGGGTAATACCCACGGAGCTTCCCAGGCTACTAATATCAGCCCCCAGCTGAATACCTAGCCTTTACCAGCTATTAAAATGGGGGACTCCCCAAAAAAAAAGACGTGGGGTCCCCCCTATTTTAATAGCTAGCAAAGGCTAGGCAGACAGCTGGGGGCTGACATTAATAGCCCAGGAAGGGTGCCATGAATATTGGCCCCCTCCCAGGCTAGAAACACCAGCCGTCAGCCGCCCCAGAAATGGCGCATCCATAGGATGCGCCAATTCTGGCACTTAGCCTCGCTCTTCCCACTGCCCTGTAGCGGTGGCAGTGTTGTAATAGGGCTGGGGTTGATGTCATCTTATAATGCCAGCTGACATCAAGCCGAGGTTAGTAATGGAGAGGCGTCTATAAGACACCCCCATTACTAACCCCATAGTCAAAGTAAAAAAAAAACACAAACACCCAGAATAAAGTCCTTTAATTGAAATAAACACACAATTCTTTAATGTTCTAAATTAAACCATACTTACCATCACGCCCATTCCAGCTGAAGCCAACGATCTCCTGCAATAAAAATAAAATAATAAAGCAACCTCATCCTTACCTTTCCATGGTTCCCAGGACGGCTCCAGCTCTGCTACATTCACATGACAGGCTGGATCGCAGCCGAAAGCTGCCATCCAGCTTGCCATGCCTCAGACACTGAGAAGCGCAGGCATGCTTGCGCTCCTCAGTGTCTGGCTGTGACGGCATCCAGATGAGCCGAGTTCATGTCCAATGAACTCAGCTCACCTCATGCACGTCAGTGACAGCGTGGGAAAATTCTCCTGCGCTTGCAGTGAGCACAGGAGAATTCTCTCACGCTCACCGCAAGCACAGGAGAATTTTCCCACGCTGTCAGTGACGTGCATGAGGTGAGCTGAGTTCATTGAACATGAACTCAGCTCATCTGGATGCCGTCACAGCCAGACACTGAGGAGCGCAAGCATGCCTGCGCTTCTCAGTGTCTGCGGCATGGCAAGCTGGATGGCAGCTTTCAGCTGCGATCCAGCCTGTCATGTGAATGTAGCAGAGCTGGATTCATCCTGGGAACCATGGAAAGGTAAGGATGAGGTTGCTTTATTATTTTATTTTTATTGCAGGAGATCGTTGACTTCAGCTGGAATGGGCGTGACGGTAAGTAGGGTTTAATTTAGAACATTAAAGAATTGTGTGTTTATTTCAATTAAAGGACTTTATTCTGGGTGTTTGTGGTTTTTTTTAACTTTGACTATGGGGTTAGTAATGGGGGTGTCTTATAGACGCCTCGTCATTACTGACCTGGGCTTGATGTCAGCTGGCATTATAAGCTGACATCAACCCCAGCCCTATTACCCCACTGCCACCGCTACAGGGCAGTGGGAAGAGCGAGGCTAAGTGCCAGAATTGGCGCATCCTATGCTAGCTATTAAAATAGGGGGGACCCCACGTCATTTTTTTTTGGGTCCCCCATTTTAATAGCTAGTAAAGGCTGGTTATTCAGCTGGGGGCTGATATTAGTAGCCTGGGAAGCTCCGTGGGTATTACCCCCTTCCCAGGCTTCAAACATCTGCCCCAGCCGTCTGCTTAACCTCCGCTAGAGACTAAAATTACGGGGAACCCCACGCCAATTTTTTTTTTAATAAATCCTTTATTTTAACACTAAATGACAAGTACAGTAATCAACACTATCGCTGTACTTATTATATATGTGACTGACATGTTTCTATCTATCTAATCTATGTGTGATGCTCTATTCTTTCTGTTCTAAATTGCCTGGTACCGGTGTATGCTGCTGATGAATTGCCGGCCGGCTTTTTTAAAGAGACAAAAACACTATTATTATTTTTTAATAAATCCTTTATTTTAACACTAAATAACAAGTACAGTAACCAACACTATCACTGTACTTATTATATATGTGACTGACATGTTTCTATCTATCTAATCTATGTGTGATGTTCTATACTTTCTGTTCTAAATTGTCGGGTACCGGTGTATGCCGCTGATGAAATGCCGGCCGGCTTTTTTAAAGAGACGGGTGCATGAAAATCGGAGGGCACTAGTGTGTTCCAAGTGCCCTGCTATGTTTTTCATGCACCCTCCTATATACCCTGCCTGCCTGTCTGCCTATATATTCTGCCTGCCTAACGTTTAATTGAGCACTGTTCCCATCGATTTGGGCAATTTTTGACCTTCTGCAGACCGCCGGGGGGGACCACCAGAAAAATGCTCGAGTTTCCCATAGACTTACATTGAGCTCATTGCTCGGGTCGAGCACCCGAGTATTCCAATGTGCTCGACCCGAGCTTCGAGCACCCGAGCATTATAGTGCTCGATCATCTCTAATTGTAATGTGAAAAATATCTGGGATCAGATACCAGTAGGTCAGTCAGACGAGTTAAGATCAGATGAGGGAGGATCACAGGGACAGAAGTATTCAGGGTTACAAGCTGGGTCAAGAACAGGATGTGTACAACAAAAGAAGAGCACCCGAGTACAAGGAGTAAACCAAGCAAAAAACTGTCAACTCCCAGCAGGTTGTGGTGCTTAAATACTAGTCACATAAGAGAGCTCATTACTAGAGATGAGCGTTGTTCTACTCGAACTGTTCGCCAATCTCAAATTCGAGCTGTTTTGGGCGGTGTTCGAGCCGTTCGGCGAACACGAACAATTTGATAAAAATTCGGCTGTTCGAGGTTATGTTCGATAATTGTTCGTGCACCAAAATCATAACTGGATTTTTTCTCAGTAATGATGAAAATTAATGTTAATACGCAGTTTGAGTGTACAGCGGGGTGGGGGGAGGGGCAGGGGATGGATCTCTGCAGGAACAATGAAGATCTCCATTTTTTTTTCTCTTTCCCGCATTTGCAGTGGGGAGGTGCAATCTGTCAGCCTATCAGCAGCGCACACACGGAGCGAAGTGCTTTTTTTCACACAAGCAAGGGCATGTGTCATTGGCAGTGTATGTCACATGTCCTTGCCCTATAAGACCAAGCCATTTTCCCCGTCGCCACCATTTTCTCACTGCTGCAGCTGCGTGTTAGACGGCACCGCTGTTGCTGTGTGCGCTATACCTTGTTAATTTCAAGCCAATTTTCGCACAAATATACAGATAGCTTGGGAGTAGGGAATAGTTGTGATTGCAGTCCTTTTAAGGACTAGGTTACAGCATTTCCTACGACTTTTATCAGGGAGGTCTGTGCTCTTAAATAGATAGGTTGTGGGAGTAAAGACTAATTGTAATTGGAGTCCTTTTCAGGACTAGGTTACATCAGTTCCTATCAGTTTTTGCCAGGCAGGTCTGTGCCAGTGCTGTGCAAGTTTTTTTCACAGCATTTGGCTGAATCTAGCAAAGCTAATCCTTTTTGGCCTATTGCAGAGTGTGTTAGTCAGTGGAGTAGCCTATCTGTGTTGCAAGATATACCACCTGTGTATAGAATACCAATTTTTTTACTGCACCTAGTGAAGTCAAATCTTTTGGGCATAGCATCATTCTATTAGTCCATCTATACTGACCTCCATCAGGTTGCAAATTAAAACTAATTTTTGTCTGCATCTACAGTACCTCTGAAAAAATATTTGGGCTTCTAGCTGTGTGTGGGACTTGTTGTATTAGTCCATCTATACTGACCTCCATCAGGTTGCAAACTGAATATATTTTTTTCTGCATCTACCTCTGAAAAAATATTGGGCTTCTAGCTGTGTGTGGGTCTTGTTCTATTAATCCATCTATACTGACCTCCATCAGGTTGCAAACTGAATATAATTTTTTTCTGCATCTAGCTCTGAAAAAATATTTGGCCTTCTAGCAGTGTGTCGGACTTTCTCTATTAGTCCATCTATACTGACCTCCATCAGGTTGCAAATTAAAACTAATTTTTAACTGCATCTACAGTACCTCTGAAAAAATATTTGGGCTTCTAGCTGTGTGTGGGACTTGTTGTATTAGTCCATCTATACTGACCTCCATCAGGTTGCAAATTAAAAATAATTTTTATCTGCATCTACAGTACCTCTGAAAAAATATTTGGGCTTCTAGCTGTGTGTGGGACTTGTTGTATTAGTCCATCTATACTGACCTCCATCAGGTTGCAAACTGAATATATTTTTTTCTGCATCTACCTCTGAAAAAATATTTGGGCTTCTAGCTGTGTGTGGGACTTGTTGTATTAGTCCATCTATACTGACCTCCATCAGGTTGCAAACTGAATATATTTTTTCTGCATCTACCTCTGAAAAAATATTGGGCTTCTAGCTGTGTGTGGGTCTTGTTCTATTAATCCATCTATACTGACCTCCATCAGGTTGCAAACTGAATATAATTTTTTTCTGCATCTAGCTCTGAAAAAATATTTGGCCTTCTAGCAGTGTGTCGGACTTTCTCTATTAGTCCATCTATACTGACCTCCATCAGGTTGCAAATTAAAACTAATTTTTATCTGCATCTACAGTACCTCTGAAAAAATATTTGGGCTTCTAGCTGTGTGTGGGACTTGTTGTATTAGTCCATCTATACTGACCTCCATCAGGTTGCAAACTGAATATATTTTTTTCTGCATCTAACCCAGCCAATAGTTTTGGCCTAATACCACAGTTTGGCCACTCAGCTCTGCTTGGTTACCATCCATTGTTTTTTTGTGCAAACAACTCCAGAGTTGTGAATTAGTTAACCACCAAAATGAGTGGAAAAAGGCCTGCTGCTGGTGGAAAGGGGAATAGGCGTGTTGGGAAGGGGAAAAAAGGTTGTGTCCGTGGGGTAGGTGTTAAAGCAACAGTAACATCTGCAGAAGAAAGACCATCTTCCAGCCAAACTAAAATGTCTACTTCTTTTAGCGGACAATGTGATAAGATCCCTTTCTTACGGCCACGCCAATCGCTACAAATTCCAGATGAGGCACAAAAACAGCAGGTGCTTCAACGGATATCAAGTGCTCCTTTAAGTGGGCTCTCCTCCACATCAACTTCAACATCACAAATACTCCAGTCCTCAAAGGTGTCACCCAAATCGCACTTGCTTCCTCACAGCTCCCAAATCTCCAGCTGCCCGTCTGAGTATGAGGTAGAACAGATGGTTGAGTCTGCAGAGCTGTTTACTCATACTATAGCCTGGGAATCAGAGGTCGACTCCAGCGCTTCTGTGAATCCAGACGAGGAAATGATCTGCACTGATGCCCAGAATCTTTATGAGTCGGATCCAGGACCAGACGCAGAAGGTTCTGACCATAATGTAGACCCTCATTCCCAAACTGTAACTCCTGTTGGTGGAGACAATGAGGAAGACGATGATAAGACTCAAATACCTGATTGGAGCGACAACTTTAGTTTTTTGTCAGGGCAGGAACAGGTTGGCTCTGAGGACGACGGGTGTGATAACGCACAGGGTGATGATGATGAGGTCGGAGATCCCACTTACTGTCAACCCACAGTCAGCCAAGAGATGAGGTCAGCAGAGGAGGTGGAGGAAGATGCTAGTGACGACGAGGTCAGGTTGCGCCTTCCTGGACAGAGACGTAGTACTGGAAGCACGTCAACAACTGCATCCTCAAACACAACTCTGCCTCTCACCACAAGTCGTGGTGGCTCTTCAGGTCGCATGGGTGCTAAGCCTTGCATAGCCTGGGCATTTTTTCAGATCGATAAAGATGACCCAACTCGTGTTATCTGTAACATTTGTCAGCAAAATCTAAGTAGAGGCCAAAAAATACATAGTTTGAGTACTTCATGCATGAACCGGCACATGGACATGAAGCATAAGTTGCAGTGGGAAGCTCAGTGTGCTACAATGCGGCCTAGCCGGCCGGGCCAACCACCGTCTGCCATATCTTGTGCATCCGCGGCCTCTTCATTCTCTGTGACTGGGGGGACAGCAGTCACACCTGTTTTGGGGCGCAGATCTGCCACCTCTTTACCTGCAACAGCCAGCGTGATTGGCAGGTCATCATTTTCTTTGGAGGTGGTAACACCAGCTGGTGTTGAGCGCTGTCCGACATCGATAGCACCACCTTTGGATCAAGGCAACCTAACATGTCCGCCTGCATCTTCCTCACAGACCGGCAGTTTGCCGGGGACACCCTTATCAACCCCGTCTAAGCACAATAGCCAGCCCTCGGTCCCTCAGATGTGGACAAGTAAAAGACCATTTCCTCCTAGCCATGAGAAAGCTAAGAGGTTGAATTTCACCATCTGCAAGCTCTTGGCTACAGAAATGCTGCCTTTCCGCCTGGTGGACACAGAGGATTTTCGAGACCTTATGTCCGTCGCAGTGCCCCAGTACCAGATGCCCAGTCGGCACTACTTCTCAAAGAAAGGTGTGCCTGCGCTCCACCAGCATGTCGCACACAACATCACCGCTTCTTTGAGAATCTCTGTGTGTGACAGGGTGCATTTCACCACAGACACTTGGACGAGTAGGCATGGACAGGGGCGTTACATGTCGCTGACTGGGCACTGGGTAACTATGGTGACAGCAGGACAAGGGGCTGCTGTCCAAGTCTTGCCGTCCCCACGAGTTGTGCGTCAATCCTCTTTATGTCAAAGTTCCTCCACTGCTTCTGCCTCCTCAACCTCCTCTCGGTCTTCCACCTGCACCCAAAGCCTGTCTGGTCATGCCACAAGCTTTCTAACTGCGCAGAAGGGATCCTGCACACCTCCTTACTATGCTGGCAGTAGGGCTCAACGTCATCAGGCGGTTTTTACTTTGAAATGTCTGGGAAATGTGAGTCACACAGCTGAGGAGTTGTGGTCAGCTCTGGAGAACCAATTTCATGAATGGTTGTCTCCACTGGACCTGAAACCAGGGAAGGCCGTGTGCGACAATGCTGCAAACCTGGGTGCGGCCCTTCGCCGGGGCAATGTCACACACGTGCCTTGTATGGCTCACGTGTTGAACCTGGTTGTCCAGCAATTTTTAGCCCACTATCCCAGACTAGATGGCCTTCTGCAGAGGGCACGGTCGCTGTGTGCTCACTTCCGCCGTTCGCATCCCGCAGCTCAGCGACTTACATCTCTACAGAAGTCGTTGGGCCTGCCACTTCACCGGCTAAAATGCGATGTGCCTACCCGGTGGAATTCAACTCTGCACATGTTGCAGCGACTGTGGCAGCACCGACAAGCCCTGGTGCAATACGTTCTGACGTATAGCCTGGGCCAACGAGATTCAGAGGTGGGGCAAATCACGCTGGAGGAGTGGTCTCAGATCAGGGACCTATGCACCCTTCTGCACAGTTTTGAAATGGCGACGAAGATGTTTAGTGCTGACGATGCCATTATCAGCATGACTATTCCGGTGATTTACATGCTGGAGCACATGTTAAACAGAATTCGGAGTCAGGTGGTGGCACAAGAGGAGGTGGAGGAAGTAGAGGAGGAGGAGTTGTATGCGGAAGGGCTAACATCTGCAAGGTCCAGACGGTCGGCAGCACCAAGGCGGCAGGCATGTGAGGGTGGGGGAGATGGTTTTACCAGGGCGCATGGTAGCAGCCAAACTAGTGAGGAAGGTGCAGGAGCCCAGGAAGAAGTGGAGGACGAACTGATGGAAGACTCATCAGATGAGGGAGACCTTGATCACATTTCTGTTGTGCGAGGTTGGGGGGAGAGTACAGAGGAAGGAAGCATGATTGTTACCTCGCCACCAACACAACAGGGACTTGGTGCTCCTGGATGCGCAACACACATGAGTGCCTTCTTGCTGCACTACCTGCAACATGACCCTCGAATTGTGAGAATTAGAAATAATCCTGACTACTGGGTTGCCACACTGTTAGATCCCCGGTACAAAAGTAAATTTGCAGAAATTATTCCTGCCATAGAAAGGGATGCACGCATGCAGGAGTATCAGCAGAGACTGTTGCAGAATCTTACATGTGCTTTTCCACAAAATACCAGTGGTGCACGTAGTGAATCTCACAGTTCCAACTTGCCAACCGTGGGACCGTCAAGTGTTCAGCACTCAAACCGTAACAGAACCACAGTATCTGCTGGTAACATCAATTTTGCGGAATCATTTCACCACTTTTTTAGCCCATCCTTTGCAAGGCCACAGGAGACAAGAAGTCTGACACATAGTCAACGCCTAGAGACGATGGTACAGGAGTATCTCCAAGTAAACATTGAAGCCACGACTGTGTCACTGGACCCTTGCTCTTTTTGGGCTTCCAATCTGGATAAATGGCCGGAGCTAGCCACTTACGCCTTGGAGATCTTGTCATGCCCCGCAGCCAGCGTTCTGTCTGAACGTGTGTTCAGCGCTGCTGGTGGTGTGCTGACAGATAAGCGCACGCGGCTCTCCACTGATAATGTAGACAGACTCACGTTCATAAAGATGAACAAATCATGGATCCGAAACGACTTTTCTACCCCTGTGTCATCCTGGGGAGAGTAAAAGCTTGATGATTGGTTAAAATCACCCTACCAACCGTTTTAAGCTTTCAAATTACTAATCATGTTTATCTGTATCTTGACTGGAAAATAATTTGGGCTTTGTAGCAGTGTGCAGCACTGATCCTATTAGGCCATCAATACTAAAGCTTCAGCAGATTTAAAATTAATAATAATTTTTAGCTGCATCTAGCCCGGAAAATAATTTTGGGGCTCCGAGATGCGCAAGACACATAAGTGCCTTCTTGCTGCACTACCTGCAGCATGACCCTCATATTGTCAGAATTCGAAGTAATCATGACTACTGGGTTGCCACACTCTTAGATCCCCCAAACTTTTCGATCAACCTTTTCATTTTAATAAAGACCAAAAAAATGGTCATTTTTGAAATTATAAGCATTAGCAGGTTGTTAGAAACTGAAATCAAACAGTTTTCAACTCAAAACTTTATTCTAGGTGATGTTACATTTTCACATAGGACCCATTGTTCGAAAGGAGCTTCTGAACTCTCTCGTCCATTGAATTTGTCAGGTTTTGGATGGTTTCTGCTTCAATTGTTTTGCATGAGGACAGAATACCCTCCCAGAGCTGTTGCTTAGATGTGAACTGCCTCCCGCCATCATAGACACTCCTTTTAATGATGCTCCAAAGGTTCTGAATGGGGTAGAGGTCAGGGGAGCATGGGGGTCACACCATAAGTTTGTCCCCTTTTATGCCCATATCAGCCAGAGATGCAGATGTTTTATGTGCAGCATGAGATGGTGCATTATCATGCAGAAAAATGATCTTGCTGTGAAATACACGGTTCTTCTTCTTGAACCATGGCAGGAAGTGCTGTTTGAGAAAATCCACATACATTATGGAGTTCATCTTTAGCGCCTTCAGGGATCCTAAAGGGGCCGACAATCTCTCTCCCCATGATTCCAGCCCAAAACATTACTCCACCTCCTCCTTGTTGGCGCTGTAGCTGTGTTTGAGTGGGGTGTCCATCAACCAGCCATCCTCCACTCCATCCATCTGGACCATCGAGCGCTGCACGGCACTCATCCGTGAACAAAACAGTTTTGAAATCAGTCTTCATGTAATGTTTGGCCCACTGGAGCCGTTTCTGCTTGTGTGAAGTGGATAGAGGAGGTCGACAGGATGGCGTATGCACAGCTGCAAACCTCTGAAGGACCCTGCATCTTGTTGTTCGGGGGACGTTGGAGGCACAAGCAGCTTCAAAAACTTGTCTGCTGCTATGACAAGGCTTTTTTGCCGCTGCTCTTTCAACCTGACGTAATTGCCTGTAGGAAAGAGTCCTCAATTTGCCCTTATCAGCACGCACACGTGTGTACTGTGAATCAGCTACATACTTCTTGATTGCCAAGACACTTCATCCTGATCATCGCACAATGTTGATTGTAGTCATGCCTTGACCTAAACACTCCACAATTTGTTGCTTCTCAGCAGCCGACACATCCTTTTTCTTTCCCATTTTGGCAGAAAATGTAGGCTGCTGAATAATGTGAGAGAGCCTTCTTAAGTAGTCTTGCCTTTCATTGGACACACCTGCCAAACTAATTAGCACTGGTGTCTGCAATTGCTTACAGTGATATAAAGAGCCCTGACACACATCACCATCAATGAGTTTAACTGACAAACAAACAAATTCTTCCCTTATCACTCCTAAACACTTTTTGCATAATAATTTGGAACACAGTGTACATGTGCGTTTCCACAAAACACCAGTGGTTCACGTAGTGAATCTTACAGTTCTAACTTGCCAACCGTGGTCTGTATGGAGTTGTTCAATAAAGGGCCCAAAATTAAGATAACATAGATGGGAGAGGTCTCTATGAATAGGAATTCCTAAGTATTTGATACCCTGTGAGGGCCAGGCAAAGGGAAAGTTGGACTGGATGGAATCCTATATGGATTTGGGGAGGGAGACATCGAGGGCCTCAGACTTCGCTGCATTGATTTTAAAATTTGACCATGTAACAAAGTGATCTATTTCAGCCATAACAGCATGGATGGATATATGTGATTGAGTGATATATACTAGGACATCATCAGCAAATAGAGAGCACTTGTACTCGGTGCCTCCCACCTCAATCCACCTAATATTGGGGTTATGGCGAATTGATGAGAGCAGGTGCTCCGTCACTAGGATGTATAAGAGAGGGGACAGAGAACATCCCTGCCTTGTCCCATTGGTGATTGTGAAAGGTGATGAAAATGTTCTGACGCGCCCCCTGGGCCTTGGGACACCCGGAGCCGGACCCTTTTTGGTGGATGCTGGTGGTTGTAGTCTCCGTGGCGGCAACCCGGTTCCGTGGCTCAGGGCGGTCAAACCAGTGGCGGAACTATTTATGTGGTTTTGATGTTTAAATGTCCGACTACGCCACCCGTGGATTGCGGTCAGAGTGAACCGCCGCTCCAAGGCAGACCGCTGAGGCTGGTGTTGTGGGTGCAGCAGAGCGTAGCATAACTCCCCACGGGAGCAGTATAGCCTCAGGGCAGTGTATGCGGAGGATGGGGGTGATGGTGCAGGGCAGCAGCAGTAATGACACAGAGTCAGTGATGCAGTCCAGGGCCTTTACTCACAGTTCTTATTATCCAGACCACGTCTGCAGGTAACGGCTGCCCACGTCGTACTGTGCTCACCAGGTGAGGGGCTCAGACAACTCCCAGATAACTTTGGAGTGCTTCACAGGACCCCCTTTGTGTGTCCTTTGTCTGGCCTTTCTTACCAACCCTTCTGTCCGGCTGCCTCGGGCCTCCTCTTGGTAAACTTGGCGCCAGTTTCCCTGACCCTATGTGGTGCCTTCCTAGCGGGTGTAGCGAGGGGCTGCGCCACATAAAATGTCACAGCCTCCTGTTTCTAGCTGAGGGTCGTTTCCTGCCTCCACTAGTTTCGGGGACCGGTCTCCCCCTTTGGCCTGACCCCTCCACGCAGGTGGATTCTGGCGTGCGGTGGCGACTCACCCGTCCGCACCCCTGAGATCCCTTCGTTCCTCGTTCCTGGAGCCTTCTCCGCTCCTCTTCCTTCCTTCTCCCTCTTCCAGGCCTGGGCCTCTGTTACTAGGCCCGCCTCCGGAGCAGAGCTCATGCAGAGCCCCTGCTCCCTGCCACTTCTGCTCAGACTTCTCTGCACTGAACTAAGATGGTGCCCACCTTTTATACTCCCTTCTCAATGCACCCAGGAACTGCTTCCTCCCTGCTCCTGCACTACAGGGTTCCCCTTCCTCCGTGTTCCCTCCCCCCACTCCAGCCAGGGACAGGGACTGTCGTGCCCATCTCAGGGGCATATTGGTCTCCCTGCCCCACGGCAATGTGGTGTAATGCATGCAGGTGTCGGGTCCTGATCCACACTACATCCTTACCTGAGAGTGAGATATCACACCTCTGGGTGAGGTGCAATACCTCTGTAGCAACCGAGCCCTCAGGGTGCTACAGTTCCATTTATCTTCAGCCTAGGTGATGTATTGCGATACAGGGCCGTGATTTTGGCTATAAAAGGGTCCCCTAGACCCCTACCCCAAGCTTTTTAAGAGAATCATATATGGCGTGCCAGGAGACTCTATGGAATGCTTTCTCAGCATCCAACGAGAGTATCTAATTACAAATTTTTAACTGCATCTAGCCCAGGAAATACTTTGTGCCTAGTAGCAGGGTCCGCTAGTCAGCGGATTATCCCGGCTGTTAAGCAAGCTACACCACCTGTAGTTTGGACACTTCATTTTTTCAAAGGAAATGCTTCGGGACCACGGGATACTCAGTGAAGAGCATCAGGAGGCACCCCAAGGCATAGGGGCTGGGACTGGCAGTAGGATGCCTTGCGGTGGACAGCCGAGCTCGATCCTTATAAAAGCTTTTTAACTGCAGCAGCTTTAGTGGACGCTACTGGAGCTGGAATTACGCGGCTGCTGGCATGAGACTTGCCCTCCAATAGATCCTTGTAAATGGATTTAAAGTGTATTCATTCAAATTAGAGAGACAATTTAAATTAAAAAGCTTAGAGCTGCCTCCACCACAGGGGGGCTCGCTCGACCCACCAGCGGACAGGCACCAGTATTGGGAGAGGGGGGCTGGCCATCAGGGTTCACCGCGGCTCTGGCACAAACCCGGCGACACGGAGGTGGCACGGGCAGGAGCGGACTGGCCGTGTCGGCTTCTCACTTTTTGGATTTTAGAAGGGCATGACATGCCTATATCTGTGTCTCCCCCTCCTTTTACTCCTCCACCTCTTTTATTTTCGCATGACTATATGTACTTGTCACTTTTTCATGTGTTAGTTATGTCTTCTGAGCAGTTTGTCAGCTTTTGGACACCTTTGAAGGTGTTTTCTATGTGTTTCTATGTGTTTTTGTTTGCCTGCCATTGGTTTTAATGGTGTTCGAAGGTGTTCGACGAACAGTTCGACGAACAGTTCGGCGAACACACGGGTGTTCGACGAACCGAACCGAACTCGAACACTACGGGGGTGGCTCAACACTACTCATTACACCTGCTGAGCCGCTGGCCAGCACACACATCCATTCTGTCCAGCTGGGCAGCACCACCAGTCCCAGCCAAACTAGTTTTCCTGGCTAGACAGCATCTGTGCCATCCAGGAATATTGGTCAATATGTCTCCTCCATCACCAGTGCCACCCGCAAAGTGAATACAGCAACAGAAGCCAACATCGCTCAAGTAGGTACAGGTAGGGATGTAATAAGACATATTTCAGTCATTCCACTTTCCTCCATCACTCCCAACCAGCATGTCTGAAGCAGAGAGGAGTTATATGGAGTGGTGTCTGGGTATGCCTTATTCCCTGCTGCTCTATATCCCACTATTGAGGGTTATGTAGAAAGCCATGTAAGACTTTATGGATGTTTCCATACCTCTCATAGAAAAAAGAGTGGAGCAATAGTGTGTAAGGTCATTCGCTGCTTCATACAGCTCCTCCCAATTGCAGATGTGCTGGTGGGGAAGAATGAAGGACTGAAGTCAACTAATGAAGCCGCCTATTAGTGGGTTGACCAGTCGACATATCTAATTAGTAGTGTTGAGCGAGCACTAAAATGCTCGGGTGCTCGAAGCTCGGGCCGAGCTCGCCGTGATACTCGGGTGCTCGACCCTAGCAACGAGCCCAATGTTAGTCTATGGGAGACGCGAGCATTTTTGTGGCGGCACCCCCGGCAGTCTGTAGAAAGCCTAAAAAGTGCCCAAAACTATAGTGACAGTGCTCAAAAGACATGGGGGCAGCATGGGGATCGCCCCAGGAAGCATTTCTGACCCCCAGGTCACTGCTGTCAACAACGTGGTCAGAGGTATTAAGCCACTTTTACGGGCTCACAATAAAACGTTCAAAAATGAAACTGAAAATGTTTTCCTGTGAAATATGTTAAAGAATTTCCTTTCCAGGGTAAAGACTTGTGTATAAGGTAAAATAAATAACCAAAAACAAAAATACTCCTCCACACCTTGGGCTATGTTCACAAGTAGCATTTTTCATGCGTTTTTGCACTTTTGTATTGCTTTCAACCGTGACAAATGCATTCACCGACAAACGTCATTTTAACATTTTACAACCTTATCTGGCCATATGCTGTGTGACACATGCATACAGTGCTGAAAAGACATGGGAACAGCATGGGGAAGACCCCTGGAAGCATCTCTGACTCCCAGGTCACTGCCTAAAAGTGGCCCATCAGAAGTGATCCTTGCCGCATCAGAAGATGCAGACTTGCAACTATCCCCGTGCAAGTCTTTGTCCCAGGGCAGTGTTCAATTGTACCTCCCCCATTCCTTGCAATGCAAGCGCAAATATGCAGCCAACCACCCACCCACCCGCCGGCTGCAATACCATACTGCTAGCTTTCACTGGAAATGGGGCCTTTTAGTTTGGAGTAGGTCGAAGCTGGCCACTTCCTCATGGCTGCTTCGGCGGCCTGGTATCCATACTCGGTCCCCAGCCGCCCGGCGGCCGGGTGTCCACACTCGGTCCCCAGCCGCCAGGGGGCGGCCGAGTGTCCATACTCGGTCCCCAGCCACCCCGCGGCCGGGTGTCCACACACGGTCCCCAGCTGCCGGTCCCCAGCCGCCAGGGGGCGGCCGAGTGTCCATACTCGGTCCCCAGCCACCCCGCGGCCGGGTGTCCACACACGGTCCCCAGCTACCTGGGGGCGGCCGGGTGTCCATAAATGGTCCCCAGCCGCCCCTATTTCTCCTGTCACCTTCCCACACACTTTTCTTAGCCTGGCCTGCTTTAGGGCAGCATTGGACGAGCCCACCAGAGAACCAGACTCCTCCGTTGGGCCCTGGCTTCTCCATCAGGGGAATTGAGAGTGCCAAGGTGAGGAGCATGATGATGATGATAGAAGTTAGCATCTGCTTTGTTTTCTTTTAATGCAAGCGTAAGTGTGCAGCCTACCACCCACACACCCCCAGGCTGCAATGCCATACTGCTAGCTTGCACTTGAAATGGGGCCTTTTAGTTTGGAGGAGGCCGAAGCTGGCCACTACCTCATGGCTGCTTCGGCGGCCTGGTATCCATATTCAGTCCCCAGCCGCCCCGCGGCCAGGTGTCCATAAACGGTCCCCAGCCGCCCCTATTTCTCCTGTCACCTTCCCACACACTTTTCTTAACCTGGACTGCTTTAGGGCAGCATTGGACGAGCCCACCAGAGAACCAGACTCCTCCGGTGGGCCCTGGTTTCTCCATCAGGGGAGTTCAGAGTGCCAAGGTGAGGAGCATGATGATGATGATAGAAGTTAGCATCTGCTTTGTTTTCTTGGAATGCAAGCGCATGTTTGTAGTAGCGGCTAGGCCTGAAGTGGTCAGCGTTTTGGCGCCGAGGATTGCTGGATGTTTTCCTGCTACTATCCCAGTTCTATGACTCCCGTTAAAGCAAAGCTTCAGGTGATAAATGATGGATGAGGTGGTGGCGAAGGAGAAAGAGCAGGAGGAACAGGGACCATTCACATCAATATCAGGCCAGTCAACCACACATGTCTTGTAGGATATGTTTCTGTACTAAAACGAGCGGTTCGGCTACACAGTTATAGGGCATACAGTGAGTGCAATGCCTACCAAAAATTTCGAGGCACTCCAATGCCCCTTGGAAGTGACATGGAGGTCAGAGGGCCTTAACTAAACCATGTTTTCCATTTATAGCAACTGGGTCCCCTGTACACTGTTGGCCTAAGAAGTGAATGGAAGGCTTTCCAAAAATTATGAGGAACTGCAATGCCCCTTGAAACAGACGTGGATTACAGCGTACTAAAAACCTTCTACCCATTATTGGGGAGTGGGTCTCCCTTAGTGTTCGCCTATGCATTGAAAAGCAAAAGCTGACTAAAATTAGGAGGAAATGCAATGCCCGTTGGAAGAATCGTGGAGGTCGCAGTAGCTTAACAAGACGGTTTTAATGCCCCTTGAAAAAGTGGTGGAGGTCACAGTAGCTTAACAAGACGGTTTGAATGCCCCTTGGAAAAGTGGTGGAGGTCACAGTAGCTTAACAAGACGGTTTTAATGCCCCTCGGAAGAGACGTGGAGGTCGCAGTAGCTTAACAAGACGGCTTTAATGCCCCTTACAAGAGCCATACAGTACAGCATCTTAAAAACATTATTCCCATTATTGGGGAGTGGGTCTCCGATAGTCTTTGCTTATGCCTTCCAAGCAAAAACTGCCAAAAATTAGGACGGAGGAACTTGCAATGCCCCTTACAAGAGCCATGCAGTACAGCATATTACAAACATTATTCCCATTATTGGGGAGTGGGTCTCCCATAGTCTTTGCTTATGCCTTCCAAGCAAAAGCTGCCAAAAATTAGGAGGAAATGCAATGCCCATTCGAAGAGTCGTGGAGGTTAGAGTTAATTAAAAACAACATTTCAATGCCCCTTGGAAGAGCTGTGGAGTTCAGAGTGGTTTAACAAGACGCTTTTAATGCCCCTCAGAAGAGACGTGGAGGTCCCAGTAGCTTAACAAGACGGTTTTAATGCCCCTCGGAAGAGACGTGGAGGTCGCAGTAGCTTAGCAAGACGGTTTTAATGCCCCTTGGAAAAGTGGTGGAGGTCACAGTAGCTTAACAAGACGGTTTTAATGCCCCTTACAAGAGCCATACAGTACAGCATCTTAAAAATATTATTCCCATTATTGGGGAGTGGGTCTCCCTCAGTCTTTGCTTATGCCTTCCAAGCAAAAGCTGACAAAAATAAGGACCGAGGAACTTTCAATAATGGCAACACGGGCCACGGTCACCCTGGTGGTATAGTGGTGGTGGAGGCTGAGGATAAGGGGAAGAACATAAAACAGCCGAAATGAGGAAGCATATACCCATGTGTGGGTGTGAAGCGGTGCATGTGAATACACCTCCCGAAATAACACAGTGCATTTGACTTTATGTTACTCTGCTGTCATTTGGTGGTGATGAGAAGTCTGGCCCAATCTAGCCCTTGTTCATTTTGATAAGTGTCAGCTTGTCAGCATTGTCAGTTGACAGGCGAGTGCGCTTATCAGTTATAATTCCCCCAGCGGCACTAAAACACGCTCCAATAACACGCTAGCGGCAGGGCAGGCCAGGACCTCCAACGCGTACAGAGCGAGTTCATTCCAAGTGTCCAGCTTGGATACCAAATAATTAAAAGGCACAGAGGAATCACGGAGGACGCTGGTACGGTCGGCAAGGTACTCCCTCACCATCTTTTGAAACTTTCCACTCCTTGTGAGAGTACCCCGCGCCTCAGGGTCTGTCCGAAGGGAGGGTCTGAGAAAACTGTCCCAGAACGTTGACAGTGTTCCCCTGCCTCTGCTGGATTGGAGTTGCGTCTCTCTCGCATGTACGCCTTGGTTGGGCAACGAACTGTGACCTCTGCTGCTAGCGTGTTCAGATGGGAATTTTTTTAACAGTTCTGCAGCAAGGGCCTTCTGGTACTGCCCCATTTTTGTAGACCTCTCCACCTCAGGAATAAGAGAGTGAAAGTTCTCCTTGTAGCGGGGGTCTAAAAGTGTCACCAACCAGTAATGACTGTCACCCAACATTTTGACAACGTGAGGGTCACGTTTCAGGCAGCGTAACATAAAGTCAGCCATGCGTGACAGACTGGTAACGGGCAAGACTTCCGTATCCTCACCAAGATGACGACTGACGATGCTCTCCTACTCCTCCTCCTCCCCCCTGTCCTCAGGCCACCCATGCTGAACCGACGGTATGACAGTTGTACAGGTACTACCGTCTGCAGCGCATGATACAAGCTCCTGTTCTTCCTCCTCCTCCTCTCGATCATTGTCCCCCAATGCACGTTGGGATGAGATGAGGCTGGGCTGTGTGTAATCGACCGCTATGGCTTCTTGATCCATCTCATCATACTCTGGCTGCAATGCCTCCTCTTTAATTCTCTGCAGAGAGCATTGCAAAAGACAGACAAGTGGAATGCTGACGCTAATGATGGCGTCATCACCACTCACCATCTTGGTGGACTCCTCAAAGTTTGTCAGGATGGTACATATGTCCGACATCCAGGTCCACTCCTGAGGTCTTATGTGTGGAGTCTGACCTGAATATCGACGGCCTTGTTGCAGCTGGTACTCCACAACTGCTCTCTTCTGCTCACAAATCCTTTGCAACATGTGGAGGGTAGAGTTCCAACGTGTGGGGACATCACACCCCAGTCGGTGTGACGGAAGCTGCAAACTCTGCTGCAACACAGCAAGGGCCGCGGAAGCTATAGCCGACTTGCGAAAATGAGCTGACAGGCGGCGTACTTTGATGAGCAGATCTGGCAACTCGGGGTACGATTTAAGAAACCGCTGAACCACGAGGTTAAGCACATGAGCCAGGCATGGTATGTGTGTGATCTCGCCTCGCCTCAGAGCCGCCACCAGGTTACGGCCATTGTCACACACGACCATGCCTGGATGTAGGTTCAGCGGTCTCAGCCACAGATCTGCCTGCTCTTTCACAGCAGTCCACAACTCACAAGCAGTGTGTGGTTTCTCACCTAAGCTTATGAGTTTCAGCACAGCCTGTTGCCGCTTGGCGGAGGCAGTACCGCAGTGCTTCCAGCTTGTAACTGATGTGGTGATATGTGAGATGGAGGCTGAACATGAGGAGGAGGAGGAGGATGATGCACAGGAGCTGTACACTGTGGGGGCAACTCTGACTGACATAGGACCTGCAATCCTCGGTGTGGGGAGGATGTGTTCCTTCCCAAGGTCCGACTTGGTCCTGGCTTCCACTATGTTTACCCAGTGTGCCGTCAGGGAAATGTACCGTCCCTGGCCACAAGCACTTGTCTACGTGTCCGTTGTCAGGTGGACTCTCTCAGTAACTGCGTTGTTGAGGGCACGGCAGATGTTTTGGACACGTGCTTCTGTAGTGCGGGGATGGCACACCGGGCAAAATAGTGTCGGCTGGGGACCGAGTACCGAGGGACGGCCACCGCGATAAGGTTGCGGAAGGATTCCGTCTCCACCAGCCTAAAAGGCAGCATTTCCAATGCAAGCAGTCGTGAAATGTGCGAATTTAGGACTGTGGCCTGTGGGGCGTTGGCTGCGAATTTGCGCTTTCGTTCAAAGGTCTGTGATATGGACAGTTGAACGCTGCGGTGGGACGTGGACGTGGACATTGATGCTGTTTCTTGAGAAACTGTCATAACAAGTGAAGACTGAGAGGAGGGGGCATCTTTGCATGCAGTATGGACAGGGGATTGCCTTGCACACACAACAGGTGGTCCTATTGCACGCACAACAGCGGAAGAAGCAGTGGTGACACCCGCTGACACTGGTCGTGGACCCTGGGGTTCACCCCACAAAGACGGGTGCTTTGCTGCCATGTGCCTTATCATGCTGGTGGTGGTCAGGCTGGTAGTCACCCCTGCTGATGCTGGCATGGCAGGTGGTACAAATGGCCTTCTTGGGGTTATCAGCAGAGTCTTTAAAAAAATTCCAGACTCTGGAAGACCTACAGGTTGTACTGGCAACGTCCCTCGTGTTGGTGTTACGGGGAACTGTTGCCTGCCTTCTGTGTGCGGCCACCACACTGCTTCTTCCTGCCTGTTGGGGTACTCTGCCTCCCTCACCCTGTGTGCTGCTGGCCTCGCTCTGCATGTCCTCCTGCCACGTTGGGTCAGTTACTAGATCATCCACCACCTCCTCCTCTTCCACTTGCGCACCACGATCCTCCTCCTCACTTCCTGGCAAGTGTGTCTCGTCATCGTCCACCTCTTGTGACAAATTGCCAGCGTCGACTTCCTGTGGCCGAGGCTATTCAAATATTTGGGCATCGCTACATGGGATCTCCTCTTCCACCACTTCAAGCGGAGCAGGCGAGGGGCACAAATCTGGAAATGGACCAGTGAACAGCTCTTCAGAGTGTCCAAGTGTGGGATCAGTTGCTGTCTGACGACACTCGGCATGGTGGGAGGAAGGAGCATCAGGGTGAGGAGGAGTATGCGGTCGAGACTCACGGGTACTAAGATTTGACCGTGTGGAAGACAGACCGGAGGTGGTGGTGCCCATGTAACTGGAAGTATTATCTGCTATCCAATTAATAACCTGTTCACACTGATCAGTTCGCAATACTGGTGTTGTTCTGTGCTTCCCTAGTAATTCGGTCAAGAAGTGGGAGCGAGAAGATGTGGCTGTTGGTTGTGGCACATTTTCACCTTGGCCACGGCCCCGTCCTCTGCATGCACCATCACCAGAACGTCCAGTTCCACGTCCCTTGCCACGTGCCTTGTCCATTGTAAAGGAAGTAAAATAGCTTACACTCGCCCTATCAATGGATAAAGGGTAATAAAAAGTAGATTAGAACCGTGGAAGAGGAAAACCACAGTTCTATTTCTGTGGCCTACACCCGACTCTTTTAAACAATCTGAACAATCAGGGAGAAACTATTACTGTTTTTCTTTACGGAAAAAATAGCAAAAGCTGAATAATAGAGATTTTTTACCGTGGAATGGCAAAACCACAGTTATTGTTTACTGGTGTATACCAGACAATTTTAAATAGATATATTTGCAGCTGAACAGTGAGCGACACACTCAAACTTTTTTTTTAGGTAAAAATGGCCCAAAAGTGGATAAAACAGAGGTTTGAACCGTGGAACTGCAAAACCACACTTCTATTTCTCTGGCCTACACCAGACTATTTTCAACAAATATATTTGTGTCTGAACAATCAGGGAGACACTATTAAAAAAAATTTTTGCGACAAAAAATGCCAAAAGCAGGATAATAGAGATTTTTTACCGTGGAACAGCAAAACCACAGTTAGAATTTACTGGTGTATACCAGACTCTTTTAAACAGATATATTGGTGTCTGAACAATCAGGAGACACTATTACTGTTTTTCTTTACGGAAAAAATACCAAAAGCTGGATAATAGAGATTTTTTACTGTTGAATGGCAAAACCACAGTTATAATTTACTGGTGTATACCAGACTTTTTTAAATAGATATATTTGCGGCTGAACAGTGAGCGACACACTCAAACTGTTTTTTTTAGGTAAAAATGGCCCAAAAGTGGATAATACAGAGGTTTGAACCGTGGAACTGCAAAACCATACTTCTATTTCTCGGGCCTACACCAGACTATTTTCAACAAATATATTTGTGTCTGAACAATCAGGGAGACACTATTACAGTTTTTATTTACGGCAAAAAATGCCAAAAGCAGGATAATAGAGATTTTTTTACCATGGAATGGCAAAACCACAGTTATAATTTACTGGTGTATACCAGACTTTTTTAAATAGATATATTTGCCGCTGAACAGTGAGCGACACACTCAAACTGTTTTTTTTTTAGGTAAAAATGGCCCAAAAGTGGATAATACAGAGGTTTGAACTGTGGAACTGCAAAACCACACTTCTATTTCTCTGGCCTACACCAGACTCTTTTAAAAAATATATATTTGTGTCTGAACTGTCAGACACACTTTTTTTTTTTTTGGTGGGGGGTACACCAAAAGGTTAATAAGATGGGTATTTGTACAGTGTGAAGGAGGAAAAAAAAAAGAGGCTTTAGATGAAAAAAAAAAGGATTTTTCCTGGCCCCCGAGATCTGGAGCTAAGTCCAGCAATTTCAGAAACAGGAGCACACAGGACTGTAATGCAGCGTTTGCTGATATAACCACTGTGTCTCCTATACAGCCTGCCTGCCTGATATCTGGGATGGATATTAGTCCTGAGAAGGACTGTTTGTTTGTTCTGGCAGCCTATACAGACCCTACACTAACTATTTCGCACTATATATCTCTCCCTAAATCAGCAGCGCTGTCCCTACACTGTCTGATCCCAGCCGTCTGTGTCCAAGATGGCGGCGCCCGGCTTTAAATACTCGAGGTGACGCTGTGCGGCCAGCCAATCGCTGTAATGCCCACAAACAACATGGCTGCAGCATTACAGTGACTGGCTGGCAATCCCTGCATGTTCATTGGCTCTGTAAAGAGCGCCAAACATGCAGGGCGGAGACCCGAGCTCCCGCCCGAGTAACCCGGAAATGCTCGGTGCTCGCTGAACATCCCGAGTAGCGTGATGCTCGGGCGAGTACCGAGCAGTGTCGAGCATGTACGCTCAACACTACTAATTAGCTTTTATCACCTATTCTGTAGACATGCTGTTGATGGTAAAATGGTATTCCCATAATTTGAGATAGATACAGGTGTGTCCTCTGTGACCTGAACCTATCTCAGGCTGCCATGAATGGCCTCATAAAGTTCCTTGCTATAAGAGCTATGGAGATGTGCAGCCGTCTACCTCCAAAGTTGTTTTCTAGCAAAAGCAGCACATTTCTTCTAAAAAAGTTTTAGATCCTTTTTTTAAAAGCAACATTACATAAAAGGCTATTCATATTTATAAAACTAATTATGCGAACATTGTTCCGGGCTGATCGCTAGCAAAGTTCAAGAACAATTTTTTTTTTCTACATGACTTCTTAAAAGGATTTTTTGCTTTTCCCAGCAAAGATTATCTAAGGTTTATTTTTGGACATGTATCATTTTTTTTCAAGTGAATTTAAGAGATTCTGCTCTTTGAAATATTAACAGTGTATCCCAGGGGTTGGACTTGACTAATCACAAGAACTGCAGCACTCACTGAAGCCTCTGTGCATGCAGTGTATCTGGTATTGCAGCCTAGACCCTTCCACTGTCAGACCCCGCTAATTACACATTGATGGTAAATCCTAGGGATCAGTCACTGGTGCTTTAAAGAATACCCATAAGGAAACCATCGAACCATATTTGAATCAGAATGTAAGGAGTTAACATTTTTTGGACTAAAATTTTGGGGGGGTTTGGTGACTTTAAAAGTTGTTTTAAATACCATTTTTGTAAAAATATTTTTTTGCCATTTTAGATTTTTAAGAATACAAGGATATATTTTGCCAAAACTATTTAAAAGGGGAAACATTTTTGTAATGTCTAAGTCTTTAAAGCAGTTGTCTGGTCTAAATTGATAAGTCTGTGGTCACTCTGTGGCTATGTGCCCACGTAGCAGATTTGATGCAGAGCGTTTTTGCCTCTCTCTGGCAGAAAAAAACGCATGCAGATTTACAAGCGTTTTTTCTGCCAGAGAGAAGCGTTTTTTTCAGCGTTTTTTCAAGCACTTTTCCAAGCGATTTTGAACATCACTTGGAAAAGTGCTTGACAAGTTGGTCACACAATATAAATCCATGCAACCGGCATGGATTTATAATGTGTGAACAACTGATGCTTTAAATGCAGTATCTATAGTAAAAAAAAGAGAATTAAAACGTTAAAAATAAAAAAAAACCTGTATACTCACCTCTCCGGTCTCCTCCAGTCTGCTCCCGGCCGTGTCCTCTCTCCTTGGCGTCCCGCGGTGTACTGTCAGGACCTGTGGTGACGTCATTTAGTCAGCTGATGGTCACGTGACCATCACCTGACCGCCGACGTCAGCGGTCGCGTGACCATCAGGTGACTAAATGACGTCACCGCAAGTCCTGACAGTACACCGCGGGACGCCAAGGAGAGAGGACGTGGCCGGGAGCAGACCGGGGGCCGCTGGAGAGGTGAATATACAGGTTTTGTTTATTTTTAACTTTTTTATTTCTTTTTTTCACCGCGTGGTAGCCGGGATGAAGAGGAATTGTAGTCTGCTCTTCACCCCGGGTACCACACGCACTGCGATTACGCTGCAAATTCATGGCCATTGAATTTAATTGAAACGCAGCAAATCCACATATACCTGCGGGTTTGCTGCGTTTCAATGTTCCTCAATGGCCGCGAATTTGCAGCGTAATCGCTGTAGAAATGGTCATGCTGCGTTTTGCAACGCAATGCGAATTTGGCGCGCAAATTAGCGCATCATGTGCACAGTACATCCGAATTCACATTGCTTTGCATGGCAGACTGTTTTACAAGCGTTTTCGCAGCCGTAAAAACTCCTCAAAAACGCTACAAAAACGCTACGTGGGCACATGGCATGTGTGAGTGTAGACTTATGAATCTCAACCAACGCGGCCTCGTTTTATACACTTGTATGGAATTTGTATGACTGTAGACTTATCAATTTAGACCGGACAACCCCTTTAAGGGTTTTTTCCTGAGCAATATTTATCACTTTTCCAAAGGTTTTCTCCATGATTGCCATGGGTTACCAACTGATCCTGAGAATGGAGGTCCCAATGTCTCTGTGTGAATAGAACAGTAGTGAGTAAGTGCAACCTCTGCTCCATTCCCTCTCTATAGGAGTGGCTGATACAGTAAGTTCACGGGATTGGTGGGTGTCCCATAGCCAAACACAAAAATATCACCTATCTTCTGGATAAATGTTATTATTGGACATCCTCTTTAATGTTCATTTTCCTGTAAATTCTCATTGAAATAGATGGTGAGAATTTTTTATTAATTTTTCACCATTTTGCACATTTTTTTGTGGTGTATTTTAGCAACTTCTGAACCACCCATACATAATAAACAATCAGGCGGTCCACGTTCTGCACTGCAGTGTTGGTCTAAGCTGTCACTGCATAATAGAGCAGCTGCGTGCGATCATGTAGCTGTGGGAACATGGAGCCAGTCAGACTCAAAGCGAAGGCACAGACGGTTTATTACTGCCTCTGCCTTCTCGAGCACTGTGCATACAGTAATAGGAAACACTAACAGAGCTTCCTCCTCTGGACGTAGCGGTTATGTGATCAGTGGGTGTAGGAAAGGCGCAGGAACTGCTGGGTCTTTGGAGGCATTGTCAGCTCTGCTATTCATCCAGGAGGCTGCATTTTCACTGTAACTGGGGATAATTTACCAGTCCCAGTTACAGGGGAAAACAGGTTGAAAAAAAAAAATTTTAATATTGAAATGCCCCCCAAAGGTCTTTTATAACCTTATGGGGGCACAATACGTGAAGCTTATGAAAAATAAATAAATAGCAGGTTAAACATAAATATATATATTTTTTCAAATAGCCACTGCCGATCCAATAGTTATTTGGGAAAGCTACAGAATAATTATTGTTTGGGTTGGTGAGTAACAGACTTGCTCTTACTTCATACTAGTACTACATGTTTTATTGCACATGTTGATGAATGATACCTAATGATCAGGAAGACAGACTTTAGTGTAAGACATTCCAAAAAATATACGGCTTTAACTTAACTTCTCTTTAAAATAAATTTAGTTTTTTTTTAATATGGAGACTATGAACAAATTGTGCACTATTAACTGCAACATAGAATATGTGACATTATAACGTACTGCGGTACAATACACATCATGACATTGTACATGATAAATAATGGATTGTCACAATGATTATTCATGAGGAGATTTATTACCTTGTTACAGTATGTCCCTGTTCTTCTCAGCATATTTGCTTGTATCTTTCTTACACAAGCCATTGGACAAGGACACAGTGTACAGAGAAAAGCTGAGGGTCTATAGGTGGGAAATGATAAAGCACTACATAGGATCAATAAGTTAATTACTTTACCTTGCCTTGTAATATCACATGTGTATCTTGCAGAGACCTAAGTAAATGACCGTTTAGCAGGAAAAAGCCATTTTCCAATTTGCAAGTGAAATAAATAACACATTATTGTCTCCATCAGACAGTAATGCGTAATTTTGGATTTGTCATTAGTCTATTGCTGCACTCCTGTGAAGAGCATCATTTCCAAGGGCCTTTTCACAAGTCCCTATAAAACTGGTACTGGAAAAAAACAGTGTCATCAGTGTTTTCCATCTGTGTGTCATCAGTATATCATCAATGTGTCCATTTTTACCATCAGTGTGCCATCCGTGTTTTTCCGGTATCAATAAAAGAAAGAATGAAATGGCAAAGCTTCTCCTATATTTTGCAATATTAAATACGTACAGCACATGGATGGTACACCGATGCCATCCGTGCGCTGTACGTGTTTTTCATGGACCCATAGACCTGTATTGGCCCTTGTTATCTGTGCTGCCTGAAAAAAAATGAACATGTTTCCGTGTGGTTCACACAGACACACCATTCAGGGGGGAAAATAAGTATTTGATACACAGCCGATTTTGCAAGTTTTCCTACCTGCAAAGAATGGAGAGGTCTGTAATTTTTATCGTAGGTACACTTCAACTGTGAGAGAATCTTAAAAAAAATCCAGAAAATCACTTTTTTTTTTACATAATTCATTCGCATTTTATTGCATGAATTACCGTATTTTTGGACCATAAGACACACTTTTTTCCCCCCAAATTTGGGAGGAAAACGGGGGGTGCGTCTTATGGTCCAAAAGTAACTTACCGGTGGCGGTGGAGTGGGATCACAGGGCCATCAGGAAGGTGGCGGCGGCGGCAGCTGAAGAGGAGGAGGTGAGGTGGGCCAGTATTTGCCTGGGGGCCGGGGCCTTGCTGGGTACCGGGGCCGGTGTCTTGCTGTGAGTGGCGTGAGCGGCTTCCCGTGCGTGCGGCCATCTTTTTGAAGCTGTGATCTACAGGAAAATGGTCGCCGGAGCTGGCGCATGCGCTCTGCCACGCCGGCGGCCATTTTCCTGTAGATCACAGCTTCAGAAAGATGGCCGTGCGCACCGGAAGCCGCTCACACCGCTCTGCCACGCCAGCAAGACACCGGCCCCGGTACCAAGCCCCAGGCCCCCAGCGCCAGCCACCAGGCCATCAGCCCACCAGTGCCAGGCCGCCCCCAGCGCCAGCCACCAGTGTCAGGCACCCAGGCCCCAAGCCCCTAGCACCAGCCTCCAGGCCCCCAGGCTCAGTCCTCCAGCGCCAGGCACCCAGGCCCCCAGCGCCAGCCACCAGGCCCCCAGCAGCCACCAGTGCCAGGCCACCAGGTCTCCAGCCCCAGGCACCCAGGTCCCAAGCCCCCAGCGCCAGCCACCAGGCCCTCAGCCCCAGGCCACCAGCAGCAGGCCCCCAGCCTCAGACACAAGGTCCCCAGCCCCAGGCCACCAGCGCCAGTCCTGGCTTTCTGAAGATCCTGCCTCCTGTGACCCCCGCTCCACCGCCCCCCCAGGTAAGATACCTATTCAGACTATAAGACGAACCTCCATCTTATAAAAAATATTTTTTTCCTATTTTCCACCACAAAATTTGCGGTACGTCCTATGGTCCGGTGCGTCTTGTAGTCCGAAAAATACAATAGGTATTTGATACAATAGAAAAATAGAACTTAATATTTGGTACAGAAACTTTTGTTTGCAATTACAGAGGTCAGATGTTTCCCGTAGTTCTTGTCTAAGTTTGCACACACTGCAGCAGGGATTTTGGCTCACTCCTCCATACAGATCTTCTCTAGATCTTTCAGGTTTCGGGGCTGTTGCTGGGCAACATTGAGTTTCAGCTCCCCCAAAGATTTTATATTGGGTTCAGGTCTGGAGGCTAGGCCTCTCCAGGATTTTGAAATGCTTCTTACAGAGCCACTGCTTAGTTGTCCTGGCTGTATGTTTCGGGTCATTGTCATGCTGGAAGACCCAGCCACGACCCATCTTCAATTCTCTTACTGAGGGAAGGAGGTTGTTGGACAAAATCTCGCGATGCATGACCCCATCCATCCTCTTTTCAATACTGTGCAGCTGTCCTGTCCCCTTTGGAGAAAATCACCCCCAAAGTATGATGTTTCCCCCCCCATGCTTCACGGTTGGGATGGTGTTCTTGGGGTTGTACTCATCCTTCTTCTTCCTCCAAACACGGCGAGTGGAGTTGATATCAAAAAGTTCTATTTTGGTGTTATCGGACCACATGACCTTCTCCCGTGCCTCCCCTGGATCATCCAGATGGTTATTGGCAAACTTCAAACGGGCCTGGACATGTGCTGGCGTGAGCAGAGGGACCTTGCTTGCCCTGCAGGATTGTAATCCATGACGGTGTAGTGTGTTACTAATGGTAATGTTTGAGATTGTGGTCCCATTTCTCTTCAGATCATTGAACAGGTCCTCCTGTGTAGTTCTGGGATGATTCCTGACCTTTCTCAGAATCATTCTTACCCCACGAGGTGTGATCTTGCATGGAGTGCCAGACCGAGGAAGATTGACAGTCATTTTTTTGTTTCTTCAGTTTTCTAATAATGGCGCCAAAAGTTGTTGCCTTCTCACCAAGCTGCTTGGTGTAGCACATCCCAGCCTTGTGCAGGTGTACAATTTTGTCCCTGGTGTCCTTAGACAGCTCTTTGGCCTTGGCCATGGTAGAGAGGTTGGAGTGTGATTGATTGAGTGTGTGTACAGGTGTCTTTTATACAGGTAACGAGTTCAAACATGTGCAATTAATACAGATAATGAGTGCAGAGTAGGAAGGCTTTTTAAAGAAAAACTAACAGGTCTGTGAGAGCAAGAATTCTTGCTCAAATACTTATTTCATGCAATAAATTACAAATTACAAATTAATTATGTAAAAATCATACAATGTGATTTTCTGGTTTTTAATTTTAGATTCTGTCTCTCACAGTTGAAGTGTACCTACGATAAAAATTACAGACCTCTCTATTCTTTGTAGGCGGGAAAACTTGCAAAATCGGCAGTGTATCAAATACTTATTTTCCCTACTGTAAGTATAATGGGGTATATTTGAAAAAACACATGCTACACGTACCGGAAACATGTACATGTGAAGGCGGCCTAATGGATAGACACATGTACTGATAATGGGAAGGTCACATTAGGACGTTGGGAAATTGGATTTCCACTACCAACTTTGGGGCCTCTGATAACTACCCTCCCTGATGGCCATTGACGATGTCATTCAGTCAAGCATAAAAGTTTTACGTGAGGATGTTGTTGCAGTTTTGGGCCACTCTATGTATTGCAAAGTGTGATATCCATCCTAAAAATCAGATGCAGCAAACTTAAGTTTCTTCAGCACAAGTCAGTTTCCATTTGGATTCCTTGCCTCTGTACTATTCAGCACACGGATCAGCTGCGATAAAATCTAATTCTCCTTGCTGCTCCTTTAATGCACTGCAGATTTTCCACCACCAAAATCTGGATGGAAATTTAGCAGCGTTTCAGTGTGATCCTACCGATTTGGTATTGATATGTAATAGGCAAATCCACAGTGGATTTTTCAGATTTGCAGCTGAAACTCAGGATTTTTGCTGCTGATTAGTCAGCAGATCCATAGGTTAAATTTTTTTCACATTCACATGAATTTCCAATCAAATGCCAAGCAATTCTTTGTTGAACAATTTAGATGATTTAGGCTCAGAATTTAGATAATCTAGGCACAGAATTCACACAAATATTGACAGAATTCTCCATGTGTGAACGTAATCTAAATTATGGTAGTCACTGGTTTGGCTGTCTCCATTAGGTCACGTTCACACGGTCAGTATTTGGTCAATATTTTGCATCAGTATTTGTAAGCCAAAATCAGGAGTGGAACAATCAGAGGAAAAGTATAGTAGAAACACGTCACCACTTCTGTATTTATCACCCACTCCTAGTTTTGGCTTATAAATACTGATGTGAAATACTGAATGTGTCAACTGGTGATCGTGGTCTAACTTTGATAGATTTCCTCTACCATTGAGGATCTGATGAGGTTCACGGCCCAGAGAAAGGATAGGGGCAGGAACGTACATAAAATCCTGGGGCCACATAGCAAAGATACAAATGAAACCTTATCAAAACAAATCCAAATGGCCCCCAGCTGCCATAAAAACAACCCATTGGGATCCCACAATTGCATCATGGGGTCAAATAGGGGTGACACAAATGGGCCCTATCTGTTAACCATTTATATGCTGTGATCGCTGTTAACCACATTATCTAAGGATGAAACTGCTTCAATCAGATCCATCTCTAATCACAGCAGCTACGAGTGGGTGTATGATGTGGAACGAGCTCAGTGCATGAGCCTGCTCCATACAAATCCTCCCGACTTCTGCCATAAATATACAGTGGATGCTGGGAGACGTGGTTGTACGCCAGGTAGGGGGTGGGACAGTACACTACCGGTCACCTCCAACTCACAGGCCCCATAGTGACAGCGTGGTCTGCCACTATTGCTGGTACGCCATTGGATGGACCATGATTTAGTGCATTTCTGTATAATTTGTATGTACAATTTTGTCCTGCCCATTTTGGGGTTTTTGTGTAAAGTGATGTCCAATTTGCCTTTTTTTAGTTTTTTTTTTTGTGTTGTTCCAGTACACACAAAGGAAATTGACATGTGTATTACAACAAAACATGTGTCATTGCAATCATTTTCTGGGAGAAATACTTCATTCTGTGGAACAATTAGCAATTTTAAGGGTGCCAAAACTTTTGCCCATGACTCATATATTTATATACATATAGAATTTCATGATACTTCAATATCAAACGACACCATATATATATTTATATATATGTGTATATATATATATGTATATTGTTTGATATTGAAGTATCATGAAATAGGCTCAGTATCTGATCAGCAGTGTAATAAATATATTGTAAAATACTATAGCTATAATTGTAAATAGAATAAGGTCTAAAATAACATAAAAAAATGGAAAATTTAAAAATAAAAAATCCAGAAATAATACTTCACTGTAGATGACATTTGATATTCTTGACCTTTTTCCAAATTTCTGTTCTCACCTTTGCCACATACCAACTTCGCACTTCAGCCCCATCTGATTGATAAACGGCGCTCCATGAATGAAAGATTGTGAGAACCGCTTATGATTGATGTGGAGTGGAGCTTGTGTTACTTGCATGCCCCGACCATTCATCTCTCTGGTAGGGAAGTCAGTACAAAGTGATCTGACAGCGCTGAAGCGCCAGCTTTTAATACGGCTGTAACTTGTGTGTAGATTGCTTTGATGAAGATCCCTCTAGAGAAGATCATCCGTCGTGGATGATATTATTGTTTTGAATAAAGCACATTAACTTGCCACCGCTATGCACTGATGTGACCTAGAAACTATTTTTACCTCTTATGCATAAAAGGAAAATTGTTTCATTATGTAAAACTGACGTTGGTATTTAGCTTGGAAAAAGAGATACCATGTCTTCATAATTGTTCTGTGAAATGTTTAGCTAAGTGGGGCAGTCCCATTCTAAAGATGGAGAACATGTTCCTGGGCCAGCAGTGGTAAACATTACATTTTGGATAATGCCCAAATTTTTTTTAAAAGGCTGAAATTAACATATAGCATTAGAGAAAATGAAATAATCATAGAGGTTTTGTTGTTTAAAGCAGCACTCCCTTAAAAGTTTTTATCTTCTTAACATATTGCTGTCGTCATATTACACAGCACTGTGTACTTACAATTGCTCATTTTGTCCTTCTACCCAGTTAATTCTTCTCTTTGCTCTATGTAGAAACAAAAAGTCTCTTTTCTCAGCAGGATCATTCCCTTCAACTTCTGACCCAGCTGCTCCGCTCCTCCCCCTGCCAGGAACTTTGCAGTGATGTAGGATTGTAGTTCTAATGATGACTCATGCAGGGAAAGGAAACCTACTGTTTCTACATAGAGCTGAGAGATTCAGCTAGTCTTATTTTAATCGCGTGATGTCATAGACCTAATGGAAAAGAGAAGAATTAACTGGGTAGAAAGGCAAAATGAGCAATTGTAAGTACACAGATGATTGCAATATATTAAGAGATTCTAAACCCTATAAGAAATGAAGAAACTTCAGAATTTACTAGCAGTCACATGTGAATGTGAGTGCCAGCTCCTTACCTTCTGCAAAGAGAGCAATGATTTCCTGTGTGTGCTTTGAATAGCTCAGCCAGTAGCCTTGCAGTGAATCCTAAATGGTGATGCCATAGGAGAGTGACCTATGATCCTGACAAGATTAGGGTGACTGGAGGTGTGCACAGGGAGGGAGCACACATTGAAAGTTGAATACACAACAAGTAATCTCAGTTTGCAACTTTAGAGGGGATTGTGCTGGGCATTCCATAGTGCTATACATTAGAATACATGAATACATTATATGACTTACTGCTCCCTTGCAGTGCCCTGAGCCTTTGTGGTGCAAGTGTTAGCATCTGTTACTGACTGAAACAGTATCAAGACAGCCCATACTAGGTAACTTGAGAGAAATGTTATGTAGGAGAAACTGTGTGTAGCAATTTATACATCTTGAGACTGTATAAGAGTCTCAGGATAGAGTTTTATATGTGAAATGTGCAAGCACTGAGGGTTTGAGGATATGAGCTATGGGACAGATAACACTCTGCCTCTTGGGAAATGTAGTCTAGAGGCACAATGGGAGATCTGGCTGGAAGTTTGGGGTGCAAACAATAATAATAACAAACCACAACATGGCTCGAAGAGGCTGAGAGAGATCTGGCTGGATGTTTTATTTTATTTTTGTTCTCAGGAAACCCCTTTAACCTCAAACTCTCGGCTAGCATTAATTTCCATTAACGTTCCTTTTCATTTACCCAAGTTTCTTTACAGCTGACTAATCAGAATGTCATGTATTATGTAACTTTTATGGGTTGGTCTTGAATCCTTTTCAACTTAAAGTGCATCTATCACCATATTTCACAATACAAACTGCATATATTACTAAATAGATCTTCTTAGACCTGATAAGGATACTGTATTTACTTTGAAAATCGAACTCAGAACATTTGTGTAATCCTTTATGAACTTCTAATTTCAATCTCCGTCCACCTAGCCTGATTGACAACTGCCCAGTGTCCCTCCTCTCTGCTGCTGCTCATATCTCACACTGCTCAGTACATACTGCATCTGATAGCCAGAATAAGTGGGTTGAGATTGAATATACTTGGACTGATAAGCTCTCTCACTCTATATCCGGACTCATAAAATGCTCATTTCATTGATTATCATTAAGTACACCAACCTCATCAGGTCTAAGAGATCTGTTTCATAAGGTGGATCAAGACATTCCACCTCTTTAACAGGGAGGTATTTTTGGTGGTTCAAGAGCTGCCTGTGACGCGCCCCTGGGCCTGAGTCGTGCGGCATCGCGCGCACAGGGGCTTACCCGGAGCCGGATCAGATAGGGGTAGTAGTCTCGTGGCGGTGACCCGGTCCGTGCCCAGGGAGTCAAACTGAGTGGCAGTATTTAGCAGTAGATGTTAGAATGTTCGACTACGCCACCCGTGGATTGCGGTCATGAGACCGCCGCTGCAGGGCAGACCGCCGAGGCTGGTGGTGTTGGTGCAGCTGAGAATGGAACGACTCCCCATGGGAGGAGTATTGCCTCAGGGCAGCTATTGTAGAGTTGATGATGGGGGTGATGGTGCGGATGTCCCAGTACTGGTGGTGCAGGTACGACGATGAAACACGGAGTCTGGTAGTGCAGTTTCAAAAGCTTTACTCACGGTTCTTTATCAGGTCGCTTGTGCACAGTAGGACCACCCGAGTCATGCTGCGTTCACCAGGTCAGGGACTCGGCCAACTCCCAGGCAATTCCAGAGCGTGGTCCAGAGCTCCCCTCTCTTCCTTCCTACTGACCGTCCCCACCAGGGACCCACCTTTGTCCGGCTTCCTCGGGCCTTATGGGGGTAAAACCTCTCTCCGGTTTCCCTGACCCTATGTGGCGTGCCTTCCTGGTGGATGTGGTGAGGGGTCGTGCCAAAACTTGACCACGACCTCCGGTTCCTGGCTAAGGATAATTGGCCTCCACCAGTTTGGGATCCGGCACCCTTCTCTGCCAACCCTTCACCCGTTTTCGTTCTCTTGTGGGATCTCAGGGTTCCCTCTATGCTTGCGTCTCTGGGCCTTTCTTTGTGTTTCTCCTCTTCCTTCTCTCTCCTCTCTGCTTCAGGCCTAGCTCTGGAGCTGGGCCCAGACGGAGCCACAGCTCCCTGTCAGCCCTCTCTGGCTGAACTCTCTCTCAGCTTCTCCTCAGACTGAACTCTCCTGTTCCTAGATGGTGCCCACCTTTTATACTCCCTCTGACACCCGAGCCCTGGTGACAATGCAACCAATGGGCTCCTACCTATGCCCAGAGTCCCTCCCCTGTCTGCTCCTACACCACTGGGATGTTCCTCACCCCCCCCACTCCAGCCAGGGACAGACGCTGTCGTACCTGCACAACTATCTGGTGGGAGTACCGTTGTTCTGTCCCCCGAAAATGGGGTGAGTGCAGTGCATGCAGCTAACTGAGCTCTGTTCCATTCTCCATCCTTACCCGGGAGTGGAATACCACACCTCTGGTTCGAGGTGCAATACCCCTGCAGCAGCCGAGTCCTCGGGGTGCTACATTCCCCCCTGGTAAATCACAGCACGTCCTCGGGCTGGAAAAGAGTAAAACAATTTAGACATACAAAAATTTTAAAGTGTACACTTGCATGTAAGATATATTAACTTTCAATCATCCCTTTATGGGAGGTACTTTTCTTCTTTTAACGTTGCAGGTATAAAACATTACGGAAACATTATTAGACTTTCTGCACACACTTATAAAATACCATCAACTTTTTTTTTTTTTGCAAAAACTTTTTCATATAAAACATTCTTGACCAACACATTCTTGATCTCTGGTCACCGTGCAACTTGTGACCAGGTAAAGTGCAACAGTCTCTAGTTCTAAAGTAGAAAAACAGTTCTTCTATAAAACCAGTAGGGGGCGCCTTAGGAAGCGCAACTATTTACAGGGTGGCCGCTCTCAGTCCTCGGCCAGTGGGGATAAGGGAGTGGCTGCTCACAGTCCTCAGCCTGGTAATTTAGGAAGGGGCACACAAGTAACAGTTCACACAAACACCAATTTTACGACAGTTCTTGTACCCCGACGGGTAACTATATACAGTCCTTCTTTACCACTCTCTAATAATGGTGTCCTCTTCGTGCTCCTTCCTGAGGGTAGTCTTCAGACCCGTCCAGGTCCTCTTGGCTTTCCTCATACTGTATCTCTTCCTCAGTCAGCCGGTGTACGTGAAGGGCGTACGGTCCTTTGGCACACTGATGCCGGGTGAAGGTGACCTCATCACCCGGGTAAAGGTCACGTCCGCGGTGTCCCTCCGGCAGGTGGCTCTCAACATCCCTGCGGGTGATAAAGACGTCGCCGGGGGTTCGGTGATCCCGGATAAAGCCCCAGCCATGCTCCAACTGGAACTTTATTACGGTCCCGTTGGCGCGGGGACCGTGGGCCGCACGGGGGTTTCGTCGGGCCCGGCGTTTCTGCTCCGCGCTTTGGACCTGCAGCTGTTCCTCGCGGATCCGCCTCTCTCGCCGTTCTCTCCCAAAGACCTCCAGCTGTTGACGGCAGCACTCCTCCCGCCGGGCTGCGGCCGCCCGGGTCTCCTTGGTGAATCCCATGAGGTCCTCACCGGTGGGATCCCATGCGAATTGGGCGTCTTCCAACGGGAGCGGGACAATTTTAGCGGGTGCCGGTGCCGGGATCAGAGGCTCACACAGGGGCCGTTCCCTCCGGAGTCGGGGGTTGATGTACTCCGGTGGCCACACGAAGGGCAGCCCGTCCGGGCTAGTATGCTGCGCAAAGAGATCTTCGCCCAGGGGCAGCACTGTGGAGGTCGAGGGCGCTGTGGGGGCAGCGGCGCCCGGAGGTACCCGGCCTTGCGTCCAGGCCGGAGGCGCTGTGGAGGTAGAGGGCGCTGTGGAGACGGCGGCGCCCGGGGGTACTCGGCCCTGAGACCAGGCCGGTGGTACTTCCTGCTTTGCCGCGCTCAGGGTCAAGGGCATGGCGTAACAGAGGGCGTGACCGCGGCTCCTGCCGCTTGAGGCCTAGTTAGGAGCGGTGGCGGTGCGGCAACGGGCGCGGTGAGTGGGACTTCGGGCTCTGCGACGGGGAGCTGGGGCAGGCTTTCGGCTACTGGGCTCGGGGTGATGACGTCCCCATTACCTGCTTCCATCCCTGCGGCTCCCTCCGCGGCGTAGTCTCCGGCCTTCGTCCCTCCAGCACCATCCTCAGGGGCAGACATGCTCCACGTTGCGGGTGGCGTCCTCTGCTGGCGGGTTCCAGCCTGCTGGACAATCTCCCTTCTCCACTCGGCCAGTGCTTCTTGCTGCACTCGGGCCATCTTCCGGGCCAAGGCCTCCAGCGCGGTCTGTGCACGCTCCCGATCTCTGGGGAGCTGTGCCAGGATCTCCACCAGGCCTTCTGGGGTGGCAGCCTGCAACAGGTTCCGGACCACAGGGTCGGTGCTGCTCGAGTCTCCCTCCATCTCCGGGTGCGATCTGTCCAGACTCCTCCAGGCCGCACCCATCCTCTCTGTTTTGTTCCCTATCCGCCCCCATTGAGGGTGGTCCCGGGGCAACTTAGTGACAGTCAGTTCCAGGGGCAGCCCCCTCACGCTGATGGACATTTCTATCATTGCAGTCTCTGCTGGTGGGGGCGGTTTCCGCTTTTGGCGCCATTCTTGGACCTGGCCCACGATGGGAGGTGGTCTTTTGCCACCCTCTGGCACGCCCATAATGGCGTCCGCTCTGCCAGGGCGGGAAATCGTCTCAGATGGCGGGAATCGTCTCCTTATGGCGGGAAACTCCGTGGATGGCGGGCAAAGGCTGCAGATGGCGGGCAAACGGCGGGAAACGACCCGAGATGGCGTCCGATGGCGGGGACCCTCTGGAATTGGCGGGAGACTTCTTCTTACGGTACATGTGAACTTTTCTTCAGGCAAGCAGTACCCGGTGGTTGCGGGCACGTGATCCTGCCGACTACGCCAAAGTTGACGCGCCCCTGGGCCTGAGTCGTGCGGCATCGCGCGCACGGGGACTTACCCGGAGCCGGATCAGATAGGGGTAGTAGTCTCGTGGCGGTGACCCGGTCCGTGCCCAGGGAGTCAAACTGAGTGGCAGTATTTAGCAGTAGATGTTAGAATGTTCGACTACGCCACCCGTGGATTGCGGTCATGAGACCGCCGCTGCAGGGCAGACCGCCGAGGCTGGTGTTGTTGGTGCAGCTGAGAATGGAACGACTCCCCACGGGAGGAGTATTGCCTCAGGGCAGCTATTGTAGAGTTGATGATGGGGGTGATGGTGCGGATGTCCCAGTACTGGTGGTGCAGGTACGACGATGAAACACGGAGTCTGGTAGTGCAGTTTCAAAAGCTTTACTCACGGTTCTTTATCAGGTCGCTTGTGCACAGTAGGACCACCCGAGTCATGCTGCGTTCACCAGGTCAGGGACTCGGCCAACTCCCAGGCAATTCCAGAGCGTGGTCCAGAGCTCCCCTCTCTTCCTTCCTACTGGCCGTCCCCACCAGGGACCCACCTTTGTCCGGCTTCCTCGGGCCTTATGGGGGTAAAACCTCTCTCCGGTTTCCCTGACCCTATGTGGCGTGCCTTCCTGGTGGATGTGGTGAGGGGTCGTGCCAAAACTTGACCACGACCTCCGGTTCCTGGCTAAGGATAATTGGCCTCCACCAGTTTGGGATCCGGCACCCTTCTCTGCCAACCTTTCACCCGTTTTCGTTCTCTTGTGGGATCTCAGGGTTCTCTCTATGCTTGCGTCTCTGGGCCTTTCTTTGTGTTTCTCCTCTTCCTTCTCTCTCCTCTCTGCTTCAGGCCTAGCTCTGGAGCTGGGCCCAGACGGAGCCACAGCTCCCTGTCAGCCCTCTCTGGCTGAACTCTCTCTCAGCTTCTCCTCAGACTGAACTCTCCTGTTCCTAGATGGTGCCCACCTTTTATACTCCCTCTGACACCCGAGCCCTGGTGACAATGCAACCAATGGGCTCCTACCTATGCCCAGAGTCCCTCCCCTGTCTGCTCCTACACCACTGGGATGTTCCTCCCCCCCCCCCACTCCAGCCAGGGACAGACGCTGTCGTACCTGCACAACTATCTGGTGGGAGTACCGTTGTTCTGTCCCCCGGAAATGGGGTGAGTGCAGTGCATGCAGCTAACTGAGCTCTGTTCCATTCTCCATCCTTACCCGGGAGTGGAATACCACACCTCTGGTTCGAGGTGCAATACCCCTGCAGCAGCCGAGTCCTCGGGGTGCTACACCTGTAATATAAAAACACTAATTTATTGGACATATTTATGCAGACACTACTGCAAACAAAACAAAAGACCATTCTAAAAGGTGCCCATGTGCCGATCAAATGGTACTTATGTGTTTAGGGGGTGTGATGATACAGGTTTTCTTCTTAATTATGCCAGACATACATTTCATAGGCCAGGAGCAATATACCTCTATTTTTATGTTGACTTTTGAACTTGTGTTCTTCTTTGGTTGGTCAACACAGACTATTGTTCATATAATCCTGAATGTAGATCACTTCAGTTGATATTTGGTAACTGATGAATGGCTGTTATCTATCTCTTATATCAGCGCCTACAACATATTGTCTGCCAGTTTTGCAATACAGCGACTCAGGGTTGATGAACAATGGATGTTGCTAGATATGTTAAATACCATTGCTGTTATGTTCTGCTACCAGAGCTAAGGAAAGAGAGGAGATCTGTCCCTACGATAGAACTCAGCTGAATCCCTACGATGTAACAGGGAACCTGATCCTGCGATCAGACCTGCTAAAGTCCTAAGCTAGTCTGTACGGAGACCTATAGATGTGGGGAAGGAATCCCTACAAGTACTAAGGACTGGGAGGAAAATGGGACACCTCCTAACAGAAATAGTAGCAGACAGACGAACAAACAAAATATATAGAACATAGAGGTCCGTAGACCAAGCAAACTAACAGAGTTAGATACAGAGCACAGGCTAGCTAGAAAGTAGTTATACAATGAAGTCCAGCAAAGCCAGAAGGGCGGAGCAGGATTAAATAGGCCAACAAGGTCATGTGACCAGCAAAGGAAAAAACCTAAGAGCAAGGTTCTAACAGTACCCCCCCTTCTAAGAGGATCCTCCGGATCCCCTAGGACCAGGCTTATCAGGAAATCTCCTGTGAAACGCTCTGATAAGTCTGGACGCAGAAACATCATCTGACCTCACCCAAGAGTTATCCTCGGGTCCGAAACCTTTCCAGGCCACAAGATACTGCAAACTACCTCTATACCGTCTAGAGTTAAGGATGCGAGAAATTTCATATTCCCTGTCCTCCACCACCGGAGGAACAGAGGCAGAGGCGTCACCATCCGACACAACAGCTTTTTTTAACAGAGAGACATGAAATACCGGATTAATTCTCCAGGAGGTAGGAACCTCCAACCTAACAGCAGATTGGTTGACAACCTGACGCACCTTAAAGGGCCCTACAAACTTGGGACCCAATTTCTTAGAAGGAATCCTCAACCGCAGATTCCTAGAGGACAACCAAACCATGTCACCAACAGCGAACAAAACCTCCTGTCGTTTCCTATCAAAGTAGTCTTTAGATTTTCTGTTGGCCTCCTGAAGATTACCACGCACATCCATCCAAACTCTCTCCAAATCACCGGAAAAATTCTCCTCAGGCACGGCAGATCCCAACTTGGAGAACGACCCAAACGACGGATGTCTCCCAGAACAACAAAAAAAAGGCGAACAACCAGCAGAAGAAGATGTATGATTGTTCAGAGCAAATTCAGCAAGTGGCAGAAACTCAGACCACCCCTCTTGATTGTCTGCCACAAAACAACGCAAGAACTGCTCAACATCCTGGTTTTTCCTTTCTGTCTGGCCATTAGATTCAGGATGATATCCGGACGAGAACGACAAATGAACTCCCAACCTGTCACAAAAGGCACGCCAAAAACGAGCCACGAACTGAGGACCCCTATCAGAAACAATGTCAGTAGGAACGCCATGAAGTCTGACAATTTCCTTGACAAAGGCCTTAGCGAGAGTTTTAGCGCAGGGCAGTTTGACGAAGGGAACCAAGTGACACATCTTGCTAAAACGGTCCACGACCACCCAGATGACAGTAAAACCCTCAGAGGGGGGAAGGTCAGTTATAAAGTCCATAGCCAAATGTGTCCAAGGAGCACTGGGAACCTCCAAAGGACAAAGCAACCCCGTAGCAGGAGTATGTGAGGACTTAGATCTAGCACATATAGTACATTGACGCACCCACTTAATGACCTCCTTCTGCCATCCAGGCCACCAAAAACTGCGACCCACCAGTCTCTTGGTCTCAGAGATTCCGGGATGACCTGCCAACCGAGACTCGTGACACTCAACAAACAAATCTCTCCTAAAGGTCCCAGGCACAAACAACCTCCCATGAGGAGTGTTAGATGGGGCATTCTCCTGTGCTTTAAGAATCTCATCTTCCAAAACAGAGTCCAAAGAAGCTATCACAACACCTTCTTGTAAAATGTTCTCCTCTTTCTCAGCACCGACTATGGGAGAAAAACTGCGAGACAAGGCATCCGCCTTAACATTCTTAGTACCAGGGATGTAAGTAACGGAGAAATTAAACCGCGAGAAAAACAGTGCCCACCTAGCCTGACGGGCATTCAGGCGCTTGGCAGCATCAAGATATATCAGATTTTTATGATCCGTAAGAACCTGAACGGGAAATTCCGCACCTTCCAAGAAGTGGCGCCAGTGTTCAAATGCGAGTTTAATAGCCAATAATTCCCGATTACCAATATCGTAATTCAGTTCAGTCTCCGAAAAATTTTTTGAAAAAAAGGCACAGGGATGTAATCCATCCCCGTTATCCTGAGACAATACTGCGCCAACCCCCACAGAGGAAGCATCAACCTCAACCAAAAACGGCTTAGTCACATCAGGCTGCATAAGGATGGGAGCAGAGGTGAACCTCTCCTTGAGATACACAAAAGCTTCAATGGCCTGAGAAGACCACTGAACCGCATCAGCACCTTTCCTGGTGAGATCGGTCAGAGGTTTGACAATACTAGAAAAATTTTTTATGAATTTTCTGTAATAATTGGCGAAACCTAAAAACCTCTGTATCGATTTCAAACCAATAGGCCTAGGCCATTCCTGTACAGCTTGAACTTTAACCGGGTCCATCTCAAAACCATCGCTGGAGATAATGTAACCCAAAAAACTAATTCTCTGTACAGCGAACTCACATTTCTCCAGCTTAGCAAAAAGCGAATTGTCCATTAATAACTGTAATACCTCACGTACGCTCCGCCAATGAGACTCCAGATCCGGCGAATAAATCAAAATGTCATCCAAATACACAACCACATTTTTGCCGATCAAAGGTCTAAGGATGTCATTAATAAGATTCTGAAAAAATGCAGGAGCATTAGTAAGACCAAAAGGCATAACCAGATTCTCAAAATGACCCACAGGAGTGTTAAAAGCAGTCTTCCATTCGTCACCCTCCTTCATGCGCAACAGATTGTATGCCCCCTTAAGGTCAATTTTAGAGAACCACTTGGTCCCCATTAACTGGTTAAACAGATCAGGAATCAATGGCAGTGGGTAAGGATTGCGTACAGTAATTTTGTTAATCTCCCGAAAATCCAGACAAGGACGTAAACCGCCGTCCTTTTTTTTTACAAAAAAAAATCCAACCGCCACAGGAGACTTAGAGGGCCTAATGTGACCGGCGGCCAAACTTGTCTGTATGTATTCCTCCAAAGCCTTCCTCTCAGGAATAGTAAGGTTAAATAAACGACTTTTAGGAAGAGTCGCTCCAGGGACAAATTCAATAGAACAATCATAGTCTCTATGGGGAGGCAAAACCTGCGATTCCTTCTCAGAAAAAACTCTCCAAAAATCCTGAATAGGAACAGGCAATTCTCCCCTATCCAAAGCTGCAATACGCCCGTTACAACACTTGTCATAACATTTATGGCTCCAGGATTTAATTTCACTGGTAGACCAATCCAGTACAGGATTGTGAAATTTTAACCAGGGCAATCCCAATATTACTGGAGAAGGCAAGTTATTCAAAACTACCAAATCCAATTTCTCATGGTGAACACCATTAATAGTGAGAGGAAATTCACAGACCTTGAGAGTAATATTCTTCAAAGGGGAACCATCCACAGAAACCACAGCAATGGGGGATGATAAAGGTTCGGGTTTTAAATTGAGTCTTTCCAAGAATCCCCCATCAATTACATTCAGAGTAGACCCACAATCAACAAACACCCGAAATTCCATTAATTTTTCCTGAGCAATCGTGGAAGCAGCTAAAAATACACCCTTGGAATTTAAACAGGCAATACGGGCATGACTGACCATTTTTTTTTCTTTCTTCATACGAAGCTCACAGCCTTTAATCAAATGACCAGATTTTCCGCAATAGAAACACAAGCCTTCAAAAAATCTACGGTCTTTTTCTTGAGAGCGAGGTGCCACCGATCCAATCTCCATCGGTTCACCACTGTTAGTACACACATTCTCATAACCAGAAACTGACATAGCAGAGGATTTGCTCTCATTAACCCTTGCACGCAGTCTCCTATCCACCCGTATAGCTAATTGCATAGCCTGTTGCAAATCTTCAGGTGTAGGATAAGCAATTAGCAGGTCTATAACCCTTTCATTGAGCCCAGCAAGAAATAGACTTTTCAGAGCAGAATCGTTCCACCCTGTTTGAGTAGACCAACGACAGAAATGAGTACAATATTTTTCCACATTACCTGATCCCTGTTTCAAACGTCTCAACTCAGTCTCAGCTGATGCGACACGGTCAGGATCATCATATAATAGTCCCAAAGCAGAAAAAAAAACTATCCACTGATCTGAAGCATGTATCACTAGGTTGCAAAGAAAAGGCCCACTCCTGAGGCTCTTTGCGCAAAAGTGACATTATGAACCCTATGCGCTGGGATTCATCCCCAGAGGACTTGGGTCTCAAACGAAAATACAATAAGCAAGCATTTTTAAATGAAAAAAATTCTCGGTGTTCACCAAAAAATAAATCCGGCAAACATACCTTAGGCTCCAAGAAATGTGCTCCAGGACAGTTACTCACGTGCTGACGGAGCTCGGCCACCTCCAGAGAGAGTCCCTGCAGGCGATGAGCCAAATCCTGAATCGACACCATGATGGAACAGAAAAATCTTTCCTTAGAGAATTTGCAGGCTGGACTTACTGTTATGTTCTGCTACCAGAGCTAAGGAAAGAGAGGAGATCTGTCCCTACGATAGAACTCAGCTGAATCCCTACGATGTAACAGGGAACCTGATCCTGCGATCAGACCTGCTAAAGTCCTAAGCTAGTCTGTACGGAGACCTATAGATGTGGGGAAGGAATCCCTACAAGTACTAAGGACTGGGAGGAAAATGGGACACCTCCTAACAGAAATAGTAGCAGACAGACGAACAAACAAAATATATAGAACATAGAGGTCCGTAGACCAAGCAAACTAACAGAGTTAGATACAGAGCACAGGCTAGCTAGAAAGTAGTTATACAATGAAGTCCAGCAAAGCCAGAAGGGCGGAGCAGGATTAAATAGGCCAACAAGGTCATGTGACCAGCAAAGGAAAAAACCTAAGAGCAAGGTTCTAACAATTGCAGGGTGTTTGCCAACGAACATGGAAAATGAGCTGTGGATACTCGAGCATTGTGAATTAATATCATGATCCCTGACCCTTGTCCTGTAATGATGACTTGAAAGGACAAATATGAACTATAAAAAGGGGGTCTCTGCGTTTGTTCTGAGAGACTCTACAGGATGTCAGCCTAAGGGACCACAGCCCAGGCTGGAAAATACAAAACTGCTCCATTGACCATTGCTGACCTCACAGAGACGATTTGAAGAAGCCAGGTTGGGACACTCAGGTCACCTGACCACATATCTCACTGCCCTAATCCTGGCGGGCCTGTGGAAGGTGAGACTCTGTAATTTGCACCATCTTGTGTATTTCCTGGGACTGTTCTATATGTTAGTGATTGCTGGTGGTTCAATAAATTATTGCCACACTGTTTACCATCACCCTGTGTTGTCTGAGTACTGTTTTGCCCACGGTAAAAGAGAGCGGCATTCAGTGGTATGAGCCTTGGGCCATGCTGTCTTTCTAAAGACAGCCAGGCCAGCGGGCAACAGCACCCACTGACCCCCGTGTCTGCACAGGGGGGATTTTTAATTTAGAAATAAGAATTTTATTTTATTTTAGTATTGAAGAACCCCTTTAAAGGGCGTTGAAACATGACTAGAGGTATCAGCCAAACCAGAAACCCCTATCTGTAAACATTGCCGTACTTGCAGATTCATGGTAAACATTACACAGTCCCTTTTGCTTCTTCTAAGATTAAGTGTCCTGTGCCAGCTGCAGCAGGTAAACTCCGGACCTCTGCAGGACCTGCTAATTAGCGGGTTACCAGAGGGATTTTATTTAATGACCTGTGAATGTATTTATACAAAATGACTATGGCAACTCTCCAAATTGCTCCTTAGTAAAGCAAATCTATTTGGACGTCTCTCCTCATTAGGTCAGTGGGACAAGATTAGAATATGTCAGCGTTGTTTAGTCGCCTAGATGTGAAGAGTATTACTGAGGACAGTTTTATGTTTGCATTCCCATCTATTGCAGTGATTTTGTTAAACACCTGATAAATACAAAACACTAGGAACCAAAAGTGAAATAAATAGATCGAGTACATCCATTGAAAAAGTTTGTTGTCAACTTTATTAAAAAAAAAAGAGAACCGTCTTTCAGCTTCCTCTTCTGATGAAGACCGTAGGTGACCACTGCAGCCAATCTTTGATTAGATCAGTAAACAATGTGTGACAAGTAAAGTCAGTGATTGACTGGAGTGGTATGTGCACAACCAGAGTAGGATGTACAGAGTCTGTCTGTCACATGCTTATCACTTCCCTTAGAGGAGGCTTGGAGATGAGTGGCAGTATGTGAGGAGTGGCGTGGAATCAGTAGGTAAGTATACTGTATTTTTTTATTTTTAAACCCGCCTCTAACATTTTCTTTAGCTTTTTCTGGACTACCCATACACTATAAATGTCTGGGCAGTCCACATTTTTACTCTACACTAACATTCCAAAACGTCAATGCAGAGAAGGCAGCATGAATGAGGTGGTGAGAGCGGGAAACTGGCTGTCAGACACAGCCAGACTCCCCACAAAGAAGATAAACATGGTTTATTACCATGTTTACCTTCTTCATCTGAACTAGTGTATGAGTATGCAGATTAAGGAGCACTGACAAGGCTTCCTCCTCTAGACCCAGAGGTCATGTGATCATGGGGTGTAGTGGGGGACAGAAGCTGCTGGATTCTAGGAGACTCAGCTCTGCAATGCAGGTAGCTGGCTGAAATTTCCCTGTAACTGGGTTTATGGGTTTATTATGCCAGCCCAAGTTACAGGGAGAAATCGCCAATAAAAATAATGTATTAATATGTTTACATGCCTCCAAAGGTCTTTTAAGACTTTATGGGGGCATAATGTGTGAAATAAATGAAAATATATATAAAAAATACAAAAATAAAATAGAAGAAAACATAAATATATAAAAATTGTAATAAAAAAGAGGCACTGCAAGTTTGAACCTGTGTTTCTAGCCACACCTGTCAAAAAAAAAGGTGTCCAATAAACCAGAAACATTTCTTCGATAAGAGGAAGGCAATTTAAAATGTTTTTGTGGTCCTTTGTGGCCCATGTATTGCAAAAAAGGGTCAATTTGAATAGCCTTTGATAAAACCCGAAAATGTGCCTTCAGGCATGGGGGAAAAATGGCCTGGCCCTGAACTGGCTAAAACATAAAAGTGATGAACAATCCCTTTAATATACTTTGATAACTCCCTCTACACACCATATTATGGACTTTGAAACCAATCTGATCTTCTCCACTATATTACAGAGGCATTTTTAGGATAGAAAATGGTGTCTCTCTAGGGCAAAAAAAACAATCAATTGAGCACCTACTACTGAGGGAGAACCTATAGCTTGTGCAACCTGATCAGCTACATGTGGGTCCAGAAAAGAGGGGTCCATTCTAGTTATTGGGAGTTTTGTACATATATCCTCTATTCCTACCTACACCCCTCCACTCCTTCTACATTAACCACAAACAATTTGATTAGCTAAACTACTTATGAATGTCTAATAATGCAATGTCTGTGTGCTAAGCAATCTGCCAGCATGTCCTGTGAATCATTTTAGCTTTTCTTTTTTATCATTTTGGTATGTTACTATGCAGAAATACTATGAAAATGGCGTATTTTCTAAAGGGGCAGTCCCATCAAGTTCTTCATCAGCTTATAGAATGTGGAGATCATAGAGATTTTCAATCGCGTTTTATCATTTAGGAGTATCTTAAGTTCTAGACGATACAGCCACAGCTATCTTATGTCTATGGGCAGCTTTAGATATACGACCTCTACTCAAGGACTCTCAAAAAAGATGGCTTCCATTTCAGGACTTTTCAAGGAATAGGTCAGTAAGCACATGCCTTCATGACCTGGGACCTCTTGTTCCTGCCAGACAAACCAAACTTCTAACATTTTTCGAATACTTTATAATCACATATTCTCTTTAACCCCTTCACCCCCGGGCCTTTTTCCGTTTTTGCTCTTTCGTTTCTCGCTTCCCTTCTTCCCAGAGCCATAACTTTTTTATTTTTTAGTCAACATGGCCATGTGAGCGCTTATTTTTTATGGGACAAGTTGTATTTTTGAATGACACCATTGGTTTTACCATATCGAGTACTGGAAAACAGAAAAAAGTGTGGTAAAATTGCAAAAAAAAGTGCAATTCCACCATTGTTTTTTTTTTACCTAAAACTTTGCTAAAACTGACCTGCAGTTATTATTCTCCAGGTCATTACAAGTTTGTAAATACTAAACATGTATAGGTTCTTTTTTATTTAAATGGTGAAAAAAAAATCCAAAGTTTGTTAAAAAAAAAAAATTGCCATTTTCCGAGACCCGTAGCGTCTCATTTTTCAGGGTCTGGGGCTGGGTGAAAGCTTATTTTTTGTGTGCCAAGCTAATGTTTTTATTGATACCATTTTGGGGTAGATACGATTTTTTGATGGCCCGTTATTGCATTTTATTGCAATGTTGCGGCAACCAAAAAAACGTAATTCTGGCGCTTACGGGGGGGGGGGTGATTTAAACTTTTATATATTTTTTCAATTTTTTAAATATTTTTTTTAAAAAAAATGTTGTTTTACTTTTTATATGCTTCAGTAGTCTTCATGGGAGACTAGAAGCTGCGATCATCAGATCGCCTGTGTGTAGCAGAAATGCTCACTTGCTATGAGCGCCGACCGCTGTACAGCACATGTCGGTAAGGGGTTAAATGGGGCTGAGCTGCAGTACTATGTGTGTTCACATTTATTTATGTGCCTCTGTGTCTAGAACAACAATGAAGGGTCTGTAGCAGTGTAATGCAGGTGTCTGGATGCAACGCACAGAGAACACAAGGCAACAACAGTCAGTGATAGATATAATTTAAATGCAGTAGTAATTTTACAGTAACTTAAAGGGGTATTCCCATCTCCAAGATCCTATCCCAATATGTAGTAGGTGTAAAAATAATAATATTAGCAAATACCTACAATTAGAAATGTAGTATAGTATTTTTGATTTGCTAGGTCTCTTTCCTCATGTGCAGACATTGCAGGACCTTAGGTATCCATGGTTACATCCACTGATAAAGTGACAGTTAGTTAGCTAGCTGCTAGTGGTCGTAACCATGGATACCTAAGGTCCTGTATTGCCTGAACATGAGGAAAGAGACATAGTGAATCAAAAATACTATACTACATTTCTAATTGGAGGTATATGCTAATATTATTATTATTACACCTACTACACATTGGGATAGGATCTTGGAGATGGGAATACCCCTTTAACACTAGAAGTCCCAGAAATTTCGAGCTCCCTCCTGAAGTCCCGAAAGAGGGTCAAATGACCCTTAGTCCAAACTGGCAACTCTGATGACTCCAATTAGCATCCTTTCATTTGTAAATGTGGCCATTGCCTGAGGAATCTGCAGGGGGCAATTGTGTTGCATTGATCCACCTCAACAAAGGTCTTGTAAGAGAGTGTAAACAAAAGAATGTAAGCTGCTCCTGAGCGTGTCTGCCCACCCCCCAGCTGCATTGTTGTGCAGGAGATATGCATAAGGTGGCTAACACCTTAGCAAATTTCCATGCAGCCTTTTGTGCTGTGGGGGATAAATAGGTGACTGCTTCACCTATTTTGTTCACAAGAAACAAAATGCAGAGAAGGCACACGATTCAACAGGCATTGGAACTGATCCTGAGCAACACCAACCCTTCTGACTCAGATGGAGAAGACATAGTCCTTCAACCGGATTCGGACTCTGAGCTGTCTTCAGGCTAGATTTTTCAAATTACCTATTTTTATTTCCTATCTTTTTTATTTAGAACCAAAACAAAATGTTAATTTGAAATTCTTTATCTTGCTGATGAGGAGACTCCTCCTCTACCAAAAAAGAGAGCTCGGTTGGCGAGTGAGCCGACAGAGACCGCAAAAGATGGCACAGTGTGGCGTGAAGTACAAGTGGGGAAATGTCTCCATTTCACCCCAATAGAACCGTACCCTACAGATGGAGAGCCAAGTGCTAAGGCCAGATGAAGTGTCCGGAGTCGCCTTCAGAGCTTCCTCTGTTTTATCACTCTTGACATGCTTCGTAGCATTCAAGAATGGACTACTCAACATGCACATCACACGGAGCAGCTGGATTGGTTCATGGGTCTCCCTGAACTAATGGCATTTATTTCAGTTATTATCTTGCGGGGGGTGACCAAGGTTCCATCACTACGTGACAGCTGGTCAGCAAACCTGGCAAACCCAAGGATCATTGCAACTATGACCCGAAACCGCTTCCAAGACATCATGCAACACCTACGCTTTGATGACATGTTCACATGTAGTGAGCGAGTGGAGACCGATAAGTTTGCTGCAATCTCTGATGTGTGGAGATCATTTGTCACCAACTGCATCGAATCCTACAACCCTGGCCGACACATCACTATTGATGAACAGCTTTTCCCGTCAAAGACTCGCTGCTGTTTTCTGCAATACATTGCAACAAAACCCGACAAGTTTGGCATCAAGTTTTGGGTGGCTTGCGACTTGAAATCAAAGTACATCTGTAATGTCCTCCCATATCTTGGCAAGGACCCCAGTCGTCCCAGCGGGGAGAGACTGTCCGAAACTGTTGTGAAGAGGCTGATGGAACCATTCATGGACAAGGGCAGAACTGTAACCACGGACAATTTCTTTACATCATTGTCACTTGCACAACGACTGCTTAGCCGGAAAACCACTATCCTCGGCACAGTCAACAAGAGTCGCCGGGAAATTCCTCAATCCACTAGATGGACCGCACTGAATTCACCACTCAGGTGTTTTCAACCACTGGTGCCACACTGTTAGTGTATGCACCCAAACGAAAGAAGGCCGTCTACATTCTCAGCAGCATGCACAGCATGGTTGAGACTGAGGATACTAACAAAAGGAAGCCAAACACCGTCACACAATACAACCACACAAAGTGCGGTGTGGATGTAATGGACCAAATGGTGTTGGAGTACAGCGTGCGTGCAGGAACACGGAGATGGCCAGTCGCCGTGTTCTACAACATGATTGACATGGCATCACTGAATGCTCATGTTCTTTATCAGGCATGCACTGGGGTGCAGGAGAGACAGGTGGACTTCCTGGTTGAGCTTGCAAAAGAGTTAGGTGGCTCTCATGTGACTGAAAAGAAGGCACGCAAGGGGAAACTCCTTCGGCAACAACCTTCCACACCCAGCCCTGGCAAAAAGGCGAAGTGTCAGGTCAACCATCGATGCACGAACAATTGTGCAACTGAGAGATGTGTTGACTGCTACAAATACACGTGTGGCAAATCTACCAGGGACATACCCAGGCAGTGCCAGGTATGTTCCGACAGTGCAGACAGACTGCTGAGTGAGTGCTGAAATGCTAGTCACACAAGAAGGACATGCCACTCACACACACACACGCAGCCCCCCACTGCAGCCTATTGTAAATATGTGTGGAATTGTTTTATTCCTTGTATTTTTTTTATTATTTTTATAACAAAAATAAAAAGCATCCTTTGATGCATGCTCCTTTACTCCCCTACCCCCATGTATTTGTCTTTACCCTCCCCCCCTCCCCTCTTCCCACTTCTCCTCCTCCAACATCCCTCCCTGTTGTATAATTTTATGATATTGTTTTCTTGTCCACTGTCTTGTCACATTTGTTTGCCCATGCCGCTTATACACTGCTCATCTTGAAAATGTGACTATTGTTTGATGTTGGTGTGAAATAACCCTTTATTGAAAATAAAAATTAAAAAAAATAAAAAGCATGGAAACAAATAACAGTTGTTCTTTTGTATATTTTTCACACTGAAATTTCAGTCCTCTTGTGTGAATTTCGCACGAAAAAAATCACAGCCCATTCAAGTCAATGGGTGCGAAAAAAAATCGCAGCTACTTGCGATTTTTTTGCGATCTGTCCCATTGGTCATATAGATCACTCCTCGGGGATTTTTTCGCACAAAAAAAGTCGCAGGAAAATTGCACCTATGAAAAAAATCGCACGAAAAAAATCGCAGGTGTGCTTGGTGCCATTGAAATACATTGGCAAATCGCAGAAAAAAAATCACATCGCATTGCGATGTGATTTTCGCGCCTTTTTTTCGCTAGTGTGCTTGAGGCCTTAGACACAAATGCTTCTGGTCATTACTCACAGCCGTACCTTGCTCTAAAATTTCTAATTCTCTATTTAAAATATATAAAAAATGATTCATTGTTTCAGTGCTTTTTTGCTCAAATAAAACTAAACTAAATACAATATGTATAGTCCTTATATTATCAAATACAATAAACTGAATAGAACTAACTAGAAACTAAATGGCTAAACTCAATGGAAAACAACAACCTCCTGTGGTGCGACAGTAATGGCCTTAATTACAGAACAAAAGATAGTGATTATAGAATGTTAGCTAAAATCCTTCAGGTCATTCGACCCGTCTCTGGGTTCCAAAGGTAGAAATGTTAAATGACCCCTCTCTGGGACTTCTAGTGTTAAAGTAACTCTGAACAATTAGTGTTACTACATAGGCAAATAAACAATGAAATTAATTACCATAAGCTTGGAATATCAAATGAAGTCTTTCACTATATAACGTTAATGTCCCTTTAACAAGGGTGGTGTACCCATTCGTGGGAGTCACCACGCAAGTTCTCTCTAAAGCTCTGGCCCTAGCAGGGGTCACCGGGTTTTCCTGCTAGGCCGCAGGGCTCTCTCTGAAGAAGTCTATTAAAGCACCTTGAGCCTCACACACACCAACCGGCCCCCTCCCAACCTGTTCTCCTAATCCCAGCCGATTCCGGTACCATAGGTTATAGCTGGAAGTGACGGCCCTGCTCACTCATGTTGTCTCTCCGCAATCGCACTTAATCCTCTCCTGGCACAGTCTCCTCGCGGATCTTCTCAACTTTACCGTCGGCGAAAGTCTCTTGGGCTTGTGACAAAAAGAACTGGGCCTCGGCCCCTGATAGAAGACATCTGGTCTCCGAGGCTTGACCGATGTAGGGCGTAGGTCCTGATCTTGACCAGCGCAGTTTGGACTCTGAGTTCACCGGGTGTCATCTGGACCTTGTCTGTAAGCATCCAGCACCCTTCTGTCACATACTTCCTGCTGCCTGTCACTATGGCTGCAGTGTCTTCTCCTGTGCACATCTGCACCTTGCACTCTCCTAGTGCCAAAACCCCATGCGATCTGACACGCAGGGCTTTTATATCAAGGAAGTCCTTCCTCTGGGTCACCTGATGAGGTCCAGCACAAAAAGTCAAAAGTCGCTCCCCCTGCAAATCTTCCAGCACAATTTGGTTCCGCTTGATTTCGCCTAGCCAGCAGATGGCAGTCTCTCCTCATTAATGACACATCCTGCAAGGGCTCATTAGTAACATCACTGCTTCTTATTACAGCACTCCAGGAAGTCCCATTTCCCCTTTGTTTGGATGATCATTGGATCTTGGGATCAACAAGGCATGGGATCGGACCTCCACTCATCATCGCACATGAGTGGCTTAACCCTAGAACGCATGACCATAAAAAGCTACACTTTCACATACCTGGGGCCTTTTAGGCCCGTGTGCAAATAATAAATAAATGACCAACTGGAAATGACAAACAACTATATACCTGAGGAATACCTAGAGTTTCAAAATTCTAACTAAAGAAATCTTGCAGAAAATAGAAAACAATTAACAGGGCGGGCCTGCGAGGCCCCAGGTATGCGTTCTAGGGTTAAAAATACATTAATGTGTATTCCATGAAAACCTTATTAATAAAAAATTGCTATTACCATTTATGGATAGAGGGACCACGTTGCATGCTACCTAATCCTAAATAAATGTCATTAAAACATTTTTCAATGAGTTTTCCCATCCATAAAAATGGAGCCCATTACTTGCCTTAGGTCTGGACTTAGTTTTATTAGAGACCTAAGTTTACATCGAAATGCTTCAGCACAAACTGAGAAAATTTGAAACATCTAATATGAATTACAAATGTGCTTAGAAAGATAAAACATTCAACTACAATATGGCTGAGACTGGCGGACAGGTTACATAACCCTATATAAAATGCCGGATTTATTCCAGTGGAGTGCATCTGACCCTTCCAGAGTTAATCTACTCCTATAAACCCTCCATGTCATTACAGATTGTCCTGCCTTTTCTAGAAAGACAAGGACAAGAGTCACACTGCGGCTATGCAGGAATCCCTATCTATTCATCATTGAATAAGTACTTCTCGACTGACCGACATCTGACCCTGGCAAAATGGTGTTATTTAAAACTTAATCTCATTCTCTCTGTGCAGCCGGTTCGTCTACTGGCAAAATAACACGGTGTCCGCAGAACAAAGAAGCGTTCGTCTTCTGTCTGTTTGGAGACATTCTGTTTTCATCCTGCTTGGATTTTTATCATTGTGATAAATTTCCTCTTGCATTCAATTTGCAAACACTTTGTCTCAGGATATGTGGACTTAATTTTAATGGCGAGATTTTCCCAGGCGAAGCTCCTTCAGGAAAAAGCCAATGGTCTTTATCCTGAAGTGGCTTTGCTGACGTTTTTTGCGGTGTCAGCCTCTTTTCTATAAACTTTCAGCTATAAAGAGTGGGTGGCTTCCAAACAAAGCCGCCCGAAGAATGAACAGATTACTTCTTTTTACAGCTTCACGTGAGAACAGGGTTAACAAAAGGCTGGATAAGTAAATTGTTCTAATAAAAAAACATCTGGAGGGTCAATTTTCAATTAAGTCACATGATTCTATATAAAATAGCACGTTAGATAGGCAGAGTCTCTCAGAAGCAAAGATGGTCAGAGGTTCATTAATCTGTGGACAACAGCATCTAAAAATTGTGGAACAATTTCAGAAAAATGTTCCGCAAAGTGAAATTGTAAAAATGTTGAATATTCCACCAACTATGGTTTACAATGTACAAACCACATACTGCATTCATCACAACAGCACAGCTTCACAGAAGAAGAGTTCAGGAGATAAACTGGCCACCTATAGTCAACACTTTTCACCAACAGAAAACATTTGGCGCATTATGAAACAAAATTTCCGACAAGAAGACCCCGGACTGTTGACCAGCTGGAATAACAACATTTCTCTCCAAAAACTGCAGCAATTGTCTCCTCGATATCCAGACATTTACAGATTTGTAAAAGGAAGAGCGAATGTTACACAATGGTAGACTTGTCCCGGGTCCAATGTTTTTGAGATGTGTTGCTGTCACAAATTTCTAAGTGAGTGAATGTTTTCAAATGAAATATAAAAAAAAAGTCTAGCTTTCAACTTCTGATATGACGTAAAACCAGAAAAATATTCACCAAACTAAATTGGTAATAGGGTATATATATTTACCAGAGAACCATAGACAGAAAAAATACCCAATAAAAATTAACTTTTAATAATTATCCTTAAAAGTGTACTCTATAGTACAAGTGAGAAAAAACGACACATATATCTCAAAAACAGGATACCATGTAAGGAGAATATAATATGAAATTAGCAATTAATTCAGACAAACTTACCCTGGATAGCACCTAATAAGATTGCTCTCCCTACCTAATAGCGGAGTGTTTTTCACCCTAAGGTTCAGATGGTGTCCCCGCTCCTCGGAGGCTGTCCCTCTCCTTTCCCTAGGTATCCCTACACAGTCAAAAGATGCCACACACATACATATAAATGGACCAATTGTAGACTATTCATGTCATAATTGACATGCTCAGTCTAAAAAATTACAACAATACCATATCAGTGGGGAGTGGGCAAAAATAGATATAGTTGCACAAATAGAAGGTTTTTGATTTACAGTAGCCCACTAATATAAATAGATAGAAATGTGTACCAGTCAGAGCGAGTCCAAAAAAAATATTAAGAATATTTTCATCCCCAATCAAACTAAGATTCAAGCGATGCCATAAATGATATCAGTTAGTTGGCCTTTAGTACAATAACTAAATGTAGTCAATCCACAATACAAAATTTCCCAAAGCTATAATAGCAATATTCCAGACATCAATATTATAAGATTCCTCAGACTGGTGTAAAGTCATCCGCAAATAAGGTTATAATTAATCCCTTCGTCCCAACCCACTGGAATAGGTAGAAATGTGTACTAGTCAGACCAAATAAGAAATAGTAATAAATTTATCTTAATCTCTAGTCCATCTGAGATTCACACAGTGCCTTGAGTGGTGTCCATTAGATGTCCTTTTTTATATATACATAACTGAATATAGTCAATCCACAATTCAGAACTCCCCAAAATAGTAACAGCACTCCAGGCATCAATTTTCATGGTCCCTCAGACTGGTGTAAAATCATCAGCAGTAAAGTTATTCCTTAGGACGAAGGGACTAATCCTAAGGAATAACTTTACTGCTGATGATTTTACACCAGTCTGAGGGACCTTGAAAATTGATGCCTGGAGTGCTGTTACTATTTTGGGGAGTTTTTATTGGGTATTTTTTCTGTCTATGGTTCTCTGGTAACTTCTGATATGACTATTACAAATCTTGTTTTCTTTACATTTTATAGAGCATACATACTTTTTTTTGGAATTGAGGTTTTATTTAATCTCAAAGATATTAGATGCTGTTGAGGTCATGTCTTTGTGGGATGGTCAAGTTCTTCCACACCAAACTCACCCAACCATGCCTTTATGGATCTTGTGCACTGGAACACAGTCATGCTGGAACAGAAATGGTCCTTCCCCAAAATGTCTTGTATACTTAGGCAGCATAGGCCAACACTTGAAAAAACATACCATAGCATTACCCCTGCTCCACCAAACTTTACAGTTGGCACAATGCAGTCCGGTAGATAGTGCTTGGCTTTCACCAAACCCATCCATCAGAGTGTGAGATACAAAGGCTTGAATCGTCACTCCACAGGACATGTTTCCACTGTTCCAAAGTCTAGTCCCTCTCTTGTATAAGACTTGCATTCAGCTTCTCGAAATTGTCAACCTGGTGCACAGATTTTTTGCAGTTGTTAATGTCAGGGGAGGTCTGGACTCTGCAGTTATGCAGTCAGCAGAGTTTTGGTGACTTTTCTGCCCTCTGCTCCTCAGCACTCGGTGACCCCGCTCTGTAACGTTACAGGGTCTCCACTTCATGGCTCAGTTGCTGCGGTTGCTTCTACTTCTCAATAATATCATTCACAGGTGATGGGGGAAGATTTAGGAGGGAAGACATGCGATGACCTGACTTGTTAGACCGGTGACTCCTATTGCAGGACCGCACTGGTATCAGTGAGCTCTTTACTGCCAGCCATTCTGTCACATGTTAGTAAAGGCAGACAGATGTTATACACAGGGGGCAATCGGACTGAATGAAGCACCTGAATTAAATTATTAAAAAGTGTGTCCTAATAGCACAGTCCATTTAGTGTAGATTTTTCATTGTATACTAACCACCAGAAAATAAATATGTGAAATTAAAATGTGCAGCGGTAGTGTAGCTGGAATAGATTTTGTGCGACATTTTAGCTTACAAACGTTGGTTGAACATGGCTGAGCTGCCATTCCAAACACCGCCCATGGACAAGCGTGTTGCTCTTTATTGGGAAAAAAGTACACATTTTTTTTCTATTCCTAGAATAAAAACCCTATTCCACTTATAGAATCGGTTAGTCTCATTCAGTAAATATCATTTTTCTTCAAAAGGTGATAAGTATCTTACAACATAAAGGAACAATCTCTGTGTGAAGTTACATTGCATCGTGTTATTTATTTCTGTCGGTTCAGATTCCATGAGAACATAAAAGACACGAACATCAAAGAGCAAAGAAACAGGCACAGTATATATTTGCTTTTACCACTTTCATTTAAAATGTGAACTAACATTGTAAATCTACTCCTTTTCGGATATGCTTTTTACAGAGAAAGGTCATTGCATAGCAGGCAGTTACTGAGTCGCCTTTCTTTTATTAATATGCACCAGTAAAAGGGGTTTTAGCACAGAATGATGGGCAGCGTTGACATTAAAATAGATATTTTCTCACAAAGTTGCAGGAATTTGATTTCTCAACATGTTAATATTCTAGGTCTTCAAAAGTGTTTACTATGTAGCAGCCACTTCCCAGAAGTACTAAAAATGGAACATGGTAGATGGGGATCCTGTCGAGGGCTTTGCATTGGGATCCAGGAACTTAGACTGGTGGTTTAATCCCATCTATCTTAAGAACGGGGTCCCTTCATACACTGCTATCATTGGAAAGGTGGTTGATATTTCAATACAAATGAGTGTGAATTATGACCAACTCTCCACTGACAGAGGCGTCCATCAGGACCCCGTTCTCGAGATAAGTGGAGGTACTTTGGTGGGATCTGTATCTTCTATACATTAATGGCATATCCTGTGGACATGCCATTATTCTGCTAGATAGGAATAACCATTTAAACCATTCCAATATCTCTGTCCTTGAAAACGTTGGATGGGGTTCTACTGTTCCTTACTATTCCCATTTATAGATGTATGTAAATTTTTAGTCTACAAAGTCACAATGAACCAACCCCTTGCCTACACCATCCTTAGGTAGAGAAATGGAGAACCTGCATTACTCAACATTGAAATTACAACACCAAGATGGAATAGTCGTGAATGTATGAAAATAACAGGATCAAGTGTGAGCGCCATGTGCAGAAATACCCCGCACTTACACGCCTTGGCTGCTATCTATGAGGTTATTAATAGTTGTCTGAGGAATGTTCTGTCACACTAAATGCATTTGGGAAAATCATCAAGATCCACTGCTTTCAACTACCTTTGAGATTGCCAGCCAATGATGTTCTAGATGTGCTCAATAGAAGACGAGTCCAGAGATGGTGTAGACCATGATACCACGTGTAGGTCATGCAGGCAGCTCACAATAGCATAATCAACAATGGGTCTGGCATTGCCATGTTGAAAAATGTCTCCTGGGATACTTTGATGAAATGGCTATATCACTGGTTCCATGATCAAATCAGTATAATGCCGAGTTTTCCGTCTACCATACATCTATATATATAATCGTCTTATCTCGTCTGTCTGTCTGTCTGTCTGTCCAGGAAATCCCGCGTCGCTGATTGGTCCGGCCGCGGCCAATCAGCGACGCGGTATTTCAGAAAAAGATGGCGGCCGTTAGCGGCTCATCTGGCGGACGGAGGTCAGCGGCGATGCAGCAGGGAGATGACCGGCGCTAGCCACTCACCTCCTGCCGCGACCAATCAGTGATCTTGGCAACAAATTTAAACAACGTTCTGCTGATTGGTCGCGGCCGCCGGCCTGCTGCAACCAATCAGCGATTTTGGTGCCAAATTCAAACACCGCTCTGCTGATTGGTCGCAGCCGCCAGCCGCGATCAGTCAGCGAGATTGGCGCCAAATTTAAACAACGCTCTGCTGATTGGTCGCGGCCACCGGCCGACCGCGACCACTCAGCGAGATTGGCGCCAAATTTAAACAACGCTCTGCTGATTGGCCGCGGTCGCTGGCTGCGACCAATCAGCGATTTTGGCGCAAAATTTAAACAACGCTCTGCTGATTGGTCGCGGCTGGCGGCTGTGACCAATCAGCAGAGCGTTGTTTAAATTTTGCGCCAAAATCGCTGATTGGTCGCAGCCAGCGACCGCGGCCAATCAGCAGAGCGTTGTTTAAATTTGGCGCCAATCTCGCTGAGTGGTCGCGGTCGGCCGGTGGCCGCGACCAATCAGCAGAGCGTTGTTTAAATTTGGCGCCAATCTCGCTGACTGATCGCGGCTGGCGGCTGCGACCAATCAGCGAGATTGGCGCCAAATTTAAACAACACTCTGCTGATTGGTCGTGGCCGCCGGCCGGCCGCGACCAATCAGCGAGATTGGCGCCAAATTTAAACAACACTCTGCTGATTGGTCGCGGCCGCCGGCTGCGACCAATCAGCGATTTTGGCGCAAAATTTAAACAACGCTCTGCTGATTGGTCGCAGCCGGCGGCCGCGACCAATCAGCGATTTTGGCGCAAAATTTAAACAACGCTCTGCTGATTGGCCGCGGTCGCTGGCTGCGACCAATCAGCGATTTTGGCGCAAAATTTAAACAACGCTCTGCTGATTGGTCACAGCCGCCAGCCGCGACCAATCAGCGAGATTGGCGCCAAATTTAAACAACGCTCTGCTGATTGGTCGCGGCCGCCGGCTGCGACCAATCAGCGATTTTGGCGCCAAATTTAAACAGCGCTCTGCTGATTGGCCGCGGTCGCTGGCTGCGACCAATCAGCGATTTTGGCGCAAAATTTAAACAACGCTCTGCTGATTGGTCGCGGCTGGCGGCTGTGACCAATCAGCGAGATTGGCGCCAAATTTAAACAACACTCTGCTGATTGGTCGTGGCTGCCGGCCGGCCGCGACCAATCAGCGATTTTGGCGCAAAATTTAAACAACGCTCTGCTGATTGGTCGTGGCCGCCGGCCGGCCGCGACCAATCAGCATTATTGGCGCCAAATTTAAACATCCCTCTGCTGATTGGTCGCGACCGCCGGCCGAGACCAATCAGCGACATTGGCGCAAAATTTAAACACCGTTTTGCTGATTGGTCGTGGTCGCGACTAATCAGCGATTTTAGGGCCAAATTTAAACAAGCTCTCCGGTCCTCACTAACACAGTTCGCTGATTGGTCGCGGCCACCACCCGCGACCAATCACCGATATTGCCGCCAAATTTAAACACCGTTTTGCTGATTGGTCGCGGTTGCCGGCCGCGATCAATCAGCGATTTTGGTGCCAAATTTAAACAACGCTCTGCTGATTGCGCCCGGTCGGCCGCATACATATTCTACAATACCCGATGCGTTAGAATCGGGCCACCATCTAGTTATGCCATAATCCTGGGACCAGGACTGGTGCGATCCTCCCTTGTGAAGGCTTCTTCATGGACTTGCCAACATGGTCTCTTCAGATTTGAAGAATGGCGCATAGTGATCCATTCTGAGCTTCAAACAGTAATAACCTCATTGATAACATGCTAAGGAGTAGTGTTGAGCCACCCCCGTAGTGTTCGAGTTCGGTTCGTCGAACACCCGTGTGTTCGCCGAACTGTTCGTCGAACTGTTCGTCGAACACCTTCGAACACCGTTAAAACCAATGGCAGGCAAACAAAAACACATAGAAACACATAGAAAACACCTTCAAAGGTGTCCAAAAGCTGACAAACTGCTCTGAAGACACAACTAACACATGGAAAAGTGACAAGTACATATAGTCATGCGAAAAGAAAAGAGGTGGAGGAGGAAAAGGAGGGGGAGACACAGATATAGGCATGTCATGCCCTTCTAAAATCCAAAAAGTGAGAAGCCGACACGTTCAGTCCGCTCCTGCCCGTGCCACCTCCGTGTCGCCGGGTTTGTGCCAGAGCCGCGGTGAACCCTGACGGCCAGCCCCCCTCTCCCAATACTGGTGCCTGTCCGCTGGTGGGTCGAGCGAGCCCCCCTGTGGTGGAGGCAGCTCTAAGCTTTTTAATTTAAATTGTCTCTCTAATTTGAATGAATACACTTTAAATCCATTTACAAGGATCTATTGGAGGGCAAGTCTCATGCCAGCAGCCGCGTAATTCCAGCTCCAGTAGCGTCCACTAAAGCTGCTGCAGTTAAAAAGCTTTTATAAGGATCGAGCTCGGCTGTCCACCGCAAGGCATCCTACTGCCAGTCCCAGCCCCTATGCCTTGGGGTGCCTCCTGATGCTCTTCACTGAGTATCCCGTGGTCCCGAAGCATTTCCTTTGAAAAAATTAAGTGTCAAAACTACAGGTGGTGTAGCTTGCTTAACAGCCAGGATAATCCGCTGACTAGCAGACACTGCTACTAGGCACAAAGTATTTCCTGGGCTAGATGCAGTTAAAAATTTGTAATTAGATACTCTCGTTGGATGCTGAGAAAGCATTCCATAGAGTCTCCTGGCACGCCATATATGATTCTCTTAAAAAGCTTGGGGTAGGGGTCTAGGGGACCCTTTTATAGCCAAAATCACGGCCCTGTATCGCAATACGTCACCTAGGCTGAAGATAAATGGAACTGTATTACCCTGAGGGCTCGGTTGCTACAGAGGTATTGCACCTCACCCAGAGGTGTGATATCTCACTCTCAGGTAAGGATGGAGTGTGGATCAGGACCCGACACCTGCATGCATTACACCACATTGCCGTGGGGCAGGGCGACCAATATGCCCCTGAGATGGGCACGACAGTCCCTGTCCCTGGCTGGAGTGGGGGGAGGGAACACTGAGGAAGGGGAACCCTGTAGTGCAGGAGCAGGGAGGAAGCAGTTCCTGGGTGCATTGAGAAGGGAGTATAAAAGGTGGGCACCATCTTAGTTCAGTGCAGAGAAGTCTGAGCAGAAGTGGCAGGGAACAGGGGCTCTGCATGAGCTCTGCTCCGGAGGCGGGCCTAGTAACAGAGGCCCAGGCCTGGAAGAGGGAGAAGGAAGAGGAGTGGAGAAGGTTCCAGGAACGAGGAATGAAGGGATCCCAGGGGTGCGGACGGGCGAGTCGCCACCGCACGCCTGAATCCACCTGCGTGGAGGGGTCAGGCCAAAGGGGGAGACCGGTCCCCGAAACTAGTGGAGGCAGGAAACGACCCTCAGCTAGAAACCGGAGGCTGTGACATTTTATGTGGCGCAGCCCCTCGCTACACCCGCTAGGAAGGCACCACATAGGGTCAGGGAAACTGGCGCCAAGTTTACCAAGAGGAGGCCCGAGGCAGCCGGACAGAAGGGTTGGTAAGAAAGGCCAGACAAAGGACACACAAACGGGGTCCTGTGAAGCGCTCCAAAGTTATCTGGGAGTTGTCTGAGCCCCTCACCTGGTGAGCACAGTACGACGTGGGCAGCCGTTACCTGCAGACATGGTCTGGATAATAAGAACTGTGAGTAAAGGCCCTGGACTGCATCACTGACTCCGTGTCGTTACTGCTGCTGCCCTGCACCATCACCCCCATCCTCCGCATACACTGCCCTGAGGCTATACTCCTCCCGTGGGGAGTTATGCTACGCTCTGCTACACCCACAACACCAGCCTCAGCGGTCTGCCCTGGAGCGGCGGTTCACTCTGACCGCAATCCACGGGTGGCGTAGTCGGACATTTAAACATCAAAACCACATAAATAGTTCCGCCACTGGTTTGACCGCCCTGAGCCACGGAACAGGGTCGCCGCCACGGAGACTACAACCACCAGCATCCACCAAAAAGGGTCCGGCTCCGGGTGTCCCAAGGCCCAGGGGGCGCGTCAGAACATTTTCATCACCTTTCACAATCACCAATGGGACAAGGCAGGGATGTTCTCTGTCCCCTCTCTTATACATCCTAGTGACGGAGCACCTGCTCTCATCAATTCGCCATAACCCCAATATTAGGTGGATTGAGGTGGGAGGCACCGAGTACAAGTGCTCTCTATTTGCTGATGATGTCCTAGTATATATCACTCAATCACATATATCCATCCATGCTGTTATGGCTGAAATAGATCACTTTGTTGCATGGTCAAATTTTAAAATCAATGCAGCGAAGTCTGAGGCCCTCGATGTCTCCCTCCCCAAATCCATATAGGATTCCATCCAGTCCAACTTTCCCTTTGCCTGGCCCTCACAGGGTATCAAATACTTAGGAATTCCTATTCATAGAGACCTCTCCCATCTATGTTATCTTAATTTTGGGCCCTTTATTGAACAACTCCATACAGACCACGGTTGGCAAGTTAGAACTGTAAGATTCACTACGTGAACCACTGGTGTTTTGTGGAAAAGCACATGTACACTGTGTTCCAAATTATTATGCAAAAAGTGTTTAGGAGTGATAAGGGAAGAATTTGTTTGTTTGTCAGTTAAACTCATTGATGGTGATGTGTGTCAGGGCTCTTTATATCACTGTAAGCAATTGCAGACACCTGTGCTAATTAGTTTGGCAGGTGTGTCCAATGAAAGGCAAGACTACTTAAGAAGGCTGTCTCACATTATTAAGCAGCCTACATTTTCTGCCAAAATGGGAAAGAAAAAGGATGTGTCGGCTGCTGAGAAGCAACAAATTGTGGAGTGTTTAGGTCAAGGCATGACTACAATCAACATTGTGCGATGATCAGGATGAAGTGTCTTGGCAATCAAGAAGTATGTAGCTAATTCACAGTACACACGTGTGCGTGCTGATAAGGGCAAATTGAGGACTCTTTCCTACAAGCAATTACGTCAGGTTAAAAGAGCAGCGGCAAAAAAGCCTTGTCATAGCAGCAGACAAGTTTTTGAAGCTGCTGGTGCCTCCAACGTCCCCCGAACAACAAGATGCAGGGTCCTTCAGAGGTTTGCAGCTGTGCATACGCCATCCTGTCGACCTCCTCTATCCACTTCACACAAGCAGAAACGGCTCCAGTGGGCCAAACATTACATGAAGTCTGATTTCAAAACTGTTTTGTTCACGGATGAGTGCCGTGCAGCGCTCGATGGTCCAGATGGATGGAGTGGAGGATGGCTGGTTGATGGACACCCCACGCAAACACGGCTAGAGCGCCAACAAGGAGGAGGTAGAGTAATGTTTTGGGCTGGAATCATGGGGAGAGAGATTGTCGGCCCCTTTAGGATCCCTGAAGGCGCTAAAGATGAACTCCATAATGTATGTGGATTTTCTCAAACAGCACTTCCTGCCATAGTTCAAGAAGAAGAACCGTGTATTTCACAGCAAGATCATTTTTTTGCATGATAATGCACCATCTCATGCTGCACATAAAACATCTGCATCTCTGGCTGATATGGGCATAAAAGGGGACAAACTTATGGTGTGACCCCCATGCTCCCCTGACCTCTACCCCATTCAGAACCTCTGGAGCATCATCAAAAGGAGTGTCTATGATGGCGGGAGGCAGTTCACATCTAAGCAACAGCTCTGGGAGGGTATTCTGTCCTCATGCAAAACAATTGAAGCAGAAACCATCCAAAACCTGACAAATTCAATGGACGAGAGAGTTCAGAAGCTCCTTTCGAACAAGGGGTCCTATGTGAAAATGTAACATCACCTAGAATAAAGTTTTGAGTTGAAAACTGTTTGATTTCAGTTTCTAATAACCTGCTAATGCTTATAATTTCAAAAATGACCATTTTTTTGGTCTTTATTAAAATGAAAAGGTTGATCGAAAAGTTTGGCGGATCTAAGAGTGTGGCAACCCAGTAGTCATGATTACTTCGAATTCTGACAATATGAGGGTCATGTTGCAGGTAGTGCAGCAAGAAGGCACTTATGTGTCTTGCGCATCTCGGAGCCCCAAAATTATTTTCCGGGCTAGATGCAGCTAAAAATTATTATTAATTTTAAATCTGGTGGAGCTTAGTATAGATGGCCTAATAGGATCAGTGCTGCACACTGCTACAAAGCCCAAATTATTTTCCAGCCAAGATACAGATAAACATGATTAGTAATTTTAAATCTGGTGGAGCTTATTATAGATGGCCTAATAGAATCAGTGCTTCACACTGCTACAAAGCCCAAATTATTTTCCAGCCAAGATACAGATAAACATGATTAGTAATTTGAAAGCTTAAAACGGTTGGTAGGGTGATTTTAACCAATCATCCATCTTTTACTCTCCCCAGGATGACACAGGGGTAGAAAAGTCGTTTCGGATCCATGATTTGTTCATCTTTATGAACGTGAGTCTGTCTACATTATCAGTGGAGAGCCGCGTGCGCTTATCTGTTAGCACACCACCAGCAGCGCTGAACACACGTTCAGACAGAACGCTGGCTGCGGGGCATGACAAGATCTCCAAGGCGTAAGTGGCTAGCTCCCGCCATTTATCCAGATTGGAAGCCCAAAAAGAGCAAGGGTCCAGTGACACAGTCATGGCTTCAATGTTTACTTGGAGATACTCCTGTACCATCGTCTCTAGGCGTTGACTATGTGTCAGACTTCTTGTCTCCTGTGGCCTTGCAAAGGATGGGCTAAAAAAGTGGTGAAATAATTGCGCAAAATTGATGTTACCAGCAGATACTGTGGTTCTGTTATGGTTTGAGTGCTGAACACTTGACGGTCCCACGGTTGGCAAGTTGGAACTGTGAGATTCACTACGTGCACCACTGGTGTTTTGTGGAAAAGCACATGTAAGATTCTGCAACAGTCTCTGCTGATACTCCTGCATGCGTGCATCTGACGCGCCCCCTGGGCCAGTGCTGTAGGGATACCCGGAGCCGGATCTGGATAGGGGTAGTAGTCCTTGTGGCGGTGACCCGGTCCGTGCCCAGGGTGTCAAACTAAGTGGCAGTCTATGGCAGTAGATGTTAACTTGATTGTCGACTACGCCACCCGTTGAGTGCGGCTTTGAAGCCGCCGCTGCAGAGCAGTCCACTGAGGCCGGTGGTATATGTGCAGCAGTGATGGTATAACCTCCAACGGGAGGGGTATGGCCTCAGGGCAGCAGGTGTAGATGATGGGGGTTGTGATGATGCAGAAAGAAGATTCAGAGTCAGGAGATGCAGTTCAGGGTTTTTACTTACTGGTGTTCTCTTGGTCACTCTGGCCTTGAGTGACCACCCGAGCCGTGCTGCGTTCACCAGGTCCTGGACTCGGCCAACCCCCAGGCAATTCCGGAGCGTGGTCCTGAGCTCCTTTCTGACTCTCCCTTCCTCTGGCCGTTCCCACCAGGGATCCACTTTTGGCCGGCTCCCTCGGGTCTCTTGGTGGTCAAGCCTCCTCTGGGCTCCCTGACCCTATACTCGGTGTGCCTTTCTAGTGGATTTGGTGAGGGTCGTGGCAGATCCTGACCATGACCTCCGGTTCCTGGCTAAGGTTGGTTTTGGCCTCTGCCAGCTTGGGATCCGGTACCCTTGTCCGCCAACCCTTCACCCTTTTGTCCTTATTCTGGGGTCTTGGGGTTCCTTCTTGTTTCCTCTCTGGGTCCTAATGACTCCTCTCTCTCTCTCTCTCAGCAGGCCTTGCTCTGGAGCTGGGCCCAGCCGGAGCCACAGCTCCCTGTCAGCCCTTCTGGCTGAGCTCCTCTGCTCTGCTCCTCTTGCCTGAACTGAACAACCCTGTTCTAATATGGTGCCCACCTTATATACTCCCTCTATGTGTGAGCTCAGGTGACCAGCACCCAATGAGCTCCTAGCTTTACCCAGACTACTCCCCCTATCTGCCCCTACACTACTGGGATGTTCCACCCCCCTCCCACTCCAGCCAGGGACAGACGCTGTCGTACCTGCACATATACTGGTGGGAGTACCGTAGTTCTGTCCCCCGGAAATGGGATGTATGTAGTGCATGCAGCCTACTAGCTCAGTTCCACACTCCATCCTTACCCGGGAGTGGAATACCACACCTCTGGAGTGAGGTGCAATACCCCTGTAGCAGCCGAATCCTCAGGGTGCTACACATCCCTTTCTATGGCAGGAATAATTTCTGCAAATTTACTTTTGTACCGGGGATCTAACAGTGTGGCAACCCAGTAGTCAGGATTATTTCTAATTATCCCAATTCGAGGGTCATGTTGCAGGTAGTGCAGCAAGAAGGCACTCATGTGTGTTGCGCATCCAGGAGCACCAAGTCCCTGTTGTGTTGGTGGCGAGGTAACAATCATGCTTCCTTCCTCTGTCCTCTCCCCCCAACCTTGCACAACAGAAATGTGATCAAGGTCTCCCTCATCTGATGAGTCTTCCATCAGTTCGTCCTCCACTTCTTCCTGGGCTCCTGCACCTTCCTCACTAGTTTGGCTGCTACCATGCGCCCTGGTAAAACCATCTCCCCCACCCTCACATGCCTGCCGCCTTGGTGCTGCCGACCGTCTGGACCTTGCAGATGTTAGCCCTTCCGCATACAACTCCTCCTCCTCTACTTCCTCCACCTCCTCTTGTGCCACCAGCTGACTCCGAATTCTGTTTAACATGTGCTCCAGCATGTAAATCACCGGAATAGTCATGCTGATAATGGCATCGTCAGCACTAAACATCTTCGTCGCCATTTCAAAACTGTGCAGAAGGGTGCATAGGTCCCTGATCTGAGACCACTCCTCCAGCGTGATTTGCCCCACGTCTGGATCTCGTTGGCCCAGGCTATACGTCAGAACGTATTGCACCAGGGCTTGTCGGTGCTGCCACAGTCGCTGCAACATGTGCAGAGTTGAATTCCACCGGGTAGGCACATCGCATTTTAGCCGGTGAAGTGGCAGGCCCAACGACTTCTGTAGAGATGTAAGTCGCTGAGCTGCGGGATGCGAACGGCGGAAGTGAGCACACTGCGACCGTGCCCTCTGCAGAAGGCCATCTAGTCTGGGATAGTGGGCTAAAAATTGCTGGACAACCAGGTTCAACACGTGAGCCATACAAGGCACGTGTGTGACATTGCCCCGGCGAAGGGCCGCACCCAGGTTTGCAGCATTGTCGCACACGGCCTTCCCTGGTTTCAGGTCCAGTGGAGACAACCATTCATGAAATTGGTTCTCCAGAGCTGACCACAACTCCTCAGCTGTGTGACTCACATTTCCCAGACATTTCAAAGTAAAAACCGCCTGATGACGTTGAGCCCTACTGCCAGCATAGTAAGGAGGTGTGCAGGATCCCTTCTGCGCAGTTAGAAAGCTTGTGGCATGACCAGACAGGCTTTGGGTGCAGGTGGAAGACCGAGAGGAGGTTGAGGAGGCAGAAGCAGTGGAGGAACTTTGACATAAAGAGGATTGACGCACAACTCGTGGGTACGGCAAGACTTGGACAGCAGCCCCTTGTCCTGCTGTCACCATAGTTACCAAGTGCCCAGTCAGCGACATGTAACGCCCCTGTCCATGCCTACTCGTCCAAGTGTCTGTGGTGAAATGCACCCTGTCACACACAGAGTTTCTCAAAGAAGCGGTGATGTGTGCGACATGCTGGTGGAGCGCAGGCACACCTTTCTTTGAGAAGTAGTGCCGACTGGGCATCTGGTACTGGGGCACTGCGACGGACATAAGGTCTCGAAAATCCTCTGTGTCCACCAGGCGGAAAGGCAGCATTTCTGTAGCCAAGAGCTTGCAGATGGTGAAATTCAACCTCTTAGCTTTCTCATGGCTAGGAGGAAATGGTCTTTTACTTGTCCACATCTGAGGGACCGAGGGCTGGCTATTGTGCTTAGACGGGGTTGATAAGGGTGTCCCCGGCAAACTGCCGGTCTGTGAGGAAGATGCAGGCGGACATGTTAGGTTGCCTTGATCCAAAGGTGGTGCTATCGATGTCGGACAGCGCTCAACACCAGCTGGTGTTACCACCTCCAAAGAAAATGATGACCTGCCAATCACGCTGGCTGTTGCGGGTAAAGAGGTGGCAGGTCTGCGCCCCAAAACAGGTGTGACTGCTGTCCCCCCAGTCACAGAGGATGAAGAGGCCGCGGATGCACAAGATATGGCAGACGGTGGTTGGCCCGGCCGGCTAGGCCGCATTGTAGCACACTGAGCTTCCCACTGCAACTTATGCTTCATGTCCATGTGCCGGTTCATGCATGAAGTACTCAAACTATGTATTTTTTGGCCTCTACTTAGCTTTTGCTGACAAATGTTACAGATAACACGAGTTGGGTCATCTTTATCGATCTGAAAAAATGCCCAGGCTATGCAAGGCTTAGCACCCATGCAACCTGAAGAGCCACCACGACTTGTGGTGAGAGGCAGAGTTGTGTTTGAGGATGCAGTTGTTGACGTGCTTCCAGTACTACGTCTCTGTCCAGGAAGGCGCAACCTGACCTCGTCGTCACTAGCATCTTCCTCCACCTCCTCTGCTGACCTCATCTCTTGGATGACTGTGGGTTGACAGTAAGTGGGATCTCCAACCTCATCATCATCACCCTGTGCGTTATCACACCCGTCGTCCTCAGAGCCAACCTGTTCCTGCCCTGACAAAAAACTAAAGTTGTCGCTCCAATCAGGTATTTGAGTCTCATCATCGTCTTCCTCATTGTCTCCACCAACAGGAGTTACAGTTTGGGAATGAGGGTCTACATTATGGTCAGAACCTTCTGCGTCTGGTCCTGGATCCGACTCATAAAGATTCTGGGCATCAGTGCAGATCATTTCCTCGTCTGGATTCACAGAAGCGCTGGAGTCGACCTCTGATTCCCAGGCTATAGTATGAGTAAACAGCTCTGCAGACTCAACCATCTGTTCTACCTCATACTCAGACGGGCAGCTGGAGATTTGGGAGCTGTGAGGAAGCAAGCGCGATTGGGGTGACACCTTTGAGGACTGGAGTATTTGTGATGTTGAAGTTGATGTGGAGGAGAGCCCACTTAAAGGAGCACTTGATATCCGTTGAAGCACCTGCTGTTTTTGTGCCTCATCTGGAATTTGTAGCGATTGGCGTGGCCGTAAGAAAGGGATCTTATCACATTGTCCGCTAAAAGAAGTAGACATTTTAGTTTGGCTGGAAGATGGTCTTTCTTCTGCAGATGTTACTGTTGCTTTAACACCTACCCCACGGACACAACCTTTTTTCCCCTTCCCAACACGCCTATTCCCCTTTCCACCAGCAGCAGGCCTTTTTCCACTCATTTTGGTGGTTAACTAATTCACAACTCTGGAGTTGTTGGCACAAAAAAACAATGGATGGTAACCGAGCAGAGCTGAGTGGCCAAACTGTGGTATTAGGCCAAAACTATTGGCTGGGTTAGATGCAGGAAAAAATTATATTCAATTTGCAACCTGATGGAGGTCAGTATAGATGGACTAATAGAGAAAGTCCCACACACTGCTAGAAGGCCAAATATTTTTTCAGATGTAGATGCAGAAAAAAATTATATTCAGTTTGCAACCTGATGGAGGTCAGTATAGATGGACTAATAGAGAAAGTCCCACACACTGCTAGAAGGCCAAATATTTTTTCAGAGCTAGATGCAGAAAAAAATTATATTCAGTTTGCAACCTGATGGAGGTCAGTATAGATGGACTAATAGAGAAAGTCCCACACACTGCTAGAAGGCCAAATATTTTTTCAGAGCTAGATGCAGAAAAAAATTATATTCAGTTTGCAACCTGATGGAGGTCTGTATAGATGGATTAATAGAACAAGTCCCACACACAGCTAGAAGCCCAATATTTTTTCAGAGGTAGATGCAGAAAAAAATATATTCAGTTTGCAACCTGATGGAGGTCAGTATAGATGGACTAATACAACAAGTCCCACACACAGCTAGAAGCCCAATATTTTTTCAGAGCTAGATGCAGAAAAAAATTATATTCAATTTGCAACCTGATGGAGGTCAGTATAGATGGAGTAATAGAACAAGTCCCACACACAGCTAGAAGCCCAAATATTTTTTCAGAGCTAGATGCAGATAAAAATTATTTTTAATTTGCAACCTGATGGAGGTCAGTATAGATGGACTAATAGAGAAAGTCCCACACACTGCTAGAAGGCCAAATATTTTTTCAGAGCTAGATGCAGAAAAAAATTATATTCAGTTTGCAACCTGATGGAGGTCAGTATAGATGGACTAATACAACAAGTCCCACACACAGCTAGAAGCCCAATATTTTTTCAGAGCTAGATGCAGAAAAAAATTATATTCAATTTGCAACCTGATGGAAGTCAGTATAGATGGAGTAATAGAACAAGTCCCACACACAGCTAGAAGCCCAAATATTTTTTCAGAGGTAGATGCAGAAAAAAATTATATTCAGTTTGCAACCTGATGGAGGTCTGTATAGATGGATTAATAGAACAAGTCCCACACACAGCTACAAGCCCAATATTTTTTCAGAGGTAGATGCAGAAAAAAATATATTCAGTTTGCAACCTGATGGAGGTCAGTATAGATGGACTAATAGAGAAAGTCCCACACACTGCTAGAAGGCCAAATATTTTTTCAGAGCTTGATGCAGAAAAAAATTATATTCAATTTGCAACCTGATGGAGGTCAGTATAGATGGACTAATAGAATGATGCTATGCCCAAAAGATTTTACTTCACTAGGTGCAGTAAAAAAATTGGTATTCTATACACAGGTGGTATATCTTGCAACACAGATAGGCTACTCCACTGACTAACACACTCTGCAATAGGCCAAAAAGGATTAGCTTTGCTAGATTCAGCCAAATGCTGTGAAAAAAAACTTGCACAGCACTGGCACAGACCTGCCTGGCAAAAACTGATAGGAACTGATGTAACCTAGTCCTGAAAAGGACTGCAATTACAATTCGTCTTTACTCCCACAACCTATCTATTTAAGAGCACAGACCTGCCTGATAAAAGTCGTAGGAAATGCTGTAACCTAGTCCTTAAAAGGACTGCAATCACAACTATTCCCTACTCCCAAGCTATCTGTAGATTTGTGCGAAAATTGGCTTGAAATTAACAAGGTATAGCGCACACAGCAACAGCGGTGCCGTCTAACACGCAGCTGCAGCAGTGAGAAAATGGTGGCGACGGGGAAAATGGCTTGGTCTTATAGGGCAAGGACATGTGACATACACTGCCAATGACACATGCCCTTGCTTGTGTGAAAAAAAGCACTTCGCTCCATGTGTGCGCTGCTGATAGGCTGACAGACTGCACCGCCCCACTGTAAATGCGGGAAAGAGAAAAAAAAAATGGAGATCTTCATTGTTCCTGCAGAGATCCATCCCCTGCCCCTCCCCCCACCCCGCTGTACACTCAAACTGCGTATTAACATTAATTTTCATCATTACTGAGAAAAAATCCAGTTATGATTTTGGTGCACGAACAGTTATCGAACATAACCTCGAACAGCCAAATTTTTCTCAAATCGTTCGTGTTCGCCAAACGGCTCGAACACCGCCCAAAACAGCTCGAATTTGAGATTGGCGAACAGTTCGAGTAGAACAACGCTCATCTCTACTAAGGAGTGTATGATCAGGTATTTCTACATTTGTTCATGATACTTGAAATTGATTAAATCAAGATTTTTTTTAATTTATTTTTCAGATTTTCATAATTTGCATATCAATAAAGGGGTTGTACAGGCTTGGGGCTCAAGTCTGTAGTCACTGTATGTGTATGTGACTGCAGACTTGTGCATCCTTACATTATGCACAGTGAGTGTGATCAAGATTCTCCGCTGCTGGCGCCGGGAACGGGCTGTCATGTGAGTGCAAGTATGCGATTTGCATACTTCCAGACACATTTTGACTAGCGTCTGGCCTCACCCAATGCACTTGTATTGAGCAAGGCCGTGTACGTCTAGTCGGCATGTGACTGTATATGTGCAAATTGCATACTTGCAGTCATGCGCCCACCCGCTCCTGGCTTCGGCAACAGAGAATTCTAACAGCGCGCAGGGTGTGTGTTATAAGAAATCACAAGTCTGCATTCACACAGAGTTCAGCATAACTTTGTTTTATCAATGTCATTCTCTTGATGAGCTTCAACAGATAGTCACCGGAAATGGTCTTCCAACAATCTTGAAGGAGTTCCCAGAGATGCTTAGAACTTGTTGGCCCTTTGCCTTCACTCTGCGGTCCAGCTCACCCCAAACCATCTCGATTGGGTTCAGGTCCGTTGACTGTGGAGGCCAGGTCATCCGGCGTAGCACCCCATCACTCTCCTTCTTGGTCAAATTTATTTTTCAACAGGACAATGACCCCAAACACACCTCCAGGCTGTGTAGCCCTTACACAGCCTGGAGGTGTGTTTGGGGTCATTGTCCTGTTGAAAAATAAATGATGGTCCAACTAAACGCAAACCGGATGGAATAGCATGCCACTGAAAGATGCTGTGGTAGCCATGCTGGTTCAGTATGCCTTCAATTTTGAATAAATCCACAACAGTGTCACCAGCAAAGCACCCCCACACCATCACACCTCCTCTTCCATGCTTCACGGTGGGAACCAGGCATGTAGAGTGCATCCGTTCTCGTTTTCTGCGTCACACAAAAACACGGTGGTTGGAACCAAAGATCTGAAATTTGGACTCATCAGACCAAAGCACAGATTTCCACTGATCTAATGTCCATTCCTTGTGTTCTTTAGCCCAAACAAGTCTCTTCTGCTTGTTGCCTGACCTTAGCAGTGGTTTCCTAGCAGCTATTTTACCATGAAGGCCTGCTGCACAAAGTCTCCTCTTAACAGTTGTTGAAGAGATGTGTCTGCTGCTAGAACTCTGTGTGGCATTGACCTGGTCTCTAATCTGAGCTGCTGTTAACCTGCGATTTCTGAGGCTGGTGACTCGGATAAACTTATCCTCAGAAGCAGAGGTGACTTTTGGTCTTCCTTTCCTGGGGCGGTCCTTATGTGAGCCAGTTTCTTTGTAGCGCTTGATGGTTTTTGCAACTGCACTTGGGGACACTTTCAAAGTTTTCCCAATTTTTCGGACTGACTGACCTTCATTTCTTAAAGTAATGATGGCCACTCATTTTTCTTTACTTAGCTGCTTTTTTCTTGCCATAATACAAATTCTAACACTCTATTCAGTAGGACTATAAGCTGTGTATCCACCAGACTTCTGCACAACACAGCTGATGGTCCCAACTCCATTTATAAGGCCAGAAATCCCACTTATTGAACCTGATAGGGCATACCTGTGAAGTGAAAACCATTTCCGGTGACTACCTCTTGAAGCTCATCAAAAGAATGCCAAGAGTGTGCAAAGCAGTCATCAAAGCAAAAGGTGGCTACTTTGAAGAACCTAGAATATAAGACATATTTTCAGTTGTTTCACACTTTTTTGTTAAGTATATAATTCCACATATGTTAATTCATAGTTTTGATGCCTTCAGTGTGAATGTACAATTTTCATAGTCATGAAAATACAGAAAAATCTATAAATGAGAAGGTGTGTCCAAACTTTTGGTCTGTACTGTATATATATATATATAGTTGTCATTGGGCCTTGAAAAATGTAAGAATTTTTTTCTAGTCTTTTGCCAACCAGAAAATCACAAAGGCCCATCCACCGATGCTCACTTGCACTCAAGTACAGGTGTGATTTTTCTACCATCTAGTAAGATAGGTTGTGGTGACTTCACATGTTAATAGAGTCCTGGTACCTGAGATGAGGAAATCTCCCAAAATTAGCTTCAAGCTGATTCACTCGATTCAAAGGACAGATTTGTTTCTGTCCCAATAACATTAGTCCAAATTGAAAGTGAAGTGGAGTGAAGAGTAGAGATTAGCGGTGTTCGACTAGAACTGTTCGCCAATCTCAAATTCGAGCTGTTTTGGGCGGTGTTCGAGTTGTTCGACGAACCCGAACGATTTGCAAAAAATTCGGCTGTTCGAGGTTATGTTCGATAACTGTTCGTGCACCAAAAGCGTGTCCTGCATGTCTGGTGCTATTTAGAGCACCAATCATGCAGGGATTGTCTGCCACTCACTGTAATGCCACAGCCATGGTGGTTGTGGTATTACAGTGGTTGCCCAAATCGATGGGGACAGTGCCAACAGTGAAACATGAAAAGCCGGCAATTCAGCAGCGGCATACACCGGTACCCGACAATTTAGAACCGAAAGAATAGAGCTTCACACATAGATTAGATAGATATAAACATGTCAGCCACATATATACGAAGTACAGTGAAAGTGCTGCTTACTGTACTTGTCATTTAGCGTAAAGGATTTATCAAAAAAAATAATAGTGTTTTCATGCACCGTCTCTTTAAAAAAGCCGGCGGCAATTCAGCATCTGTACCCAACAATTTAGAATAGAAGGAATAGAGCTTCACACATAGATTAGATAGATAGAAACATGTCAGTCACATATATATGAAGTACAGTGACAGTGTTGCTTACTGTACTTGTCATTTAGCGTAAAGGATTTATAAAAAAAAATAATAGTGTTTTCATGCACCGTCTCTTTAAAAAAGCCGGCCTGCAATTCAGCAGCGGTACCCGACAATTTAGAATAGAAGGAATAGAGAATCACACATAGATTAGATAGATAGAAACATGTCAGTCACATATATATGAAGTACAGTGACAGTGTTGCTTACTGTACTTGTCATTTAGTGTAAAGGATTTATTAAAAAAAATAATAGTGTTTTCATGCACCGTCTCTTTAAGAAAGCCGGCCGGCAATTCAGCAGCGGTACCCGACAATTTATAACAGACAGAATAGAGCTTCACACATAGATTAGATAGATAGAAACATGTCAGTCACATATATATGAAGTACAGTGATAGTGTTGGTTACTGTACTTGTCATTTAGTATTAAAATAAAGGATTTATTATTAAAAAAATTGGCGTGGGGTTCCCCTTAATTTTAGGCTCTAGCGGAGGTTAAGCAGACAGCTGGGGCAGATGTTTGAAGCCTGGGAAGGGGGTAATACCCACGGAGCTTCCCAGGCTACTAATATCAGCCCCCAGCTGAATACCTAGCCTTTACTAGCTATTAAAATGGGGTCCCCCCCAAAAAAATGACGTGGGGTCCCCCCTAATTTAATAGCTAGCAAAGGCTAGGCAGACAGCTGGGGGCTGATATTAATAGCCCAGGAAGGGAGCCATGAATATTGGCCCCCTCCCAGGCTAGAAACACCAGCCGTCAGCCGCCCCAGAAATGGCGCATTCATAGGATGCGCCAATTCTGGCACTTAGCCTCGCTCTTCCACGCTGCCCTGGTGCGGTGGCAGGGGGTAATAGGGCTGGGGTTGATGTCAGCTTATAATGCCAGCTGACATCAAGCCCAGGTTAATAATGGAAAGGCGTCTATAAGACACCCCCATTACTAACCCCATAGTCAAAGTTAAAAGAAAACACAAACACCCAGAATAAAGTCCTTTAATTGAAATAAAGACACAATCCTTTATTGTTCTAAATTAAACCCTACTTACCATCACGCCCATTCCAGCTGAAGCCAACGATCTCCTGCAATAAAAGTAAAATAATAAAGCAACCTCATCCTTACCTTTCCATGGTTCCCACGACAGCTTCAGCTCTGCTACATCGAGATGACAGGCTGGACCGCAGCAGAACGCCGCCATCCAGCCTGTCATCCCGCAGACACTGAGAAGCGCAGGCATGCTTGCGCTCCACATTGTCTCTCTGTGACGGCATAAAGATGAGCCGAGGTCATGTCCAATGAACTCGGCTCACCTCATGCACGTCACTGACAGCGTGGGAGAATTCTCACGCTGAAGCGCTGAGTGCAGGAGAATTTTCCCACGCTGTCAGTGAGGTGCATGAGGTGAGCCGAGTTCATTGGACATGAGCTCACCTCATGCACGTCACTGACAGCATGGGAGAATTCTCCTGCACTCAGCACTTCAGCGTGAGAATTTTCCCACGCTGTCAGTGACGTGCATGAGGTGAGCCGAGTTCATTGGACATGACCTCGGCTCATCTGGATGCCGTCACAGCGAGACACTGAGGAGCGCAAGCATGCCTGCTCTTCTCAGTGTCTGCGGCATGACAGGCTGGATGGCGGCGTTCTGCTGCGGTCCAGCCTGTCATCTCGATGTAGCAGAGCTGGAGCCATCGTGGGAACCATGGAAAGGTAAGGATGAGGTTGCTTTATTATTTTACTTTTATTGCAGGAGATCGTTGGCTTCAGCTGGAATGGGCGTGATGGTAAGTATGGTTTAATTTAGAACAATAAAGGATTGTGTCTTTATTTCAATTAAAGGACTTTATTCTGGGTGTTGTGTTTTTTTTAAATACTTTACTAGAAATTCATGGTGGTCATGTCTAATATTGGCGTGACCCCATGAATTTTGGGCTTGGGGCCAGCTGATAATACCAAGCTGGCCCTAACCCCTTTATTACCCAGTGAGCCACCGCACCAGGGCCCTGGATGAGTTGGGTACAGCGCCAGAAGATGGCGCTTCTATGAACGCGCCATTTTCCGGGGTGGCTGTGGACTGCAATTTGCAGCGGGGGTGGCCCAGAAAGCTTGGGCCTCCCTGCGCTGCAGATTCCAGCCCCCAGCTGCCTAGTTGTACCTGGCTGGACACAAAAATAGGGCGAAGCCCCACGTATTTTTTTTTTAATTATTTCATGAAATTCATGAAGTAATTAAGAAAAAAAGGCCTTCCCTATATTGTTGTGTCCGGCCAGGTACAAATAGGCAGCTGGTGGATGGGGGCAGCCCGTTCCTGCCTGCTGTACCTGGCTGGACACAAATATAGTGCGAAGCCCCACTTCAATTTTTTTAAATTATTTCAGGAAATTCATGAAATAATTAAAAAAAAATTGACGTGGGGCTTCGCACTATATTTGTGTCCAGTCAGGTGCAGCAGGCAGGAACGGGCTGCCCCCAACCACCAGCTGCCTATTTGTACCTGGCCGGACACAACAATATAGGGAAGCCCTTTTTTTCTTAATTATTTCATGAAATAATTTAAAGAAAATTGACGTGGGGCTTCGCCCTGTTTTTGTTTCCAGCAAGGTACAACAAGGCAGCTGGGGGCTGGAATCCGCAGCGCAGGGAGGCCCAAGCTTTCTGGGCCACCCCCGCTGCAAATTGCAGTCCGCAGCCACCCCGGAAAATGGCGCGTTCATAGAAGCGCCATCTTCTGGCGCTGTACCCAACTCATCCAGGGCCCTGATGCGGTGGCTCACTGGGTAATAAAGGGGTTAGGGCCAGCTTGGCATTATCAGCTGGCCCTAAGCCCAAAATTCATGGGGTCACGCCAATATTAGACATGACCACCATGAATTTCTAGTAAAGTATTTAAAAAAAACACAACACCCAGAAAAAAGTCCTTTAATTGAAATAAACACACAATTCTTTATTGTTCTAAATTAAACCATACTTACCGTCACGCCCATTCCAGCTGAAGCCAACGATCTCCTGAAATAAAAGAAAAATAATAAAGCAACATCATCCTTACCTTTCCATGGTTCCCATGACAGCTTCAGCTCTGCTACATCGAGATGACAGGCTGGACCGCAGCAGAACGCTGCCATCCAGCCTGTCATCCCGCAGACACTGAGAAGCGCAGGCTTGCTTGCGCTCCACAGTGTCTCTCTGTGAGGGCATCCAGATGAGCCGAGTTAATGTCCAATGAACTCGGCTCACCTCATGCACGTCACTGACAGCGTGGGAAAATTCTCCTGCACTCAGCGCTTCAGCGTGGGAGAATTCTCACACTGAAGCGCTGAGTGCAGGAGAATTCTCCCACGCTGTCAGTGACGTGCAGGAGGTGAGCTGAGTTCATTGGACATGAGCTCACCTTATGCACGTCACTGACAGCGTGGGAAAATTCTCCTGCACTCAGCGCTTCAGCGTCGGAGAATTCTCACGCTGAAGCGCTGAGTGCAGGAGAATTCTCCCACGCTGTCAGTGACGTGCAGGAGGTGAGCTGAGTTCATTGGACATGAGCTCACCTTATGCACGTCACTGACAGCGTGGGAAAATTCTCCTGCACTCAGCGCTTCAGCGTGGGAGAATTCTCACGCTGAAGCGCTGAGTGCAGGAGAATTCTCCCACGCTGTCAGTGACGTGCAGGAGGTGAGCTGAGTTCATTGGACATGAGCTCACCTTATGCACGTCACTGACAGCGTGGGAGAATTCTCCTGCACTCAGCGCTTCAGCGTGAGAATTTTCCCACGCTGTCAGTGACGTGCATGAGGTGCGCCGAGTTCATTGGACATGAACTCGTCTCATCTTTATGCCGTCACAGCCAGACACTGCAGAGCGCAAGCATGCCTGCGCTTCTCAGTGTCTGCGGGATGACAGGCTGGATGGCAGCGTTCTGCTGCGGTCCAGCCTGTCATCTCGATGTAGCAGGGCTGAAGCTGTCGTGGGAACCATGGAAAGGTAAGGATGATGTTGCTTTATTATTTTTCTTTTATTGCAGGAGATCGTTGGCTTCAGCTGGAATGGGCGTGATGGTAAGTATGGTTTCATTTAGAACAATAAAGGATTGTGTCTTTATTTCAATTAAAGGACTTTATTCTGGGTGTTTGTGTTTTCTTTTAACTTTGACTATGGGGTTAGTAATGGGGGTGTCTTATAGACGCCTCTCCATTACTAACCTGGGCTTGATGTCAGCTGGCATTATAAGCTGACATCAACCCCAGCCCTATTACCCCCTGCCACCGCTACAGGGCAGCGTGGAAGAGCGAGGCTAAGTGCCAGAATTGGCTCATCCTATGAATGCGCCATTTCTGGGGCGGCTGACGGCTGGTGTTTCTAGCCTGGGAGGGGGCCAATATTCATGGCTCCCTTCCTGGGCTATTAATATCAGCCCCCAGCTGTCTGCCTAGCCTTTGCTAGCTATTAAATTAGGGGGGACCCCACGTCATTTTTTTGGGGGGGTCCCCCATTTTAATAGCTAGTAAAGGCTATGTATTCAGCTGGGGGCTCATATTAGTAGCCTGGGAAGCTCCGTGGGTATTACCCCCTTCCCAGGCTTCAAACATCTGCCCAAGCTGTCTGCTTAACCTCCGCTAGAGACTAAAATTAAGGGGAACCCCACGCCAATTTTTTTTAATAATAAATCCTTTATTTTAATACTAAATGACAAGTACAGTAACCAACACTATCACTGTACTTTATATATATGTGACTGACATGTTTCTATCTATCTAATCTATGTGTGAAGCTCTATTCTGTCTGTTATAAATTGTTGGGTACAGATGCTGAATTGCCGGCCGGCTTTTTTAAAGAGACGGTGCACGAAAACACTATAATTTTTTTTAATAAATCCTTTACAGTAAATGACAAGTACAGTAAGCAACATTGTCACTGTACTTCATATATATGTGACTGACATGTTTCTATCTATCTAATCTATGTGTGAAGCTCTATTCTGTCTGTTATAAATTGTCGGGTACCGCTGCTGAATTGCCGGCCAGCTTTTTTAAAGAGACAGTGCATGAAAACACTATTATATTTTTTAATAAATCCTTTACACTAAATGACAAGTACAGTAAGCAACACTGTCACTGTACTTCATATATATGTGACTGACATGTTTCTATCTATCTAATCTATGTGTGAGGCTCTATTCCTTCTTGTCTAAATTGTCGGGTACCGGTGTATGCCGCTGCTGAATTGCTGGCCGGCTTTTTTAAAGAAAGCGTCTTCTGAGCAGTTTGTCAGCTTTTGGACACCTTTGAAGGTGTTTTCTATGTGTTTCTATGTGTTTTTGTTTGCCTGCCATTGGTTTTAACGGTGTTCGACGGTGTTCTAAGGTGTTCGACGAACAGTTCCTCGAACATCCCGGTGTTCGACGAACCGAACCGAACCCGAACACTACGGGGGTGGCTCAACACTAGTGAAGAGACATTTAACATGCTCTGAGGTTTCTCTGGGCCCCAATTTATTATTTATGCTTTGATTATATAACACCATCATAATCCACAGCACTTTACAGACTTTATTATCGCTGTCCCCATTGGGGCTCACAATCTAGATTCCCTATCAGTATGTATTTGGAGTGTGGGAGGAAACTGGAGAACCCGGAGGAAACCCACGCAAACACGGGGAAAACATACAAACTCCTTGCAGATGTTGTCCTTGGTGGGATTTTATCCCAGGACCCCAGTGCTGCACAGCAACATTGATGACCACTGAGCCACTGTGCTACCTTAAAGCAAAATAAACATTGGGGAGGGGGGTTTAAAAACGTAAAAAAAAATGATATACTCACCTGACTCCTTACACTTCCTTCACCGCAATCCCCATGTGGATTTTCAGTTCATCCAGTCACTCCCAATGTGCCTTTAAGGCTCTCAGCATCAGAAGAAGCAAAGACCCACACGAAGAGCTAGCTATAGGATCTGCAATGTGGAGGAGGCAGTATAAGGAGTCAGAACAAGTGAAGACAATGTGTTTTTTAATTATTTTAACCCCTACCTGACCCGCAAAGGAATCCAGTGTGAATCAAAACCCCAAAAATTTGATTTGTCAGAATCCAAAATTTGGGGGAAACTCATAACGATAAGGATCAATTTGCTCATTTCTATCTGGTACATTTTCTAGTCACTAAATTTAGTGCCCAAAAACTGCCAGATTTCACCTCAATAGGTTCTCTGAGCTAGCTATATCTTACTGTAGCTTCCTAAACACATAAAGCATGGCAGGAATAAATTAATAGGGTTAATCAAGGATTCACCAAGGGTTTGCCCTTAGGAATTGCATCTGTCTAGTCGGTGTATGGATAACAGTCTTTATCCACAATCAGGAATACTAGATGTTCAGTGCAGATTAGCTTCAGTAAAGTATAAGGCGTATTATCTGACGATCGTCTCACTCAGGAAGATAAATAATAGGTTTAAGTAAGTCCTAAACTGAATTTATTGATTGTTCTTCCACTTTATGTTAAGGTGGGTCGTTCTTGTAATTCGTTTTGTAAATTGTCCTGTGTACCTCCCAATTTCTCGACCTTGAAAGAAAAGTCCATTATAATCTGTCAAAACAACTGTGCTGTGACCGGAAAATACATCTAGAGCCCCTGCGGATCTCCAAAGAGCATTTACCTCTTAAAGTATTTCAATGATACGTCCACAAAATCTTCAGCAGTAAAAGTTAATCTACACATAATCCATGTGATAATGTGATAATAATGTGATCTGATACTTACATCCTGCCATAAGTCATCTATCCCTCCATCCAAATGGCATAGACTCTCCAAAGGACCCCTTAATGAGCACCAGATTTCACAATGCAAGTTGCATACAATGCAAACTAGACCTCTTGAACCTGTTGAGGCTGGTATTCTTATTTTGAAAACTCATGTCAGAATGCTGAATAGTCTTCGTATTAAAAGCCCAACTGGAGCAAGAAAATAATTTAAAAAAGGAATTTAAAAAGGGAAGACAGTCATTCTGATATGGGTTTTCAAAGTAAGTACACTTGCATCATCAGGTCGAAGAGATCTATTTAGTATCTCTTTAGTATAGATGAGCTGATTGCTTTGGTCCAGGACAGTGCTCTCTGGCCATGAACAGGAGCTGCACAGATTTCCTGAGCTTCCAGGTTCCCCATCGTGGCAATTGATTCGCCGGCCTGGCATGAGATCATCTGTGTGTGATGGAGAGCACAGGTGATATCTTGCCAGTTTGGCTAATCATAAACTGAGCCTGGTTTCCTGGAGGGTTTGCGCAGCTGCTGTCTACAGCCAGAGAGCACTGTCCTGGACCGTGGGTGGACAGGGGTTGCATGGAGTTATCTCCTCATCTGTACTGTTTTACAATATACAGTACAGACCAAAAGTTTGGACACACCTTCTCATTTAAAGATTTTTCTGTATTTTCATGACTATGAAAATTGTACATTCACACTGAAGGCATCAAAACTAAGAATTAACACATGTGGAATTATATACTTAACAAAAAAGTGTGAAACAACTGAAAATATGTCTTATATTCTAGGTTCTTCAAAGTAGCCAACTTTTGCTTTGATGACTGCTTTGCACACTCTTGGCATTCTCTTGATGAGCTTCAAGAGATAGTCACCGGAAATGGTTTTCACTTCACAGGTGTGCCCTGTCAGGTTTAATAAGTGGGATTTCTTGTCTTATAAATGGTGTTGGGACCATCAGTTGTGTTGTGCAGAAGTCTGGTGGAACTTCAGCTGATAGTCCTACTGAATAGACTGTTAGAATTTGTATTATGGCAAGAAAAAAGCAGCTAAGTAAAGAAAAACGAGTGGCCATCATTACTTTAAGAAATGAAGGTCAGGCAGTGTGAAAAATTGGGCAAACTTTGAAAGTGTCCCCAAGTGCAGTTGCAAAAACCATCAAGCGCTACAAAGAAACTGGCTCACATGAGGACCGCCCCAGGAACGGAAGACCAAGAGTCACCTCTGCTTCTGAGGATAAGTTTATCCGAGTCACCAGCCTCAGAAATCGCAGGTTAACAGCAGCTCAGATTAGAGACCAGGTCAATGCCACACAGAGTTCTAGCAGCAGACACATCTCTTCAACAACTGTTAAGAGGAGACTTTGTGCAGCAGGCCTTCATGGTAAAATAGCTGCTAGGAAACCACTGCTAAGGACAGGCAACAAGCAGAAGAGACTTGTTTGGGCTAAAGAACACAAGGAATGGACATTAGACCAGTGGAAATCTGTGCTTTGGTCTGATGAATCCAGATTTGAGATCGTTGGTTCCAACTACCGTGTCTTTGTGCGACACAGAAAAGGTGAATGGATGGACTCTACATGCCTGGTTCCCACCGTGAAGCATGGAGGAGGAGGTGTGATGGTGTGGGGGTGCTTTGCTGGTGACACTGTTGGGGATTTATTCAAAATTGAAGGCATACTGAACCAGCATGGCTACCACAGCATCTTGCAGCGGCATGCTATTCCATCCGGTTTGCGTTTAGTTGGACCATAATTTATTTTTCAACAGAACAATGACCCCAAACGCACCTCCAGGCTGTGCAAGGGCTATTTGACCAAGAAGGAGAGTGATGGGGTGCTACGCCAGATGACCTGGCCTCCACAGTCACCAGACCCGAACCCAATGGAGATGGTTTGGGGTGAGCTGGACCGCAGAGTGAAGGCAAAAGGGCCAACAAGTGCTAAGCATCTGTAGCGTCGGCGTCCCTGCCTCCTGCTAGGCAGGGACGCCTTTCCCCTCACCTCTCCGCTCCGTGCCCGGCGTCCTCCTCCCGCTCTGCTGGCAGCGCGCGCTGCTTCCAGGTCACTGTGCTTAGGGCGCGCGCGCTCCCTCTCTCTTTAAGGGGCCGCGCACGCCGTCCTAAGGAGTTCCCGGCCAATGGCCGGAGGATCTCACCATATATAGGCACCTCCTCCAAAATGGAGGTGCCCGAGCAATGTTGTTGCAAAGCCTTTCAACTCTGCTTCAGCCCTCAGGTCCCGTTGCCAGCTTGTTTTCCAGTGCTGTCTACCTGTTTGCAATCCTGCGGTCCGACAGTCTGCCTACCAGCATCTGCCAGTCTGTCTATGGATCAGTCCACCTGCGGACCAGGAAGTACCTGCCAGATACCTGCCTGATACCTGCCTGATACCTGTCTACCTGCTTGCAATCCTGCGGTCCGACAGTCTGCCTACCAGCATCTGCCAGTCTGTCTATGGATCAGTCCGCCCGCGGACCAGGAAGCACCTGTCAGATACCTGCCAGCCTGTCCAGAGACTCTTACCCGCTCACCTGGGAGCGCTCACCTGCTAGCCTACCTGGAGGCTTAGCCGTCACTTGCTGTGACCACCTGCCTGTCCAGAGACTCTTACCCTGCTGTCACTTGCTGTGACCACCTGCCTGTCCAGAGACTCTTATCCTGCTGTCACTTGCCGTGACCACCTGCCAGTCGAGAGACTCTTACCCTGCTGTCACTTGCCGTGACCACCCGCCTGTCTAGAGACTCTTATCCTGCTGTCACTTGCCGTGACCCCTCGCCTGTCAAGAGACTGTCCCCGTCACTTGCCGTGACCTCCTGCCCTTCTACCCAGAGACTGTCCCTGTCACTTGACGTGACTGCCTGCCTGCTTTCCCTGGGAGCCATCCGCTTCCTTACAAGGACTGCCCCTTTGTATAGTAGCTCAGAGGTTCCACCTCCCAGACCCGTTACAGTTTGCTCGCGCCATGGAACCCGGTGGCACCCAAACTCCCTCGCTCTCGGACCTATGCCATGAACTGTCCCGTCAGAGGTCCCAACAGGAGTCCATCCTGAGCCACCTGCGTAGTGTTAACTCCCGCTTGGACACACTGACTACCTCTTCGGGACCTGCTTCCAGTCGCACGACTCCTACCCCGGCAGCGTCGCTGCCCATCAATACCATGGCATCCCTTCCTGGTCCCCGCCTTTCCGCCCCGCCTCGTTTTAGTGGAGATCCCAGTCAGGCACGGGGCTTCATTAACCAGTGCACCCTGCACTTCGAACTTTTGGCATGCCAGTTCACCACTGACCGAGCCAAGGTGGCCTTCATCATGTCCCATCTCACTGGGGAGGCACTGGCTTGGCTAAATCCTCTATGGGAGAGAGGAGACCCCCTGGTATCCAACCTGCCAGCCTTTCTCACGGCCTTCCGGAAAGTCTTCGATGAACCAGGACGAAAGACCTCATCCGCCTCATCTCTGCTACGCCTCCGTCAAGGGAGTCTCACCGTGGGCCAATATGCCATACGGTTCCGTACCCTTGCTTCCGAGCTTGCCTGGGATAATGAGGCACTGGTTTCCGTCTTCTGGGAGGGCCTATCCAGCCGGATTAAAGATGAACTTGCCGGTCGGGACATTCCTACCACTCTCGATGACTTAGTAACACTTGCCACCCGGATTGACATCCGGTTCCAGGAGCGCACCAAAGAGGTCACCCGTGAGAGGAGGTTTCCACGCCTTGCTCCTACTTTTCTGAATCCCGTCTCTTCCTCTGTAACTCCCCGGGCGCACTCGCCAGAGCCCATGCAGGTCAACCAAACCAAGATGGTCAAAACCCGTCAAGAGTCTCGCCGTGCCGAGGGGAGCTGTTTCTACTGCGGTAGTAAGGAGCACCGGATCCGTTCCTGCCCGGAGAGGTCGGGAAACGCCTGTGTCTAGGATCGCTCAGAGAGGTCATCCTAGACAAAAATAAATCCTCTCCTTCTCTGATGCTGTCGGTCTCTATCATCTGCGGGGAGAACCGTTTCTTTGAACTTGCTCAACTTGATTCTGGAGCTGCCGGAAATCTTATTTCTCAGTCCCTGGTAGAGAAATACCGCATTCCCACCAAACCTCTGGCTGTACCCTTATCTGTCGCCTCCGTGGATGGGGGTCTCTTACCGCATCCCATCCAACTCATCACCGAATCCATAACTCTGCAGGTGGGAATGCTGCACTCTGAGAGCATCTTCTTCCATGTTCTGCCTGGACTCTCTCACGCCCTCTTGCTAGGCCTACCTTGGCTCCAGAGACATGCACCCGTGCTTGATTGGCAGACCGGAGAGGTCCTTCGCTGGGGACAGGACTGCCATAAGACTTGTTTAGTTCCCGTTCGTCCTGCCCGTCCTTCTCCTACCCCAGCCAATCTACCCAGCCTACCGGTTCCCTATTAGTCTTATGCGGACGTCTTTAACTAAAGAGAAGCAGAGACATTACCCCCTCATAGACCATACGATTGCCCAATCGACCTGATACCCGGCGCTACTCCTCCCCGTGGGCGTATTTACCCTTTGTCCGCTGCTGAAACCCGGTCCATGTCTGAATATATCGAGGAGAATCTGGCCCAGGGATTTATCCGGATATCTACCTCCCCGGCGGGAGCAGGCTTCTTCTTCGTCAAAAAAAAAGACGGCTCACTCCGTCCCTGTATAGACTATAGAGGCCTTAACCAGATCACGGTGAAAAATAAATACCCCCTTCCGCTCATTCCTGAATTATTTGACCGTCTGAGGGGTGCTAGAATCTTCACCAAGCTGGATCTCCGTGGGGCTTATAACCTGGTCCGTATCCGTCAGGGGGATGAATGAAAGACGGCATTCAACACCCGGGACGGCCACTATGAATACCTCATAATGCCCTTCGGTCTCTGTAATGCTCCCGCCGTCTTTCAAGAGTTGGTCAATGACATCTTCCGTGACCTTCTCTACTCCTGCGTGGTGGTGTACCTGGACGACATCTTGGTCTTCTCTACGGATCTTCCCACACACCGGAGGGACGTTCGTCAGGTCCTGCTCAGGCTCAGGGAGAACCACCTCTACGCAAAATATGAGAAGTGCCTCTTTGAGCAGACCTCACTTCCGTTTCTGGGCTACATAATCTCTCAGACCGGCCTACGAATGGATCCTGAGAAACTGTCTGCCACCAGAAGTGGACCCGACCGGAGGGGTTGAAGGCTATTCAGTGGTTCCTGGGCTTCGCCAACTACTATCGCCTCTTCATTCCGCACTTCTCTTCCCGGACTGCCCCTATCTCTGCGCTCACCCGTAAGTAGTGTTGAGCCACCCCCGTAGTGTTCGAGTTCGGTTCGGTTCGTCGAACACCCGTGTGTTCGCCGAACTGTTCGTCGAACTGTTCGTCGAACACCTTCGAACACCGTTAAAACCAATGGCAGGCAAACAAAAACACATAGAAACACATAGAAAACACCTTCAAAGGTGTCCAAAAGCTGACAAACTGCTCAGAAGACACAACTAACACATGGAAAAGTGACAAGTACATATAGTCATGCGAAAAGAAAAGAGGTGGAGGAGTAAAAGGAGGGGGAGACACAGATATAGGCATGTCATGCCCTTCTAAAATCCAAAAAGTGAGAAGCCGAGACGGCCAGTCCGCTCCTGCCCGTGCCACCTCCGTGTCGCCGGGTTTGTGCCAGAGCCGCGGTGAACCCTGACGGCCAGCCCCCCTCTCCCAATACTGGTGCCTGTCCGCTGGTGGGTCGAGAGAGCCCCCCTGTGGTGGAGGCAGCTCTAAGCTTTTTAATTTAAATTGTCCCTCTAATTTGAATGAATACACTTTAAATCCATTTACAAGGATCTATTGGAGGGCAAGTCTCATGCCAGCAGCCGCGTAATTCCAGCTCCAGTAGCGTCCACTAAAGCTGCTGCAGTTAAAAAGCTTTTATAAGGATCGAGCTCGGCTGTCCACCGCAAGGCATCCTAGTGCCAGTCCCAGCCCCTATGCCTTGGGGTGCCTCCTGATGCTCTTCACTAAGTATCCCGTGGTCCCGAAGCATTTCCTTTGAAAAAATTAAGTGTCCAAACTACAGGTGGTGTAGCTTGCTTAACAGCCGGGATAATCCGCTGACTAGCAGACACTGCTACTAGGCACAAAGTATTTCCTGGGCTAGATGCAGTTAAAAATTTGTAAGTAGATACTCTCGTTGGATGCTGAGAAAGCATTCCATAGAGTCTCCTGGCACGCCATATATGATTCTCTTAAAAAGCTTGGGGTAGGGGTCTAGGGGACCCTTTTATAGCCAAAATCACGGCCCTGTATCACAATACGTCACCTAGGCTGAAGATAAATGGAACTGTAGCACCGAGGGCTCGGTTGCTACAGACGTATTGCACCTCACCCAGAGGTGTGATATCTCACTCTCAGATAAGGATGGAGTGTGGATCAGGACCCGACACCTGCATGCATTACACCACATTGCCGTGGGGCAGGGCGACCAATATGCCCCTGAGATGGGCACGACAGTCCCTGTCCCTGGCTGGAGTGGGGGGAGGGAACACTGAGGAAGGGGAACCCTGCAGTGCAGGAGCAGGGAGGAAGCAGTTCCTGGGTGCATTGAGAAGGGAGTATAAAAGGTGGGCACCATCTTAGTTCAGTGCAGAGAAGTCTGAGCAGAAGTGGCAGGGAGCAGGGGCTCTGCATGAGCTCTGCTCCGGAGGCGGGCCTAGTAACAGAGGCCCAGGCCTGCAAGAGGGAGAAGGAAGGAAGAGGAGCGGAGAAGGCTCCAGGAACGAGGAATGAAGGGATCCCAGGGGTGCGGACGGGCGAGTCGCCACCGCACGCCCGAATCCACCTGCGTGGAGGGGTCAGGCCAAAGGGGGAGACCGGTCCCCGAACTAGTGGAGGCAGGAAACGACCCTCAGCTAGAAACCGGAGGCTCTGACATTTTATGTGGCGCAGCCCCTTGCTCCACCCGCTAGGAAGGCACCACATAGGGTCAGGGAAACTGGCGCCAAGTTTACCAAGAGGAGGCCCGAGGCAGCCGGACAGAAGTGTTGGTAAGAAAGGCCAGACAAAGGACACACAAAGGGGGTCCTGTGAAGCGCTCCAAAGTTATCTGGGAGTTGTCTGAGCCCCTCACCTGGTGAGCACAGTACGACGTGGGCAGCCGTTACCTGCAGACGTGGTCTGGATAATAAGAACTGTGAGTAAAGGCCCTGAACTGCATCACTGACTCCGTGTCGTTACTGCTGCTGCCCTGCACCATCACCCCCATCCTCCGCATACACTGCCCTGAGGCTATACTCCTCCCGTGGGGAGTTATGCTACGCTCTGCTGCACCCACAACACCAGCCTTAGCGGTCTGCCCTGTAGCGGCGGTTCACTCTGACCGCAATCCACGGGTGGCGTAGTCGGACATTTAAACATCAAAACCACATAAATAGTTCCGCCACTGGTTTGACCGCCCTGAGCCACGGATTCGGATCGCCGCCACGAAGACTACAACCACCAGCATCCACCAAAAAGGGTCCGGCTCCGGGTGTCCCAAGGCCCAGGGGGTGCGTCAGAACATTTTCATCACCTTTCACAATCACCAATGGGACAAGGCAGGGATGTCCTCTGTCCCCTCTCTTATACATCCTAGTGACGGAGCACCTGCTCTCATCAATTCGCCATAACCCCAATATTAGGTGGATTGAGGTGGGAGGCACCGAGTACAAGTGCTCTCTATTTGCTGATGATGTCCTAGTATTTATCACTCAATCACATATATCCATCCCTGCTGTTATGGCTGAAATAGATCACTTTGTTACATGGTAAAATTTTAAAATCAATGCAGCGAAGTCTGAGGCCCTCGATGTCTCCCTCCCTAAATCCATATAGGATTCCATCCAGTCCAACTTTCCCTTTGCCTGGCCCTCACAGGGTATCAAATACTTAGGAATTCCTATTCATAGAGACCTCTCCCATCTATGTTATCTTAATTTTGGGCCCTTTATTGAACAATTCCATACAGACCACGGTTGGCAAGTTAGAACTGTAAGATTCACTACGTGAACCACTGGTGTTTTGTGGAAAAGCACGTGTACACCGCGTTCCAAATTATTATGCAAAAAGTGTTTAGGAGTGATAAGGGAAGAATTTGTTTGTTTGTCAGTTAAACTCATTGATGGTGATGTGTGTCAGGGCTCTTTATATCACTGTAAGCAATTGCAGACACCTGTGCTAATTAGTTTGGCAGGTGTGTCCAATGAAAGGCAAGACTACTTAAGAAGGCTCTCTCACATTATTAAGCAGCCTACATTTTCTGCCAAAATGGGAAAGAAAAAGGATGTGTCGGCTGCTGAGAAGCAACAAATTGTGGAGTGTTTAGGTCAAGGCATGACTACAATCAACATTGTGCGATGATCAGGATGAAGTGTCTTGGCAATCAAGAAGTATGTAGCTGATTCACAGTACACACGTGTGCGTGCTGATAAGGGCAAATTGAGGACTCTTTCCTACAGGCAATTACGTCAGGTTGAAAGAGCAGCGGCAAAAAAGCCTTGTCATAGCAGCAGACAAGTTTTTGAAGCTGCTTGTGCCTCCAACGTCCCCTGAACAACAAGATGCAGGGTCCTTCAGAGGTTTGCAGCTGTGCATATGCCATCCTGTCGACCTCCTCTATCCACTTCACACAAGCAGAAACGGCTCCAGTGGGCCAAACATTACATGAAGACTGATTTCAAAACTGTTTTGTTCACGGATGAGTGCCGTGCAGCGCTCGATGGTCCAGATGAATGGAGTGGAGGATGGCTGGTTGATGGACACCCCACGCAAACACGGCTACAGCGCCAACAAGGAGGAGGTGGAGTAATGTTTTGGGCTGGAATCATGGGGAGAGAGATTGTCGGCCCCTTTAGGATCCCTGAAGGCGCTAAAGATGAACTCCATAATGTATGTGGATTTTCTCAAACAGCACTTCCTGCCATGGTTCAAGAAGAAGAACCGTGTATTTCACAGCAAGATCATTTTTCTGCATGATAATGCACCATCTCATGCTGCACATAAAACATCTGCATCTCTGGCTGATATGGGCATAAAAGGGGACAAACTTATGGTGTGACCCCCATGCTCCCCTGACCTCTACCCCATTCAGAACCTTTGGAGCATCATTAAAAGGAGTGTCTATGATGGCGGGAGGCAGTTCACATCTAAGCAACAGCTCTGGGAGGGTATTCTGTCCTCATGCAAAACAATTGAAGCAGAAACCATCCAAAACCTGACAAATTCAATGGACGAGAGAGTTCAGAAGCTCCTTTCGAACAAGGGGTCCTATGTGAAAATGTAACATCACCTAGAATAAAGTTTTGAGTTGAAAACTGTTTGATTTCAGTTTCTAACAACCTGCTAATGCTTATAATTTCAAAAATGACCATTTTTTTGGTCTTTATTAAAATGAAAAGGTTGATCGAAAAGTTTGGGGGATCTAAGAGTGTGGCAACCCAGTAGTCATGATTACTTCGAATTCTGACAATATGAGGGTCATGCTGCAGGTAGTGCAGCAAGAAGGCACTTATGTGTCTTGCGCATCTCGGAGCCCCAAAATTATTTTCCGGGCTAGATGCAGCTAAAAATTATTTTTAATTTTAAATCTGGTGAAGCTTTAGTATAGATGGCCTAATAGGATCAGTGCTGCACACTGCTACAAAGCCCAAATTATTTTCCAGTCAAGATACAGATAAACATGATTAGTAATTTGAAAGCTTAAAACGGTTGGTAGGGTGATTTTAACCAATCATCAAGCTTTTACTCTCCCCAGGATGACACAGGGGTAGAAAAGTCGTTTCGGATCCATGATTTGTTCATCTTTATGAACGTGAGTCTGTCTACATTATCAGTGGAGAGCCGCGTGCGCTTATCTGTCAGCACACCACCAGCAGCGCTGAACACACGTTCAGACAGAACGCTGGCTGCGGGGCATGACAAGATCTCCAAGGCGTAAGTGGCTAGCTCCGGCCATTTATCCAGATTGGAAGCCCAAAAAGAGCAAGGGTCCAGTGACACAGTCGTGGCTTCAATGTTTACTTGGAGATACTCCTGTACCATCGTCTCTAGGCGTTGACTATGTGTCAGACTTCTTGTCTCCTGTGGCCTTGCAAAGGATGGGCTAAAAAAGTGGTGAAATGATTCCGCAAAATTGATGTTACCAGCAGATACTGTGGTTCTGTTACGGTTTGAGTGCTGAACACTTGACGGTCCCACGGTTGGCAAGTTGGAACTGTGAGATTCACTACGTGCACCACTGGTATTTTGTGGAAAAGCACATGTAAGATTCTGCAACAGTCTCTGCTGATACTCCTGCATGCGTGCATCCCTTTCTATGGCAGGAATAATTTCTGCAAATTTACTTTTGTACCGGGGATCTAACAGTGTGGCAACCCAGTAGTCAGGATTATTTCTAATTCTCACAATTCGAGGGTCATGTTGCAGGTAGTGCAGCAAGAAGGCACTCATGTGTGTTGCGCATCCAGGAGCACCAAGTCCCTGTTGTGTTGGTGGCGAGGTAGCAATCATGCTTCCTTCCTCTGTCCTCTCCCCCCAACCTCGCACAACAGAAATGTGATCAAGGTCTCCCTCATCTGATGAGTCTTCCATCAGTTCGTCCTCCACTTCTTCCTGGGCTCCTGCACCTTCCTCACTAGTTTGGCTGCTACCATGCGCCCTGGTAAAATCATCTCCCCCACCCTCACATGCCTGCCGCCTTGGTGCTGCCGACCGTCTGGACCTTGCAGATGTTAGCCCTTCCGCATACAACTCCTCCTCCTCTACTTCCTCCACCTCCTCTTGTGCCACCACCTGACTCCGAATTCTGTTTAACATGTGCTCCAGCATGTAAATCACCGGAATAGTCATGCTGATAATGGCATCGTCAGCACTAAACATCTTCGTCGCCATTTCAAAACTGTGCAGAAGGGTGCATAGGTCCCTGATCTGAGACCACTCCTCCAGCGTGATTTGCCCCACCTCTGAATCTCGTTGGCCCAGGCTATACGTCAGAACGTATTGCACCAGGGCTTGTCGGTGCTGCCACAGTCGCTGCAACATGTGCAGAGTTGAATTCCACCGGGTAGGCACATCGCATTTTAGCCGGTGAAGTGGCAGGCCCAACGACTTCTGTAGAGATGTAAGTCGCTGAGCTGCGGGATGCGAACGGCGGAAGTGAGCACACAGCGACCGTGCCCTCTGCAGAAGGCCATCTAGTCTGGGATAGTGGGCTAAAAATTGCTGGACAACCAGGTTCAACACGTGAGCCATACAAGGCACGTGTGTGACATTGCCCCGGCGAAGGGCCGCACCCAGGTTTGCAGCATTGTCGCACACGGCCTTCCCTGGTTTCAGGTCCAGTGGAGACAACCATTCATGAAATTGGTTCTCCAGAGCTGACCACAACTCCTCAGCTGTGTGACTCACATTTCCCAGACATTTCAATGTAAAAACCGCCTGATGACGTTGAGCCCTACTGCCAGCATAGTAAGGAGGTGTGCAGGATCCCTTCTGCGCAGTTAGAAAGCTTGTGGCATGACCAGACAGGCTTTGGGTGCAGGTGGAAGACCGAGAGGAGGTTGAGGAGGCAGAAGCAGTGGAGGAAAAATGACATAAAGAGGATTGACGCACAACTCGTGGGGACGGCAAGACTTGGACAGCAGCCCCTTGTCCTGCTGTCACCATAGTTACCCAGTGCCCAGTCAGCGACATGTAACGCCCCTGTCCATGCCTACTCGTCCAAGTGTCTGTGGTGAAATGCACCCTGTCACACACAGAGTTTCTCAAAGAAGCGGTGATGTTGTGTGCGACATGCTGGTGGAGCGCAGGCACACCTTTCTTTGAGAAGTAGTGCCGACTGGGCATCTGGTACTGGGGCACTGCGACGGACATAAGGTCTCGAAAATCCTCTGTGTCCACCAGGCGGAAAGGCAGCATTTCTGTAGCCAAGAGCTTGCAGATGGTGAAATTCAACCTCTTAGCTTTCTCATGGCTAGGAGGAAATGGTCTTTTACTTGTCCACATCTGAGGGACCGAGGGCTGGCTATTGTGCTTAGACGGGGTTGATAAGGGTGTCCTCGGCAAACTGCCGGTCTGTGAGGAAGATGCAGGCGGACATGTTAGGTTGCCTTGATCCAAAGGTGGTGCTATCGATGTCGGACAGCGCTCAAGACCAGCTGGTGTTACCACCTCCAAAGAAAATGATGACCTGCCAATCACGCTGGCTGTTGCGGGTAAAGAGGTGGCAGGTCTGCGCCCCAAAACAGGTGTGACTGCTGTCCCCCCAGTCACAGAGGATGAAGAGGCCGCGGATGCACAAGATATGGCAGACGGTGGTTGGCCCGGCCGGCTAGACCGCATTGTAGCACACTGAGCTTCCCACTGCAACTTATGCTTCATGTCCATGTGCCGGTTCATGCATGAAGTACTCAAACTATGTATTTTTTGGCCTCTACTTAGCTTTTGCTGACAAATGTTACAGATAACACGAGTTGGGTCATCTTTATCGATCTGAAAAAATGCCCAGGCTATGCAAGGCTTAGCACCCATGCGACCTGAAGAGCCACCACGACTTGTGGTGAGAGGCAGAGTTGTGTTTGAGGATGCAGTTGTTGACGTGCTTCCAGTACTACGTCTCTGTCCAGGAAGGCGCAACCTGACCTCGTCGTCACTAGCATCTTCCTCCACCTCCTCTGCTGACCTCATCTCTTGGCTGACTGTGGGTTGACAGTAAGTGGGATCTCCGACCTCATCATCATCACCCTGTGCGTTATCACACCCGTCGTCCTCAGAGCCAACCTGTTCCTGCCCTGACAAAAAACTAAAGTTGTCGCTCCAATCAGGTATTTGAGTCTTATCATCGTCTTCCTCATTGTCTCCACCAACAGGAGTTACAGTTTGGGAATGAGGGTCTACATTATGGTCAGAACCTTCTGCGTCTGGTCCTGGATCCGACTCATAAAGATTCTGGGCATCAGTGCAGATCATTTCCTCGTCTGGATTCACAGAAGCGCTGGAGTCGACCTCTGATTCCCAGGCTATAGTATGAGTAAACAGCTCTGCAGACTCAACCATCTGTTCTACCTCATACTCAGACGGGCAGCTGGAGATTTGGGAGCTGTGAGGAAGCAAGTGCGATTTGGGTGACACCTTTGAGGACTGGAGTATTTGTGATGTTGAAGTTGATGTGGAGGAGAGCCCACTTAAAGGAGCACTTGATATCCGTTGAAGCACCTGCTGTTTTTGTGCCTCATCTGGAATTTGTAGCGATTGGCGTGGCCGTAAGAAAGGGATCTTATCACATTGTCCGCTAAAAGAAGTAGACATTTTAGTTTGGCTGGAAGATGGTCTTTCTTCTGCACCTACCCCACGGACACAACCTTTTTTCCCCTTCCCAACACGCCTATTCCCCTTTCCACCAGCAGCAGGCCTTTTTCCACTCATTTTGGTGGTTAACTAATTCACAACTCTGGAGTTGTTTGCACAAAAAAACAATGGATGGTAACCGAGCAGAGCTGAGTGGCCAAACTGTGGTATTAGGCCAAAACTATTGGCTGGGTTAGATGCAGAAAAAAATTATTTTTAATTTGCAACCTGATGGAGGTCAGTATAGATGGACTAATAGACCAAGTCCCACACACCGCTAGAAGCCCAAATATTTTTTCAGAGCTAGATGCAGAAATTTTTTTTATTCAATTTGCAACCTGATGGAGGTCAGTATAGATGGACTAATAGACCAAGTCCCACACACTGCTAGAAGCCCAAATATTTTTTCAGAGCTAGATGCAGAAAAAAAATATTTTTAATTTGCAACCTGATGGAGGTCAGTATAGATGGACTAATAGACCAAGTCCCACACACTGCTAGAAGCCCAAATATTTTTTCAGAGCTAGATGAAGAAAAAAATTATTTTTAATTTGCAACCTGATGGAGGTCAGTATAGATGGACTAATAGACCAAGTCCCACACACCGCTAGAAGCCCAAATATTTTTTCAGAGCTAGATGCAGAAAAAAATTATATTCAATTTGCAACCTGCTGGAGTTCAGTATAGAAGGACTAATAGAACAAGTCCCACACACTGCTAGAAGCCCAAATATTTTTTCAGAGCTAAATGAAGAAAAAAATTATTTTTAATTTGCAACCTGATGGAGGTCAGTATAGATGGACTAATAGACCAAGTCCCACACACTGCTAGAAGCCCAAATATTTTTTCAGAGCTAGATGCAGAAAAAAATTATATTCAGTTTGCAACCTGATGGAGGTCAGTATAGATGGACTAATAGAATGATGCTATGCCCAAAAGATTTTACTTCACTAGGTGCAGTAAAAAAATTGGTATTCTATACACAGGTGGTATATCTTGCAACACAGATAGGCTACTCCACTGACTAACACACTGTGCAATAGGCCAAAAAGGATTAGCTTTGCTAGATTCAGCCAAATGCTGTGAAAAAAACTTGCACAGCACTGGCACAGACCTGCCTGGCAAAAACTGATAGGAACTGATGTAACCTAGTCCTGAAAAGGACTCCAATTACAATTAGTCTTTACTCCCACAATCTATCTATTTAAGAGCACAGACCTGCCTGATAAAAGTCGTAGGAAATGCTGCAACCTAGTCCTTAAAAGGACTGCAATCACAACTATTCCCTACTCCCAAGCTATCTGTATATTTGTGCGAAAATTGGCTTGAAATTAACAAGGTATAGCGCACACAGCAACAGCGGTGCCGTCTAACACGCAGCTGCAGCAGTGAGAAAATGGTGGCGACGGGGAAAATGGCTTGGTCTTATAGGGCAAGGACATGTGACATACACTGCCAATCACACATGCCCTTGCTTGTGTGAAAAAAAGCACTTCGCTCCGTGTGTGCGCTGCTGATAGGCTGACAGATTGCACCTCCCCACTGCAAATGCGGGAAAGAGAAAAAAAAATGGAGATCTTCATTGTTCCTGCAGAGATCCATCCCCTGCCCCTCCCCCTGCCCCGCTGTACACTCAAACTGCGTATTAACATTAATTTTCATCATTGCTGAGAAAAAATCCAGTTATGATTTTGGTGCACGAACAGTTATCGAACATAACCTCGAACAGCCGAATTTTTCTCAAATTGTTCGTGTTCGCCGACCGGCTCGAACACCGCCCAAAACAGCTCGAATTTGAGATTGGCGAACAGTTCGAGTAGAACAACGCTCATCTCTACCCGTAAGGGCGCTAATCCCAAAGAATGGCCGCCCGAAGCAGAGGAGGCCTTCCTTTCCTTGAAACAAGCTTTCTCCTCCGCCCCTGTGCTGCATCGTCCGGACGGCAACAAACAATTCTTCCTAGAAGTAGACGCTTCCTCCTCCGGAGCCGGAGCGGTACTCACCCAAAAGTCGTCTTCCGGAAGAATGGTAACCTGCGGCTTCTTCTCCAAACTCTTCTCCTCTTCTGAGCGCAATTATTCTATAGGAGACCGAAAATTATTAGCCATTAAGCTGGCACTGGAGGAGTGGCGTTACCTGCTCGAGGGGGCTCTTCACCCGGTAATAATTTACACGGACCACAAGAACTTGGCTTACCTCCAGAGTGCCCAGAGACTTAACCCGCGCCAAGCCCGGTGGTCCTTGTTCTTCGCCCGCTTTGATTTCATTCTTCATTTTCGCCCGGCACACAAAAACATCAAAGCTGATGCCCTGTCCCGATCCTTTTTGGTCTCTGATCTAGAGGAGGAGCCTAAGCACATCATCGACCCCGCCAAAGTAATACAGGTGGCTCCCGTGAATCTAAATCGTCTTCCACCCGGTAAGACGTTCGTAACAGTACCTGATCGTGAGAAGGTCCTACACTGGGGACATTCGTCTAAGCTAGCTGGCCATGCTGGTCAGAAAAAGACCCTCCAGCTTATTACCCGGCATTACTGGTGGCCTACCCTGCACAAGGACGTAATAGACTTTGTTTCAGCCTTTGCGTCCTGCGCCCGCAACAAGGTTCCTAGACACCTGCCAGCCGGCCGCCTCCTGCCTCTTCCTGTACCTGCTGCCCCGTGGCAGCATATAGCCATGGACTTTATAACGGACCTCCCTGTCTCTGCCGGTTGTACGGTCATTTGGGTGGTCGCTGACCGCTTTTCTAAGATGGCTCACTTCATTCCCCTGCCGGGCCTCCCGTCTGCATCTGAGTTGGCTAAAGACTTTATCCATCATATGTTCCGTCTTCATGGTCTTCCTCTCCACATCGTATCTGATCGAGGAGTTCAGTTCACCTCTCGCTTCTGGCGAGCCATGTGTAAATTGCTGGGGGTCACCTTGGACTTCTGTTCTGCTTATCACCCACAGTCCAATGGTCAAGTAGAGCGGATCAACCAAATTTTAACCAGTTACCTCCGGCACTTTGTTAATGCTCACCATTCCGACTGGGTGGATCTTTTACCGTGGGCCGAATTTTCCTACAATAATCACGAGAGCGAATCTTCCTCCAAATCCCCGTTTTTTATAGTCTACGGTCAGCATCCTCGGATCCCGTTTGCCGTCTCCACCTCGGTGGACAATCCGGCTGCGGAATCTCTTGTTAGCGAATTTTCCTCCATTTGGGAAAGTACCAGATCTGCACTTCTTCAGTCATCCGAGCAGATGAAAAAACAGGCTGACAAAAGACGTCTGGATCCGCCACAATTCCGAGATAGTCTGGCTCTCGTCCAAATATGTCCGGCTCAAGATTCCTTCCTACAAGTTAGTAAGTTAGGGCCTCGATTCATCGGCCCAGTGGAGGTTATCAAACAAATCAACCCGGTGGCCAATAAATTGAAACTCCCGGCCAACTTGCGGATCCCTAACTCCTTCCATGTATCTCTCCTCAAACTCGTTGTACTTAACTCTTTTTCCAAGTCTACAGGTATGCCTCCTGCTCCGGTTTCTGCTGAAAACGAGTTTGAGGTAGAGAACATTCTGGCCACCAAATGGGTAAGAGGAAAGACCTTTTTTCTAGTGGATTGGAAGGGGTTTGGTCCTGAGGAGAGAACGTGGGAGCCCCGGGAGAACATCCATGCCCCGCTCATCCTTGATAAATTTCTCTCTGGCCTAAAAAAGGGCAGGCCTAAAGGGGGCGGTACTGTAGCGTCGGCGTCCCTGCCTCCTGCTAGGCAGGGACGCCGTTCCCCTCACCTCTCCGCTCCGTGCCCGGCGTCCTCCTCCCGCTCTGCTGGCAGCACGCGCTGCTTCCCGGTCACTGTGCTTAGGGCGCGCGCGAGCTCCCTCTCTCTTAAAGGGGCCGCGCGCGCCGTCCTAAGGAGTCCCCGGCCAATGGCCGGAGGATCTCACCATATATAGGCACCTCCTCCAAAATGGAGGTGCCCGAGCAATGTTGTTGCAAAGCCTTTCAACTCTGCTTCAGCCCTCAGGTCCCTTTGCCAGCTTGTTAGAATCATAGAATCATAGAATGGTAGAGTTGGAAGGGACCTCCTGGGTCATCTGGTCCAACCCCCTGCTCAAAGCAGGATTCACTAGATCATCTCAGACAGATGTCTGTCCAGCCTCTGTTTGAAGACGTCCATTGAAGGGGAACTCACCACCTCTCGTGGCAGCCTGTTCCACTCATTAATCACCCTAACTGTCAAAAAGTTTTTTCTAATATCTAATCTGTGTCTCCTCCCATTTAGTTTCATCCCATTGCTTCTAGTCTTTCCTTGTGCAAATGAGAATAAAGATGATCCTTCTACAATCTGACAGCCCTTGACATATTTGTAGACAGCTATTAAGTCTCCTCTCAGTCTTCTTTTTTGCAAGCTAAACATTCCCAAACACTGCAACCGTTCCTCATAGGACATGGTTTGCAGACTAGTCACCATTCTGGTCGCTCTTCTCTGAACTTGCTCCAGTTTGTCTATGTCTTTTTTAAAATGTGGTGCCCAAAACTGTACACAGTATTCCAGATGAGGTCTGACCAAAGAGGAGTAAAGACCGATAATGACTTCACGTGATCTAGACTGTATGCTTCTGTTAATACATCCCAGAATTGTATTTGCCTTTTTTGCTGCTGCATCACACTGTTGACTCATGTTCAGTCTATGATCTATTAGTATACCTAAGTCTTTTTCACATGTACTGTTGCTTAGCTCTATTCCTCCCATTCTGTATATGCTTTTTTCATTTTTATTGCCCAGATGTAGTACTTTGCATTTTTCCCTGTTAAAAAACATTCTGTTGGTTGCTGCCCACTGCTCCAGTTTATTTAGGTCTTTTTGAATCCTCTCTCTCTCTTCTCTAGTATTAGCTATCCCTCCTAGCTTTGTGTCATCAGCAAATTTAATCAGTTTACCCTCAATTCCTTCATCTAAATCATTGATAAAGATGTTGAACAATACAGGTCCCAGGACGGAGCCCTGTGGTACCCCACTTGAGACATTCATCCAGCTGGATGTGAAGCCATTTACAACCACCCTTTGAGTCCGATCACTAAGCCAGTTATGAATCCACCTAACAGTTGCCTGGTCCATTGCATACTTGGTCATTTTTTCAATAAGGATGGTGTGAGATACTTTGTCAAATGCTTTGCTGAAGTCAAGATATACTATATCTACAGCATTTCCCTGATCCACCCAGTCAGTGATTCTGTCATAGAAGGAAATTAAGTTAGTCTGACATGACTTGTTAGTTACAAACCCATGCTGACTCTGGTTAATCACTTCATTCTTATCCATGTACTTACATACATGTTGTTTAATAATTTGTTCAAAGATCTTTTCTGGTATAGAAGTCAGACTCACCGGCCTATAGTTCCCTGGGTCCACGTTCTTCCCCTTTTTGAAGATAGGAACAACATTTGCTCTTCTCCAGTCTTCTGGGACTTCTCCTGTTCTCCAAGAATTTTCAAAGATTATGGAGAGTGGTTCTAAAATTTCTTCTACGATCTCCTTCAGTACTCTGGGGTGTAATTCATCTCGACCTGGAGACTTGAACTCATTTATGTTAGCTAAATATTCCCTCACAATCTTTCTGTCTACAGATAACTTGGATTCCTCTATTCCTTTAAAAGGACAGTGAAGATCATTTTCTTTCTGAGAGAAAACAGATGCAAAATAGGAATTAAAAAGTTCGGCCTTCTCAACATCCTCTCTTACCATTTCTCCATTTTCATCCTGTTAAAATCCTATAGCATCTTTGACTTTTCTTTTACTTTTGACATACCCCCAAAATCCTTTTTTATTGCTTTTGACATCTCTTGCAAGCCTTAATTCATTGTCAGCTTTAGCTAACCTGATACGTGCCCTACAGGATCTGCAGACTGCATTATAATCTTCTTTAGATATGCCTCCCTCTTTCCATTTAATAAACATTTCTTTCTTTCTTTTTAGCATGTGTTTAAGTTCTGTGTTCATCCATCCTGGTTTCCTTAAATGCTTCCCATTCTTCCTACTTTTCGGGATTGTTAACGATTGTGCTTTGAGAATCTCATTTTTAAAAATTTCCCATCCTTCCTGGACATTTTTGTCCTTAAGGACATCCAGCCATTGGATCCCTCCTATTCTCTTTCTGAGTCTCTTAAAATCTGCCTTTCTAAAATCTAACCTTGAAGTTTGAGTCTTCACATGTCTTCCTCCTCTAGTTATCCAAAATTCTATAATAGCATGATCACTGCCTCCTAGGGTCACAGCCACCTTTACCTCCTCAACCATTTCCTCCCTGTTTATAAGGATTAGATCCAAAGTAGCAGATCCCCTTGTTTTCTCCCCTACCTTTTGGAAGATAAAGTTGTCAGCAAGAGAGGATAAGAATTTGCTTGACCTGTTAGTTTTACTTGAGAGAGATTCCCAACAAATGTCTGGATAGTTGAAATCTCCCATGACCACTACGTCATATTTTTTGGAGAACTTGGTCATTTGATACATAAAGAGTTCATCCATATCTTCAGCTTGCCCAGGTGGCCTGTAGTAAATGCCTACAATGGTGTCCTTTCCGTTGTTCTCTCCTTGTATTCTTACCCAAACAGTTTCCACAGAACTCCCAGTCTCTGAAGCTTCAATCTCTGTGCAGATATACGCTTTTCTAACATACAATGCAACACCTCCTCCTCGTTTATCAAGTCTGTTTCTTGCAAATAAGTTGTATCCTTTTAGCCTTTTATTCCAATCATGTGTATCGTCCCACCAAGTTTCAGTGATTCCAATGACATCATATTCCTTTTCCTGCATTAGTAGTTCCAATTCTCCTTGTTTGTTGCCCATGCTTTGTGCATTTGTATAAAAACATTTTAGTTTGTGATTGGTTTCTCTTCCTCCCATATTTTTATTATTTAAATTGTTTTGTCTTTGTTCTTCTTTTCCACTTCCAGTAGCAGAGATCTCAATAGTATTTGTCAGCTGTATGGCTTTTTCTGGCCTTTTGCTTCCCTTCCCACATTGTTCTAGTTTAAAGCTCTTCTGATGAGTGTAGCAAGGCGACTTCCAAATACATGTTTTCCAGTCTTCGTAAGGTGCACCCCATCTCTAGCAAGTAGTCCATCGTATAGGTAATTCATTCCGTGATCCAGAAATCCAAATCCTTGTTGACGGCACCATCGACGTAGCCAGTTGTTCACCTGTAGAATCTTATTCCACCTCATTGTTCCATGGCCATCCACTGGGAGGATGGATGAGAAGACCACCTGTGCTCCCAATTCTTTCACTTTCTTGCCTAAGTCTTCAAAGTCACTGCAGATGGTTTCCAGGTCCTTTCTTGCGGTGTCATTTGTCCCCACATGTATTAGCAGGAATGGGTAGTGATCTGTAGGTCTGAAGAGTCTTGATATCCTGTGAGACACATCTTTAATTTTTGCTCCTGGAAGACAGCACATTTCTCTTGAGGTTATGTCTGGTCTGCAGATAGCGGCCTCTGTTCCTCTTAACAGGGAATCCCCCATAACCACCACTCTCCGTTTTTTCTTCACAACATTCTTCGTTCTCCATCCAGGAGTATTCTGAGGGCTTACAAGGTTATTCATTGCTGGCAAAGTCTTATTTTGCTGTATTTCTTCATGGTTCTCCTGCGTGAGAGCCTGGTACTGGTTCCTGAGCAGTATGGGTGCTGACTGCCTCTCGATCCTCCTGCTTCTGTGGGTCACATGCTTCCATTCCTCTGTTTCGTCAGGTGCAGTTCGAATTTCTTCTCTTTCTGAATCATGAAGAGATAATTCTGCTCTGTCTAAGAACTCTTCACCTTCCTTAATGATTTTCAAGGTAGTTAACCTCTCTTCTAGATTTCGCAACTTTTCCTCCAACAGGGACACAAGCTTGCATTTCTGGCATGTGAAGTTTGGCTTTTCCACTGGCAAGTCTGTGAACATGTAGCAGGATATGCAGCTCACCAAATGACTCCTGGACTCTTCCATGTTCTTATTGTTAATGTTCTGAAAACAGTGAAAAAAGCTTAAAAAAAAAAGCTTCAAAATGCGGTTTACTGATGTCCTCTTTTCAGCTCCAACAGCCAAAATCCAGTGTTCTTTGAGCTCTCGGAGACTCTTCACTTACCCCAAAATGCAGTGGGAATATGCAAATTATCTCCTCAGGACTCCTCCCCTGGTTTACCGATGTCCTCTTTTCAGCTCCAACAGCCAAAATCCAGTGTTCTTTGAGCTCGCGGAGACTCTTCACTTACCCCAAAATGCAGTGGGAATATGCAAATTATCTCCTCAGGACTCCTCCCCTGGTTTACCGATGTCCTCTTTTCAGCTCCAACAGCCAAAATCCAGTGTTCTTTGAGCTCGCGGAGACTCTTCACTTACCCCAAAATGCAGTGGGAATATGCAAATTATCTCCTCAGGACTCCTCCCCTGGTTTACCGATGTCCTCTTTTCAGCTCCAACAGCTAAAATCCAGTGTTCTTTGAGCTCGCGGAGACTCTTCACTTACCCCAAAATGCAGTGGGAATATGCAAATTATCTCCTCAGGACTCCTCCCCTGGTTTACCGATGTCCTCTTTTCAGCTCCAACAGCCAAAATCCAGTGTTCTTTGAGCTCGCGGAGACTCTTCACTTACCCCAAAATGCAGTGGGAATATGCAAATTATCTCCTCAGGACTCCTCCCCTGGTTTACCGATGTCCTCTTTTCAGCTCCAACAGCCAAAATACAGTGTTCTTTGAGCTCACGGAGACTCTTCACTTACCCCAAAATGCAGTGGGAATATGCAAATTATCTCCTCAGGACTCCTCCCCTGGTTTACCGATGTCCTCTTTTCAGCTCCAACAGCCAAAATCCAGTGTTCTTTGAGCTCGCGGAGACTCTTCACTTACCCCAAAATGCAGTGGGAACATGCAAATTATCTCCTCAGGACTCCTCCCCTGGTTTACCGATGTCCTCTTTTCAGCTCCAACAGCCAAAATCCAGTGTTCTTTGAGCTCGCTGAGACTCTTTACTTACCCCAAAATGCAGTGGGAATATGCAAATTATCTCCTCAGGACTCCTCCCCTGGTTTACCGATGTCCTCTTTTCAGCTCCAACAGCCAAAATACAGTGTTCTTTGAGCTCGCGGAGACTCTTCACTTACCCCAAAATGCAGTGGGAATATGCAAATTATCTCCTCAGGACTCCTCCCCTGTTTTCCAGTGCTGTCTACCTGCTTGCAATCCTGCGGTCCGACAGTCTGCCTACCAGCATCTGCCAGTCTGTCTATGGATCATTCCGCCTGCGAACCAGGAAGTACCTGCCAGATACCTGCCTGATACCTGCCTGATACCTGTCTACCTGCTTGCAATCCTGCGGTCCGACAGTCTGCCTACCAGCTTCTGCAAGTCTGTCTATGGATCAGTCCGCCCGCGGACCAGGAAGCACCTGCCGGATACCTGCCTGATACCTGCCTGCCTGCCAGCCTGTCCAGAGACACTTACCCGCTCACCTGGGAGCGCTCACCTGCTATCCGCCTGCTAGCCTACCTGGAGGCTTAGCCGTCACTTGCTGTGACCACCTGCCTGTCCAGAGACTCTTACCCTGCTGTCACTTGTTGTGACCACCTGCCTGTCCAGAGACTCTTATCCTGCTGTTACTTGTTGTGACCACCTGCCTGTCCAGAGACTCTTATCCTGCTGTCATTTGCCGTGACCACCTGCCTGTCGAGAGACTCTTACCCTGCTGTCACTTGCCGTGACCACCCGCCTGTCTAGAGACTCTTATCCTGCTGTCACTTGCCGTGACCCCTCGCCTGTCAAGAGACTGTCCTCGTCACTTGCCGTGACCTCCTGCCCTTCTACCCAGAGACTGTCCCTGTCACTTGACGTGACTGCCTGCCTGCTTTCCCTGGGAGCCATCCGCTTCCTTACAAGGACTGCCCCTTTGTATAGTAGCTCAGAGGTTCCACCTCCCAGACGCGTTACAGCATCTCTGTGAACTCCTTCAAGATTGTTGGAAGACCATTTCCGGTGACTACCTCTTGAAGCTCATCAAGAGAATGCCAAGAGTGTGCAAAGCAGTCATCAAAGCAAAAGGTGGCTACTTTGAAGAACCTAGAATATAAGACATATTTTCAGTTGTTTCACACTTTTTTGTTAAGTATATAATTCCACATGTGTTACTTCATAGTTTTGATGCCTTCAGTGTGAATGTACGATTTTCATAGTCATGAAAATACAGAAAAATCTTTAAATGAGAAGGTGTGTCCAAACTTTTGGTCTGTACTGTATGCATTTTATTTTGTGAAATCTGATGACAGATCCACTTTAGGAGTCTTTCAGATGAGTGTTATATATGGTTGTTTGCTATCCGAATAAAAATCGGAGAGCATACTGACCAATGTAATTCAATGACAGTTTTTTACACGGACTATGTGTCTGGGGAAAAAAAAATTGCAGTGTGTGTTATTCTGTTCCATATATTGTATGGGACTTGCCCAGTCAGATCAAAAATCAGATCCAATACGGAACATCCTATTTTTACGGAGACATTGCCATTATTAACCTGGGATACTGCATTCCAGATCTAGGCCACATGCGGCTCTCCGGCTCTTCCAGAGCGGCCCGCGAATCAGGACTGCCAAAGGGCTAGATACAGTAGTGGCACCCACACCCTCAGCCCAGCGTCTCGCTGTCACTGGTATCTGCATCCTCGGGATGCAGAGAACGGTGAATACAATGATTGAACAGAGAGCCATCAGCTCCCTCTTCCATTATTGATCCTATGCGTTTGAGAGCACAACAGTCACGATGACATCACTACATCACTTCAGCTGTCCCTCAGTACACAGCACAGACTGGAGCAGCGAGGGAACGGGGTTAGGTGAGTAGCTGCTTTTTTCCTTATTGACAGTACATTGAGGGAAACATAGAACAGTGTCGTAAGGGGCGTGCGTGGGGACATAATGCTGTGCCCTAAAGGGCATGTGCAGGGACATAATATAGTGCCCTAAGGGGGCTGTGAGGGGATATAATACTGTTCCCTAAGGGGGACTGTGTGAGGACATCATACTGCATGGAGGTCTGTGTTGGGACATCATACTGTGTTGGGGGCTTTGAGGGACATCATACTGTGTAGGGACAGCATACTGTTTGAGGGCGCTGTGTGGGAGCTGTTAATCAAGATACAAGGGCTGAATAACAGGAGCGGACTTATTTGCTGCTTTATATAAACTTTAGAAAAAGCAGTAAATGATATGGTTTTGAATATCTGCTACAGGTAAGAATACATGTTATAATAAGCCCTATCATAACATGTATTAACATTGGCAGCTAGCCACCAGACTTAATTCTGCAGAGCAGACTAAAGTTTGGCTGATTGTTTTGTGGCGCCCCTGAGGGTTCAGTCGCCATAGAGGTACTGCATCTCACCCAGAGGTGTGGTATCTCACTCTCAGGTAAGGAAGGAGTACTGCCTGGGACCCTAACACCTGCATCCAACACTACACTACTCCACACCATCAGGAGGGGCAAGATGCGTTGCTTCCCTGCTGAGCCCTGTCCCTGGCTTGAGTGGGGGGAACAAAAGTAGGGGGAACCATGTAATGGGTGTGGGTGGAGGAAATAAATCAGGGGAGCACTTGTTAGGAATAGTATAAAGAGGGAAGCCATCTTGGGAGTTGAGTTCAGTCAGGGGAGGAGAGTGAGAGGAGCAGGAGCTCTGTAGGAGCTCTGCTCAGGAGGAGGGCCTGGCCAGAGAGGCCAAAAACTGAAGAGAGAGAGGAGCAGGAGAAAGGCTCCAGGAACGTAGAAGGGACCCCAGGGGTACGGGTAGTGCTTTAGGCCGCCCGTACACCTGAATCTGCCAGGAGGTGGAGGGGTCAGGTCGCACAGCGGAGTTCTTTAAGCCTCAACTAGGAAACCGGAGGCTGCAGTATTTCAGATACTGCAGCCACAAGCCACATCTGTCTCACCAAGAAGGTGGCCATAAGGGACCCAGGGGACAGAGAAGACGTCGCCCGGCAAGGTCCGCTTTCACTGGATTGGGACACTAGGTGTGAAGTGCAGGGAGACGGCCGGAAGGAACACACAGAAGGGGGTCCTGTTATGTACTCCGGAGGTACCTGAGGGTTGGCTGAGCCCCTGCCCGGTGAACGTAGCACGACGTGGGAAGTTATGATCTGCAGTTGTAACCAGGAGCAAAGTGAGAACTGTGAGTAAATCCGGAAGACTGCACCCCACCGTCTCTGTCAATTATTACTGCTGCGCCATCACCCCCCCTGCACTACACTGCAACTGTATATAAAAACTATAATCCCCTATCTCAAATTCCCCTTTTATTGACGGACCGGGTCACTGCCACTGTGACATCTCCGCTAGCAACGACCGGCCCGGCTACCGAGTACCCCACGGCCCTGGGGAGGCGCGTCATCTTCGGTCCTCTGCAATAGTCACGGTCTCGTGTGGCCCTTTGGGAAAATTAATTGCCCACCCCTGCTGTATTCGATCAAGTACATTTTAAAATATTAATGTATAAATACAGATGCCACACGAATTCCACATGGATATCACATGGACATAAAAAAAGGACACATGGATGGCACACAGATGTCCTATAGATATTAAAATTGGACATACGGATGAAAATTATCCAAGTTTCTGGATGAAAATCAGATGATTTTTCATACGTTAATCTGACCCCGACCTTAGAGTAATGGAAGCACAAGATGAGGTTAGATCCACCCTGCTTCTTTAAAGATAAAGTGATTGTCTAAATGACCCCTTTAACAAAAGTACTGAGCTTCTCTCTTATTAACGTATCAGCAAGGAAAGATCAGGAATCTTACATTCTAAAATTTGTGTTGGGGTAAAGGACCTTACACTTTTGATATTTGCCATTGGGCACCTTTCCTCTGAGCAGGTCTTGTTAATCACTGAGTACCGGGAAGGAGCATCGTAAGAACCCAAATACCACTGAGGACAGAGAGCTGTGATGGAGGATAAAGACAAGGTGAGTATAACATATTTCAGTTTTTGTAACTTCATCCCTCTCCTCCATTTATCATGCTTTGGGGTTTGGAGAGACCTCAGAATAATAAACATCACGGTATTCAGGTCACTTTCGCTTTGACCCAATTTTAATCGTACTGAATGGAGTGACTCTCTGGAGATTTGTTCATCTCTAATTACAAATAATTCACACTCACTTTGAGGGCTCGTTCACACTACTGTATGTTCGGTCCAAATGCAAAAAAACGGACAGCACTCAGATCAATGTTATTCAGTGGGGCACTTCAGATGAGCATTTTTTTTCTACTGTCCGAATCTACATGTGCAAAAAAAAATCGTAGCAGGCACTAGTTACTTGTGTAAATCGGATGAGTCTATGGGTGCACAAAAAAAATCGAGAGCCGCAGTATAGCATCTGTTTTTTTACAGATACATTGCATTTCTATAATATAGGAAACTGTAAATGGTCTTGTAAGTGACTTTTAGCTTCTGTTGCAAAAAAATGGATTGCACACGGATGACAAGTAAAAAAAAAATAGTCTGGATGAAACAATTTGTTATACGCTCCCTAATGGAGCTGAGCTGGAAAACCAAACACAACCCAAATCTTTTATAAGACCTATAACCACTTTTTATCTTGACTATTGGTAGTTAGAAAAATGTAGCCATGCTGAAACTGCTGCCGATAAAATAATATATATATATCAATTCAACCCACGCGTTTTTCTGCATGTAAGCCAAATCCGGACCTAACAAGTGTATAGGAGGAGATACAGCAGCTTGCTCATTTCCAGTTCTACATCAACTATACAAATTTGTATTATCTTTCTGCTTTTCTCATTCTCCCCTTCAGCATTAGGAAGTTAAGTGTAGGAGATAAAGACTGCGGCACATCAAGCCTCGCCTCAGGACCTGCGTCTTTTTCTGTATTACTGTTACATAATTTTTCCGATGCTGGCAGCGCTTCAGCAGAATCTGAAACTTGTTTTATCTAATATGGAAGGGGATAAGGAAGATACATTATGGCAAGATCAGCTCCAGAAATAATATGTTTCTTGTACAAATCTGTTTCTGGTTCAGTGAAAATATACATTCAGTGTGAAGGCAGACATGCTGTTGACTCGCCCAGGGGGATGGGGACGACTCGGTACCCGGGCCTTTGCCTGGCCTTTGGGGATGTCGCAGCGGTCGGCTCCCGGGCCCGTACCCTGGGGTCAGTCTTTAAAAGGGGATTGTTTGTTAATTTTATGAAAGTTCGTGACGCCACCTGTGGTTTCTGGTGAGAAGTCCACTGAGGCCGGTGTTAAGGCAGCTCGATGGTATAGCTCCCCACAGGTGGAGCTAGGTCTCAGGGCAGCGTACGGAGAGGGGGATGCAGGACAGGCGAGACCCAGCCGGGTCAGAGCAAGAAAGGGGACGGACACGGTAGTCACTTCAGTACCTTTTACTGGTGGTAGTTCAGGCACATCCCAGAGCACTGTAGGGTGAAGGGTGCATATCAGGATCCAGGATCCTCCCCAATGAGCGGGTGTGGGGCCTCCTCTTTCTTGCCTCTGCGTAGTAAGTTTCTGACCTGCCTGAAGCTAGGCCTAACTTTATCTCTGTCCTGCACCGGCTGACGTTGTGGTAGGGCCTTCTCTTGGAGTGCACGCTCCCAGTTTACGGGGCCTATGTGTCTCCTGGCTCTGTTACGTATAAGCTCTCTGGTGAACCTGGGACCTATAGTTCTCCAGGGATTCCGGTTATGCCTTACTGGGTCGTAGAGATCCCGGTAAGCTCGGACCCGGTGTCCGGTATATGTTTTGGGGTGAGCTGGGTAAGCTCCTCTGCCCCCACTGCTACTCACTTTCTACTCGCCTTCGGCCACGCTCGGGCCCTAACTAGCCTACTCACACTAACGGCAGCTTACTGCTTTTCACCGCTCTTATGGCGTCGGCACACCTTAAGCTCTAACTGAGCTCCCTGAATCTAGCTAGCAGGAGCCTCATGCTCCACTGCTGAACTATTAGCTGAGTTCTCTAAACTAGACTGAGCTCCACTGCAGACTAACGTCTCTCAGGCTTCTCTACTGCAGGAACTCTTCAGAGGAACTGCTTACTGCCTAGCTCCACCTTCCCTATTTATATCCCTAACGGGCTCCCTCTGCTGGTCTGAGGTGGAAGGTGGAGATTTGTGAATGTTTATGGGGGCCTCTTGTGGAGGATTCCAGTAATACACCCTTCTAGGATCTGTGGTACCAAGCACAGCTGGGCGCCACACTGTAAATACTCAATTCGGCGTATTTCATATTTCTCTTTATAATAAGCGCTGTAGCACAGGGAGAATTCAGAATTTGTTATACCCTTCAAAGACTCTGAGGATTTGAAAAGCCTCAAATATCTACAATATTTAGCTTTCTCCATTAGTCCCATAGACTTTGATTAGATATGATCAGCCTCAGTTCTCGTGATCGGTGGGACCCCAATGATAAGTGACTTACTACCTATTCTTTGATGAGGTGGTAAGTTACAATCTTTCTACAACCCCTTTCGATTACTTGGTTTATATTTTTACAATTAGATTTAATCAATATAGCAGCATACCATCAGGGCAGATCAAGAATGATGGAGGCTACTGGTCAAAACAAACTTGCTGCTGGTATTAGAGGTGTTTTGAAGGGCTGGAGGAAGGGTTAGTATGTAGAGGTGATAGCTGAAAAGGAACTTGTCAACAAAAAAGATGTCATTAACTTGCAGCCGTAGTGGAAATCTGCAAGTAAATATCCTTTAAAAATGTGCAGGTGTCTAATTGGAAATGCAGCTGCAGGGGGGAAACTAAGTTATATATTCTCCCTGCGGCCGTTCACTTCCATTCATCAGGGCGTTGCAGGGGGCTGTAACAGTCACTGCTCACTACACAGTGAACACCAACTGTTCACAGCCTAGGCGCCTCACAAGGGTCAGAAGCAAGAGGCTTCCAGGAGATTAAAACGTAATTTTCCCCTTGCAGCCGCACTTATTCACGTGCACATGCTTAAAATGGTATTTACCTGTAGATTACCTGTATGGCTCTAGGGAAATATCATTTTTTTGCTCACTGTTTCCCTTTAGTAGTTAGAATATACCTCATTATCCATTATTAGGGCCTTTGGGCAATAATCCCAAATGTAAAGACATATGGAAAAATAAATTTTATGGAGCCCCAAAGCAAAATTTTAATTTGTGACCAAATTCATCATAGCCATCAACAGCAAGTGAGATCAGGGAAGTTATGTACTTCTCATTCTTTCTTGGCCTCTCGTCATATGAATCACCCTTACCACCCCATGGACTGACTGGCAGCTGAAAATTGTACTGAGCAGTGGGAGATTTCAGCAACAGCAGGAAGGAGGGACACTGAGGAGCTATCAAACAGGCTATCCGGGTGGAAATTCAGTAATGATAAGTAAGAGGGACACTGTGGAGCATGTAATCAGGCTAGGTCAGCAGAGATTGAGTTTAAACTTTCAAAAAGGCTTATACTACCAATGTGCCATAGATTGTCAAAGTAATGAAACCAGCCTCATCAGGTCTTTGTGCAATCTGGTGACTGATCCACTTTAATTTCTGTTACTTCATGCACAGCGGCTGTTAACGTCCTCTCACCACCAACACTTCTTTTACTGTGGAGCTGATCTATCCCATATGCTTGCACCCATAACAGCTGTATTATCTGCAACCCTGCCCATAAATTATACTCTTTAATAAAATACCTTACTACTTTGTATTGTATGTTTGAGAATAAAAAAGCAATTACCTACAATATTTGCTGGAGTCCAGCTGTGTAATAGACAGAAAGCCCCGGAACAGAAAGATTTGAGCTAAGACGCACAGTAATTGAATAGACAAACCGTGTTATATCAGGTAGCTTGGGAACTCCATTATTATTTTACATATTTTTGCATGTAAGTCAACATCATTAAATGCCTGAAATCACAAAACCTCTTATTTTATATCAAATCATATCTGAATCTGAGTAGAAACAGATTAAATTATTTTTATTTTTTGGCAACTGTTTTTTAACCATATGGCATATTATATTACCTTCCTAACTTAAATAATAATTTAAAAGTGAACCTGTTGTTTTTAAAACGTAGCTTGATCTTTGGGTAAAATGTTATAGATCAGGCATAAACATAAACTGTAACAAAAAACAGGAGCGCCAGCCGACCAAGCAAGAAAGGACTGATATGTGAACCATGACAAGACAACACTTACCCTATAAGGATGAGGGAAGATGGCTCCCAATATTCCCTCTCTCTTCCCACCACACCTCTGGCTGCTTCCACCCAAGCGCAACTTCTGAATCCCAGCTGAGCCGATGGGTTTGAAAGATGATCTGACTCACGGTGAGTGATAAAAATGTATTCAACCATTACTAAGGTAAAAACATCTATCTATGCATTTCAGGTTGCCCCTTTATTGGGATAGATTTATATAGCAGTTCAAAACGCGTATCTAGATGTTTTTACCTTTGTAATGGTTGAATACACTTTTATCACTCACCGTGAGTCAGATCATCTATCAAACCGATTGGCTTGGCTGAAAGTCAGAAGGTGCGCTGGGAAGAGAGGAGAGATCATGCTTAACTGCTGGTAAGGTGTTTTTTTTCCTTATAAGCGTTATTGATTTCCATTGCCAAAAAGCTCTATTTTTGTTTCATCTGTCCAAAGAACATTTTTCCAGAAGAATTGTGGTTTGTCAAGGTACTCTTTGGCAAAGATCAGTCATTCCTTTTTATGTCTTTTCTTCAGCAATGGTTTCTTCCTTGGTCTTTGCTCTTAAAGCTCTGCTTGGTTTAGTGTGCAGCGTATGATTCTTGTTGAAACCATGACCCCAGACTGTTTCAGGTTGGCCTTCAGGTCTTTGGATGTTTGACGTGGGGTTTTTTCCACCATTCGCACCAACCTTCGAAGACATTTCTTGGCAATTTTCCTCTTTCCCCCACGTCCAGGGAGGTTTTGATGGTTCCGTGCTTGGCAAACTTCTTAATAACATTGCGCACTGTGCACTATTGAAACTGGGATACCAAGGTCTTTGGAGATGGCCTTATACCCTTTGGAAGTCTTGCATTTGCTAATAATAGCAGTTCTGATGTCTTCAGACAGCTCCTTTGTCTTCTCCATCGTGACAAAGGAACAGGGCATACCATATGGCTTTTTAAAACACTGAAGTCATCATTCATTGGCTAATTCATGTCACATGGGCACCGACAATTAATCACAGGTGATTCTCTTTTGTGATTTACCACAGACGAGTCAAAATGTGTTTCCATACTAAATTAATGTAAAGGGTGCCAATACCAGTGCACAGCAAGCTTTAGGTTTTTCTAATTTTCTCCCCCATTGTTTTTTGTTTTAAATTATTGTTTATCATTTGCTCTTTTGTATTTAAGACGAGTCTCTATACAAAAACTGTTTCACTTGATTCATTTTTTCCAGGAGATATTCCACATTATGTACTTAAACTTCATGGGTGTCAATAACGATGAGCAGGACAGTAGATTACAATCACTAAAGAGAACCGCCCACTGGACTCCTAAGCCTGAAATGAGCAGGAAATATGAGTAAAATGTAACAAACTTAAACTTACTTTATGTAAACAAACTTGCATAAAAATCTGCTCAGCTTCTCCGGCTCTATAACATGCTGCCTTGAGAAGAGAACTTCTAAAGTAGCATATACTCTGCATGTGCTGCAGCATAATTTGATATAAAAGGAAGCAAAATAAGAAAGATAATGACATATTAAAGAAATGTATAACTTTGCAATACCTCAAGGCCAATTAAATGAAAAAACGTTTAGTTACTCTTTCACATTGGAAACAATACTCAACTGACACCAAGGGAAAAATAGTTATGTTGCTGTTTGCATTACTTGTTTGCATTACTTTATAAAGTTCAGTTTGTTGTCAATAAGGCATGTGTTCAGAGTGAAATAGTTCCTGACTTACCCATGGGGCCCAATCTATAATATATTATTTACATCTCTGACCCCAGTAACATCACAATCTCTATTTGTTCATGTTTTATATTCTGTAGACACTGTGTAGATGCTGTGTAACTGTGAATCCACAAGCTGTGCAAATCCATGCAAATCCGAAGATGAAATCCATGTTTTCTGTTTCATGTGGGGGTCCCCTAATAGCAAGCAATGAATACTAATTTATAATCAAGCGATGGTTTGCGATTTATATATTTATAGATATCATACCACTGACTATTGAAAAATCAATTTCACATGCGGAGCATGGTAACCTATTTTGGGTGACTGAATTTTGTATAATCTTTCAGAAATTTGACTAGGAGGTGCCCCGATCTAATAAACTATTTATTTAGAATCTTAAAGGGAATCTGTCATGTCAAAAAATGCTATTAAGCTGCAGATATGGGGTTAATCTGTAGAATAACAGCGTTGTAAAGCCATGCGGCCGCCACATTGAAAGCTTGGCTGTTGGTAGAAAGTTAAATTTATTCCTCCTGGCAGCCTCCGGCTTTCAGTCAATGTTCAGTACATAGTGAATGACGGCTGTAACTATGCCAAGGCATTGACTGACTGCCAGCTCTGGACTGATGAACTATAGAGCCAGCTGTCAGTCAGTGCTGGAGTCGCGGTTACAGCTGCCGCTCACTCTGTACTGAGCGATGACTGAAGCTGCATCTATGACTGAAAGCCGGAGGATACCGGAAGGAATAAAATTAATTTCCTCCCTGCAGCCAGGCTTTCAGTGCGGCAGCCACTCGGCTTCAGAACACTATTAACCTGCAGATAAACCCCATATCTGCAGGTTAATAGCATTTTGGGACAAGACAGGTTCCTTTTAAGCATCACTTCACCACCAATACAAGCAAAACTGCATTTAGGAAATTGACAGAAAAAAAAATTGTAAAAATGTATACATTAGGATGTATGGATATCTTGTGGAAGGGTATAGAATAAGTAAAGCAACAAACATAAAGATTGCAGATAGAGAATAAATGTGGCAAATTGTTGAGTGGGCTGCACTGAAAGCTTGGAGTGGAGCAAAAAAATGGCCAAACCAGTTTGGTCATTTGACGCACCGACATTTTGACAGTGGAGAAGTTTCCTCCTGTGACGAGAAAGAGGAAAACTTCCAGTGATGAAATAAGGAGGCTAGAAGTGGTCAAATCCAATTAACTTTTTAATTAAGGTATATTAACTAAAATTTAATTTCACTAATTGCTGCTATGTATAAAACACTTTATATTTCCTTTCAGCTGCTGAGCTCTTCTATTCAGTCCATTAGATAAGATTTATAACAGACGCTTGCTATACTTTTGCATTAACGCTTTGTTCTATGAACTGCATTTCTGTTGTCTATAAAGGGATATTGACTTATATTGTCCATAAAATCTGACAGCGACAATATAGCGAAACTAAATTAGAAGTTATGAGCTGAATCACACTAATAGCTACACAGCACAAGTGCGACCATTACATGCCCTGGACAGACAGCACAATTTTACTGCCATAGATCCTAATCTGTTGTAGCAATTCAATTCAAAGTACATTATTGGACATTGCTGGGTGCTGGAGCTTTGTGTATTGCAGGTTGTTAGCGAGACAGGCCAGCTACAAGAAAGTGACCATAGTGAGGTCCTTATATTCTCATATCTCATAGCTTGTAGTCTGTCATAAGATAATGCTGCCCTATATAACAACAGTGAACAGTACTATGGAGACAATTGTATACTTGCTTCTATTAGCCAAGATGGCATAAAAAATTATTTTACATTGACAGTTCTCTTCTCCCCTTTCTGTTCTCCATGCTCAGTGTGGCACATAGAGGCACACATTGCAAAGATTGAGTCAACTTCTCCCTTCTATCTGGATTCAGGTGTGATTTTCATATTGCCCACACCTGTTACTTGCCACAGGTGACTTTGAACAAGCATCACAAACTTGATACAAGGTTGTTTACCCACAATTTTGAAAGGGTGCAAACAATTTTGTCCTGACAATTTGGGGGGTTTTGAGTGAAATTATCAATAATCATGTACAGCTGCGTCCATGCGCATAGCCTGACGGCGGTGTCTCACTGCAGGGGCGCGATTGATACACCTATGGCAATATTAAATTAAAAGTCAGGCTATGCGCATGGACGCAGCTGTACATGATTATTGTTCTAATGGTATTGGCCAGGATCCGTTTATATACTTGCTCCTCCCAGCATCTCATCACCCCTGGACGAAGCATTTCCTATGCGAAACGCGCGTCGGGTGTGTGGTGGGTGCCTGGACCATTGACTTGTGCCTTTGGGTAATTATGGTTACTTCCTAAATACTATTATGGGCTGTTTCTATTGACACTGGTCATTTATGTATGCAACTATGCTTATATATGTATAATTGGGTGGTGTTATTATATACCATATATATTTATGCACTTTATTTAGCTATATTTCATTTGCCTTTTAGTCATCTTTTACATTACACATTTTTTGCTGCTTTGTATTTAATGCCCATAAATTTTATACTAGCTGTTATATATCTACCTGGGGGAACTACAAGTAGGATATATTACCTTATATATTATTGAGGTCCGGGCTCTCCATCCTTTTCTTCTGTGGTGTGTCTTTGATTTTATTATTGTGTGTATTTACCTTTATATGTCTTTATTAAAGTTTTGGCGAGTGTCATTTTCTGACAAATATCATTGTTGCTATATATATTAGACTCAGAAATAGTGCTATAGTTCACAATATGTAAATATATGATCACTGCAGGCAGCTTACTTTCTACCAAAGGTACTGCAAAGTGATATTCACTAACCGCTATCAATTGTACTATGTATATTTAAAACCAGCTCTTATAAGATTTATATGTATATATGTTTATCTATATATATATGTTTATCTATGTACATGTGTGATTGTGGTTCCAGTGCTGAATTCATGTACGGATGGTGGTTCTGGTGATGTAGTTATATACTGATGAACCTTCTGGTGATTTATTCATGTACTGATGGTGGTTCTGTGACAGTTTTCCTGTACTAATGATGGTTCTGTTGATATATTCCTGCACAGATGGTGGTTCTAGTGATTTATTCCTGTACTGATAGTGGTTTTGGTGATGTATTCCTGTACTAATGGTGGTTATTTGAACTACAATCAGCTAAACCTTTCAGTCTAAAGTGTAAAGAGGCCTCACAATTATAACCCAAGAGACGATGTCGGGTGAGAATGATCTAGCATGTTGAGACTACTTTGGCAATTGCACTTTCCTAGAGAACAGAGGAGCACTCAACTGAGCTGAATATTCCTGTGTATGTGGGTGCAAGGGGAGACAGCTGTTAGCTTTGGCTGACAGCTATCCAATCGTAGGCAAAGCTTAAAGGGTTATTATGTTTTCAGAAAAACTGTGGTGCCAATTGCAGTTTGTTTAAAAAAAAAAAAAAAAGGTCCCTATTCACCCTCCTTGGGTCCAGCGCCGAGTCTCTGCTGCTGCTCCAATGTCTGTTTTGTGCAGTGCTGCAGACAATTTGTTGAGCTCAACATCTCATGTCATCAACACGGGCATAACCTCTGAACTCACTGTTTGGGTGCAATGCTATTGATGTGATGTTAGCGCTGCAGACAACAACAGACACTAGAGTTAGTGGTGAAGACTCAGTGTTGGACCTGAGGAGGTCGAGTAAGGCCTTATTAACATGTCAGCCTTTTTGACATACGAAAAAAATTAACTGAGTTTCATCAGTGAGTTAGATCAGATTTTCATCAGAATATCATCAGCGTTTCATCAGTTTTTTTTCACTGATGAGAGAAAAAAAGTTTCTCCAACTTCGGCCACATTCACACGTTCAGTATTTGGTCAGTATTTTACATCAGTAATTGTAACCCAAAATCAAGAGTGAGTGAAAAATACAGAAGTGGTGACGTGTTTCTTTTATACTTTTCCTCTGATTGTTCCACTCCTGGTTTTGGCTTACAAATACTGATGTAAAATACTGACCAAATACTGAATGTGTGAACATGGCCTTCTATCAGGCAGTGAAAAATGGACAGCAAACAGTGCTGTCCAATTTATTCACGCATCCATAGATTTTCATTGCCGAGTTTGTTCCGATGCTCGGATCAATATCTGATATGTCTCCACAATTTTGCACAGACCATTCTGTCGGCATAGACAATCACCAGCATGTGAGCAACCCCATAGACTGTCATACATACAAGTGCTATCAGTGAAAAACACAGATACCATACGTGAAAAACTGACGTGTGAATGAGCCCTAAGACACATTTTGTTTTTGTTACAAGCTGCACCTTGGGAGACAACTTTCATGAATACAGAAAACCCATGTAATTCCCCCACCTATATTAGATAGCTAAGGCCTCATTTATGATGAGCTTTTGGTGAGTTTTTGATGTTTCAGAATTTCTGCACCTATTATATAAATTAGTTTATTTGCATTTTTTCATTGCGTTTTTTGTCTCTTTTTGTTCTGTCATGTTTTAAATGAGCTGCTTTTTTTAATGCTTCCTGGTATTTGGCTTTGACAAAAATTTATTGATAAAGTCATGTGTAAATTACATATGTTTTTGATGTGTTTCCATAGTGGAAATGCACTAAAACCGCATGTGCATTTTTTTACCTGTGGATTTTCTGCATCTAGTGCAAGTCTGTGGGGAAAATCTGCACAAAAAACTCAGTGAACTCACAAGAGAAATTGACATGTTGCGGATTTGAAACACCGCGGGTCAGTTTGCGCTGAGTAAAAAAGTAGCACAAAGGACACAAGATTTCTATAAATCCCATCTACTTTGCTAGAACTATAAGACCCCGCATTTTTGAATAAGCGAAAAAAAATCACCAAAAGCTCATTGTAGGAACGTAGCCTTAATAGACATCTTTTCTTATTTTTTTTTTTACATATGAGAAAAAGCTGACCGGTTTCTTACCGGTTGCAGCATCCTTTTTTCTCACAAGCAACAAAATATATATGGATTTTCAAGCTTCTCCAACCTATTAGCCGATAAAAAAAACATACTGCACTAGAATGAGGCATGGATGGTTTTCCGTGTGTTATCCATTTTTTGACTGACTCATCCACTTGAATGGCTAAGTTTGTTCCACAAATCGGATGGAAAAATGGACATGTGAACACACTGGTGGACACAGACCGAAGAGGCTCCTGTGCAAGAACAGTAAGGGCCCTATGTAGCCCAAGAGCTCCTTATAATGCTCAATTCCACCTGGTTTGGAGGTAGAAAGGGGCCCCCTTCTCGGGCCCGCCTTCGGCCGCACAGGTTGCAGCAATGGGATGTCCGCACCTGTGGGAACAGCCCCAAAGAAGAGTACAATGGGTACATGCCTTATCTGTGTAAAATAACAGATGTGTGAATTGGGCCTAATATAGGGGGTCTAGAATTATTTCACCTTCAGGGTTTATAGAATGCGAGTGGTAATTGTTATGGACATTGCAAGGATTAATGCTTGTTACACATAGCGGAGAGCACATATAGGCTTGCATCCAGGGTTTCAGCAGACACACATGATAGGCTTAGCTACAACAGCTCAGCAGCTAGAATCATGTAAGGCAGGTTAGATGAAACCTCTTAGTAAACAGTATTGTACTTATTAGGGTTGACGACAACATCTGAAAGGAGTTTGTATGTTCTCTCCGTGTTTGCGTGGGTTTCCTCCAGGTTCTCCGGTTTCCTCCCACACTTCGAAGACATACTAATAGGGAATTTAGATTGTGAGCCCCGATGGGGACAGTGATGATGATGTCTGTAAAGCGCTGTGGAATAAAATTAATGGTGCTATATAAGCAGATACCATAAATACATAGATGCAGGACCACATTTACTATACATTTATGGCTTATCCTGTGGCTGAGCCATCAATTTATGAGATGAAAAATAGCCCTTTAAAGGTCCAATATATTGATACTGATGGTGCATCTAAGGCATACAACAGCTCAGCAGGCAGTTTCACGCAAGATAGGCTCAGAAGCAAAGTCTCAGCTAACAGTATCGAACATGAAATTAGGGCAGACACCCAACTGTTATTCTCATCAGAAGGCCTGTATTTGGCATCTTCTCATCAATAGCCACAGGGTACTAATCAATTATCTTAGAGGGATTGTCCAGTACTTAGATATTGATGGTTAGGTCATGTCCGCTCATATGTCCTGAGTAAACAGTTGGGTGGGGGCATCAAAGGGAAAATTTGCACAGGGCACCATACAGCCTAAGGCCAGCCCTGAGTGTAGAGAATTTAGTCCAGTCTGGTTTGTTAAGAATCCTTCATGGTGAGTAGCTATATAACATGCAGTCTGGCACGTTCTGGTGTAACGTGGTGTGGGGTGTTAGCCGTGGGCAAAGTACTCATTTCATGCACACGTTACATGAAAGTGTGGGTCCTGGCTGGGTGTGTGAACTTGAGCTGTGAGGGCGCTACGCCCGTGCAGGCCGCATGTAATCAATGTTGCTGGTTTGCCATGACCAGGTTTTGGACAGTTCAATGAGAAAGACCACCATTTGAAAATAAACTTTTTACTGAACGGGAACTTGTTAGGGAATATATACAAGAGATAGCAGGTACACAGTGTTATGAACGTTTCCATTACAATTCGAAGCATTTCCACACAGTTGCCTTCCTTCTTTTCTCTATTGTTCTCCTTTCTTTACTTTTCTTCTTTAGTTTCTCTACTTGTCCTTAGTATCCACTGTTCCTCACTACTTCACCACAACCCAGCTCGACTCTACAGTCCTGTTTAGCAAGAGTCCTTTACTCGTCTCACGGTTCCATGTCTTATTTTCCCTTTGGGTGTCAGTATGGCTGGACTAAGCTTCTAGCTCTCTGGCACTCTGTCTCTTAGTCACTTCTGCTCCGGATCTCACTATCTCTTTCCTTCGGTCTTCTCTCTCTATAGGGACACTCCAGAATGTGTCAGTGCTCATTATAGACCTTAGGTCCTCTTTCTACGCACTTCAGGTCCTATCTGACTCTCTGACAGGAAATTGTCACTTTTCCTTCAACTCAGCCACTCCAACTCTGGGCTAGTCCCAACCATTAACTCTCACCAGCCCTACTGTCAATATTACTAATATCTTTTAACACGCATCACAATTCACATTGTACATCACATTTTACATTACCCCATGTAACATTTAAACTTGTTTCTTTAAGAGGAAAAAGTGGGCAGCATGTCCATCTCCTTACATTGGTACAAATTTATTTCAGGATCCAGGAGTTATACATGGATGTAGCATCTAGAGATAGATTTCTTGATATCCTTCTGTGCAGACAATGTACAATCCCTGTTCATGCCTGACTGTCCTCTAGCTTGTGCAATCTACAGGTCTGTACCCAAATCCCATTTCTATGATGACTGCGCTCCTTTCTTGCCTTTCACGTACTATGTCTGGGATTTGTAGTTTCACTCTGACTCTTTCATCTTTCTTACCATTCTCCTGCGCTGTGGTTACATTCAATTCTTGTTTTCTAGCCCATGTCATTGTCATTATCTGCTGTGTCTGGTGGCCAATTGGGATCAACACCTAGGGACATTCTTCAGCAAAGTTCACACCTACTTACAGGGTGAAAAACAAGGCCTCATCAGAATCCACTCCTCACATGCTAGGTAACAACTTTGTTTTTCATTTCTGATTTTTTTTAAGTCACTTTACATTATCCCTACATAGTAATACACTATGACCATACCCATAGTGGACATCATCCATTCCCTGTGAAATAACTGTGACTATTATTCTTGTGCTTTTAATTTATTTTTTGTCATACCCCTGTGCTGTGACATTATTACATATAATATTCTATGCCCAATATCATTATGTGACTTCACTGTGTTTATTTTCTCTGTGCTATGAAATTATTAAGTGCATTATGTGTTCTCAGACATCACTATAAGAATACTTCCTTTTTGCGGTGACATCATCATGCGTATTTTCAATGGCTTACATATATGATGGGTAGACGTTGTAGTTCTATTTTGAATCTGGTGCTTTCAATGACCGAAAGTTTACTACACGAGTGCTATAAACTTTTTGGCTTCCCTCAATACACTTGTGCTTAGCAGCTTGAATCACTGGGAATTACATCCTTGGTTGTATATATCCATGTTTTTTTTTTTACTGACACCCCAGGAGAAAAAAAAATTGCATTGTCCAGGAGGTTGTCCTTTCAAGGAGCCAAAATATAAAATGTATTCTGTATTATGGAAACTTGCGGCAGATTTCCCATACAATCGCTATAATTTATTTGTTCAATTACCAATCCTGCCAGATGGTCTTTTTTTCCTTAGAGGCATTAAAAGTTAAAAAAAAAACTACGCAAAATCCATAAAACATTTTCTCAAAAGCATTTTAATGACTTGAAACTCTAGAATATCTGAAAGAAAAGATAACTCTGTATGTATCATTTATATAGATATATATCTCTGTGACTTGTGCTTTCCACATATATTCTTTATTCTCATTAAGGGCACAACGCCGCACTATGTCCATGCTCGTAGGACACTTATAATGCGGGAATGGCTGTTTAATGCATGTTCTTGCCCCTTGATTATCTCAGGATGGGATGACTATTTAATCTAAGCTTTCTTTGGCTCTTTTTTCATCTATTTTATGCACTGTTTGTGCCAAACCTGAGATGTAAGAATGTAATATCATAGTCTACAAATTGCAATCATATCGGCTGGTTGCATAAAAAATGGCCACAAGGCTGCTTATACTGGGAAATAACAAACCAATCAAGGCAAGCCATTCTTACTTATTAAAGCCTCTGTTGCTCCAGCACGGCCTCTGCGCCTCTCCTCATCCATCTCTTTTGAAAGTACTGCAGGAGTGATGGCACATCTGTAAGACTTGACCACTGGATCACTGGTCTCAGCAGCACTGTGGCATCTAGGTTGGCAACTTCATGGAACCTAGCAATTGGCGGCAGTGTCAGCCCTGTGAACGGAAAACTGTGGGGAGCAGCGAAGAGGTGGCAATGGAGCGGCAGGTACCACAGTAGGTAAGTAATGTTTGGTTTGTTAGTTTACACCATAAGCAATCTGAGAGCCAGCCTGTAGCAAAACCAGACAACAGTTTAAAGGGGACCTGTCACTTGGTCAAAAAAACTTAGCTAAATACCTTGTAAAGAAAATCCTTGAGGTCCCCTGATTCTGCTGCTCTTTTCCTTTTTGCAGTGTTTCACTCCATTGCAGAGATATTCACATGTGTTGCTTTTGGAATGGAGCATGTGAAATCTCTGCTTGTAGTTCAACTGGGGGCTTCTCAAGGGGTGCGTACTTTCACCCCTCCCTCCTAAATCGGAGGGAGTGGTGAAAGCACACGCGCCATAAAAGACTCTGAAGAAATGCCCAGTTGGGCGTGGAGAGGAGTGACTATTCATGCGCTTTAATAGCGGGCACACGCGATCACCCGGCCGCAGCAGGAGCCGCTCTGCGGCTGCATTGTGTGCCGGCTATTAAAGAGAATGAATATTTACTGCTCCACATAAATACGGTATATAATCAGGGATAAAATTAATTTATAGAATTGAAATAATGAATACACCATTAGGGCTCATGTACACTATTGTAGTTTTGGTTCAAGTGCTGTCCGTTAAAAAAAAAAAAAAAAAAACTATTACACTAGGTCCAATATTATTCAATGGGGCAGTGCAGATGAACGATTTTTTTCATTGACAATCTGCATGTGAAAAAAATCACAGCATGTTCAATTTACCTCCAAAAATTAGATGCGACTCGCCCATTCAAGTCTATAGGTTTGAGAAAAAAATGGATAGCACACGGAGCCACAGTATAACATTCAATTTTTACGAATACATTGCAATTCTGTAACCGATAGATATTAGATAGATAATGGATAGATCGATATTAGATAGATAATTGATAGATAGATATTAGATAAATAATGGATATATATAGATATATAGATATTAGATAGATAATTGATAGATATTAGATAGATATTAGATAGATAATGGATAGATAATGGATAGATAGATAGATAGATATTAGATAGATAGATATAGAATAGAATAGAAAATTGGAACAGCACACTATACACTTAATATGGTGGGTGCAGGGCATCTCATGCACAATATCCACTTTTTGCAAAAAAAAAATATAAAAATAAAAAAAGCAGGCAGGTTCACTGCAACCGAAATGTCGCCACACCACATGGGCTAAATAAAGTCCACTTCGCTTTTGGTAAATATTGGAGTGCTGCCTGCTTTTTTTATTTTTAGATACATAGATGAATAGATAGAGAAATAACTATACATTTATTGTACATTTTATTAACATTCTCATACTAACAAATGTAATTTCTCCACGGACACATTTAACGTATTCCAAATATAAATAGCCTTTTAAAAGGCTCCGGTAGTTGAACAGCCCTCATGTTAGGAAAATCTGTTTCTGGATTAACATAGATTAGGATTTGTGCTTCCTTTGAAGTGTCCCATTGATATGTTATATGAAGTATTAAATGACAGCTTTAGAAGATGAAATATGTGTAAATCCGCTTTGAGAGCCCACATTCACCGTATTATTCTGTGCTGAGACACCTGTCGGCCTTTGCGGAGTTTGTATTAGCCGCTTACAATGTGAAATATTTTTTTTCTTTTCTTCACAATTCTACCCATGATTTAATAATCTGGTGCACAGTTAGGCTATGTGCCCACGATGCAGAAATGAAGCAGAAAATTTCTGCAGCGTTTCTGCATGTTCTTGGCAGTAAAAACGCTTGCAGATTTTACACGCGTTTTTGACGCGTTTTTGACGCGTTTTTACATGCGGATTTGACTTGCGTTTTTCTAGTGCATTGGGACCTCCAATCCGCATGCAGAAACGCACAAAAAATTGACATGCTGCGGATTTTTCTGCAAGGAAAATCCGCTGTGGAAAATTCCGCAGCATGGGCACAGAACATGCAGATTTTCATTGGGGATCATGGGGCACGGATTACTAAGCATTTTGCAAGCGTTTACGCTGCGGAAAAAACGCATAAAAAACGCTTGAAAAACGCATCGTGGGCACATAACCTCATGTAGCGTGTTACAAGGTGTTATGCTGAGGTAATTCCATCTTACTCTGCTAAAAAACATGCTTATAATTAGAGATGAGCGGTGTTCGACTCAAACTGTTCGCCAATCTCAAATTCGAGCTGTTTTGGGCGGTGTTCAAGCCGTTCGACGAGCGCGAATGATTTGCAAAAAATTCGGCTGTTCGAGGTTATGTTCGATAACTGTTCGTGCACCAAAAGGGTAACTGGATTTTTTCACATCATGCAGGGATTGTCTGCCACTCACTGTAATGTCACAGCCATGGTGGTTGTGGCATTACAGTGGTTGCCCAAATCGATGGGAACAGTGCTCACAGTGAAACATGAAAAGCCGGCAATTCAGCAGCGGCATACACCGGTACCCGACAATTTAGAACAGAAAGAATAGAGAATCACACATAGATTAGATAGATAGAAACATGTCAGTCACATATAGAAGAAGTACAGTGACAGTGTTGGTTACTGTACTTGTCATTTAGTGTTAAAGGATTTATTAAAAAAAATAATAGTGTTTTCATGCACCGTCTCTTTAAAAAAGCCGGCCGGCAATTCAGCAGCGGTACCCGACAATTTAGAACAGAAAGAATAGAGCATCACACATAGATTAGATAGATAGAAACATGTCAGTCACATATATAATAAGTACAGTGATAGTGTTGATTACTGTACTTGTCATTTAGTGTTAAAATAAAGGATTTATTAAAAAAAAAAAATTGGCGTGGGGTTCCCCGTAATTTTAGTCTCTAGCAGAGGTTAAGCAGACGGCTGGGGCAGATGTTTGAAGCCTGGGAAGGGGGTAATACCCAAGGAGCTTTCCAGGCTACTAATATCAGCCCCCAGCTGAATACCTAGCCTTTACTAACTATTAAAATGGGGGACCCCCAAAAAAATGACGTGGGGTCCCCCCTATTTTAATAGCTAGCAAAGGCTAGGCAGACAGCTGGGGGCTGATATTAATAGCCCAGGAAGGGTGCCATGAATATTGGCCCCCTCCCAGGCTAGAAACACCAGCCGTCAGCCGCCCCAGAAATGGCGCATCCATAGGATGCGCCAATTCTGGCACTTAGCCTCGCTCTTCCCACTGCCCTGTAGCCGTGGCAGTGGGGTAATAGGGTTGGGGTTGATGTCAGCTTATAATGCCAGCTGACATCAAGCCCAGGTTAGTAATGAAGAGGCGTCTATAAGACACCACCATTACTAACCCCATAATCAAAGTTAAAAAAAAAAACACAACACCCAGAATAAAGTCCTTTAATTGAAATAAACACACAATTCTTTATTGTTCTAATTTAAACCATACTTACCATCACGCCCATTCCAGCTGAAGCCAATGATCTCCTGCAATAAAAGTAAAATAATAAACCAACATCATCCTTACCTTTCCATGGTTCCCAGGACTGCTCCAGCTCTGCTACATTCACATGACAGGCTGGATCGCAGCCGAAAGCTGCCATCCAGCTTGCCATGCCGCAGACACTGAGAAGCGCAGGCATGCTTTAGCTCCTCAGTGTCTGGCTGTGACGGCATCCAGATGAGCCAAGTTCATGTCCAATGAACTCAGCTCACCTCATGCACGTCACTGACAGCGTGGGAGAATTCTCCCGCGCATGCGGTGAGCGTGAGAGAATTTTTCTGCACTCACGGCAAGCGCAAGAGCAGGAGAATTTTCCCACGCTTCAAACATCTGCCCCAGCCGTCTGCTTAACCTCCGCTAGAGACTAAAATTGCGGGGAGCCCCACGCCAACTTTTTTTTTAATAAATCCTTTTTTTTAACACTAAATGACAAGTACAGTAATCAACACTGCGATTTGTACATTTACTTTCAGTTATTTGGGTATTTTTCTTGTCTTTGGTTTCTCTCTGTTTAATGGCCTTGTGTGAACATGCATTTACATATTGTATGCACATCTACTTACGTTTCAGTTCAGACCTTCAGGTTTTTACTTATTATATATGTGACTGACATGTTTCTATCTATCTAATCTATGTGTGATGCTCTATTCTTTCTGTTCTAAATTGTCGGGTACCAATGCTGAATTGCCGGCCGGCTTTTTTAAAGAGACGGTGCATGAAAACACTATTATTTTTTTAAATAAATCCTTTAACACTAAATTACAAGTACAGTAACCAACATTGTCACTGTACTTCTTGTATATGTGACTGACATGTTTCTATCTATCTAATCTATGTGTGATGCTCTATTCTTTCTGTTCTAAATTGTCGGGTACCAATGCTGAATTGCCGGCCGGCTTTTTTAAAGAGACGGTGCATGAAAACACTATTATTTTTTTTAATAAATCCTTTTACACTAAATGACAAGTACAGTAACCAACACTGTCACTGTACTTCTTATATATGTGACTGACATGTTTCTATCTATCTAATCTATGTGTGATGCTCTATTCTTTCTGTTCTAAATTGTCGGGTACCGATGCTGAATTGCCGGCCGGCTTTTTTAAAGAGAGTGTCTTCTGAGCAGTTTGTCAGCTTTTGGACACCTTTGAAGGTGTTTTCTATGTGTTTTTATTTGCCTGCCATTGGTTTTAATGGTGTTCGACGGTGTTCGACAGTGTTCTAAGGTGTTCGACGAACAGTTCCACGAACATCCCGGTGTTCGACGAACCGAACCGAACCCGAACACTACGGGGGTGGCTCAACACTACTTATAATATATAATTTATGATAGCAAGAGGGGCATTAATGATATTGGAGCAGGTATTTAGTGAATGCAGGCACAACCATAAACGTGCACTTAATAGGCCAGGTTCACACATTCAGTATTTGGTCAGTATTTTGCGTCAGTATTTATAAGCCAAAATAATTTTTTATTTTTTGCATTTTTTATTTACCGTAAGGGTTATATAATTTTATATTTTCATAGATCATGCTTTAAGGACTCAGCAGTGCCAAATATGGATATTTTTTTCACAAGTTTTTTACTTTTAATGGAGAAAAAAAGTGAGCTTTTCATTTCTACAATCTTTTTATATTTTTAAACCTTTTTTATACATTTCTTTGACTTTAATTATTATGTTTTCTTTAGGTGACTTGATCCAGCTATAGTATTGCCTGCAGCTGGGCTGGGCTTAACAGGAGGACTAAGATTGTGGTGACTGGGGCCTTCCAACGGGCCTCCAGCTGCCATGACAGCTCAATAGTAATCACGTTGTTTACATGCCCCTGTCAGTAATTGCCAGTGGCATTTAAATGGTTAAACAGCAGCAATCAGAGCTAACTCAGGTCGCTACTGCAATGGGTGCATATGGCGCACATTCAGCTCCTGAGTGTGCTCCAGACATGGAGATTCGATTACGAATTACAGTAAGTCCTTTGACAGGAAAGAGTTTTAGGAGTGGACATAACTTTATCCATTTATACATTCCCATTAGTCCCCTTTAGGTCTATGTTATTGATTCTTTTTTTGGAACGTTGCATTATGGATTTTTACTAGTGATGATCAAGCATGTTCTACTTTCTCCTTCAGCAAGCATGCTCGGGTGCTCGCCTAGTATTTTGGCGTGCTTGGCATTTCTTTTAATGTCGCCGCGCCTGTAAGTGTCATGTCTGTTTGACAGCTGTGACACATGCAGAGATTGCCTGTCTGACTTCCCCAGCGTCCTCACAAAGCTTGAGATGTGTCCGTCCTCATGCTGTTTGAAGACTTGTACTGACAGAACTTTAACCCATTGACACCGTCATTATCTAGCACTTCCAAGAATTACCCTCAAACACTTGACTCTCCTAGACTCCTCACTCCTCTATTCTCCTTCACTGACTAAAACTAGGAAGTGCTTCTCCTATTAACTGCTCTAACCCCTCCCAACTAGTGGGCTAATCCCAAGCTGTTAACTATATACTAACCTGTCTAGGGCAAACTATATCCCAATGCTTTGTATGGTTCCCCTAGTGGACAGAACTCCCCCATTCCCAGACCTTGAGGATAAAACCTCCATAAGGATAAAATGCAACAACTTTCTATCACACAAATTCATAAAATACATTAACACATCACACTACACGTTGACCCTCTTGTTGTCATGATGTGTTGCGTCACCCCCCTGCATACCCGTGATATTCTATCAGGGTGTGCACATGCCCAATTTTTTCCTCGGAGTGAATGGTCTTTGGAAAAAATTGGAGACATGCCTTATTTTGATCCGAGTGTTGCATCAAAATTGTCAATGCAAGTTTGCGGGACCATGAAAAATATCAGACTCGGATGACATCTCAGTGTTGTCTGATTTTTACTGACTGGCAGAATGGAGGAGGTGAAAAACTTGATGCCACTCTGATCAAACTCTAATCAGAGTCTGACCAGAATAATCGGACCATTTTTCTCAGATGATCCTAGCCTAAGGGTGGCACCCTGACGTCATGACGTGTTCAGGCTTGATGAAGCACATTGATGTGTAAAACAGCCACCTACTTGTTTGCTGCCCATACCATCCCCCAATGTTAGCACATTCTGGAACAAAGCTGTCGGTATTTATAATATAATAAATTAGAATATCATCAAAAAGTTAGTTTATTTCAGTTCTTCAATACAAAAAGTGAAACTCCTATATTATATAGAGTCATTACACATAGAGTGATCTATTTCAAGTGTTTATTTCTGTTAATGTTGATGATTATGGCTTACAGCCAATGAAAACACAAAAGTCATTATCTCAGTAAATTAGAATACTTTATAACAGCTTGAAAAATGTTTTTAAAATCAGAAATGTTGGCCTACTTAAATGTATGTTCAGTAAATGCACTCAATACTTGGCTGGGGCTCCTTTTGCATCAATTACTGCATAAATGCGGCGTGGCATGGAGGCGATCAGCCTGTGGCACTGCTGAGGTGTTATGGAAGCCCAGGTTGCTTTGATAGCAGCCTTCAGCTTGTCTGCATTGTTGGGACTGGTGTCTCTCATCTTCCTCTTGACAATACCCCATAGATTCTCTATAGATTCTCTATGGGGTTAAGGTCAGGTGAGTTTGCTGCCAATCAAGCACAGTGATGCTGCTGTTTGTAAACCAGGTATTGGTACTTTTGGCAGTGTGGACAGGGGCCAAGTCCTGCTGGAGATTGAAATTTCCATCTCCAAAAAGCTTGTCGGCAGAGGGAAGCATGAAGTGCTCTAAAATTTCCTGGTAGACGGCTGCGCTGACTTTGGTCTTGATAAAACACAGTGGTCCTACACCAGCAGATGACATGGCTCCCCAAACCATCACTGATTGTGGAAACTTCACTCTAGACCTCAAGCAGCTTGGATTGTGGCCTCTCCACTCTTCCTCCAGACTCGGGGACCTTGATTTCTAAATGAAAATTGGAACTCAGGGACCTTGTGGAGTGTGTCAATGACTGCCTTCTGGACATCCGTCAAGTCAACAGTCTTCCCCATGATTGTGGAGTCTACTGAAACAGACTAAGGGACCTTTTTAAACTCTTAGGAAGCCTTTCCAGGTGTTTTTTATTAATTATTTTAATTTACTGAGATAATGACTCTTGTGTTTTCATTGGCTGTAAGCCATAATCATCAACATTAACAGAAATAAACACTTGAAATAGATCACTCTGTGTGTAATGACTCTATATAACATATGAGTTTCACTTTTTGTATTGAAGAACTGAAATAAATTAACTTTTTGATGATATTCTAATTTAGTGAGATGCACCCGTATATGAGTATTTTCTTCTACACATGCAATTGGCACTAGAGTGAAAGTTTTTTTTTTTCCTGGAGAACAGTTAATTTCCAAACTTTTTCTCAGGGAACATTGCCCTAAAGACTTCTTACCATCTGGATCTCCGCAAAGAGACTCAGTACCTTTTGTGATTTAATATATCAAACACACAGTTGGCAACAGAAGTATGTTTTCTGCTCACCCTTGTGAGATGCATGATGGATCTTGGCAGCTTATTCTGCTGAATTTAAAGACGTGTCCATTCAAACATAATTATCACATCGCTTACAAATAGATGACTGACAACATGGTGATGAATGGATACGGGTCAGCGCGGTCTTGTTCTATGCAAATAGGTTTAGTTGTGAGATGTTTTCTGGAGAAAGTCATGTGAGGGAGAATTAATATGGCTAATGTTCTCAAAAACTCCAGTCAACCCTAAAATGCTATGACTTGGGCTTTGTTTTACATCTTTTAGATTTTATCGATATTTTTAAAGGGGTTGTCCAGTAGAAACAAGTTATCAATTATCAAAGGATTGGTTGATAAGTTGCCGATTGGTCGGGTTCGAAACACTGAGACCTACAATGATTGGCAGAATGGGGAATTTTTATCTGCGACAGGGAACTTTTACCCCCTTTACAAAATAGAGGGGCAGGCTGGATGTCCAAACCCCCGCGGCTTCTTTCTCTGTGGGGCTGATGGAAAAAGCTGAGAGCAGCAGCGCACAGCGGCCACCATAAGGAATGTACAAAGGCGGTCGTGCATAATCTAACAGGGATAAAAGGGCCCTGTTTTGCCAGTAGGTGCAGGGACCTGATCACGAAATGGGTAAATTATAACTTGTTTTCACCCGACTACCACTTTAACTATAAAACAGGAGAACATATGATTTTCAGACATATGCGCAATATGTAAGTGAGGCCATTACGACATTACCTAAAACAGGGGGGGTATGCCCATGCACCGGGCCAGGAAAGCACAATGCACAAACGAGGTTTCAATGGCCAAGCCAGAAGCATAGCAGAAAGGTAGAGCCGACAATCAAGGCCAAGAGGAAGCTGTTCGGCAGAGTTTACAGTAGAAAACTGGAGCACTTGCAACGATTGGGACCACCTTTGTGGCACTTGCTAGCTGCTTCGCTTAACAGATCAAAGTTTGTTTTCTAAGCAAAGCAAACTGTTTCTGTGGCTAAAAAAGTTTGGTCACCTACCAGACATGGTCATTGCTTTAATAGCCATAAAGCTCCTGCCAAAAACTTTTAAAACTCCACCCAGTGGCAGTTGAGAGCAGTCAAAATTTTATCAATTAAAAAGGACGTTTCACAATATTTTTCATGTTGAACTGGACACACATTGTAATAGTGGAAATTATCTATTAACACCCACTTGGATTTAACAAAAGTTAACTCATTAGGCTTTGATTGCTAATATCTCTGTAACAGAGAGGTGAAAGCCACTATTGCATCATGTGTCCAGTTCAAGATGAAAAATTGGGAGAAAAATCTTCTTTGAAGGAAATCTATTATCAGATAATATGCATAAAAACTTCCATGCTCTCCAAAAGTCTGACACCTGACTTAATCCATAGGACAATTGACTGACTGGCATTTTTACTTTGTAGAGATTACTTTTCAGCTTGTGTTGTGTACACTGGTATTATCTCTCCCCTGATGAGGAGGATCTTCAAGGCCCTTGGTCTGGATGAGTATTTCGAAGCAGCCTGGGCAGATTACGTTGGTGCAGCAGGGACATTGAGAGGGAACAATGGAAACTGTAGTGGCAGAACTTTGTTTGTCACAGAGTCTGATGCAGAGCTGGCAGTGGAACAATAAAGTTGACTTCGCAACAGCAGAGTTGAGTTTGTCACAGAGTCCAATGTAGAACTGGCAGTAGTATAGCAGATACGACTCCTTTACAGCATAGTTCAGTTTGTCACAGGGTCCAATGTAGAGCTGGCAGCGATATAGCAGAGTTAACTCAGCAATAGCACAGTTGACGTTGTTTTGCTTTTTTTTTACTTAGACCTTTGCACATGTTACAGATCAAGACCCCAATCAGTGTCGGACTGGGGCACCAAGGGTCCACCATTAACCAACTCCAAGGCCCCACTTTTCAGTTACATGCAAATGCGACATTATCCTCAATCACAAATGTATCTAACAATGAACTTGGCGGATTGTTAAATGAATAAGATGCTGTTTTTGTCTGTACATAATGATTCAAGTATATTGTGCCAAGTACTGCTCATATACTTGAGTACTGCTCTTGCACAGGGGCCCACTGGAGGATTCTCCCGTTCTCCTTGGGCCAGTCCAAGCCTGACCACAACACTTTCCTATAGAAGTCAGAAGTTTGTTTTATTGCTTTCACCTTTGCTCGTCACAGAACATGCCCACAAAACTCCCCTATAGAAATCAACGTGAATTCTCTATAGTAATATTAATCAATACCTAGAAAACAGTTCCCATGATACAAAACTAAAAATCATAATTTTCAGATATCCACTGAGGCAACAAAACTCTCAATTAAAAATATTGTTTCTTTTAACAGAATGTGCCACATATGTAACAATTAATTAAACATATGCAGAACCAGAAGGATAATTCATAACATCTTCCTGTTTCTTTCTTCGGAAAAACTGTCCCGTCCTATTAAATATATTCACAATTATTTTTTATGTTGAGCGTATGAGTGGGTTTTTCATCAGTCATAGTTAAAATGTCTGTCCCTTTAGAGCTTCGCCGCTGTGCATAGATTACATACTATCTGGTTTGAACAGTAACAATCATAAATAATAAATCAAATAAAATGCCTTAACTGTTCGGATGGAGCTTCCCCGTCACTTGTAAATGGCGTCTTTAAAATCTAATCTATTAAAATTTAAACATGAAAAAAATTGAAACACTTCAGATTGCCTAACGCGATCTGCGCTTTAATTTCCAAATGTTTTATTTAAATGTAATTGCCTGATCAATCACTTCAGTATCATTATTTTTCCCCAGAACTGGCTCTTTTAATATAAATTCGATTACTTCAGTGAAAACTTTAAGAGCTATTAACATTTCACAAAGACTGAGCATGTTGATTGCACGTTCAGACCCCATTAAAAATTGATGACACGTGTTTTTTTTTTCAATTCAATGAAACTGGAGTGGGGCATATAAAAAAACATATAAGCAAAAATAAAGCAAGACATGTTCATAATATATTTATTGGTCAAGCCAATGTTTACTCCTGGTTATTCATAAAATCACAAGTTATCATCATAACTTGGTGATCGCCAGGGATCTGACTGCTAGGACAATCCCGAGATCAGGACTCTGGAACCCCAAGAATGATGCTCTGCAGCCCCATCATGAATGGAGCGGAGGTCTGCATGAGCTGCCTCCACTCTATTCATTATCTATGGGTCTGCTGGAGAACATTGAGAACGGTTCTCAGCTACTTCCAGAAGATAATGAATGGATCCTAAAATGAGTATGCAAACCTCTAGTTCATCCAAGGCAATGCTTCAAAGCCCCATTCTTAGGTTTCAAGAGCATCAATCTCAGAATTGATGGGGGTCCCAGCGGTCAGACCTCCAGTGATAAGCAAGTAAAGCCCTATCCTATGGATAGGGGATAACTTGTGATTTTAGGAATAACCCTTTAACCCTACATTTTTTTTAATGCACAATATTTTTTGCTGATTTGTTTCTTTATTGATCTTCATAGCTGTCATTTTTTAAAGACCGAATGCTCTGAATGCCCTTCACAGACATACACCGATCAGTCCCAACTCTATTCCATTGACAGATAAAGAAAATACCATTAATTATCTCATAACATTGTGACATTTAGATGTATGTTATACAGTGGATACGGAAAATATTCAGACCCCTTTAAATTTTTCACTCTTTGTTTCATTGCAGCCATTTGGTAAATTCTAAAAAGTTCATTTTTTTCTCATTAAAGTACACTCTGCACCCCATCGTGACTGAAAAAAAACAGAAATGAAGAAATTTTCGCAAATTTATTAAAAAAGGAAAACTGAAATATCACATCATCATAAGTATTCAGACCCTTTGCTCAGTATTGAGTAGAAGCGCCCTTTTGAGCTGGTATAGCCATGAGTCTTCTTGGTGTTGCAACAAGTTTTTCACACCTGGATTTGGGGATCCTCTGCCATTCTTCCTTGCAGATCCTCTCCAGTTCCGTCAGATTGGATGGTGATCGTTGGTGGACAGCCATTTCCAGGTCTCTCCAGAGATGCTCAATTGGGTTTAGGTCAGGGCTCCGGCTGGGCAAGTCAAGAATGGTCACAGAGTTGTTCTGAAGCCACTCCTATGTTATTTCAGCTGTGTGCTTAAGGTCATTATCTTGTTGGAAGGTGAACCTTCGGCCAAGTCTGAGGTCCAGAGCACTCTGGAAGAGGTTTTCATCCAGGATATCTCTGTACTTGGCCGCATTCATGTTTCCTTCAATTGCAATCAGTCGTCCTGTCCCTGCAGCTGAAAAACACCCCCATACCATGATGCTGCCACCACCATGTTTCACTGTTGGGCAGGTGATGAGCATTGCCTGGTTTTCTCCACACATACCGCTTAGAATTATCACCAAAAAGTTCTATTTTCGTCTCATCAGACCAGAGAATCTTATTTCTCATAGTCTGGGAGTCCTTCATGTGTTTTTGAGCAAACTCTATGTGGGCTTTCATATGTCTTGCACTGAGGAGAGGCTTCCTTTGGGCCACTCTGCCATAAAGGCTTGACTGGTGGAGGGCTGCAGTGATAGTTGACTTTGTGGAACTTTCTCCCATCTCCCTACTGCATCTCTGGAGCTCAGCCACAGTGATCTTGGGGTTCTTCTTTACCTCTCTCACCAAAGCTCTTCTCCTACGATTGCTCAGTTTGGCTGGACGGCGAGGTCTACATAGCCTTCTGGTGGTCCCAAACTTCTTCCATTTAAGGATTATGGAAGCCACTGTGCTCTTAGGAACCTTGAGTAATGCAAAAATTATTTTATAACCTTGGCCAGATCTGTGCCTTGCCACAATTTTGTGTCTGAGATCCTTGGGCAGTTCCTTTGAGCTCATGATTCTCATTTGGTCTGACATGCACTGTGAGCTGTGAGGTCTTATATAGACAGGTGTGTGCCTTTCCAAATCAAGTCCTATCAGTTTAATTAACTGAGTGTCTGAGCAAAGGGTCTGAATACTTATGACCATGTGATATTTCAGTTTTTCTTTTTTAATACATTTTCAAAAATTTCTACATTTCTGTTTTTTTTTCAGTCAAGATGGGGTGCAGAGTGTACTTTAATGAGAAAAAAATTAACTTTTTAGAATTTACCAAATGGCTGCAATGAAACAAAGAGTGAAAAATTTAAAGGGGTCTGAATACTTTCCGTACCCTCTGTATATTAGGCTCTATTCACATTTCCATTAGGATATTCAGTTTCTCTTTCCGTTGTAGGAATTTTTACCCATTCATCCAGAAGAGCATTTATCATGTCAGACATTGATGTTGGAGCTGAGATCGGGGCTCACAATCTCCATTCTAGTTCATCCCATAAGTATTGGATGGGGTTGTGGTCAGGGCTTTGTGTAGTTAGTCATGTTCTTCCACACCAAACTCCCCCAATCATACCTTTATGGACCTTGTTTTGTGTACTAGGCACAGTCATGGGGAACAGAAAAGGACTTTCCTCTAAAAGTTGCAGCAAAGTTAGAACATACAATCGTCCAAAATGTGTTGTATATTTGTAAGGAACCATTTGTGGCCGGGTTTGATTTGCGGTTCCAAAGCACCCGGTGTGTGTATGCGATGTAGGGGATTGCTGACTACTAGTGTTGAGCGAGCATGCTCGACACTGCTCGGTACTCGCCCGAGCATCTCACTACTCGGGATGTTCGGTGAGCACCGAGCATTTTCGGGTTACTCAGGCGGGAGCTCGGGTCTCCGCCCTGCATGTTTGGTGCTCTTTACAGAGCCAATGAACATGCAGGGATTGCCAGCCAGTCACTGTAATGCCGCAGCCATGTTGGTTGTGGGCATTACAGTGATTGGCTGGCCGCACAGCGTCACCTCGAGTATTTAAAACCGGGCGCCGCCATCTTGGACACAGTCGCTCCGGATCAGACAGTGTAGGGACAGCGCTGCTGAGCTAGGGAGAAATTTATACTGCGAAAAAGGTAGTGTAGGGTCTCTAAAGCCTGCAAAATCAAACAAACAGTCCTTCTGAGGACTAATATCCATCCCAGATATCAGGCAGGCAGGCTGTATAGGAGACACAGTGGTTATACCAACAAACACTGCATTACAGTCCTGTGTGCTTCTGCTGCTCAAATTGCTAGACTTAGCCCCAGGTCTCAGAGGCCAGGAAAAATCCTTTTTTTTTCATCTAAATCCTCTTTTCTTTTTTTTTTCCTCAGTCAGACTGTACAAATACCCGTCTTATTAACCTTTTGGTATCCTCCCCCAAAAAAAAAACTTGAGTGTGTCTGTGAGTGTTCAGACACAAATATATCTGTTTAAAAGAGTCTGGTTTCGGCCAGATAACTAGGACTGTGGTTTTCCTCTTCCATGGTTCATATTTGAGTGTAATCCACCTTTTTGCCTTTTTTCCATAAAAAAAATAGTTTGAGTGTCTCGCTGACTGTTCAGACACAAATATATCTGTTTAAAAGATTCTGGTGTAGGCCAGAGAACTAGAACTGTGGTTTTCCTCTTTCACGGTTCAAATCTGGGTGTAATCCACCTTTTTGCCTTTTTTACATAAAAAAAACAGTTTGAGTGTCTCGCTGACTGTTCAGACACAAATATATCTGTTTAAAAGATTCTGGTGTCGGCCAGAGAAATAGAACTGTGGTTTTCCTCTTCCACGGTTCTAATCTCCTTTTTATTACCCTTTTGCCATTGATAGTGCGAGTGTAAGCTATTTTACTTCATTTACAATGGGCAAGGCGCGTGGCAAGGGACATGGAACTGGACGTTCTGGTGATGGTGCATGCAGAGGATGGGGCCGTGGCCAAGGTGAAAATGTACCACAACCAACAGCCACATCTTCTCGCTCCCAGTTCTTGACCGAATTACTAGGGAAGCACACAACAACACCACTATTGCGAACTGATCAGTGTGAACAGGTTATTAATTGGATAGCAGATAATACTTCCAGTCACCTGGGCACCACCACCTCCGGTCTGTCTTCCACACGGACAAATGTTAGCAGCCGTGCGTCTCGACCGCATACTCCTCCTCACCCTGATGCTCCTTCCTCCCACCATGCCAAGTGTCGTCAGACAACAATTGGACAAGAGCTGTTCACTGGTCCATTTCCTTATTTGGGCCGCTTGCCTGCTCCGCTTTAAGTGGTGGAAGAGGAGATCCCATGTAGCGATGGCCAAATATTTGAACAGCCACGTGCACAGGAAGGCGACGCTGGCAATTTGTCACAAGAGGTGGACGATGACGAGACACAATTGCCACGAAGTGAGGAGGAGGACCATGGTGCGGAAGTGGAAGAGGAGGAGGTGGTGGATTATCTAGTAACTGACCCAACGTGGCAGGAGGACACGCAGAGCGAGGCCAGCAGCACACAGGGGGAGGGAGGCAGAGGACCCCCAACAGGCAGGAAGAAGCAGTGTGGTGGCCGCAGACAGAAGGCGGGCTACAGTTCCCCTTAACACCAACGCGAGGGACGTTGCCAGTACAACCGGTAGGTCTTCCAGAGTCTGGAATTTTTTTAAAGAATCTGCTGATAACTCCAAAAAGGCCATTTGTACCACCTGCCAGGCCAGCATCAGCAGGGGTGACAAAACTACCAGCCTGACCACCACCAGCATGATCAGGCACATGTCAGCAAAGCACCCGACTTTGTGGGGCGAACCCCAGGGTCCACGACCAGTGTCAGCGGGTGTCACCACTGCTTCTTCCGCTGTTGTGCGTGTAAGAGAACCCCCTGTTGTGCGTGCAAGGCAATCCCCTGTCCATAATGCATGCAAAGATGCCCCCTCCTCTCAGTCTTCACTTGTTATGACAGTTTCTCAAGAAACAGCATCAACGTCCACGTCCCACTGCAGCGTTCAATTGTCCATATCCCAGACCTTTGAACGAAAGCGCAAATTGACAGCCAACGCCCCACAGGCCACAGTCCTAAATTCGCATATTTCATAACTGCTTGCATTGGAAATGCTTCCTTTTAGGCTGGTGGAGACGGAATCCTTCCACGACCTTATGGCGGTGGCCGTCCCTCAGTACTCGGTCCCCAGCCGACACTATTTTCTCCGGTGTGCCATCCCCGCACTACACAAGCACGTGTCCCAAAACATCTGCTGTGCCCTCAACAACGCAGTTACTGGGAGAGTCCACCTGACAACGGACACGTGGACAAGTGCTTGTGGCCAGGGACGGTACATCTCCCTGACGGCACACTGGGTAAACATAGTGGAAGCCGGGACCCAGTCGGACCTTGGGATGGAACACATCCTCCCCACACCGAGGATTGCGGGCCCTATGTCAGTCAGAGTTGCCACCACAGTGTACAGCTCCTGCGCATCATCCTCCTCCTCCTCCTCATGTTCAGCTTCCATCTCAGATATCACCACATCAGTTACAAGCTGGAAGCACTGCAGTACTGCCTCAGGCAAGCGGCAACAGGCTGTGCTGAAACTCATAAGCTTAGGTGATAAACCTCACACTGCTTGTGAGTTGTGGATAGCTGTGAAAGAGCAGGCAGATCTGTGGCTGAGACCGCTGAACCTACATCCAGGCATGGTCGTGGATGACAATGGCTATAACCTGGTGGTGGATCAGAGGCAAAGCGAGATCACACACGTACCATGCCTGGCTCATGTGCTTAGCCTCGTGGTTCAGCGGTTTCTTAAATCGTACCCCGAGTTGCCAGATCTGCTCATCAAAGTACGCCGCCAGTCAGCTCATTTTCGGAAGTCGGCTACAGCTTCCGCCGCCCTTGCTGTGTTGCAGCAGCGTTTGCAGCTTCCGTCACACTGACTGGTGTGTGATGTCCCCACACGTTGGAACTCTACCCTCCACATGTTGCAAAGGATTTGTGAACAGAAGAGAGCAGTTGTGGAGTACCAGCTGCAACAAGGCCGTCGATATTCAGGTCAGACTCCACACATAAGACCTCAGGAGTGGACCTGGTTGTCTGACATATGTACCATCCTGACAAACTTTGAGGAGTCCACCAAGATGGTGAGTGGCGATGACGCCATCATTGGCATCAGCATCCCACTTGTCTGTCTTTTGCAACGCTCTCTGCAGAGAATTAAAGAGGAGGCATTGCAGCCAGAGTATGATGAGATAGATCAAGACTCCGTAGCGGGCGATTACACACAGCCCAGCCTCATCTCATCCCAACGTGCATTGGGGGACTATGAGGGAGAGGAGGAGGAGGAGGAAGAACAGGAGCTGGTATCATGCGCTGTAGACGGTAGTACCTGTATAACTGTCATATCGTCGGTTCAGCGTGGGTGGCCTGAGGACAGGGGGGAGGAGGAGGAGAAGAGCATGGTCAGTCGGCATCTTGGTGAGGACACGGAAGTCTTGCCCGTTACCAGTCTGGCACGCATGGCTGACTTTATGTTACCCTGCCTTTACCGTGACCCTCGCGTAGTCAAAATGTTGGGTGACAGTCATTACTGGTTGGTGACACTTTTAGACCCCCGCTACAAGGAGAACTTTCACTCTCTTATTCCTGAGGTGGAGAGGTCTACAAAAATGGGGCAGTACCAGAAGGCCCTTGCTGCAGAACTCTTAAAAAAATTCCCATCTGAACACGCTAACGGCAGAAGTCACAGTTCATTGCCCAACCAAGGTGTGCAGGCGAGAGAGACGCAACTCCAATCCAGCAGAGGCAGGGGAACACAGTCAACGTTATGGGACAGTTTTCTGAGACCCGCCCAGCTTACAGGCCCTGAGGCGCGGGGTACTCTCACAAGGAGTGGAAAGTTTCAAAAGATGGTGAGGGAGTACCTTGCCGACCGTACCAGCATCTTCCGTGATTCCTCTGTGCCTTTTAATTATTGGGTATCCAAGCTGGACACTTGGAATGAACTCGCTCTGTACGCCTTGGAGGTCCTGGCCTGCCCTGCCGCTAGCGTGTTATTGGAGCGCGTTTTTAGTGCCGCTGGGGGAATTATAACTGATAAGCGCACTCACCTGTCAACTGACAATGCTGACAAGCTGACCCTTATCAAAATGAACATGGGCTGGATTGGGCCAGACTTCTCATCACCAACAAATGACAGCAGAGTAACATAAAGTCAAATCCACTGTGTTATTTCGGGAGGTGTATTCCCATGCACCGTTTCACACCCACACATGGGTATACGCTTCCTCATTTTGGCTGTTGTTTGCTCTTCTCCTTATCCTCAGCCTCCACCACCACTATACCACCAGGGTGACCGTGGTCCATGTTGCCAGCATTGCAAGTTCCTCCGTCCTAACTTTTGGCAGCTTTTGCTTGGAAGGCATAGGCAAAGACTATGGGAGACCCACTCCCCAATAATGGGAATAATGTTTTTAATATGCTGTACTGCATGGTTCTTGTAAGGGGCATTGCAAGTTCCTCCGTCCTAATTTTTGGCAGCTTTTTCTTGGAAGGCATAGGCAAAGACTATGGGAGACCCACTCCCCAATAATGGGAATAATGTTTTTAATATGCTGTACTGCATGGCTCTTGTAAGGGGCATTGCAAGTTCCTCCGTCCTAATTTTTGGCAGCTTTTGCTTGGAAGGCATAGGCTGTTATGATCTTCTACAGGGACTAAGGAAAGACAGGAGATCTGTCCCTACAATAGAACTAAACTAGATCCCTACGATGTAACGGGGAACCTGATCCTGCGATCAGACCCGCTAAAGTCCTCGGCTAGTCTGTACGAAGAACTATAGAAGTGAGGGAGGGATCCCTACAAGAACTAGGGACTGGGATAAGTTGGACACCTCCTAGCAGAAATAGTAGCAGTCAAAGACAAACACACAACAAAAAGCATAGAGGTCAGAAGACCTAGCAAAACTAACAGAGAACGGCAACAGAGCATCAAGCTAGCTCAAGAGTAGTAAATACAATGAAGTCCAGCAAGGCCAGGAGGGCGGAGCCGGATTAAATAGGCAAAAATGGTCATGTGACCAGCAAACTAAAAAAAAACTAACAGGAGAGTTCTAACATAGGCAAAGACTAAGGGAGACCCACTCCCCAATAATGGGAATAATGTTTTACTATGCTGCACTGCATGGCTCTTGTAAGGGGAATTGCAAGTTCCCCCGTCCTAATTTTTGGCAGCTTTTGCTTGGAAGGCATAGACAAAGACTATGGGAGACCTACTCCCCAATAATGGGAATAATGTTTTTAATATGCTGTACTGCATGGCTCTTGTAAGTGGCATTAAAATTGTCCTGTTAAGCTACTGTGACCTCCACGTCTCTTCCAAGGGGCATTAAAACCATCTTGTTAAACCACTCTGAACTCCACATCTCTTCCAAGGGGCATTAAAACCGTCTTGTTAAGCTACTGTGACCTTCACGTCTCTTCCAAGGGGCATTAAAACCGTCTTGTTAAGCTACTGTGACCTCCATGTCTCTTCCAAGGGGGATTAAAACCGTCTTGCTAAGCTACTTTGACCTCCACGTCTCTTCTAAGGGGCATTGATATTGTCTTTTTATTCCACTGGGACCTCCACCACTCTTCCAAGGGGCATTGATATTGTCTTTTTATTCCACTGGTTCCTCCACCACTCTTCCAAGGGGCATTGATATTGTCTTTTTATTCCACTCTGACCTCCACATCTCTTCCAAGGGGCATTAAAACTGTCTTGTTAAACCACTCTTAACTCCACAGCTCTTCCAAGGGGCATTGCATTTTCTCCTAATTTTAGTCAGCTTTTGCTTTTCAATGCATAGGCGAACACTAAGCGAGACCCACTCACCAATAATGGGTAGAAGGTTTTTAGTACGCTGTAATCCACATCTGTTTCAAGGGGCATTGCAGTTCCTCATAATTTTTTGGAAAGCCTTCCATTCACTGCTTAGGCCAACAGTGTACAGGAGACCCAGTTGCTATAAATGGAAAAAATTGTTTAGTCAAGGCCCTCTGACCTCCTTGTCACTTACAAGGGGCATTGGAGTGCCTCGAAATTTTTGGTAGGTATTGCACTCACTGTATGCCCTATAACTGTGTAGCCGAACCACTCCTTTTGGTACAGAAACATATCCTACAAGACATGTGTGGTTGACTGGCCTGATATTGATATGAATGGTCCCTGTTCCTCCTGCTCTTTCTCCTTTGCCACCACCTCATCCATCATTCATCACCTGAAGCTTTGTTTTAACGGGAGTCATAGAACTGGGATAGTAGTAGGAAAACATCCAGCAATCCTCGGAGGAGGTAGGATATGCGCCAAAACGCTGACCACCTCTGGCCTAGCCGCTACTACATACATGCGCTTGCATTCCAAGGAACAGAAAGCTAAGGAGATGGATGGCCTCATGATCATGAATAATTTACTCGTTGTGTAGGAGGCCAACCACTGCTGCTGTCTACCTTCTGAACTTTGTGTTGAAGCCTGATTAACCCAGGACCCGCAATCCTCTATGTCTGGAGGACGTGTTGCATCCCAGTGTCCAACTGTGTCCCGACTTCCACAATATTAACCCAGTGTGAAGGCGTCAGTGAGATGGACCATCCCTGGCCACATTCACTTGTCCACATGTTTGTGGTTAGGCTGTCCTTCCCACTAAATGCACTGGGGAGGGCAAAGGTAATGTTTTGGTATGCGCGCTTGTATATAAGGTGCACCGGGACAAATAGGGGCGGCTGGGGACCGTTTATGGACACCCGGCCGCCCCCAGGCGGCTGGGGACTGAGTGTGGGCACCCGGCCGCAGGGCGGCTGGGGACCGAGTATGGACACCCGGCCGCCCCCTGGCGGCTGGGGACCAAGCGTGGACACTCGGTCGCCGGGCGGCTGGTGACTGAGTATGGATACCAAGCCGCCGACGCAGCCATTACGTGGTGGCCAGATTCCGCCTCCACATGCCTAAAAGGCCCAATTTCAAGTGCAAGCAAGCAGTATGGTATTGCAGCCTGGGGGTGGGTGGGTGGCAGGTTGCATACTTGCGCTTGCATTGCAAGGAATGGGGGAGCTACAATTGAACACTGCCCTGGGGCAAGGACTTGAACGGGGATACTTGCAAGTCTACAATGACAGGTGCAGGGTGGGAGGCATCTTCGCATGTGCCGTGAACAGGGGGTTGGAGTGCAAACACTCCAGCGGAATAGGCTGTCCTTCCCACTAAATGCACTGGGGAGGGCACAGGTAATGTTTTGGTATGCGTGCTTGTGTATAAGGCGCACCGGGACAAATAGGGGAGGCTGGGGACCGAGTATGGACACCCAGCCGCCCCCTGGCAGCTGGGGACCGAGTGTGGACACCCGGCCGCCAGGCGGCTGGGGACTGAGTATGGATACCAGACCGTCAATGCAGCCATGACATGGTGGCCGGCGTCTGCCTCCACAAGCCTAAAAGGCCTCATTTCAAGTGCAAGCAAGCTAGCAGTATGGTATTGCAGCCTGGGGGTGGGTGGCAGGCTGCACACTTACGCTTGCATTTCAAGAACGCAAAGCCGATGCTAACTTCCTTAATCATCATCATGCTCCTCCTCACCTTGGCACTCTCAACTCCCCTGATGGAGAAGCCAGGGCCCACCGGAGGAGTCTGGTTGTCTGGTGGGCTCGTCCAATGCTGCCCTGAAGCAGGCCAGGCTAAGAAAAGTGTGGGGAAGGTTACCGGGACAAATAGTGGCGGCTGGGGACTGAGTATGGAGACCTCGCTGCCGAAGCAGCCATGAGGTAGTGGCCAGCTTCGGCCTCCTCCAAACTAAAAGGCCCCATTTCAAGTGCAAGCTAGCAGTATAGTATTGCAGCCTACGGGTGGGTGGGTGGTTGGCTGCATATTTGCGCTTGCATTGCAAGGAATGGGGGAGGTACAATTGAACACTGCCCTGGGACAAGGGCTTGCACGGGGATAGTTGCAAGTCTGCATCTTCTGAAAAAATGCTACTTGTGAACATAGCCCAAGGTGTGGAGGAGTATTTTTGTTTTTGGTTATTTATTTTACCTTATACACAAGTCTTTACCCTGGAAAGCATGTTCCTTAACATATTTCATAGGAAAACAGTTTGAGTTTCGTTTTTGAACGTTTTATTGTGAGCCCGTAAAAGTCGCTTAATACCTCTGACCACGTTGTTGACAGCATTGACCTGGGGGTCAGAAATGCTTCCTTTGGCGATGCCCATGCTGTCCCCATGTCATTTGAGCACTGTCACTATTGTTTTGGGCACTTTTTAGGCTTTCTACAGACTCCCGGGGGTGCCGCCGCAAAAATGCTCGGGTCTCCCATAGACTAACATTGGGCTCGTTGCTCGGGTCGAGCACCCAAGTATCACGGTGAGCTCGGCCCGTGCTTCGAGCACCCGAGCATTTTAGTGCTCGCTCAACACTACTGACTACCCCTATTCAGGTCACAATTGGTTTGATGGTATGGGGACCTTGAAAACATGCGACGTATCTGTGAAACCTGAATCCATTGTAAAAAGATAAAAAAGCATCTTTACTGGAATTCTCTAAATAGTGCTGTAACAATCGACAGCAAGCACAATACTTTGAGAACATTATACAGAGGCCGTCTTCTTACAGGTAACAAACACAGCATTTTGATGTTAATATCGATATTATGCACGAGTGACAGAATACTTCTCAAGATTTCTAGCACTGGCTTTCATTCCTTTATCTTCCACTACAGGTGTACATTCAGGTCCACTCCTGGTCAGAAAAGAAACTCCTAATCTTCCAGGACCTGTAGCCCATTGGTTGTAGCTGCCAAGGGGAATTACGCCTCCCTCAGTTTTGTTTTGCTACAGGTGTACGCACTACAATTGAAAAGGAACCTTCTTATTTCTCTTCTTCAGTCTCTGCATTCCAGCCGTATAGAAATAAATTGCTGGTAGAACTTGTTCTAGGACTTGCCATCCTTAAAATCTTCTGTCGCTAAACACACTCTCCACTTGTGGCCTTTCCTTATCAGCACTGCTTCTTACTGCTTCAGAAGCTACTCTCCAACTTTCTCTCTTTCTCCACAACTAACAGGAACACAAGCAAGTTCCTACATGCCCATTTAACTCCTGCCTCCATGGGCTGGCCCCTAACAACAGTTAACCCTGTCCACAAGCTAACTAACTGTAAGACCACATATAAAAAGGGTCAATGAATTACTTTCATACACATGCTTTTCAGAAGGGGTGCCAGCAGATCTTCCACTCCTTTACATACTGAAGCATTCAGATTTCCCTTCGCAAAAACGAAGGGGCTTAGGCCGACCCTTGAAAACATCCCCATAGTGTTATTATTATTCCACCAAATTTTACAGCGGGCACAATGCAGTCAGGCAGGTAACAGTCTCCTGGAATTCACCAAACCCAGACTTTTCCAACAGACACTAGATAGAGAAGTGTGATTCATCTCTGCACAAAACATATTTCTACCAATCCAGGGTCCAGTGGTGATGGGTTTACACCACTCCATCCGATGCTTGGCATTGTGCTTGTGTAGCACCCTGAGGATTCGGCTGCTACAGGGGTATTACACCTCAAGCCAGAGGTGTGGTATTCCACTCCCGGGTAAGGATGGAGTGTGGAACTGAGCTCAGTAGGCTGCATGCACTACATACATCCCATTTCCGGGGGACAGAACTACGGTACTCCCACCAGTATATGTGCAGGTACGACAGCGTCTGTCCCTGGCTGGAGTGGGAGGGGGGTGGAACATCCCAGTAGTGTAGAGGCAGATAGGGGGAGTAGTCTGGGTAAAGCTAGGAGCTCATTGGGTGCTAGTCACCTGGGCTCACACATAGAGGGAGTATATATGGTGGGCACCATCTTAGGACAGGGTCTTTTTAGCCTGAGGAGCAGAGCAGAGGAGCTCAGCCAGGAGGGCTGACAGGGAGCTGTGGCTCCGGCTGGGCCCAGCTCCAGAGCCAAGCCTGCAGAGGGAGAGAGGAGAAAAGAAGGACCCAGAGAGAAAGACAAGAAGGGAACCCCAAGACCCCAGAATAAAGACAAAAGGGTGAAGGGTTGGTGGACAAGGGTACCGGATCCCAAGCTGGCAGAGGCCAAAACAAACCTTAGCCAGGAACCGGAGGTCGTGGGCAGGATCTGCCACGACCCTCACCAAATCCACCAGAATGGCACACCGAGCATAGGGTCAGGGATGCCAGGGAAGGTTCAACCAACAAGAGACCCGAGGGAGCCGGACACAGGTGGATCCCTGGTGGGAACGGCCAGAGAGAGAGAGAGAGTCAGAAGGAAGCTCAGGACCACGCTCCGGAATCGCCTGGGGGTTAGCCGAGTCCAGGACCTGGTGGACGCAGCACGGCTCGGGTGGTCACTCAAGGCCAGAGTGACCAAAAGAACACCAGTAAGTAAAAACCCTGAACTGCATCTCCTGACTCTGAGTCTTCTTTCTGCATCATCACAACCCCCATCATCCACACCTGCTGCCCTGAGGCCATACCCCTCCCGTTGGGGGTTATACCATCACTGCTGCACATATACCACCGGCCTCAGCGGACTGCTCTGCAGCGGCGGCGTCAAAGCCGCACTCAACGGGTGGCGTAGTCGACAATCAAGTTAACATCTACTGCCATAGACTGCCACTTAGTTTGACACCCTGGGCACGGACCGGGTCACCGCCACAAGGACTACTACCCTTATCCAGATCCGGCTCCGGGTATCCCTTGCACATGGCCCAGGGGGTGCGTCAACTTTGGCGTAGTCGGCAGGATCACGTGCCCGCAACCACCGGGTACTGCGTGCCTGAAGAAAAATTTGCATTTACCTCAAAACGAAGTCTCCCGCCAATTCCAGAGGATCCCCGCCATCGGACGCCATCTCGGAACAGTTCCCGCCATTTGCCCGTCATCTGCAGTCTTTTCCCGCCATCTGCAGTGTTTCCCGCCACTGGGAAGCGGTTCCCGCCATTTCAGAAGATTTCCCGCCCTGGCAGAGCGGACGCCATTATGGGCGTGCCAGAGGGTGGCAAGAGGCCACCTCCCATCGTGGGCCAGGACCAAGAATGGCGCCAAAAACTAAGACCGCCCCCACCAGCAGAGACTGCAATGATTGAGATGTCCATCAGCGTGGGGGGTCTGCCCCTGGAACTGACAATCACCAAGTTGCCCCAGGACCGCCCTCAGTATGGGCGTATACAGAACAAAACAGAGAAGATGGGTGCAGCCTGGAGGAGTCTGGAGAGAAGTCTGGAGGAGCCGTACCCGGAGATGGAGGGAGAGGCAGGCAGCACCGACCCAGTGGTCAGGAGCCTGTTGCAAGCGACAACCCCAGAAGGCCTGGTGGAGATCCTGGCGCAGCTCCCCAGAGACCGGGAGCGTGCACAGACCGCACTGGAGGGCTTGGCTCAGAGGATGGCCCGAGTGCAGCGGGACGTACTGGCCGCATGGAGCAGAGAGATGGCCCAGCAGGCTGGAACCCGCCAGCGGAGCACACCACCTGCAACGAGGAGCACGCCTGCCCCTGAAGAGGATGCAGAAGGGACGGAGGCCGGAGACAACGCCGCAGAGGGAGCTGAAGAGACGGAGGCAAGTAAAGGGGACGTCACTACCCCAAGCCCAGCCACCGTAGGCCTACCCCCGCTCCCCGTCGCAGAGCCCGAGACCCCACTCACCACTCACGTTGCACCGTCACCGCTCCCGACTAGGCCTCAAACAGAAGCCGCGGCCGCGCTCCCCGTGACGTCACGCGCCTCAAATCAGAGTGCGACCAAGCAGGAGACGCCACCGGCCTGGTCGCAAGGCCGAGTACCCCCGGGCGCCGCAGTACCAACAGCGCCCTCTACCTCCACTGAGCCACCGGCCTGGTCGCTGGGCCAAGTAACCCCGGGCGCCGCCGTCTTCACGGTGCCCTTTACATTCAGGGTGCCCCAAGCCTGGTCGCAAGGCCTAATGATCCCGGGCGCCGCTGCCACCACCGCGCCCTCAACTTCCACTGTGCCGCACCTGGGTGATGAGGTCACCTTCACCCGGCACCAATGTGCCAAAGGACCCTATGCACTTCATGTACATCGCCTGACGGAAGAGGAGTTGCGGTGTGAGGAAGGTCAAGAGGACCCAGACGGGTCTGAAGAATACAGGGAGGAAGCATCAGGAGGACGCCGCTACTAAAGTACGGTAAATGGAACTGTAAAATAGTTACCCGTGAAGGGTACAGGAACTGTTACCATTATAGTCCCCGTTGGGACCAGTGAACTGTTCCAGTGTGTCCCATCTCCCCACAGGCTGAGGACGGTGAGCAGCCATCCCTTTTCCCCACTGGCCGAGGACTGAGAGCGGCCACCTTCCCTTGTATATAGTTGCGCTTCCTAAAGTGCCCCCTACCGGTTTTATAGGAAACTGTTTTTTCTACCAGAGACTGTGGCACTTACCTGGTCACAATTTGCACAAGTGGCCAGAGGTCAAAAATGATTTTATGAAAAGTTTTATATGAAGAGTATTATGCTACTGATATATATATAGTGTTTTATATGTTTATGATGTTTTTGCAAAAATTTTGTATGTTTTTGGATATTTTGTTCTTTTACAGCCCGAGGACGTGCTGTGATTTACCAGGGGGGAATGTAGCACCCTGAGGATTCGGCTGCTACAGGGGTATTACACCTCAAGCCAGAGGTGTGGTATTCCACTCCCGGGTAAGGATGGAGTGTGGAACTGAGCTCAGTAGGCTGCATGCACTACATACATCCCATTTCCGGGGGACAGAACTACGGTACTCCCACCAGTATATGTGCAGGTACGACAGCGTCTGTCCCTGGCTGGAGTGGGAGGGGGGTGGAACATCCCAGTAGTGTAGGGGCAGATAGGGGGAGTAGTCTGGGTAAAGCTAGGAGCTCATTGGGTGCTAGTCACCTGGGCTCACACATAGAGGGAGTATATATGGTGGGCACCATCTTAGGACAGGGTCTTTTTAGCCTGAGGAGCAGAGCAGAGGAGCTCAGCCAGGAGGGCTGACAGGGAGCTGTGGCTCCGGCTGGGCCCAGCTCCAGAGCCAAGCCTGCAGAGGGAGAGAGGAGAAAAGAAGGACCCAGAGAGAAAGACAAGAAGGGAACCCCAAGACCCCAGAATAAAGACAAAAGGGTGAAGGGTTGGCGGACAAGGGTACCGGATCCCAAGCTGGCAGAAGCCAAAACAAACCTTAGCCAGGAACCGGAGGTCGTGGGCAGGATGTGCCACGACCCTCACCAAATCCACCAGAATGGCACACCGAGCATAGGGTCAGGGAAGCCAGGGAAGGTTCAACCAACAAGAGACCCGAGGGAGCCGGACACAGGTGGATCCCTGGTGGGAACGGCCAGAGAGAGAGAGAGAGAGTCAGAAGGGAGCTCAGGACCACGCTCCGGAATCGCCTGGGGGTTAGCCGAGTCCAGGACCTGGTGGACGCAGCACGGCTCGGGTGGTCACTCAAGGCCAGAGTGACCAAAAGAACACCAGTAAGTAAAAACCCTGAACTGCATCTCCTGACTCTGAGTCTTCTTTCTGCATCATCACAACCCCCATCATCCACACCTGCTGCCCTGAGGCCATACCCCTCCCGTTGGGGGTTATACCATCACTGCTGCACATATACCACCGGCCTCAGCGGACTGCTCTGCAGCGGCGGCGTCAAAGCCGCACTCAACGGGTGGCGTAGTCGACAATCAAGTTAACATCTACTGCCATAGACTGCCACTTAGTTTGACACCCTGGGCACGGACCGGGTCACCGCCACAAGGACTACTACCCCTATCCAGATCCGGCTCCGGGTATCCCTTGCACATGGCCCAGGGGGTGCGTCACTTGGTGATGTAAGGCTTCCATGCAGCTGCTTGGCCATGAAGCTCCGAGCGGGGGCACAGTTTTTGTACTGATGTACAGAGGAGGTTTGGACTGTACAGTTATGGAGTCAGGAGAGCATTGGTGACTTTTATACCCTCTGCTCCTCAGCATTTGGTGACCCTGGTCTGTAACTTTACGTGGTCTCCACTTCATGGCTGTGTTGCTGCGGTTCTTTCTCCTTTTCATTAATATCACTCAGAGGTGATGGGGGGAATATTTAGGAGAGAAGAAATGTCATGAACGGACTTGTTACATCGGCAGTGTCCTATCACAGGACTGCGCTGGTATCAGTGAGCTCTTTAGAATGAGTCATTCTGTTACACATGTTGGTAACAGCAGACGGCATGGCGGGGGGCTGGAGGTTATACACCAGGGGCGAGGGGCCGGAGGTTATACATCTGGGGTGAGGGGCCGGATGTTATACACTGGGGACAATGAGACTGAATGAGGAACCTTAATGCGTATGTCCCAATGCTTTTGTCCATATAGTGTATAAGCCCCGATGCATATGGTCATATTACAAATCTGCATAATACGGATCCATGTTATGGAGGCAATAGCCCATTATGGGCCTGTAATTTGCCTAATGTTCTCTGTATTCCATGCGCACATTTTCACTATTCGGCGGCACTTACAGACAATTGCACCTACTGTACATACTGCACCTACAGACAATTGTGTTCTGTAAACAACGTAATTTTATGAAAATCGGAGCGGTAGACATCATTAATAGTTGTAATTAGACAATTAAATAGCTGTTGCTAGAACATAATTGGTGTGTGAAAATGATGGATCTATCGAGCACTTGATTAGATTTTCCTTACAGTTAAACTAAGGATAAGCTGAGTAAGGAATATGAAAATGATGTATTGTCATCTCTAGAAGTGGAAGCATATTATTATATTTTTCATTTCCTGAGTGTAAATGACTTAGGCAGCAATACAGTAATACGGGCAGTATATTTCCAGCACTAACTGCAGAGTAGATTGCGTCTGCTGCCGTACCGTACACATCTTCATTAAAAAGGAAAGATTGACGGATGTGCCAATTACATTGATTGGAGGCGACATTTTGAGTTCTGTTGCTGGGGTCACAGGGATATCCTTCAGTAATTGGAAAATATACCTCAAAGTCTTATTTGTTGTCCTGTAAAACAGCACTTGATGTACAGGTAAATTATGTCTAATGCTGAGCTTATATTAGGACATGGTCACAATATATCCTGACACTAATTGCAATGGTGCTATAGAATATGAATGAGAATTATAGGGAAATAGGTGGACATACCATTGGTGTAGCCATACAGGGGCCCAAGAGGTAAGGGGGCCACGATCATCTCCAATGCAGGGATTGTGCATTATGATGAGCTATTGACAGCAATATACTATATATACTGTTCTTGCACAGGGACCATCTTCTGTCTGTGTCCGCTCCTGGCCTAGGTGGTAATATTACTACAAATGATCACCTATCAACAGGCTAGGTGAAAACTAGAATCAGTGGTGGTGCAACCATTGAGACCACCACCAATCGCCAGAATGGGGTAATGTGCGTCCCTGTTTGAATGAATAGGTGTCATTTTATTGTCATCTTGCCTGATTCAAAAAATGAAATAAGAGCAATCCAAAAGTTGTTTGTACCACAAAATGGTACTGATAAAAACTATAACTCATCCCACAGAAAACAAGCCCTCACACAACTTAATCGACTGAAAAAAAAAAGTTATGGGTCACAAAACTCATTTTTATTGCACCCGTGTGTTTTTGCTGCAGTTTTTACTCTGCAAATTTGAACATGGCATAAGGCTATGTGCCCACGATGTAGAAATGAAGCAGAAAATTTCTGCAGAATTTCTGCATCTCCCTGGCAGAAAAAACGCATGCAGATTGTGCATGCGTTTTTTTCCTGCAGAATACATGCGGAATACATGCGGATTCACATGCGTACCCACATGCATTAACGCATGTGTTTCCGCATGCGATCTGACAAGCACTTTCCAAGCGATAGCATCACTTGGAAAGTGCTTGACAACTAGGTCACACTATATAAATCCATGCAAACAGCATAGATTTATATAGTGTGACCGTAAAAATAAAACTATACTTACCCCCGATCCCCCGCCGTGTGTGCTGTCGCGCTCGTCCTGGCTTCTTCCGGGTTGCCGGCATCTCGCGAGACAGCCTGCGGTCACATGACCGCAACGTCATCTCAGGTCCAGGAAGGTAAGCGCTGCAGGGGCCGCCGGACAGGTGAATATAAACTTTATTATTTTATTCTTTTTTTTACAGGTACAATGGTACCCAGGTCTGGATGAGAGTCTTCTCTCCTCCAGACCTGGGTACCATCCGCACATAGAGACGCATAAAATCCGCTTGTACAAATGTACAGACACGGATTATATGCGTCTCAATGCAAGTCAATGGTTGCAATTCCGCTGCGCTTCCGCAAAATTAATGAACATGCTGCGGATTTATTTGCGCTGCAGAAACACTGCGGAAAAATCCACAGCATGTGCATTGACATTGCGGAATGCCATTGGGGACCATGGGGTGCGGATTACCATGCGTTTTTGATGCGTTTCCGCTGCGGAAATTCCACAGCATAAACGCATGAAAAACGCATCGTGTGCACGCAGCCTAAGACATCAAAAAGGTCCTTGAGCTTTGAAACTCTTGGGCTTTAATACAAAATATGTAACAGGGTCACCAGCCACCATGTATTTCTGCCATCTTCTTATGTAGTAGAGGGGCTTTTAACTAACTCAGGCACCAGGACCCTGGTGCAACTGTCATCTATGCCCCCTACTGCTACTTTTCTGCTCCATTTTAACCCCTTCACTAGTGTTGAGCCACCCCCGTAGTGTTCGAGTTCGGTTCGGTTCGTCGAACACCCGTGTGTTCGCCGAACTGTTCGTCGAACTGTTCGTCGAACACCTTCGAACACCGTTAAAACCAATGGCAGGCAAACAAAAACACATAGAAACACATAGAAAACACCTTCAAAGGTGTCCAAAAGCTGACAAACTGCTCAGAAGACATAACTAACACATGGAAAAGTGACAAGTACATATAGTCATGCGAAAATAAAAGAGGTGGAGGAGTAAAAGGAGGGGGAGACACAGATATAGGCATGTCATGCCCTTCTAAAATCCAAAAAGTGAGAAGCCGACACGGCCAGTCCGCTCCTGCCCGTGCCACCTCCGTGTCGCCGGGTTTGTGCCAGAGCCGCGGTGAACCCTGACGGCCAGCCCCCCTCTCCCAATACTGGTGCCTGTCCGCTGGTGGGTCGAGCGAGCCCCCCTGTGGTGGAGGCAGCTCTAAGCTTTTTAATTTAAATTGTCTCTCTAATTTGAATGAATACACTTTAAATCCATTTACAAGGATCTATTGGAGGGCAAGTCTCATGCCAGCAGCCGCGGTAATTCCAGCTCCAGTAGCGTCCACTAAAGCTGCTGCAGTTAAAAAGCTTTTATAAGGATCGAGCTCGGCTGTCCACCGCAAGGCATCCTACTGCCAGTCCCAGCCCCTATGCCTTGGGGTGCCTCCTGATGCTCTTCACTAAGTATCCCATGGTCCCGAAGCATTTCCTTTGAAAAAATTAAGTGTCTAAACTACAGGTGGTGTAGCTTGCTTAACAGCCGGGATAATCCGCTGACTAGCAGACACTGCTACTAGGCACAAAGTATTTCCTGGGCTAGATGCAGTTAAAAATTTGTAATTAGATACTCTCGTTGGATGCTGAGAAAGCATTCCATAGAGTCTCCTGGCACGCCATATATGATTCTCTTAAAAAGCTTGGGGTAGGGGTCTAGGGGACCCTTTTATAGCCAAAATCACGGCCCTGTATCGCAATACGTCACCTAGGCTGAAGATAAATGGAACTGTAGCACCCTGAGGGCTCGGTTGCTACAGACGTATTGCACCTCACCCAGAGGTGTGATATCTCACTCTCAGGTAAGGATGGAGTGTGGATCAAGACCCGACACCTGCATGCATTACACCACATTGCCATGGGGCAGGGCGACCAATATGCCCCTGAGATGGGCACGACAGTCCCTGTCCCTGGCTGGAGTGGGGGGAGGGAACACTGAGGAAGGGGAACCCTGTAGTGCAGGAGCAGGGAGGAAGCAGTTCCTGGGTGCATTGAGAAGGGAGTATAAAAGGTGGGCACCATCTTAGTTCAGTGCAGAGAAGTCTGAGCAGAAGTGGCAGGGAGCAGGGGCTCTGCATGAGCTCTGCTCCGGAGGCGGGCCTAGTAACAGAGGCCCAGGCCTGGAAGAGGGAGAAGGAAGGAAGAGGAGCGGAGAAGGCTCCAGGAACGAGGAATGAAGGGATCCCAGGGGTGCGGACGGGCGAGTCGCCACCGCACGCCCGAATCCACCTGCGTGGAGGGGTCAGGCCAAAGGGGGAGACCGGTCCCCGAACTAGTGGAGGCAGGAAACGACCCTCAGCTAGAAACCGGAGGCTCTGACATTTTATGTGGCGTAGCCCCTCGCTACACCCGCTAGGAAGGCACCACATAGGGTCAGGGAAACTGGCACCAAGTTTACCAAGAGGAGGCCCGAGGCAGCCGGACAGAAGTGTTGGTAAGAAAGGCCAGACAAAGGACACACAAAGGGGGTCCTGTGAAGTGCTCCAAAGTTATCTGGGAGTTGTCTGAGCCCCTCACCTGGTGAGCACAGTACGACGTGGGCAGCCGTTACCTGCAGACGTGGTCTGGATAATAAGAACTGTGAGTAAAGGCCCTGGACTGCATCACTGACTCCGTGTCGTTACTGCTGCTGCCCTGCACCATCACCCCCATCCTCCGCATACACTGCCCTGAGGCTATACTCCTCCCGTGGGGAGTTATGCTACGCTCTGCTGCACCCACAACACCAGCCTCAGCGGTCTGCCCTGTAGCGGCGGTTCACTCTGACCGCAATCCACGGGTGGCGTAGTCGGACATTTAAACATCAAAACCACATAAATAGTTCCGCCACTGGTTTGACCGCCCTGAGCCACGGAACCGGGTCGCCGCCACGAAGACTACAACCACCAGCATCCACCAAAAAGGGTCCTGCTCCGGGTGTCCCAAGGCCCAGGGGGTGCGTCAGAACATTTTCATCACCTTTCACAATCACCAATGGGACAAGGCAGGGATGTCCTCTGTCCCCTCTCTTATACATCCTAGTGACGGAGCACATGCTCTCATCAATTCGCCATAACCCCAATATTAGGTGGATTGAGGTGGGAGGCACCGAGTACAAGTGCTCTCCATTTGCTGATGATGTCCTAGTATATATCACTCAATCACATATATCCATCCCTGCTGTTATGGCTGAAATAGATCACTTTGTTACATGGTAAAATTTTAAAATCAATGCAGCGAAGTCTGAGGCCCTCGATGTCTCCCTCCCCAAATCCATATAGGATTCCATCCAGTCCAACTTTCCCTTTGCCTGGCCCTCACAGGGTATCAAATACTTAGGAATTCCTATTCATAGAGACCTCTCCCATCTATGTTATCTTAATTTTGGGCCCTTTATTGAACAACTCCATACAGACCACGGTTGGCAAGTTAGAACTGTAAGATTCACTACGTGAACCACTGGTGTTTTGTGGAAAAGCACATGTACACTGCGTTCCAAATTATTATGCAAAAAGTGTTTAGGAGTGATAAGGGAAGAATTTGTTTGTTTGTCAGTTAAACTCATTGATGGTGATGTGTGTCAGGGCTCTTTATATCACTGTAAGCAATTGCAGACACCTGTGCTAATTAGTTTGGCAGGTGTGTCCAATCAAAGGCAAGACTACTTAAGAAGGCTCTCTCACATTATTAAGCAGCCTACATTTTCTGCCAAAATGGGAAAGAAAAAGGATGTGTCGGCTGCTGAGAAGCAACAAATTGTGGAGTGTTTAGGTCAAGGCATGACTACAATCAACATTGTGCGATGATCAGGATGAAGTGTCTTGGCAATCAAGAAGTATGTAGCTGATTCACAGTACACACGTGTGCGTGCTGATAAGGGCAAATTGAGGACTCTTTCCTACAGGCAATTACGTCAGGTTGAAAGAGCAGCGGCAAAAAAGCCTGGTCATAGCAGCAGACAAGTTTTTGAAGCTGCTTGTGCCTCCAACGTCCCCCGAACAACAAGATGCAGGGTCCTTCAGAGGTTTGCAGCTGTGCATACGCCATCCTGTCGACCTCCTCTATCCACTTCACACAAGCAGAAACGGCTCCAGTGGGCCAAACATTACATGAAGACTGATTTCAAAACTGTTTTGTTCACGGATGAGTGCCGTGCAGCGCTCGATGGTCCAGATGGATGGAGTGGAGGATGGCTGGTTGATGGACACCCCACGCAAACACGGCTACAGCGCCAACAAGGAGGAGGTGGAGTAATGTTTTGGGCTGGAATCATGGGGAGAGAGATTGTCGGCCCCTTTAGGATCCCTGAAGGCGCTAAAGATGAACTCCATAATGTATGTGGATTTTCTCAAACAGCACTTCCTGCCATGGTTCAAGAAGAAGAACCGTGTATTTCACAGCAAGATCATTTTTCTGCATGATAATGCACCATCTCATGCTGCACATAAAACATCTGCATCTCTGGCTGATATGGGCATAAAAGGGGACAAACTTATGGTGTGACCCCCATGCTCCCCTGACCTCTACCCCATTCAGAACCTTTGGAGCATCATTAAAAGGAGTGTCTATGATGGCGGGAGGCAGTTCACATCTAAGCAACAGCTCTGGGAGGGTATTCTGTCCTCATGCAAAACAATTGAAGCAGAAACCATCCAAAACCTGACAAATTCAATGGACGAGAGAGTTCAGAAGCTCCTTTCGAACAAGGGGTCCTATGTGAAAATGTAACATCACCTAGAATAAAGTTTTGAGTTGAAAACTGTTTGATTTCAGTTTCTAACAACCTGCTAATGCTTATAATTTCAAAATGACCATTTTTTTGGTCTTTATTAAAATGAAAAGGTTGATCGAAAAGTTTGGGGGATCTAAGAGTGTGGCAACCCAGTAGTCATGATTACTTCGAATTTTGACAATATGAGGGTCATGCTGCAGGTAGTGCAGCAAGAAGGCACTTATGTGTCTTGCGCATCTCGGAGCCCCAAAATTATTTTCCGGGCTAGATGCAGCTAAAAATTATTTTTAATTTTAAATCTGGTGGAGCTTATTATAGATGGCCTAATAGGATCAGTGCTGCACACTGCTACAAAGCCCAAATTATTTTCCAGTCAAGATACAGATAAACATGATTAGTAATTTGAAAGCTTAAAACGGTTGGTAGGGTGATTTTAACCAATCATCAAGCTTTTACTCTCCCCAGGATGACACAGGGGTAGAAAAGTCGTTTCGGATCCATGATTTGTTCATCTTTATGAACGTGAGTCTGTCTACATTATCAGTGGAGAGCCGCGTGCGCTTATCTGTCAGCACACCACCAGCAGCGCTGAACACACGTTCAGACAGAACGCTGGCTGCGGGGCATGACAAGATCTCCAAGGCGTAAGTGGCTAGCTCCGGCCATTTATCCAGATTGGAAGCCCAAAAAGAGCAAGGGTCCAGTGACACAGTCGTGGCTTCAATGTTTACTTGGAGATACTCCTGTACCATCGTCTCTAGGCGTTGACTATGTGTCAGACTTCTTGTCTCCTGTGGCCTTGCAAAGGATGGGCTAAAAAAGTGGTGAAATGATTCCGCAAAATTGATGTTACCAGCAGATATTGTGGTTCTGTTACGGTTTGAGTGCTGAACACTTGACGGTCCCACGGTTGGCAAGTTGGAACTGTGAGATTCACTACGTGCACCACTGGTGTTTTGTGGAAAAGCACATGTAAGATTCTGCAACAGTCTCTGCTGATACTCCTGCATGCGTGCATCCCTTTCTATGGCAGGAATAATTTTGGCAAATTTACTTTTGTACCGGGGATCTAACAGTGTGGCAACCCAGTAGTCAGGATTATTTCTAATTCTCACAATTCGAGGGTCATGTTGCAGGTAGTGCAGCAAGAAGGCACTCATGTGTGTTGCGCATCCAGGAGCACCAAGTCCCTGTTGTGTTGGTGGCGAGGTAACAATCATGCTTCCTTCCTCTGTCCTCTCCCCCCAACCTCGCACAACAGAAATGTGATCAAGGTCTCCCTCATCTGATGAGTCTTCCATCAGTTCGTCCTCCACTTCTTCCTGGGCTCCTGCACCTTCCTCACTAGTTTGGCTGCTACCATGCGCCCTGGTAAAACCATCTCCCCCACCCTCACATGCCTGCCGCCTTGGTGCTGCCGACCGTCTGGACCTTGCAGATGTTAGCCCTTCCGCATACAACTCCTCCTCCTCTACTTCCTCCACCTCCTCTTGTGCCACCACCTGACTCCGAATTCTGTTTAACATGTGCTCCATCATGTAAATCACCGGAATAGTCATGCTGATAATGGCATCATCAGCACTAAACATCTTCGTCGCCATTTCAAAACTGTGCAGAAGGGTGCATAGGTCCCTGATCTGAGACCACTCCTCCAGCGTGATTTGCCCCACCTCTGGATCTCGTTGGCCCAGGCTATACGTCAGAACGTATTGCACCAGGGCTTGTCGGTGCTGCCACAGTCGCTGCAACATGTGCAGAGTTGAATTCCACCGGGTAGGCACATCGCATTTTAGCCGGTGAAGTGGCAGGCCCAACGACTTCTGTAGAGATGTAAGTCGCTGAGCTGCGGGATGCGAACGGCGGAAGTGAGCACACAGCGACCGTGCCCTCTGCAGAAGGCCATCTAGTCTGGGATAGTGGGCTAAAAATTGCTGGACAACCAGGTTCAACACGTGAGCCATACAAGGTACGTGTGTGACATTGCCCCGGCGAAGGGCCGCACCCAGGTTTGCAGCATTGTCGCACACGGCCTTCCCTGGTTTCAGGTCCAGTGGAGACAGCCATTCATGAAATTGGTTCTCCAGAGCTGACCACAACTCCTCAGCTGTGTGACTCACATTTCCCAGACATTTCAAAGTAAAAACCGCCTGATGACGTTGAGCCCTACTGCCAGCATAGTAAGGAGGTGTGCAGGATCCCTTCTGCGCAGTTAGAAAGCTTGTGGCATGACCAGACAGGCTTTGGGTGCAGGTGGAAGACCGAGAGGAGGTTGAGGAGGCAGAAGCAGTGGAGGAACTTTAACATAAAAAGGATTGACGCACAACTCGTGGGGACGGCAAGACTTGGACAGCAGCCCCTTGTCCTGCTGTCACCATAGTTACCCAGTGCCCAGTCAGCGACATGTAACGCCCCTGTCCATGCCTACTCGTCCAAGTGTCTGTGGTGAAATGCACCCTGTCACACACAGAGTTTCTCAAAGAAGCGGTGATGTTGTGTGCGACATGCTGGTGGAGCGCAGGCACACCTTTCTTTGAGAAGTAGTGCCGACTGGGCATCTGGTACTGGGGCAATGCGACGGACATAAGGTCTCGAAAATCCTCTGTGTCCACCAGGCGGAAAGGCAGCATTTCTGTAGCCAAGAGCTTGCAGATGGTGAAATTCAACCTCTTAGCTTTCTCATGGCTAGGAGGAAATGGTCTTTTACTTGTCCACATCTGAGGGACCGAGGGCTGGCTATTGTGCTTAGACGGGGTTGATAAGGGTGTCCCCGGCAAACTGCCGGTCTGTGAGGAAGATGCAGGCGGACATGTTAGGTTGCCTTAATCCAAAGGTGGTGCTATCGATGTCGGACAGCGCTCAACACCAGCTGGTGTTACCACCTCCAAAGAAAATGATGACCTGCCAATCACGCTGGCTGTTGCGGGTAAAGAGGTGGCAGGTCTGCGCCCCAAAACAGGTGTGACTGCTGTCCCCCCAGTCACAGAGGATGAAGAGGCCGCGGATGCACAAGATATGGCAGACGGTGGTTGGCCCGGCCGGCTAGGCCGCATTGTAGCACACTGAGCTTCCCACTGCAACTTATGCTTCATGTCCATGTGCCGGTTCATGCATGAAGTACTCAAACTATGTATTTTTTGGCCTCTACTTAGCTTTTGCTGACAAATGTTACAGATAACACGAGTTGGGTCATCTTTATCGATCTGAAAAAATGCCCAGGCTATGCAAGGCTTAGCACCCATGCGACCTGAAGAGCCACCACGACTTGTGGTGAGAGGCAGAGTTGTGTTTGAGGATGCAGTTGTTGACGTGCTTCCAGTACTACGTCTCTGTCCAGGAAGGCGCAACCTGACCTCGTCGTCACTAGCATCTTCCTCCACCTCCTCTGCTGACCTCATCTCTTGGCTGACTGTGGGTTGACAGTAAGTGGGATCTCCAACCTCATCATCATCACCCTGTGTGTTATCACACCCGTCGTCCTCAGAGCCAACCTGTTCCTGCCCTGACAAAAAACTAAAGTTGTCGCTCCAATCAGGTATTTGAGTCTTATCATCGTCTTCCTCATTGTCTCCACCAACAGGAGTTACAGTTTGGGAATGAGGGTCTACATTATGGTCAGAACCTTCTGCGTCTGGTCCTGGATCCGACTCATAAAGATTCTGGGCATCAGTGCAGATCATTTCCTCGTCTGGATTCACAGAAGCGCTGGAGTCGACCTCTGATTCCCAGGCTATAGTATGAGTAAACAGCTCTGCAGACTCAACCATCTGTTCTACCTCATACTCAGACGGGCAGCTGGAGATTTGGGAGCTGTGAGGAAGCAAGTGCGATTTGGGTGACACCTTTGAGGACTGGAGTATTTGTGATGTTGAAGTTGATGTGGAGGAGAGCCCACTTAAAGGAGCACTTGATATCCGTCGAAGCACCTGCTGTTTTTGTGCCTCATCTGGAATTTGTAGCGATTGGCGTGGCCGTAAGAAAGGGATCTTCTCACATTGTCCGCTAAAAGAAGTAGACATTTTAGTTTGGCTGGAAGATGGTCTTTCTTCTGCAGATGTTACTGTTGCTTTAACACCTACCCCACGGACACAACCTTTTTTCCCCTTCCCAACACGCCTATTCCCCTTTCCACCAGCAGCAGGCCTTTTTCCACTCATTTTGGTGGTTAACTAATTCACAACTCTGGAGTTGTTTGCACAAAAAAACAATGGATGGTAACCGAGCAGAGATGAGTGGCCAAACTGTGGTATTAGGCCAAAACTATTGGCTGGGATAGATGCAGAAAAAAATTATATTCAACTTGCAACCTGATGGAGGTCAGTATAGATGGACTAATACAACAAGTCCCACACACAGCTAGAAGCCCAATATTTTTTCAGAGGTAGATGCAGAAAAAAATATATTCAGTTTGCAACCTGATGGAGGTCTGTATAGATGGATTAATAGAACAAGACCCACACACAGCTAGAAGCCCAATATTTTTTCAGAGGTAGATTCAGAAAAAAATATATTCAGTTTGCAACCTGATGGAGGTCAGTATAGATGGACTAATACAACAAGTCCCACACACAGCTAGAAGCCCAAATATTTTTTCAGAGCTACTGTAGATGCAGATAAAAATTATTTTTAATTTGCAACCTGATGGAGGTCAGTATAGATGGACTAACAGAGAAAGTCCCACACACTGCTAGAAGGCCAAATATTTTTTCAGAGCTAGATGCATACAAAAAATTATTTTGAATTTGCAACCTGATGGAGGTCAGTATAGGTGGACTAATAGAACAAGTCCCACACACTGCTAGAAGGCCAAATATTTTTTCAGAGCTAGATGCAGAAAAAAATTATATTCAGTTTGCAACCTGATGGAGGTCTGTATAGATGGATTAATAGAACAAGACCCACACACAGCTAGAAGCCCAATATTTTTTCAGAGGTAGATGCAGAAAAAAATATATTCAGTTTGCAACCTGATGGAGGTCAGTATAGATGGACTAATACAACAAGTCCCACACACAGCTAGAAGCCCAATATTTTTTCAGAGGTAGATGCAGAAAAAAATATATTCAGTTTGCAACCTGATGGAGGTCAGTATAGATGGACTAATACAACAAGTCCCACACACAGCTAGAAGCCCAAATATTTTTTCAGAGGTACTGTAGATGCAGATAAAAATTATTTTTAATTTGCAACCTGATGGAGGTCAGTATAGATGGACTAATAGAGAAAGTCCGACACACTACTAGAAGGCCAAATATTTTTTCAGAGCTAGATGCAGAAAAAAATTATATTCAGTTTGCAACCTGATGGAGGTCAGTATAGATGGATTAATAGAACAAGACCCACACACAGCTAGAAGCCCAATATTTTTTCAGAGGTAGATGCAGAAAAAAATATATTCAGTTTGCAACCTGATGGAGGTCAGTATAGATGGACTAACAGAGAAAGTCCCACACACTACTAGAAGGCCAAATATTTTTTCAGAGCTAGATGCAGAAAAAAATTATATTCAGTTTGCAACCTGATGGAGGTCTGTATAGATGGATTAATAGAACAAGACCCACACACAGCTAGAAGCCCAATATTTTTTCAGAGGTAGATGCAGAAAAAAATATATTCAGTTTGCAACCTGATGGAGGTCAGTATAGATGGACTAATACAAGTCCCACACACAGCTAGAAGCCCAATATTTTTTCAGAGGTAGATGCAGAAAAAAATATATTCAGTTTGCAACCTGATGGAGGTCTGTATAGATGGATTAATAGAACAAGTCCCACACACAGCTAGAAGCCCAATATTTTTTCAGAGGTAGATGCAGAAAAAAATATATTCAGTTTGCAACCTGATGGAGGTCAGTATAGATGGACTAATAGACCAAGTCCCCCACACAGCTAGAAGCCCAATATTTTTTCAGAGGTAGATGCAGAAAAAAATTATATTCAGTTTGCAACCTGATGGAGGTCTGTATAGATGGATTAATAGAACAAGACCCACACACAGCTAGAAGCCCAATATTTTTTCAGAGGTAGATGCAGAAAAAAATATATTCAGTTTGCAACCTGATGGAGGTCTGTATAGATGGATTAATAGAGCAAGTCCCACACACAGCTAGAAGCCCAATATTTTTTCAGAGGTAGATGCAGAAAAAAATATATTCAGTTTGCAACCTGATGGAGGTCAGTATAGATGGACTAATACAACAAGTCCCCCACACAGCTAGAAGCCCAATATTTTTTCAGAGGTAGATGCAGAAAAAAATTATATTCAGTTTGCAACCTGATGGAGGTCTGTATAGATGGATTAATAGAACAAGACCCACACACAGCTAGAAGCCCAATATTTTTTCAGAGGTAGATGCAGAAAAAAATATATTCAGTTTGCAACCTGATGGATGTCAGTATAGATGGACTAATTCAACAAGTCCCACACACAGCTAGAAGCCCAAATATTTTTTCAGAGGTACTGTAGATGCAGATAAAAAATATTTTTAATTTGCAATCTGATGGAGGTCAGTATAGATGGACTAACAGAGAAAGTCCCACACACTGCTAGAAGGCCAAATATTTTTTCAGAGCTAGATACATACAAAAAATTATTTTGAATTTGCAACCTGATGGAGGTCAGTATAGGTGGACTAATAGAACAAGTCCCACACACTGCTAGAAGGCCAAATATTTTTTCAGAGCTAGATGCAGAAAAAAATTATATTCAGTTTGCAACCTGATGGAGGTCAGTATAGATGGACTAATACAACAAGTCCCACACACAGCTAGAAGCCCAATATGTTTTCAGAGGTAGATGCAGAAAAAAATATATTCAGTTTGCAACCTGATGGAGGTCAGTATAGATGGACTAATACAACAAGTCCCACACACAGCTAGAAGCCCAAATATTTTTTCAGAGGTACTGTAGATGCAGATAAAAATTATTTTTAATTTGCAACCTGATGGAGGTCAGTATAGATGGACTAATAGAGAAAGTCCGACACACTACTAGAAGGCCAAATATTTTTTCAGAGCTAGATGCAGAAAAAAATTATATTCCGTTTGCAACCTGATGGAGGTCAGTATAGATGGATTAATAGAACAAGACCCACACACAGCTAGAAGCCCAATATTTTTTCAGAGGTAGATGCAGAAAAAAATATATTCAGTTTGCAACCTGATGGAGGTCAGTATAAATGGACTAATACAACATGTCCCACACACAGCTAGAAGCCCAATATTTTTTCAGAGGTAGATGCAGAAAAAAATTATATTCAGTTTGCAACCTGATGGAGGTCTGTATAGATGGATTAATAGAACAAGACCCACACACAGCTAGAAGCCCAATATTTTTTCAGAGGTAGATGCAGAAAAAAATATATTCAGTTTGCAACCTGATGGAGGTCAGTATAGATGGACTAATACAACAAGTCCCACACACAGCTAGAAGCCCAAATATTTTTTCAGAGGTACTGTAGATGCAGATAAAAATTATTTTTAATTTGCAACCTGATGGAGGTCAGTATAGATGGACTAACAGAGAAAGTCCCACACACTGCTAGAAGGCCAAATATTTTTTCAGAGCTAGATACATACAAAAAATTATTTTGAATTTGCAACCTGATGGAGGTCAGTATAGGTGGACTAATAGAACAAGTCCCACACACTGCTAGAAGGCCAAATATTTTTTCAGAGCTAGATGCAGAAAAAAATTATATTCAGTTTGCAACCTGATGGAGGTCTGTATAGATGGATTAATAGAACAAGACCCACACACAGCTAGAAGCCCAATATTTTTTCAGAGGTAGATGCAGAAAAAAATATATTCAGTTTGCAACCTGATGGAGGTCAGTATAGATGGACTAATACAACAAGTCCCACACACAGCTAGAAGCCCAATATTTTTTCAGAGGTAGATGCAGAAAAAAATATATTCAGTTTGCAACCTGATGGAGGTCAGTATAGATGGACTAATACAACAAGTCCCACACACAGCTAGAAGCCCAAATATTTTTTCAGAGGTACTGTAGATGCAGATAAAAATTATTTTTAATTTGCAACCTGATGGAGGTCAGTATAGATGGACTAATAGAGAAAGTCCGACACACTACTAGAAGGCCAAATATTTTTTCAGAGCTAGATGCAGAAAAAAATTATATTCAGTTTGCAACCTGATGGAGGTCAGTATAGATGGATTAATAGAACAAGACCCACACACAGCTAGAAGCCCAATATTTTTTCAGAGGTAGATGCAGAAAAAAATATATTCAGTTTGCAACCTGATGGAGGTCAGTATAGATGGACTAACAGAGAAAGTCCCACACACTACTAGAAGGCCAAATATTTTTTCAGAGCTAGATGCAGAAAAAAATTATATTCAGTTTGCAACCTGATGGAGGTCTGTATAGATGGATTAATAGAACAAGACCCACACACAGCTAGAAGCCCAATATTTTTTCAGAGGTAGATGCAGAAAAAAATATATTCAGTTTGCAACCTGATGGAGGTCAGTATAGATGGACTAATACAACAAGTCCCACACACAGCTAGAAGCCCAATATTTTTTCAGAGGTAGATGCAGAAAAAAATATATTCAGTTTGCAACCTGATGGAGGTCAGTATAGGTGGACTAATAGAACAAGTCCCACACACTGCTAGAAGGCCAAATATTTTTTCAGAGCTAGATGCAGAAAAAAATTAGATTCAGTTTGCAACCTGATGGAGGTCAGTATAGATGGACTAATAGACCAAGTCCCACACACTGCTAGAAGCCCAAATATTTTTTCAGAGCTAGATGCAGAAAAAAATTATTTTTAATTTGCAACCTGATGGAGGTCAGTATAGATGGACTAATAGAACAAGTCCCACACGCTGCTAGAAGCCCAAATATTTTTCAGAGATAAATGAAGAAAAAAATTATTTTTAATTTGCAACCTGATGGAGGTCAGTATAGATGGACTAATAGACCAAGTTCCACACACTGCTAGAAGCCCAAATATTTTTTCAGAGCTAGATGCAGAAAAAAATTATTTTTAATTTGCAACCTGATGGAGGTCAGTATAGATGGACTAATAGAATGATGCTATGCCCAAAAGATTTTACTTCACTAGGTGCAGTAAAAAAATTGGTATTCTATACACAGGTGGTATATCTTGCAACACAGATAGGCTACTCCACTGACTAACACACTCTGCAATAGGCCAAAAAGGATTAGCTTTGCTAGATTCAGCCAAATGCTGTGAAAAAAACTTGCACAGCACTGGCACAGACCTGCCTGGCAAAAACTGATAGGAACTGATGTAACCTAGTCCTGAAAAGGACTCCAATTACAATTAGTCTTTACTCCCACAACCTATCTATTTAAGAGCACAGACCTGCCTGATAAAAGTCGTAGGAAATGCTGTAACCTAGTCCTTAAAAGGACTGCAATCACAACTATTCCCTACTCCCAAGCTATCTGTATATTTGTGCGAAAATTGGCTTGAAATTAACAAGGTATAGCGCACACAGCAACAGCGGTGCCGTCTAACACGCAGCTGCAGCAGTGAGAAAATGGTGGCGACGGGGAAAATGGCTTGGTCTTATAGGGCAAGGACATGTGACATACACTGCCAATGACACATGCCCTTGCTTGTGTGAAAAAAAGCACTTCGCTCCGTGTGTGCGCTGCTGATAGGCTGACAGATTGCATCTCCCCACTGTAAATGCGGGAAAGAGAAAAAAAAATGGAGATCTTCATTGTTCCTGCAGAGATCCATCCCCTGCCCCTCCCCCCACCCCGCTGTACACTCAAACTGCGTATTAACATTAATTTTCATCATTACTGAGAAAAAATCCAGTTATGATTTTGGTGCACGAACAGTTATCGAACATAACCTCGAACAGCCGAATTTTTCTCAAATTGTTCGTGTTCGCCGAACGGCTCGAACACCGCCCAAAACAGCTCGAATTTGAGATTGGCGAACAGTTCGAGTAGAACAACGCTCATCTCTACCCTTCACAACGTTGGGATTTTCCATTTTTGTGTTTTCGTTTTTTGCTCCTCTTCTTCCTAGAGCCATAACTTTTTTATTTCTCTGTCAATATGGCCATGTGGGGGCTTATTTTTTGCGGGACGAGTTCTACTTTTGAAATTCAGCATTGATTTTACCATATAGTGTACTGGAAAAAAGGGAAACAAATTCCAAATGGGGTGAAATTGCAAAAAAAGTACAAAAAAGTTTTTTGTTTTTTTTTACCATGTTCACTAAATACTAAAACTGACCTGCTATTATGATTCTCCGGGTCATTACGAGTTCACAGATACCAAACATGTATAGGTTCTTTTTTATTTGTTGAAAAAAAATCCCCCAAAAAGGCGCTGTTTTCCAGGACCCGTAGCAGCTCCATTTTTCAGGATCTGGGGCTGGGTGAGGGCTAATTTTTTGAGTGCCAAGCTTACATTTTTATTGATACTATTTTGGAGTAGATATAATGTTTTGATCGCCTGTTGCAGTGACCAAAAAACAATAATTCTGGCATTTTGATTTTTTCTCATTACTCCATTTACCGATCAGATTGATTTACTTTATATTTTGATAGATCAGGTGTTTCTAAACACAGCAATGCGAAATATGCGTATTTTTGAATTTTTTATTGTTTTATTTTGAATGGGGCAAAAGCGGGTGTTTTGACCTTTTTTTTTATTATTATTTTTTTTAAAACATTTTTTCTCTACCTTTTACTTGCTTCAATAGTCCGCCCTTAGGAGACTTGAAGCTGTGATCATCTGATTGTATGTGTAGCACAAGCGATCAGATGATCACAGCTTCAAGTCTCCTAAGGGCAGACTATTGAAGCAAGTAAACGGCTTCAGCCTTGCTATGTGTAGCAAAAATCATCATCTCCTATGAATGCCGGCCACGGGCCAGCGTTCATAGGAGATCTGCAAAGAAGGCCCCCGGTTGTCATGTTGACCCATCGGCGCCCCACGATCATGTGACAGGGGCCCCGATGGGCAGGGTTTGTGACATGTTTCCGGCACGATCGTGTTAAATGCCACCGTCAGAGATTGACAAAGGCATTTAACATGTTAGATGTTATTTCCCTATAAACCAGTCTGTCTGCTGAAAGCCAGACCGGCTGAGCTCAGCAATTTGATATCTTATCCCATAGGGAATGAATGGAGCAGATGATTGACCATGGCTCCATTCACATGGTGTTCTTCAGGGTCCCGGTTCTTGTGATAAATGGAGGTCTTAGAAGTCAGACTTCCAGTGATCGGGAAGTTATTCCTTATCCAACGCATAAGGGATAGCTTCCAAACTTAAGCTAAGCTCTTTAAGCAATCCATAAAGCAAGACTATTTTAGATATTTGCACCCAGTTAGCAATCTCTATCTCTGTGCACCAGTTGCAGCAGCTGCCGGCCTCCTTCACGCTACAGTCATATCGGAGGCTGTGAAGCAGCATAAATGTGTTACTCAGGGTCACAAATTAGCTTAACTCATCTGTAGTGTAACTATTGCTTCATTACAGACATCTACACATTGTGCACGTAGAGCGCTCGGTAAGATAAGGTTACCAAGACTCTTAACTGATGTGCATAAATTGATTTTAAGCCAATTTGTGCACATTAATGTTGTGGAAATGTGATGCAGCATGAAGGTAAAGGGGTGTTAAGTGCTTTGTTTGCCTCGATAGCCTTTCTGACCAAGTGACAGCCTTTTCTGAGAAAAGCTACTTACATTAACCTCGGAGAAGTCTTGTGCTCTACAATGTGGAGTTACGATTGTTATGTTCTTTAGCTATATACTAAGCCAGCACCCTTTTTCTCAGCATGACATTGCTTCTGGAAATGTACTGAAAACTGAGTAGGGATGTGGATTATTGGGGCATGCAAGAACTTCTCAAAGGTGGGGTACAAGTTATGCATTAAAACAACATTTTGACTTTAAATTTTCACAGCGGCCTTAAATGAGAAAAGAAAGGACACATTGATAAGTTATTGCTCGTTGGCCGACTTGCCTGTGATGATACAACAGGGCATTTGGCGACGAGCACGTTTATAAGTTAAGTGCCTTTCTGATGTTAAATTAAACAATAATTAATAAAGCTGTGACCGACCTTCACCCATCAAGTTGTACCTCGTGTTTCATTCGTTATTAGAAGGGATGGTAGGGCTTAAGCACGCGTTGGCGTTTGGCAAGGGGTCCCGGCAGTCAGTAAATAGCTGAGGAGTGAACCATTATCAATTTCACTGACAGTAGATTTTAGGGGACTACCTACTTTCAAACCTTTGTCTTTGGGAGCTTCTTACTTTCAAACCTTTGCCTTAGATTTTTCTTAATATTTATTCTGGGACCTTACCATTTAATCTATGGTGATGTCTGATCTTCACTAAACAGCAACATCCATCTCAAAAGAGAGTGTTACAGAGAGGAAGGTCACTAGGTGGATTCTCTAAGCTCGGGGTCTAGGTGGGCACATGGGCCACGGGCATTGGTGCAGCAGGCAGGTGTTGCATCTGAGAAACAGGAGAATTACTACTGTAGAGGTAAACTACACCAATAAAAATAAGGCAGACAAACAACCACACAGCCCAAGTTGAAAATTGCCAAAGCTTTAATAATAACACATAAAAGCAAATACACACAACAATAATAAAATCAAAGACACACCACAGATGGAAAAAGTGGAGAGCCTGGACTAAATAGTATAAAGGAAGACATTATAATCTAACATAGAGCTCCGACAGGTAATATTTAATGATAATATAAAACCAAGGGCATAAAATACAAAAGGCAGCAAAAAATAATAATTGCATGGAAAATAATGAAGTTACCAAACAGATATTTCATATAAATATATTAATATCACAAATGTCAGTTCACATATTGCTAATAAGATCAGTATATCAATATATGCAGTGACTCTGCCTCAAAGATACGTACATGGATATATGAACCGCTAGATAACCTCAATAAATAACTTGTACTAGTATAGCTGCATATATAAATGACCAGTGTCATGGTATATACATATTCTTTGATATTCATTAATTCATTTTTATTAATTCATTTTTTATCCTATGCACATGACACTTTTTCATCATATGCCTTGATGAAGTTTTTACACTTAGTGTTACTTTTCTATTCATTTTCTTTAGGTCACGTATGTAGTTTGCGCACATGTCAGCATATACAGTTATATGAAAAAGTTTGGGCACCCGTATTAATCTTAAGCTTAATGTTTTATAAAAAATGGTGTTTTTGCAACAGCTATTTCAGTTTGATATATGTAATAACTGTTGGACACAGTAATGTTTCTGCCTTGAAATGAGGTTTATTGTACTAACAGAAAACGTGCAATCTGCATTCAAACAAAATTTGACAGGTGCATAAGTATGGGCACCTCACCAGAAAAGTGACATTAATATTTAGTAGATCCTCCTTTTGCAAAAATAACAGCCTCTAGTCGCTTCCTGTAGCTTTTAATGAGTTCCTGGATCCTGGATGAAGGTATTTTTGACCATTCCTCTTTACAAAACAATTCCAGTTCAGTTAAGTTTGTTGGTCGCCAAGCATGGACAGCCCTCTTCAAATGATCCCACAGATGTTCAATGATATTCAGGCCTGGGGACTGGGATGGCCATTCCAGAACATTGTAATTGTTCCTCTGCATGAATGCCTGAGTAGATTTGGAGCGGTGTTTTGGATCATTGTCTTGCTGAAAGATCCATCCCCTGCGTAACTTCAACTTTGTCACTGATTCTTGAACATTATTGTCAAGAATCTGCTGATACTGAGTGGAATCCATGCGTCCCTCAACTTTAACAAGATTCCCGGTGCCGGCATTGGCCACACAGCCCCAAAGCATGATGGAACCTCCACCAAATTTTACTGTGGGTAGCAAGTGTTTTTCTTGGAATGCTGTGCTTTTTTGCCGCCATGCATAACGCCTTTTTGTATGACCAAACAACTCAATCTTGGTTTCATCAGTCCACAGGACCTTCTTCCAAAAAGAAATTGGCTTCTCCAAATGTGCTTTTGCATACCTCAGCCGACTCTGTTTGTGGCGTGCTTGCAGAAACGGCTTCTTTCGCATCACTCTCCCATACAGCTTCTCCTTGTGCAAAGTGCGTTGTATAGTTGACCGATGTACAGTGACACCATCTGCAGCAAGTTGATTCTGCAGCTCTCTGGAGGTGGTCTGAGGATTGTCCTTGACTGATCTCACCATTCTTCTTCTCTGCCTTTCTGATGTTTTTCTTGGCCTGCCACTTCTGGCCTTAACAAGAACTGTCCCTGTGTTCTTCCATTTCCTTACTATGTTCCTCACAGTGGAAACTGACAGGTTAAATCTCTGAGACAGCTTTTTGTATCCTTCCCCTGAACAACTATGTTGAATAATCTTTGTTTTCAGATCATCTGACAGTTGTTTTGAGGAGCCCATGATGCCACTCTTCAGAGGAGATTCAAACAGGAGAACAACTTGCAAGTGGCTACTTTAAGTAGCTTTTCTCATGATTGCATACACCTGGCTATGAAGTTCAAAGCTCAATGAGGTTACAAAACCAAAAAAAGTGCTTTAGTAAGTCAGTAAAAAGTAGGTAGGAGTATTTAAAACAAGAAAATGATAAGGGTGCCCATACTTATGCACCTGTCAAATTTTGTTTGAATGCAGATTGCACATTTTCTGTTAGTACAATAAACCTCATTTCAAGGCAGAAACATTACTGTGTCCAACAGTTATTACATATATCAAACTGAAATAGCTTTTGCAAAAACACCAATTTTTATAAAACATTAAGCTTAAGATTAATAGGGGTGCCCAAACTTTTTCATATAACTGTATTTGATATATATTATTATGATATTTTTATCATACATTCTTTTTCTTTTTATTTTTTATACAATGCACATCACACTTTATTGGCCAGGATCCTTTATATACTTATTCACTCCAGCATATCATCACCCCTGGACGAAGCATTTCCTATGCGAAACGCACGTCGGGTGCGTGGTGGGTGCCTGGACTGTTGATCTATGCTATTTGGGTAATTATGGCTACTTTGTAAACCATTTTTTGGGCTACTTTTATTGACACTGGTCATTTATACAGTACAGACCAAAAGTTTGAACACACCTTCTCATTTAAAGATTTTTCTGTATTTTCATGACTTTTAAAATTGTACATTCACACTGAAGGCATCAAAACTATGAATTAACACAAGTGGAATTATATACTTAACAAAAAAGTGTGAAACAACTGAAAATATGTCTTATATTCTAGGTTCTTCAAAGTAGGCACCTTTTGCTTTGATGACTGCTTTGCACACTCTTGGCATTCTCTTGATGAGCTTCAAGAGGTAGTCACCAGAAATGGTTTTCACTTCACAGGTGTGCCCTGTCAGGTTTAATAAGTGGGATTTCTTGCTTTATAAATAGGGTTGGGTCCATCAGTTGTGTTGTGCAGAAGTCTGGTGGATACACAGCTGATAGTCCTACTAAATAGACTGTTAGAATTTGTATTATGGCAAGAAAAAGGCAGCTAAGTAAAGAAAAACGAGTGGTCATCATTACTTTAAGAAATGAAGGTCAGTCAGTCCGAATAATTGGGAAAACTTTGAAAGTGTCCCCAAGTGCAGTTGCAAAAACCATCAAGCGCTACAAAGAAACTGTCTCACATGAGGACCGCCCCAGGAAAGGAAGACCAAGAGTCGCCTCTGCTTATGAGGATAAGTTTATCCGAGTCACCAGCCTCAGAAATCGCAGGTTAACAGCAGCTCAGATTAGAAACCAGGTCAATGCCACACAGAGTTCTAGCAGCAGACACATCTCTACAACAACTGTTAAGAGGAGACTTTGTGCAGCAGGCCTTCATGGTAAAATAGCTGCTAGAAAACCACTGCTAAGGACAGGCAACAAGAAGAAGAGACTTGTTTGGGCTAAAGAACACAAGGAATGGACATTAGACCTGTGGAAATCTGTGCTTTGGTCTGATGAGTCCAAATTTGAGATCTTTGGTTCCAACTACCGTGTCTTTGTGCGACGCAGAAAAGGTGAACTCATGGACTCTACATGCCTGGTTCCCACCGTGAAGCATGGAGGAGGAGGTGTGATGGTGTAGGGGTGCTTTGCTGGTGACACTGTTGGGGATTTATTCAAAATTGAAGGCATACTGAACCAGCATGGCTACCACAGCATCTTGCAGCGGCATGCTATTCCATCCGGTTTGCGTTTAGTTGGACCATCATTTAGTTTTCAACAGGACAATGATCCCAAACACACCTCCAGGCTGTGTAAGGGCTATTTGACCAGGGAGGAGAGTGATGGGGTGCTATGCCAGATGACCTGGCCTCCACAGTCACCAGACCTGAACCCAATCGAGATGGTTTGGGGTGAGCTGGGCCGCAGAGTGAAGGCAAAAGGGCCAACAAGTGCTAAGCATCTCTGGGAACTCCTTCAAGATTGTTGGAAGACCATTTCCGGTGACTACCTCTTGAAGCTCATCAAGAGAATGCCAAGAATGTGCAAAGCAGTCATCAAAGCAAAAGATGGCTACTTTGAAGAACCTAGAATATAAGACATATTTTCAGTTGTTTCACACTTTTTTGTTAAGTATATAATTTCACATGTGTTAATTCATCGTTTTGATGCCTTCGGTGTGAATGTACAATTTTCATAGTCATGAAAATACAGAAATATCTTTAATTGAGAAGGTGTGTCCAAACTTTTGGTCTGTACTGTATATGCAGCTATACTAGTACAAGGTATTTATTGAGGTTATCTAGCGGTTCATATATTTATGTACGTATCTTTGAGTCACTGCATATATTGATATACTGATCTTATAAGCAATATGTGAACTGCCATTTGTGATATTAATATATTTATATGAAATATCTGTTTGGTAACTTCATTATTTTCCATGCAATTATTATTTTTTGCTGCCTTTTGTATTTTATGCCCTTGGTTTTATATTATCATTACATATTACCTGTCGGAGCTCTATGTTAGATTATATTGTCTTCCTTTATACTATTTAGTCCAGGCTCTCCACTTTTTCCATCTGTGGTGTGTCTTTGATTTTATTATTGTTGTGTGTATTTGCTTTTATGTGTTATTATTAAAGCTTTGGCAATTTTCAACCTGGGCTGTGTGGTTGTTTGTCTGCCTTATTTTTATTGGTGTAGTTTACTGATTCTTAGCCTATATGACTTATTGGTGTTCACTGTAGAGGTAAACTAAAAGTCTTAAAAGGATCCTGGAAGTCGCAAAAGGTCAGGAGAAGTCCTGGAAGCAGGAGGCGGACGCGTAGTAGCAAGTGGAAAGTCTTATATTTGTTCTGGAGACCACTGACAGGCAGCAGGGTTACTGGAAGCTGCAGACAAGTGAAGTCCTGAAGACCACTAACAGGCAGCTGGGTTACTGGAAGCCGCAGACAAGTAACTGGGGCCTGTGGACAGGAACAGTACACAGACAAATTAAAAGAGTTATTAGAAAGTCTTAATAGAATACCAAGACATAGGTGTGTGTCTTGGGAGGCCTTATATAGGTCTAGTATATAAACACATGGGAGCACGCCAGGCTACTTGCAAAGCCTGGCATGAAGCACAAGAAAGCCTTGCGGACTGAGATGTGGGAAGCAAAGCACGTATCCGAGTTAGGTGTTTGTCCCAGCCACAGTGCCCCTACATTGACCACAGTGCCCCGGCCATAGAGTCTATAAAACCAAGCACAAAATAGCTTTGAGAAAGGAAGCGATCTGTGATAGATCAAGAGATCAGTTTTGCTTAAATCCAAAGTTTACTGTCTTACAGAATATAGCAATCTAAAATAATTTTAAAACATACCATATGATGGTATGTTTTACACGGTGTGCGGTAAACCCCACCACCCTTTCCCTACTCACCTTCCTGAGTTGTGCTAGACTATGCACAATTTTAATGCAATGTCAAAATTGGGGCAAGTTCTCATTGTGACTAGTAGAATACTGTGACTCTCGATAGTAGTTTGTAGTATTTATTATGCTTTGCCTTTGCTTATATAGCACCATCATATTCTGCAGCACTTTACAGACATAATCACTGTCCCCATTGGGGCTCACAATCTAAATTCCCTATCAGTATGTCTTTGAAGTGTGGGAGGAAAGCAGAGAACAAGGAGGAAACCTAAACAAACACGAGGAGAACATACAAACTCACTGCAGATATTGTCTTTGGTGGGATCCACAACGCAAGAAAAGTGGTGAATAAATAGCAGCACTAGATCTTGTACTGGGATCTTGCTTTATTAACTACAATTTTCAAGAGCATACTGCTCCCTTCCTCAGATCTTAATGCATATTACATTCAAGCAACATTTTATATCATGCAATCATCGCAAACCAGACCCAACAAAAATATGTCCTCACTTTTGTCTTCGTGGATACCTTCCGCAGCAGAAGAAATCTATCAGAGATCACTTCATTTTATTTTTCATTTTATTTTTCTGTACAAACAAGGAGTCTCTTGCAACAGTAGAGATAAGTGCACAGATCAGCTAAGTATTATCCCTACAGGGAGCAAAATTGTTGTTATAGGGGCCTCCGTAGACCTTAGCACTGTGGTTGACACTGAGGTATCATGGCTGGCGCTTGGGGCATTGGGAATAAAACTGCAATCTTTGTGGGTTCATTGTGTGATATACAGTTTTTAATATAGCACACTGTTCACATTGCATCTACTTGTCCATCTTGCTACATGGAATGCATTCATTTATGAGGCTCAGACATTGCCATAATTTGACTGTTGAGGTCGGAAGAAACTGTTTTAGAAGCCATGGTCTAGAAATTTGTACAAGTTATTGTATTAATCTCAATATAAAATTTAAAAACTTGTCCTGAGTGGTTATATAATTTATCACCCAAAGTATGATGAATTATTGCCTCTTGGATTGTTCTGAGTGTTACATGAGCAGTGTAGTACGTGTTGTTTTCATGGTTCAAAGGGGTAATGTTTCTCCTTGTGGAGAGTGGCATGCCTGAGACTTACAGGCCATGCAATGCTCCTCTGGAAAATTAAATATACAAATTGTCTCTTCAGAGAGGAAGAGGATTTGTACTCTAGTGTCACCTATTGGATGTAGCAATCTTAAAAGTCAATATCAACCCTTTAACGAGCCTTGTGCCATGCTCCTGGATTCAATCCCTTGAGTTTATGTTCTGTGGTTGGCTTCTCTTTCTGCCGAACCACAGGAGACACACCTTTTCTCTGGGTTTTTGAGTTCTCCTTTTCTGGTTGCAGTCTGTCTAGCTTAACATAGGTGTTTTCATTTGTTTCCGTATCCTTTTGGGTGCAGTTTTATATTCTGTCCCCTGCTAGCGTTTCCTGCTGGTGATAGATTCATTTGGATGTTCTGACATCCTGTTGATGTTTGGAGCCAGTCTGTGAGCTTTTAGCTAAGTATTTTCACCTTGCTGTTATTTTGCTATACTTTGCATCTATCTTGTATTTATCTTTAGGAAGTAGGCAGTATATTTATTAACAGTACTTGCTTTATTCTTTGTTTGGTATCTCGTTATTTACTTTACTCACTGTGGGATCTTTCCTTTCTTCTGCACACTTGTCTACTTGTAGGTAATTAACACTTTGCTCAGTCTTCCAGTTCTTTAGCAGGAACGTGAAGCAACTCGTGGTCCGTTTAGGCAGTTTAGGTCAGAGTTACCTTCTCCTAGCCTGTGGTTAGGTCTATCTTTGCACCCACAGGCACCACTAGGAACTGCAGAGTCAGGATATCTAGTCTGTACAGGAACTGGCAGGGTCAGTTGCAGTTTTTAGTGTATAAGCTGTTTTCCCGAGTGAGTTACTACACAGACATACCAATACTAGGAGATGTTAAGGTCATTCAGGGTGAGCCGCCACTGAATGGGGGCACTATTGCGTTATCTTAGGATGCCAACCTCTGCGGTCAGGTAGGGGCAGACCAGGGTCAGAGTATGGCTTTTACCAGTCTGAATTGGAATCCATCAGATTTAGGTATTAATTTGTACTTTACCCATGTGTATGTGCTTGTATAGTCATAACACCTTGCCACATGACTTAGGATAAAAGCCAAACCAGAATCTCAATTTGCAGACACGTGTTTCGGGGTGTTCCCCTCCTCAGTGCAAGGCATGACTATTTGGATGTATGAGAGACATTGCATGGCCAATAAGTCTCCATACCCTGGCATTTTAAGCATGTCACTCTACATAAGGAGAAAGGTTACCCCTTAGACTCCAGTCAGAGGCCTCTCATACTGGATCAGATTTGATATATTGCACCGAGGAGTGGCAACATCCTCACTTGTCTGCAAATTGAGATTCTGGTTTGGCTTTTAATCTAAGTAATGTGGTAGTGCTCATTAAAGGGTTGATATTGACTTTTAGGATTGTTATTTCCAATAGATGGCACTAAAGTTCAAGTCCTCTTCCTTTCTGAAGAGACAATTTGCATATGTCTTCATCATTAGTGCTGATATCCTCCAGGACTGGACTCTTGGATTTATATTAACCAGAGAAACATCTACTTGGAGATACAATGCTGTCTGCGTGTTATGAAATTCTGGGGTGCCATGGGATCTCATGTATCTCACCAAGCATGCCATCTTTAATGCATATTTGCACAGAATTATGATAAGTGAACATTTTATGTTTATTCTGTATCTTAATCCATGGCTCATAAACTGAATAAATTCATAAATTGGAAAAGAACAAGATATTTCCACCGTGACTTCTGAATAGTTTTCTTCATATATATTATTCAGTGCATAATGTACAGTATATTCTCCAAGTTCTTTCATATTCTAATTTTTATTCCATCACTTATTTTTCTTAAGCGTCACCGCAACATTAGCTTTTAGAATGGATTAGATACAAACTTTTTTCACTTTACTTATTTTCTAAGCTGCGGAAGTAGATCATGAAGAGCAAAATAGGATTATAAAATTTCTTTTATCTGACTTTATCTATAATAATGACTTAATTTGGTTTAAGAATTACATAATCATTTCTAAGAAATTAGTTGCCTAGGATAAAATGAATTAGGCTAAAGTGGATTCTAAGGCTGGGTGTCTATAAAATGACCAAGTAATTGATGATGGGGAAAACTTCTAATGGACAATGGAAAAACAAGTCTTGCAAAAGGGAGCGCAGAGGTAGTGTCACTGCTATACATGCTGTTAGCCTCACCAGGTGAGGTGGATTCAAGGTAGACACATGGATCCAGGGCATTGGCACAGCAGGCTGGAAGGCACATGGAACCAGGGTTGGACTGGCCCACCAGAGAACCGGGGGATCTTCCGGTGGGCCCGGGTTTCTCCTTCAGGAGAGTTCATAGTAAAAACCTTGCCGCTGCTGTGGGGCTCTTGAGTGGAGGAGAAAGGTGGGCTCTCAGAATCAAATCCTCTGGTGGGCCCAATGTTCTTCAGTCTGACACTACATGGAACAGTACTATCCAGACAATTAGTTAGTTAGTTAGAAGGCCAGCAGGACATGCTGAAATCCACAGAACGAGGAGAGCGGATGAAGAGGAAAACGGCAGGTCTAAAGCAGCACACAGATGTAGGTGACTTCATTTGGATATCAGTTTTGTCTGAAGGAAGTAAGAGTGAAACAGCCCATTAGCAGTCACTGATTGGCTGCAGGGCACACGTGACATACCAATATCATGCGAGCCCTAGTAACCCGCTGCCGACCGCTGCGTCGACACAGCAGGTGAGTACTGGCCTTTTTTTTATTTTACATTGGGAAATATAGTTATTGAGAAGGAGTTGTCTGAGTAGTGGACAACCCCTTTAAAATGTCTAAGGAGATGATGTCGCTGAGACACGCCTGGCAACTTGTAATATCCGACGTGGAGCACAGCAAAGGGCAATGGTCATAGGGGAAGGGAGCGAAGCCCGACTCAGCAAAGACCGGTGCATAGCGCAAGTCTAAACAAACACATTCAAAATTAAATTTAGAGGTGTCTGTCTTCACTGTCAGACAGTAACGTACAGCTACAAACCACCTTCTTTCAGAGTCTGATACACCCAACCACTCGTACCATTGACAGTTTTTGACACCAAAGTAGCTAATGTTATTGTATTTTGCTTTTTAACAGCAGCACAGACCAGCTATGATTTTTACTTCGGGCTGCACTTAGCTAGACAGCTTCTTGCTCTGGCTACTTGGCCACCGTTTTTGTGCCGGAGCCAGATTTACGGCACGCAATTCCCCAGTTGAAAATTTGCAGCATATTGGCTACATGTGAACATATCCTAAAGCTTCATGATTTATTAGCTACTGAAAGCTATGAAGAAAAACGAAGACAGATATGCAGCCGATGATTGCTTACAGGTTTTTAAGGGAAGTTATCAGTGTGAAAGTGCTGTGCAGTCTAAATTCAGCATGTTGCAGAGCAAAATAAGTTGAAAAGACTCAGTACATCTTGTTTAAATTGAATGTTATTAATTGAAACCTTATTCTGGGCTTAGGAGTCCAGTGGGCGGTTCTATTCAGTGATTGACAGCCATCTCTATGAACTCAGAGGGAGTTCAATCACTAATTATTCCTACCCCCTTGAATTTTAAGCCCAAACTATACAGATTTAAATTAATAAAACACCACCTTTATTGAATCTTTTCCCCTAAACGTTGATATTAAACTGTTCATATAACTACTTTATCATTTGCTGTTGGCAGATAAGGCTGATTGATATGATAGGTTCCATTTAGAAATAAAAGCTAAAAAATAATGGCCCTGGTTCATCAGGATCGGCATGGTTCATGCCTGTCTTGATGATGGTGTGTGCTGGCAGAGGCAGAGGCGTCTGATTTATTAAAGAGGCTTCTTAATGAATTTGGCGCGTTTGAAAACTGACGTACACCTCCCTGCATCACAAATCTTACTCCAGTCTGGGACTGGAGTAAAATTTATGGTGTAAGGCACACTACCGCTCTTTCCGCCTCTGTGTAGCCCCCAGCTCTGCCCATTTTGGCCGAAACTGGAGTGAAAAAAACAAAAGTCGTACAATTTTTTCAAATTTTTTTCAACTTTTGGTGTTTTCACATCAGATTGCGCAAAATATTTTGCAACTTATCGCAGTGCTTTACACCAGAATCTGGGCCAATGTGTAATAAAATGTGAAACAGAACAAAATTTGTAATGTTTGATAACAGGTAATGCATTTATTTATTATAGTTACATAGTTAGTAAAGCCGAATAAAGACTTGCGTCCATCAAGTTCGACCTGTTAGTTCTGTAATTGCTAAAGTTGATCCAGAGGAGGGCAAAAACCCCAAATGATTTAGCCAATCTTCACCTGAGGAAAAATTCCCTCCCGACTCTGAAACCAGCAGTCAGAATAAATCCCTGTATCAACCTACTATTTTATTCTATTTTTAAGTATATGCAGAAATCTGCCTGGTATCTAGAAAAGCATCCAGTCCCCGCTTGAACTGGTTTAGTGAATCCGACATTACCGTCTCCTCACTCAGTGAATTCCATATTCTCACTGCTCTTACCGTAAAGAACCCCTTCCTATGCTGGTGCTGAAACCTTTTCTCTTCCAGTCTTAGTGAGTGCCCTCTTGTTACCGTAATATCCCTCCTTTTGAACAAATCCCGGGCAAGATCTCTATACTGTCCCCTAACATATTTGTACACATTTATTATGTCCCCCCTCAACCTTCTCTTTTCCAGGCTGAATAGTCCTAGTTTTGCCAACCTCTCTGGGTATTGCAGTCCCTCCATTCCCCTTATTAATTTTGTTGCCCTCCTTTGTACCTTTTCAAGCTCATTTATATCCTTTCTATATATTGGGGCCCATAACTGAGCACAGTATTCCAAGTGTGGTCTGACCAGTGCTTTGTACAGTGGAAGAACAATGTTCTCATCCTTTGCAGCTATACCTCTTCTGATACATCCCATTACCCTGTTTGCCCTTACAGCAGCGGCCTGACTTTGGGCACTCCAATTTAGTTTGCTATCAATCAAGATGCCCAAGTCCTTCTCCATCTCTGAATTCCCCAATGATTTCCCATTCAGTGAGTACTGGTGACTTCCATTTTTCCTTCCCATATGTATGACCTTACATTTCTCCTCGTTAAACCTCATTTGCCATTTAATGCTCCACCTACCCAGCTTATCCAAATCCCTCTGTAGATCTTCACTATCCTCTTTTGTATTAATTGTTTTACATAACTTTGTGTCATCTGCAAATATTGATATTTTACTATTTATCCCGTTGACTATGTCGTTAATAAAGATATTAAATAACATTGGGCCTAGTACAGACCCCTGTGGTACCCCACTAGTGACGCTTACCCAATCTGAGTATATTCCATTTATAACCACCCTCTGCCTTCTATCCTTTAGCCAGTTATCTACCCACTTGCAGACATTTTCCCCCAGCCCCATCATTCTCATTTTGTATACCAACCTATTATGTGGCACGCTATCGAACACTTTTGAGAAGTCGAGATACACGACATCCACTGGTTCCCCCTGATCTACTCGAGAGCTCACCTCCTCGTAGAAGTCAATCAGGTTTGTTTGGCAGGAGCGATTCCTCATGAATCCATGTTGGTTTGGGGTTAATAGATTATTAGCATCAAGATGCTCCATGATTGCCTCATTAATAAAGCCTTCAAAAATTTTGCCCACAACGGACGTCAGACTCACCGGCCGATAGTTTCCGGTGTTACTTTTTGCTCCCTTTTTGAATATTGGCACTACATTCGCCTGTCGCCAATCAAGTGGTACAGACCCAGTCTCAACAGAGTCCTTAAATATAAGATATAACGGTCTGTCTATCACATTACTTAGTTCCCTTAGTACCCGTGGGTGTATGCCATCAGGTCCTGGTGATTTGTTTATTTTAATGTTACTGAGGCGTTTCTGTACCCCAGCTTGGGTTAGATTTGTCATACTTAGTGGAGGATTAAGCTTGTCACTTCTCATTTCGCCTGTTAGTTCTTTTTCCTTTGTGAAAGTTGACGAAAAGATTTATTTAATAGATTAGCTTTATCCTCATCTTTCTCTATGATTTTGCCTTCATCACTTTTTATCGGTCCAATATTATCCGATTTAATCCTTTTACTATTTATATACGTAAAGAACAGTTTGGGATTTGATCTACTTTCCCTAGCAATACGTCTCTCTGTTTCCTCCTTTGCTATTTTTATTTGTTTTTTGCAGGTTCTCGTTTTTTCCTTGTAACACATTAGTGCCTCCTTACTGTTTTCCTGTTTTAATCTCTTGAATGCCTCTTTTTTGCTATTTAACGCCCCTTTTACGTTCTTATTCAACCATATTGGTTTCCTCTTATTTCTGGCCCTTTTATTCCCATACGGTATATACCTCTCGCACTGAGTATTCAGAATTCTTTTGAAGGTTTCCCATTTACTAGTCGTATTTCCTTGATTAAGAACTTTGTCCCAGTCTATAAGTTGAAGGTTTTCTTTCAGCTGATCAAACTTCGCCCTCCTAAAGTTTAATGTTTTAGTTGTTCCCTTATTGATAACCCTACTGAAGGGCATTTTGAAATTGATAATATTATGATCGCTATTACCTAGGTGCCCCCCTATCTGTACCTCAGTTATTCTATCAGGCCTATTAGTCAATATTAAGTCAAACACTGCCTTCCCTCTCGTTGGTTCCTGCACTAGTTGGGAGAGATAATTATCCTTGATATTTGTCAAGCACCTTTTTCCTTTCTGCGATCTACAGGTTTCTGTTTCCCAGTCAATATCCGGGTAGTTGAAATCCCCCATTACAATCACCTCATTATGTTTTGCTACTTTGTCTATTTGTCCTAATAGCAGTTTCTCATTCTCCTCTGTTATATTGGGTGGCTTATAGCAGACCCCCAGTAATATTTTATTATTATTTTTTGCCCCCTCTATCTCTACCCACATGGACTCGACCCCCTCTTCTCCCTCTCCTATATCTTCCCTTAGTCTGGGCTTTAGACGTGACTTTACATATAAGCAGACTCCTCCGCCCTTCCCCTGTTTCCGGTCCCTTCTAAATAAACTATAATCTGTTAAATTTACCGCCCAGTCGTAGCTATCGTCTAGCCAAGTCTCTGTTATACCTACGATGTCATACCTCTCCTCCGATATAAGCGCCCGCAGCTCATCCGCCTTATTGGTCAGGCTTCTTGCGTTGGTCAGCATGCAAGATAAAACTTTGGGGTTATTTAGCATCCTATTCTTCTCTAACGATCTAACTGTACTATCCCCACCCCCCTCTCCACCCTCATTATATTCACTTCTCCCCTTCCCCCTTGCTTGCCTCACATCCCACCTATTTCCTTGGTTTCCCCCCCCCCCGTCTCTAGTTTAAAAACTCCTCCAACCTATTAGCCATCTTCTTCCCCAGCACCGCTGCACCCTCCCCATTGAGGTGCAGCCTGTCCCTACGGTAGAGCCTGTAGCCGACAGCGAAGTCGGCCCAGTTCTCCATGAACCCAAACCCTTCTGCCTTGCACCAACTCTTTAGCCACTTATTCACCTCCCTAACCTCCCGTTGGCGCTCCTGTGTGGGGATTGGTAGTATTTCTGAGAAAACTACCTTGGAGGTCCTTGCCCTAAGCTTCCTACCTAGATCCCTGAAATCATTTTTAAGGACCCTTTAATGTATCAATGTAATGCTTCGCGGGTGACAGGTTGATAAATTCTTGAAGAGGGATAAAAATTTTAAAAATTATTGAAAGTTTGAACTTTTGCCAGGAGACAAATTAGTTCATGTGTAATAAATGTAGTTATGGAACCCAGGGAATAGTGGGATATAGACGGAAATCGGAAAACATAATGTATTGCTCATTTCAGTGGCTTATTAAAGCTTACATTGTTACAGCCCGTGGGCTTTAAGTCCTATTAGTGTTCTATATAAAGCTGGCACACCGCCTCGCTCTGGCATTTCTTGTTTTAGTTTTGGGGAGGGGGGGAATAAAAGCAATTTAAATATACTGGAAATGAAAATTACAACATATGTAACCAAGGATCTGTCTCATAGGACGGATTGAATGACAGGAGGTAAAGAACACATCTTCACTGTCTGTTCTCATCATTTCCACTCGCAAGATGTATTGTGAACATATTTAATAGACTATGATGTCACGTATGGGTGATCTGAGATTGCTCTACTTGGAACTAGTGATGTCATCACTCCAAGAATGATGACATCACTTAATGTAAGAGTTTTCCATAATCCACCCGAACTTCTGAAAATTTCTTTTAAAGGGAATCTATCAGCAGGTTTTTGCTATATAATCTGAGGGCAGCATGAGGTGAGACACTGATTTCAGTGAGGTGACACTTAAAAGGCTGTGTGCTGTTGTTCAATGAGTGTTTTATGAGCAGGAGATTATCACTGTGCAGACTAGTTGGCTGTGTGCCTCCTGGTCCAACTCCGCCCTCAGCACTGATTAGCAGCTTACTATCAATATACAATGTAAACAGAAAGCTGTGGTGTGGGTAGGTTTAGCTTTCTGAGCTCTGCTACATGCTACCGCTAAAAACTCTGATTGTATCACATCGGCTGCACCCAGTAAACTAAGTGACACATCACTGGAGTCAGGGTCTCTTTCCCTACATTATGCTGCTCTCAGATGAGGCAGCAAAACCCTGGTGACAGATTCCCTTTAAAGCTCTGGGATATCTTCAGTCACCCAATTCTAGTCTGTTTAAAGTCATATAAAAAAATGCTATTATTCTGCAGATATGGGGTTAATCTATAGGTTAATAGTGCTTTTTATATGACAGATTCCCTTAAAAAGGTTTTATCCAGCTTTGTAAAACTGATGGCCTATCTATGGAATTAGTATTAATTTATTAGGGGTCCAACTCTCGCCACCAGTGCCCCTAAAGGGAATCTGTCGCCTGATAAATGCTGCCCAAACCGTGGTCACCACGTATCAGCCCCTGGCTGTGCGATCCCAGCCATGTATGTTATACTCTGAAACACTGCGGCGTTTCAGAGAAAAATATACTTTTAATCATCGCCAGGGACTAAGCCATGCTATAGGCTAGGCTCACAGGCAGGTCACCGGCGGCTTCTCCCCGCCCACTGACACTGACTGACAGTCCACTGCCTATGTGCACATATAGGCACAGACCTGTATCCAATGGAGCAGTCACATCTTTTTTTAGAATTTGACTGAAATGAAATCAGAGGTACATTGAGCTACACTGAGGCCCAATCTGAAGTTTTCCCATATGCTCCATATTACCTTCTGCATTGTAAAATGTTCATTACGCTAAAGGACACTTTAAAGGGAATTTTTTTTACTTAAATGCATGTATTTTGGGCTAAAAATAATTTTTGCAATTGGGTTTTATTAAAAAAAATTGCACTGTTTGCCTTCAATAGCTTTTGTGCTGCTCTGTCTATTGCTGGCTTTGGAAAGAGTTGACTTAGAATCGGTCAGTGAGTTCCTTCTGACAGAGAATTTGTAAGTCTTTTATCTGTCTTTTACAGAGCTTCTCCCAGCTGTCATTTGACACTTCAGCTTTCTTTTGATGTGCTTTGTGATCATGAATTAGCTCAAAGGAGCTCCATAAAAGACAGATAAAATAGCTGCAAACTCCTTATCAGAATGAGCTCACTGATGGCAACTTAGTTTTACTGCTCACTGCTGGCTCCAGAGTGAGGTTAACTAAAAGCCTTTGAAAGCCAAACAGTGTACAATTTTTAATGAAACCCAATTGCAAAATTAATGTTAACCCAAAATGCATGAATTTAAGTAAAAATAGAATTGCTCCCCAAAGGTCTCAATCTCCTTTAAATAGAAGGGTAGGTTTTATCCACAATGAATATTGTATTTTTAGCCGACACATCCTTGTGGATTAGAGCATTCTTATCCTTCTAGAAAATAAAAGGACTAACTTCAGTTTGGGTTAAGGCACCCAAAGATATGGGGGCGCAGTCAGACGGCCATATAAATAGGAGTGAGATCAGAATGCAGTGCACGCACTGGCCGACTGCGCTCCCGAACCGAGTGTGACAGCTGCATAGAAATACAGGTTGGGAGAGCCAGTCTATGCTGGTCCTGGCCATATTAGAATAGAGAAATGGTTCTGCATACACCTTTACACTCCATTCATTGTCTATGCAACTGCCGGAGATGGCCAAAAGCACTTCGCTATCTCCGTGTTCCCCAGGGTTCTAGACAATAAATTGGGCACTCTAACAGGGCAGTCTGGTCCCCTGTATTGGTTGGGGTGCCACTCCAATAAGCAAGTTAATACTTATCCTAGAGATAGATGATAACATCCTGAGATGGGAAAAACAGTTTCATTGATCGAATCATGCCTTTATGAACAGGTTTTGTCTTCTTTGTGCGTATATATGAAACTGAATACTGGCCAGCGTGTTGCACTTTGCGGAGAGTCTCATACATTTTGAATAGACCGATAGTGCACATGATCGAAAGACACTCCATTTACTGTAAATCCAGGGCACGAGACACTCGATTTAATAAAAAGGAAAATGGAAGTGTTCATTTTGGAAGAAACATCTATTTTGTATGGAACTAAGGAGTAGAAAACTCTAGTATAAAAAAAATGAATGTAACACCCCTTTAAGCCACCTCCGTAGGCAGGGTGTCCGGTAGTTCTCACTTCAGTATGGCGCACTGCCTCCACCTGAATCTTGCTGGAAGCTCTAGTGGAATGCGGCAGGGTCTTCTGCTCCTGCCAGGTGTCGACTCGGGAAACCCCTGTCTATGTTAGTACACACTCAAAAGAGATGAGATGTAAAGAATTCAACAGATTTATTGTTCATGGGTTAAAAGGGGCATAACAAGAAACAGCAAACAAGTGATATAACACAAGCACAACAGATATATGACACTCTTAAAGGTATAGGATGTGCTTTGCAGAAGGCCTGGATGTTCTGATAGTACAGGGCAATCACTAGGGGGGTAAAACAGTACAGCTATCACACTGTAAGTTCCCCAATTCTACCTATGTTGCTGGCCCACAGTTAAGGATGACCCTTTCCCTTTAAGAGACTGCAAACACACTCCTAACTAATAACACTTAACCCACAAATGGCTGCAGGAGCGCAAGTAATATAGTCCAACATTGGGGCCTGGTTGCCGTGGATGCTGGCGCACTTTCAGGAGCTGTTGGTGCATTTAATAACTCAATAAGAGCAAAATCCTCCACCTGGATGGTCTTCTTATAAACTCCTTGCATGTGGAAACACAAGTTCCAAAAATACTCCCTTAGTAAGTAGTTCTGTCATAAACTCCTCAACAGTGGAATAACAAGTCACGGCAGTAGCTACTCACTCCTTGATGTAGCAGGTCTGGGGTAACATAGGGATCCAGCTTGCGACTGCAGCGTTCAGCTACTTGAGAACACGTGGATTGAGTCTGGGGTCAGCATCCTTCTCTGGGGTAGGTCAGGTGATGGTGGACATCTCCTGGTAACCTGGCTGGTCTCCAGACGTAGTTCTGCTTCAGAACTATCTGCTCTCCTCACACACTGAGCTGCTTGGCTGTCAGCACTCACTCTGTGCCTCTGATCTCTGCTCTCCAGTGTCAGGCTCTCACCAGTCTGCAATGGAAGAGCACAGACATGTCCTTGTGCCCAGTTAGCGTGTTCCTTCTTCTCAATCTTACTCAGCCAATTAGTCTCTTCCTCTGCTATTCCTCCTCTTCCAGGATGTAAAGAGGAGCAAAGCCTGTTAGGAGTTGTAGTCCAGGGCAATGCAGCAAAATAAGCATTAATGTCTGCTGCTGTGAATGTCTGTGTAATCTCAGCAGTAGTAGTCTCTGTTCACATAGCTCCCACTGCAGGTGTTACATTAAAACAGTCGTGAATAGAAATTGTGGTTAATTAGAGTTGAGCACAAAGTTTTACAGGACCCCGATTCAGCAGTCAAGTGACTGCTAGTCCAGAGTCCTGCAAACCTTCTCCTACCTGCCAGCATCCCCAGCACTTATTCTGATTAGTAGGCCTGACACAACATCATATGTCATATATGCGGGTCTACTAATCAGAAGAGGCGCCAGAGATGCCGGCAGGTAGAAGGCGGTTCATAGAGCTCAGATCCGGCAGCATGAACTACCGATGTGGCCATTGAGCCAGGGTCTTGCCAATCTTTTTACTCAACTCTATGGTTGAAGGGGTTGTCCAGGTTTAAGGTTGAAGTCTGCAGTTACTCTATGTGATTGCAGACTTTTGAATCCTCACAATGCATGCACCTCTCGCTATGAGGATTCTCCAGTGCTGTCGCTGGGAGCAGGCGGTCACGTGACCACACGTATGCGATTTGCATACATGCAGTCACGTGCTGACTAAAAGTGTGCCGCCTTGCTCAATACAAGTAAATTGAGCGAGGCCCTGGCATGTCTAGTCGGAATGTGGCTGGAAGTATGTAAATCACATACTTGCAGTCTCATGACCACCCAATCCTCACAGCGCAGGCACTGCACATATAGTGACTGCAGACGATAACCTCCAACCTTAGCAAACACTTTAAATAATTTGATATCTATAATATAATAATATTCTATAATAATCTGACTGGAATCAAGCTAGAAGGATTGGTTAGTAAGAGGTTACAGATCACCTGTAACATACCTGGCGGCGTCCTTGCATAGTGGTCCATCTCCCACTGTGCAAGAGCGCGCACTTGATCTACAGTCCAGTCTGCTAGCCTGGCTTCGCTCCATGCTGTCTGCTTGCCTCTGTTTCTGCTGCTTAAGGGCGGCGCCCGATCACTTCCTGCTTCTTGTAGCTGCTGCAGGCACACCCCTTGTGCATCCTCAGCCTATTGCTGTCTGTCACCTGGTATTTAACCCAGCTCCTCCCTGGAATCCATGCCTGAGCATTGTGTTCTGTCAGTTGGATTCCTGTCACTGATGTGCCAGGTCCTGTCTATGCTTCCTGCCTTGCGGTATCAGTTCCCGTGTCTGAACTGTGTCCTGTCTGAACTATCTTCTAGTCTGTTGTCTTCTGCCTATCCTGGAGGCTGTATTTCCAGGCCAGTGTGAACACGCTCCTAGCTTGTTCTTTCCGCCTTCTAGGGGCCGCATACCTAGACCCGTTCCTGTATCTTGCCTGTTCCTGTCTGAACACGCTCCTAGCCTTTTCGTTCCGCCTTCTAGGGGCCGCATGCCTAGACCCGCTCCTGTATCTTGCTGCTGTGTCTGTTCTTGTCTGTATACTCTCCTAGCCTGTTACCTGTTTTTCTCTATGTCCGTACCTTCCCTTTTCCTGCAGAATCTAATCCCGTACCTAACTCCTACTCGTTGTCCCTGTACTCCCGTTTGTGAGTTTGGAGTCCACTCGCTACTTCATTGCAAGTATCCTGTGTGTACCTGGTTCTGCCTTTCCCTTCCAGTCTGTTCCGAATGAACAGAGCCCTGTCCCCTCTGCTCTGCCTTGCTCACCGCTCCAGCGGTTCTCGCTCTGCTCTGACCCTTTGCTCGCTGCTCCGGCAGTCTCGCTCTGCTCTGACCCTTTGCTCGCTGCTCCGGCTGTCTCGCTCTGCTCTGACCCTTTGCTCGCTGCTCCGGCAGTCTCGCTCTGCTCTGACCCTTTGCTCGCTGCTCCGGCAGTCTCGCTGTGCTCTGACCCTTTGCTTGCTGCTCCGGCAGTCTTGCTCTGCTCTGAACCTTTGCTCGCTACTTCGGCAGTCTCGCTCTGCTCTGATCCTTTGCTCGCTGCTCCGGCAGTCTCGCTCTGCTCTGACCCTTTGCTCGCTGCTCCGGCAGTTTCGCTCTGCTCTGACCCTTTGCTCGCTGCTTCGGCAGTCTCGTCCTGCTCCTCTCTCGCTCACCGCTCCAGGCGGCCTTGTCCTGCTCTTCTCTCGCTCACCGCTCCAGGTGGTCTCGTCTTGTTCTGCTCTTGCTCGCCGCTCTGGGCGGCCTCACTCTGCTGTTTGTCCACCGCATCAGCGGTTCTGTTCCTGAGTGCCAGTCTGTACTGGGTCCTATCCACTCGGTGCTCCAACCTGTCGTACCTGCCAGTACCTCCCTGCCTGCATACCAGTCGTGCTTACCAGCATCCGCCAGTCTGCATACCAGCCGTGTCTGCCTATACCCAGCAGTCTGTGTGCCAGCCTAACCTGCCTGTTCCTGTATTCCCCTGTGTGGGTCAACAGCCGTGTCCGGGGTCTGTCCTGGAGTAGCACCTGGTCCCTCTGCTCGGTTCCTCCTTGGTGCACTGGCGTCGTATGCCATCGTGCGACCCTGGTTGGATCGGGTGGATACTTAGTTACGCCCCTCCAGGTATTCACTCTCCGGCACGGTCCAGTGGAATCACTACATACACACGCACACTCCACTCAGCCCGGGCGTGTGCATTACATCACCTAAGGGTGTGGAGTTTGTATATCTGTTGTATGTGGTTAAAAATTAAAAAAAAAATGGAAAAAGTATATACAAAATAACAGACAGTAATTGTGAAAATAGTGACAGGCGCCCTCATTATAATGAAATATGTTTTACTTGTGGTGTTTTAGAGAAAACATAGTCTTAAAGAGTGGTATTCCCACGGAGAAGTTTCCGCTAAAAGTCTCCCTTCTGACTTTTCCCTTCTGACTAAGCTTGATTGAAAAGCTCTTCAGAGTAAAGCATAGTTATCAAGGAGCCTGTCACTATTTCATGTTGCCCATGGTTATAGCAGCTTGAATCTACTCATGGGTTCCCATTAAGTAATGTATGTGTGGAGGTAATTTAGAAATCAGCCTTTACGTCAATCCATAGTTTCTTTTAAATCTATATTTTTTCATTCTAGTATATACAATAGCATTATTTCCTTTTATTTATGACATTATTGCAGAACAGTATGTACAGTATATGACATAATAATAATAAAGCATGCAACCTCCAGATCCAGGAGTTAATGGGAGTATATTTGTTGGTATTATTTATGGGGTGTTCTCAATCAGGCATTGTAAATGGAGACTCCTTTGTGTTGAAGTGAATTGGAGTACTGTTTATGGAACACTGTCTGGATCACAGTTTATGGGATCACTGTCCAGCTGAATCTGATCATGAGGGAACTCTCTGGCTGGCACTGTTAATGGAGGTAATGCTTTCAGGGGTACTTTCTAGCTTGAATTGTTACTGGGATCACTCTGTATAGGTTAAATTTACAGCTGGAAAAACTTTGTTACTTTTCATGAGTATTCTGACAATGTTTTTCGGTACCCCTTATGGGGCTCTTGAGCTCTGTTAGTTGATGCACCACAAAGTACCTGGACATCATGGCCAAGCCATCCAAAGCATGTGTCAAGTGTACCATACCGCTGGCACCCTGCTGCTGCACATGCAGGGATCAGCCTTAGTTCCTATTCTGGATATACAATCCCTTAAATACCACAGTCAATAGCAGACGCAACATCTAAGGGGTTTAACAGAGAAAGGAGGTTCCCTCTTCTGGCACCACCACAATACAAAAATCTAACCTATCTCAGCAAGAAATCGCACAAAGCCAACAGCGCAAGACCCCAAAAAGTTAAAAATTGCCCAAAAGAAGCCGATTCTAAGGGGTTTAAAGCATTTTATTGTTTACTAAAACAATAACATACTAATCTTTTGCACCGACACCATTCCAGCATTGTCAGCGGCAGGTCTTGCAGAACTTACATGACATTGTTATGCCACATGAGCGCTGCAGGCAGTCAGTGGCTGCTAATGGGCCACTTCTCCCACACTTCCTTCGGATGAACCTCAGACTCAAAAGGAAGTAAGAACTAAAGCCTACTAATTGACTTTAGTGCTTACGTGGCATAACAATATCGTGGGAGACCCTGCGCTGACATGACTGGAGCAGTAGGTGTGTATCCGTTATTTTTATTTTACAGTAAGGATTATAGTATTTAGGAAGGGGTTGTCCGAATAGTGGACAACGACTTTAATTTTTTTTAATAAAAAAGACCAACAACAATTACATATGTGGCTTCTTAAAAAAAAAACACTTTCATGAATTTTACTTTTTAATTCCAGTTGTCAGAAGGAAATATACGTAAAACCTTAATTAAAGGCTGCATTGTTAACTTTTACCGCCATTGAGGAGTTTCCATGAACGCTTCTTTGGATTAAATTATGAATCATTGACACATCATTGGTCTATGACATTTCCAAACTTGATAATACTAATTTTCTTGTCATAATTCCAACAGGCTGTATTTACGTGTCGAGCAGAGAAGTGTGAATTAGTTTCTGTGTGGGATATAAATCCCAAACAATGAGCGTAGAAAATAACAAAAAGATGCTACAAATACAGTAATTTACTGTTTACAGCCTTTGCGCGCTGTGAACATAATATCCCAGAAAAAGGAAAGAAATTAACGAGATTATAAAATATAGTTTCAGACAATACTTTGTGCCCATCGTGACCATAGCCTTTTACTTTTCTAGAAATGTGAAAATATATATAAGTTAAACGGACGTGTATTGTGGGTATAAACCAATATTCAATTACTGTCAGTGGTATATTATGTTTTCTGCTTATTAAGAAGAACTGAACTGTGGACTAGATTTAATAGAATTTGTAGGTTTGAAGAAGTGAGGTATGGAGCGATGGCGAATTAGGGAGTTAAGAAAAGACATTGCTTTAGTCATATTTAAAGTAATTGTCTACCATGGAGTAGCATTTCAGCTAAATATGGCTAAAATAGTTTTCTGATTCTTTATATTAATCACAGCTCCAATTTTATGAGGTTAAACTCCAATTTGTCTAAACATGCACCACATGGCCCCATAGTAAGGAAACACGAGTGCATATAAACTACATCACAGATTGGAATTCTGATTCCCTTAAATCATTAACTTATTGTTTTTGTTTATGCAGTAGCTTAAATTAATACAATTCTGTCTGCCTTCAGCCGTCAGTAGAGGGAGCTTAGGAGCACTCAATGTATATACTGCACTCATAATTAAAGTATACTAATCATTTTGTTTAAGTTTTCAGAATAAGCTGTCATAAGGAATATCACTATTTCTGGATATTATTTGACTTGTATCCTGCATTTTCTCCCCTGCAGGTGCTATCTCTAATTTCCAGTTCTCTCTGAGTTGGTGGGTGGAGTCTACCTGCAAAGATCTCTCTTTTTTACTCTGTTGCACACTGACAAAAGCAGCAGCAGCATTGAAGACATTACATAGCAGTACTGAGCCTTGTGACTGTGAATCCAACACTGAAAAATCCAAAAATCTTCCCACTTCTGCTCTCCATGATTCTCTCTCTCTGAACTAGTGGGTGGAGACTAGCTACAAAGATATTTCCCATACACAGCACACACAGAGGGATGCATTACTGCTCTTCTTTCTCTGTAGCACACAGACAAAAGCAGCAGCAGCAGCATTGAAGACATTACATTGGAGTACTGAGCCTTGTGACTGTGAACCCAACACTGAAATAAAATACATTTAGTAGGAGATGCAACATGATCTATCTGTGTCTGCCTTGTCTCTCACTGAGTTGAGTGCTTTTCACTCTTCTTCCCACTTCCCCTCTCCATGGCTCTCTCTCTCTGAGCTAGTAGGTGGAGACTAGCCGCAAAGATATTTCCCATACGCAGCACACACAGGGAGGATGCATTACTGCTCTTCTTTCTCTGTAGCACCCAGACAAAAGCAGCAGCAGCATGGAAGACATTAAATAGCAGTACTGAGCCTTGTGACTGTGAATCCAGCACTGAAATACAATACATTTGGTAGAAGATGCAACATGATCTATCTGTGTCTGCCTAGTCTCTCACTGTGCTGATTGGTCCTCCTTTTCCCACTTCTCTTCTCCATGGCTTCAACATGCTCTGTAATCTCATAAATCACTGCTCTGGCTTGCTGTCACCAAGATAAACTTGAACTATTTTTTCATAATAAATGATAAATTCAAGAGGTGTGGAGAGGAGAAGAAGTGGCTGATAAGTGGATAAAGAAAAATAATTCTGGTCTAAGATATATTACAAAGTATCATATATTTGTTTTTACAATTGATTTATGTAAAGTTTGTTGCAATGACAGTGACCATTTTTATAGTGGATAGTTAGCTCCTAAGCTCCCAATAGTTCTGGTTGAAGGCAGCAAGAATTATATACCGTATATTCCGGCGTATAAGACGACTTTTGAAGACTGAAAAATCTTCTGTCTAGTCTGGGGTCGTCTTATACGCCGGTAATGCTTTTGAACTTTCAGAAATTGACATGCGGGGATACTCTGGGGGTGTTAATAAGCTGCCATGGCCGTATCCCTGCCATGTCGGAGTTAATATAAGGTGGAGGGAGTTAAAATACGGCGGCGGTAGGTCCAGACGGTCAGCGCTTCTGTGCTGAAACTGACACATCGCTGCGTATTCCCAGCTCCGGACACAGCGCAGGGCTTCTGTGCCGACAGCTTTCACTTGTCACAGAAGCGCTGCGCTGTGTCCGGAGCAGGGAAGTTCGCATCGCTTCTGTGACAATATATGAAAAGCCGGCAATTCAGCAGCGGCATAAGCCGGCACCCGACAATTTAGAATAGAAAGAATAGAGCATCACACATAGATTAGATAGATAGAAACATGTCAGTCACATATATATGAAGTACAGTGACAGTGTTGCTTACTGTACTTGTCATTTAGTGTAAAGGATTTATTAAAACAAATATTAGTGTTTTCATGCACCGTCTCTTTAAAAAAGCCGGCCGGCAATTCAGCAGCGGTACCCGACAATTTATAACAGACAGAATAGAGCTTCACACATAGATTAGATAGATAGAAACATGTCAGTCACATATATAAGAAGTACAGTGACAGTGCTGGTTACTGTACTTGTCATCTAGTGTTAAAATAACGGATTTATTTTAAAAAAAATTGGCGTGGGGTTCCCCGTAATTTTAGTCTCTAGCGGAGGTTAAGCAGACAGCTGGGGCAGATGTTTGAAGCCTGGGAAGGGGGTAATACCCACGGAGCTTCCCAGGCTACTAATATCAGCCCCCAGCTGAATACCTAGCCTTTACTAGCTATTAAAATGGGGGACCCCCCCAAAAAAATGACGTGGGGTCCCCCCTAATTTAATAGCTAGCAAAGGCTAGGCAGACAGCTGGGGGCTGATATTAATAGCCCAGGAAGGGAGCCATGAATATTGGCCCCCTCCCAGGCTAGAAACACCAGCCGTCAGCCGCCCCAGAAATGGCGCATCCATAGGATGCGCCAATTCTGGCACTTAGCCTCGCTCTTCCACGCTGCCCTGGTGCGGTGGCAGGGGGTAATAGGGCTGGGGTTGATGTCAGCTTATAATGCCAGCTGACATCAAGCCCAGGTTAGTAATGGAGAGGCGTCTATAAGACACCCCCATTACTAACCCCATAGTAAAAGTTAAAAAAAACACAAACACCCAGAATAAAGTCCTTTAATTGAAATAAACACACAATTCTTTATTGTTCTAAATTAAACCATACTTACCATCACGCCCATTCCAGCTGAAGCCAACGATCTCCTGCAATAAAAGTAAAATAATAAAGCAACCTCATCCCTACCTCTCCATGGTTCCCAGGACCGATCCAGCTCTGCTACATTCACATGACAGGCTGGACCGCAGCAGAACGCTGCCATCCAGCCTGTCATCCCGCAGACACTGAGAAGCGCAGGCATGCTTGCGCTCTGCAGTGTCTGGCTGTGACGGCATCCAGATGAGCCGACAATGAACTCAGCTCACCTCCTGGACGTCCGTCACTGACAGCGTGGGAAACTTCTACTGCGCATGCGGGGAGCAGGAGAATTTTCCCACGCTGTCAGTGACGTGCATGAGGTGAGCCGAGTTCATTGGACATGATCTCGGCTCATCTGGATGCCGTCACAGTCAGACACTGAGGAGCACAAGCATGCCTGCGCTTCTCAGTGTCTGCCGCATGGCAAGCTGAACGGCAGCGTTCTGCTGCGGTCCAGCCTGTCATGTGAATGTAGCAGAGCTGGACCGGTCCTGGGAACCATGGAGAGGTAAGGATGAGGTTGCTTTATTATTTTACTTTTATTGCAGGAGATCGTTGGCTTCAGCTGGAATGGGCGTGATGGTAAGTATGGTTTAATTTAGAACATTAAAAAATTGTGTCTTTATTTCAATTAAAGGACTTTATTCTGGGTGTTTGTGTTTTTTTTAATTACTTTACTAGAAATTCATGGCGGTCATGTCTAATATTGGCGTGACCCCATGAATTTCGGGCTTAGGGCCAGCTGATAATGCCAAGCTGGCCCTAACCCCTTTATTACCCAGTGAGCCACCGCACCAGGGCCCTGGATGAGTTGGGTACAGCGCCAGAAGATGGCGCTTCTATGAACGCGCCATTTTCCGGGGTGGCTGCGGACTGCAATTTGCAGCGGGGGGGGCCAGAAAGCTTGGGCCTCCCTGCGCTGCAGATTCCAGCCCCCAGCTGCCTAGTTGTACCTGGCTGGACACAAAAATAGGGCGAAGCCCCACGTCTTTTTTTTTTTTAATTATTTCATGAAATAATTAAAAAAAAAAGGGCTTCCCTATATTGTTGTGTCCGGCCAGGTACAAATAGGCAGCTGGTGGTTGGGGGCAGCCCGTTCCTGCCTGCTGTACCTGGCTGGACACAAAAATATGGCGAAGCCCACGTCAACATTTTTGGGAAAAATTAATTACAAAATTAATAATAATTTAGGGACTGCATCTTTATTAACCCCTCAATTGTCATTTAGTGTTAAAATAAAGGATTTTTTAAAAAGAAAATTGGCGTGGGATCCACCATCATTATAGTCTCTAGCGGAGGTTAAGCAGACGGCTGGGGCAGATGTTTGAAGTCTGGGAAGGGGGTAATACCCACGGAGCTTCCCAGGCTACTAATATCAGCCCCCAGCTGAATACCTAGCCTTTACTAGCTATTAGAATGGGGGACCCCCCCAAAAAATGACGTGGGGTCCCCCCTATTTTAATATGTTTATGAGTGACAGTTTTCCTGCTATATACCTGCATGTCATAAGAATTTAAATTAAAAAAAGGACCATGTTAAATTCAAATCTGTTTTTTTTTAATTTTTACCGGTGTTTGGTATGCGTTGGAAAGGGGGTAGTCTTATACGGTGAATATATCCTAAACTCTATATTTTAACAGGAAAGTAGGGGGGTCGTCTTATACACCAGGTCGTCTTATACGCCGAAATATACGGTAATTTTATTTCATGTATATCAAAATAGCAGAGCTGCAACTTTTATAAAGATATGCTATAAAAAAAAAAAAAGAACAACTCAAAGGGCCCAATTCATCAAAGTTTTTACATCAATATTCTGTCATAAAGGCTTTGAAAAGTCACAAAATTTTGGCACAACTCAGGGCTACGTTAAAATTTTGCAACTTTTGGCACTTCATTTTTGCACAGCTCCAACACAGTGGGTGAAGCTGGGACAGGATGGAGTGTGGTGACTGCCACTCATCAAATTCATGATTCATCCATCCAGCAGAGACTTGAGTAGGATTTGTGGCAAGGCGTACACGAATGTGCACTCTACTTGTCAAGTGCTTGTGCCTTTTAATGAATCAGGAGCGTCTGATGCCAGTCTTGAAGAATCAGGACAAAATGTTGAACTTAAAATGGTGTTGAAAATGAATTTTCGCTTTAAAGGATACGGACACATTTGGAGGCATTTTGTATTTAAATGTAAAAATAAGTGATTAAAAGTTATTTGCTATATGTTTTCATTAAAACATTAGGACCAATTGTCTTCTGCATCCACAGGATAGGTGGTAACTTGCCGATTGGTGGGTGTCCCACTGCTGAATTTTTATCCCCAATGATAAACTTTTATCCCTGTTACAAGATGGGGGTTGGTGGAAAAAGCTGCCCTATAGGGAAGGAATGGAGCAGCAGTCGAGCATGTGCACCCTATTTTAACCCCTTAATAGCCTATGACGTATTAGTACGCTATAGGCTATTACACCCGGTTCAGCGCGGGCTCCGGCATTGAGCCCGCACTGAACCGGGCACATGTCAGCTGATTCTGACAGCCGACATGTGCCGGCAACAGCCGCGGGTGGAATCGCAATCCACCCGCAGCTGTTAACCAGTTAAATGTCGCTGTCAATCTCTGACAGCAGCATTTAACGGCCCTGCACTGGAAGCGTGGCCTTAGCCCCGCCCATCAGTGACCCCGTCACGTAATCGTGGGTCATTGATGGGTGGGCATGGCAACCCGGGGTCTGCAGCAGACCCCTGTGGTTGTCATGTCTAGTTAGCTATGAGTGCCACCAAATGGTCGGCGCTCATAGCACTGGAGCATTTCTCCTTCATACAGGCGATCTGCTCGTTGCCTGTATGCAGTAGAAACGATCAGGAAACTGCAGCTTCTAGTCTCCTATGGAGACTATTGAAGCATGCAGAAAGTGTAAAAAAATGGTTTTAAAAATATATAAAAAAAAAAAATAAATCTAAAAGTATAAATCACCCCCCTTTCGCCCCATTCAAAATAAAATACAAAAAAAATTCCCACATACACATATTTGGTATTGCCGCGTTCAGAATCGCTCAATATATCAATATAATAAAATAATTAATCTGATCGGTAAACGGCGTAACGAGAAAAAAATTCTAAACTCCAGAATTACGTTTTTTTGGTCGTCGCAACATTGCAATAAAATGCAATAACGGGCGATCAAAACATTGGATTTATCCCAAAATAGTATCAATAAAAACATCAGCTCGGCGCGCAAAAAATAAGCCCTCACCCAGCTCTAGATCCCAAAAAATGGAGACGCTACGGGTCTCAGAAAATGCTGCCAATTTTTTTTTTTTTTTTTAGCAAACTGGATTTTTTTTTCACCACTTAAATAAAAAATAACCTATACATGTTTGGTGTCTACAAACTCATAATGACCTGGAGAATAATAATGGCAGGTCAGTTTTAGCATTCAGTGAACGTGGTACAAAAGCAACAACTGTGGAATTGCATTTTTTTTGCAATGTCACCGCACTTGGAATTTTTTTCCCGTTTTCCATTACACGATATGGTAAAACCAGTGATGGAGTTTAAAAGTACAACTCGTCCCGCAAAAAATAAGCCCTCACATGGCTATATTGACCGAAAAATTAAAAGGCTATGGCTCTGAGGAGGGAATTCATCCCCTTTAACCAGTGCCATAGTCCCTTTTGTTTGGAAATCTTTGGTAATCAACTCATGGGCCGCTACCGATATAATCTTAATTTCAACGTTGTCAATGATTAAAAATGCTTGAAAAGGACATGAAGATAGGAAACAGCGCAAGGCTTTTCTATCCTGAGTATCAACAGGCCGTGCCGTGATAGGAGCCCACTTTAATCCTCTCACTTGTAAGTAGACCAGAGCATTTCACCCAAGGTTTATAAATCATATAAACAGCTCAAAACTTTCATGATAAAAAAATACTGTTTAATGACTAAATCCCTTTAAAAACTCATAATTATAAAACCTGACACAAGAAAAATTATTCTATTCCATCTCACTTCTGTAAATCATATAATATGTAGCATTTCCATACCTCTAGCAATTTAATCGTTTACATTTTGGTCTTTCGTCTTTATTATAGATTTCCTATCAGCCAGGCAGCCAGAAATAATAGATCAATTATGGCCAGACCTTTGACAGTGAATTAAGACACTATTGATCTCATAACATTAGAAGAAATCAGTGCTCTAAATATAGAAGACCAGGGAAACACAGCCAAAAAAGAGCTCCAGAATGAAGTCAAAGTCTGTGGTGACACTGTTTTCAGGAAAGTATTGTCTAAACCCTTTAACCCCTTCCCTCTGCAGCCAATTTCCGTTTTTGTCCTTTTTTTGATTCCTCCCCTTCTTTCAAGAGCTGTAACTTTTTTATTTTTCTATCCGCTTAGTTGTATGACTGCTTGTTTTTTTGTGTAACGGCGTCATTCAAATCTACCGCTTATTCAATGCATTGAAAAACAGGAAAATAATTCCAAGTGACATGACATTCTGCCATGGTTTCTTGAGTTTTGTTTTTACAGCATTAAAAAGTAGGATTCTTCATGGTTGATACGATTATGGCGATACCAAACTTGTATAGTTTTTTTTTTACCACCCCAAGCCTTTTTTCACCTTCCAGGCCAAATTTTGCAATTCTGACCACTGTCACTTTATGAGGTAATAACTCTGGAACACTTCAACAGATCCAAGTGATTCTGAGCTAGTTTTTATGTGAGATATTATATTTCATGAAAGCGGTAACATTTCTTCAATATGACTTGCATTTATTTGTGAAAAAATCGGAAATTTGGTGAAAATTATTGAAAATTTCAAAATTTTCAAATTTAAATTTTTATGCCCTTACATCAGAGAGTTATGTCTCACAAAATAGTTGATAAATAACATTTCCCACATGTCTACTTTACATCAGCACAGTTTTTGAAATATAATTTTTTTTTGTTAGGAAGTTAGGAAGGTTAAAAGTTGACCAGCGATTTCTAATTTTTCCTACAAAATTTACAAAACTATTTTTTTCAGGGGCCCACATCACATTTGAAGTGACTTTGAGGGACCTATATGACAGAAAATACTCATAATTGACACCATTCTAAAATTTGCACCCCTCAAAGTCCTCAAAACCACATTCAGGAAGTTTATTACCCCTTCAGGTTCTTCACAAGAATTGATGGAATATGTAAGCAAAAAATTTACATTTAACTTTTTTTCACAAAAATTTTACATTACACCCAATTTTTTTATTTTCACAAGGGTAACAGGAGAAAATGGACCCCAAAATTTGTTGTGCAATTTCTCCTGAGCACGCTGCTACCCATATGTTGGGGGAAACTACTGTTTGGGCGCATGGCAGGGCTCGGAGGGGAAGAAGCACTTTTGTCTTTTTGAAAGCAAAATTGGCTGGAATCAAGAGTTGATACCATGTTGCCTTTGAAGATCCCCTGATGTGCCTAAACAGTGGAAACCCCCATAAGTGACCACATTTTTTGGAAACTACACCCCTCAAGGAACTTATCTAGATGTGTGATGAGCACCTTGAACCCCCAGGTGCTTCACAGAAATTTTTATCATTGAGCCGTGAAAACCAAAAAAATCACATTTTTTCCACAAAAATGTACTTTTAGCCCAAAATTTTTTATTTTCACAAAAGTAACAGGAGAAAATGGATTCCAAAATTTATTGCGCGATTTCTCCTGAGTACACCAATACCCCATATGTGGGGAAAAACTACTGTTTGGGTGCACGGCAGGGTTCAGAAAGGAAGGAGTGACATTTTTGGAATGCAAACTTTGATAGAATGGTCTGCGGGTGTCATGTCACGTTTGGAGAGCCTCTGATGTGCCTAAACAGTGGAAACCCCCCACAATTGACCCTATTTTGGAAACTAGACCCCTCAAGGAATTTATCTAGATGTGTGGTGAGCACCTTGAACCCCCAGGTGCTTCACAGAATTTTGCAACGCTGATCTGTGGAAATGAAAAAATTATATTTTTCCGACAAAAATGTATTAGCCCCAATTTTTTTCATTTTCACAATGATAGCAGAAGAAAATGGACTCCAAAATTTGTTGCGCAATTTCTTCTGAGTACGCCGATACCCCATATGTGATTGGAAACTACTTTTGAGGCACAGTGCAAAGCTCAGAAGGGAAGAAGCGCCGTAATCGAGTACAGATTTTGCTTGAATGGTTTGAGGATGCTATGTCTCATTGGCAGAACCCCTGAGGTGCCAGAACAGCATAAACCCCCAATATGTAACTTCATTTTACAAACTACACCCCCCAATGAATTCATCTAGGGGTGCAGTGATCATATTAACACCACATGTGCCTCACAGAATTTTATAACATTGGGCGATGAAGAAATAATAATTACATTTTTACCATTAAAATGTTGCTTTAGGCTGAGTTCACACGATGCGTATTTAATGCGTTTCCGCGGCGTTTTTGCAGTTGCGTAAACGCCGCGGAAACGCATGAAAAATGCATGGTAGAAGGGCAGCAATGTTCCCCAATTGAAATCCGCATGTGCTGTGCCCATGATGCGGATTTTTCCACAGCGTAAACGCTGCGCTCAAAATTCCACAGCATGTCAATTAATTTTGCGTAAACGCGGAGTTTTCGCCGCCATTGACTTGCATTAGAACGCTCCAATTCCGCAAGACTGCATCTGTACTTGCGTTATTGGCGCGTTCTAATGTGCGGATGGTACCCGAGTGTGGAGAAGAGGAGAGTCTCCTCCACACCCAGGTACCATTAAAAAAGCTGTAAAACAAGAATAAAATAAAAAATATATATATACTTACCATCTGTCGGCCCGCGCAGCGCTCCTGCTTGGTTCCCGGCACTTGCAGCGAGTTGAAGGACCTGCGCTGACGTCAGAGTCATGTGACGGGTCACGTGACGCTGACGTCGGCAGGTCTTTCAATTCAAAGTTGCCGGCAGCCGGGAGAACGGAGTGTAAAGCAGGACAGCGCGGGCCATCGGAGGTAAGTATATATGACGCGCCCCCTGGGCCAGTGCTGTAGGGGATACCCGGAGCCGGATCTCGATGGGGGTAGTAGTCCTTGTGGCGGTGACCCGGTCCGTGCCCAGGGTGTCAAACTAAGTGGCAGTCTATGGCAGTAGATGTTAACTTGATTGTCGACTACGCCACCCGTTGAGTGCGGCTTTGAAGCCGCCGCTGCAGAGCAGTCCACTGAGGCCGGTGGTATATGTGCAGCAGTGATGGTATAACCCCCAACGGGAGGGGTATGGCCTCAGGGCAGCAGGTGTAGATGATGGGGGTTGTGCTGATGCAGAAAGAAGATTCAGAGTCAGGAGATGCAGTTCAGGGTTTTTTTACTTACTGGTGTTCTCTTGGTCACTCTGGCCTTGAGTGACCACCCGAGCCGTGCTGCGTCCACCAGGTCCTGGACTCGGCCAACCCCCAGGCAATTCCGGAGCGTGGTCCTGAGCTCCTTTCTGACTCTCCCTTCCTCTGGCCGTTCCCACCAGGGATCCACTTTTGGCCGGCTCCCTCGGGTCTCTTGGTGGTCAAGCCTCCTTTGGGCTCCCTGACCCTATACTCGGTGTGCCTTTCTAGTGGATTTGGTGAGGGTCGTGGCAGATCCTGACCACGACCTCCGGTTCCTGGCTAAGGTTGGTTTTGGCCTCTGCCAGCTTGGGATCCGGTACCCTTGTCCGCCAACCCTTCACCCTTCTGTCCTTATTCTGGGATCTTGGGGTTCCTTCTTGTTTCCTCTCTGGGTCCTTCTCACTCCTCTCTCCCTCTGCAGGCTCTGCTCTGGAGCTGGGCCCAGCCGGAGCCACAGCTCCCTGTCAGCCCTCCTGGCTGAGCTCCTCTGCTCTGCTCCTCAGGCTAAACTCTGACCCTGTTCTAAGATGGTGCCCACCTTATATACTCCCTCTATGTGTGAACTCAGGTGACCAGCACCCAATGAGCTCCTATCTTTACCCAGACTACTCCCCCTATCTGCCCCTACACTACTGGGATGTTCCACTCCCCTCCCACTCCAGCCAGGGACAGACGCTGTCGTACCTGCACATAAACTGGTGGGAGTACCGTCGTTCTGTCCCCCGGAAATGGGATGTATGTAGTGCATGCAGCCTACTAGCTCAGTTCCACACTCCATCCTTACCCGGGAGTGGAATACCACACCTCTGGCTTGAGGTGTAATACCCCTGTAGCAGCCGAATCCTCAGGGTGCTACATTCCCCCCTGGTAAATCACAGCACGTCCTCGGGCTGTAAAAGAATAAAAACATCCACAAACATACAATTTTTTTTTTTTTCAAAACATCATAAACATATAAAACATTATAAACATTATCCTTCAATCATCCCTTTATGGGAGGTACTTCTTACATATAATGTTACCAGCATCAAATGTTACGGACACATCATATAATAATATTAACTCTTTCAGCATAATAAAACTTTTCCTATAAAACATTTTTGACCTCTGGCCACTTGTGCAAATTGTGACCAGGTAAGTGCCACAGTCTCTGGTAGAAAAAACAGTTTCCTATAAAACCGGTAGGGGGCACTTTAGGAAGCGCAACTATATACAAGGGATATGGCCGCTCTCAGTCCTCGGCCAGTGGGAAAAAAGGGATGGCTGTTCACAGTCCTCAGCCTGTGGGGAGATGGGACACACTGGAACAGTTCACACTTGTCCCAACGGGGAACATATTTAAATTAGCAGCATGGCATATACCCTTACGGGTAACTATTTTACAGTTTCAGTTCACCTCTTAATGGTGACGATGCCCTCCTGCTCCTTCCTGAGGGTAGGCTTCAGACCCGTCCGGGTCCTCTTGTTCCTCCTCACACCGCAGCTCCTCTTCCGTCAGGCGATGTACATGAAGGGCATAGGGTCCTTTGGCACATTGGTGCCGGGTGAATGTGACCTCGTCACCCAGGTATAGGTCACGACCTCTGTGTCCCTCCGGTAGGTGGGACTCGACATCTCTTCTGGTCACGAAGACGTCGCCGGGGGTGTGATGATCTCTGATGAAGCCCCAACCGTGCTGCAGTTGGAATTTAATTACAGTCCCGGTGGCACGGGGACCGTGGGCTGCACGGGGGTTCCTTCTGGTCCGGCTTTTCTGCTCTGCACTTTTTATTTGCAGCCGCTGCTCACGGACCCGCCTCTCTCTCCTTTCTCTGTCAAAGACCTCTAACTGCTGGCGACAGCACTCCGCACGCTCAGCTGCGGCCGCCCGGGTCTCCTGAGTGAACCCGATGAGGTCTCCTCCTGCGGGGTCCCACTCGAACTGCGCCTCCTCTAACGAGAGCGGGGTCATCTTGACGGGCGCCGGAGCCGGGATCAGGGGCTCATCCAGAGGTCTTTCTTTCCGGAGTCGGGGACGGTGGAACTCCGGCGGCCACACAAAGGGCTGCCCATCCGGGCATGTGTGCTGGGCAAATAGGTCTTCACCCAGGTGTGGCGCTGTGGACGTTGAGGGCGCTGTTGTGGTGGCGGCGCCCGGGTTCACCAGGCCTTGCGACCAGGCTTGGGGCACCCTGAATGTAAAGGGCACCGTGAAGACGGCGGCGCCCGGGGTTACTTGGCCCAGCGACCAGGCCGGTGGCTCAGTGGAGGTAGAGGGCGCTGTTGGCACTGCGGCGCCCGGGGGTACTCGGCCTTGCGACCAGGCCAGTGGCGTCTCCTGCTTGGCCGCGCTCAGGGTTGCGGCGCGTGACGTCACAGGGGGCGTGGCCGCGGCTCCTGCCGCTTGAGGCCTAGCTTGGAGCGGTGACGATGCAGCAACGTGAGTGGTGAGTGGGGTCTCGGGCTCTGCGACGGGGAGTTGGGGCAGGCTCGCGACCATCGGGCACGGGATGTTGTCGTCCCCATTACCTGCTCCCTTTTCTTCAACTCCCTCCGCGGCGTCGTCTCCGGCCGTCGTCCCTCCTGCACCGTCCTCAGAGGCGGACATGCTCCTTGTTGTGGGTGGCGTGCTTCGCTGGCGGGTTCCAGCCTGCTGGGCCATCTCTCTGCTCCATGCGGCCAGTACGTCCCGCTGCACTCGGGCCATCCTCTGAGCCAAGCCCTCCAGTGCGGTCTGTGCACGCTCCCGGTCTCGGGGGAGCTGTGCCAGGATCTCCACCAGGCCTTCTGGGGTTGTCGCTTGCATCAGGCTCCTGACCACAGGGTCGGTGCTGCCTGCCTCTCCCTCCATCTCCGGGTACGGCTCCTCCAGACTCCTCTCCAGACTCCTCCAAGCTGCTCCCATTTTCTCTCTTTTGTTCTGTATACGCCCATACTGAGGGCGGTCCTGGGGTAACTTGGTGATTGTCAGTTCCAGGGGCAGTCCCCTCACGCTGATGGACATCTCTAACATCACAGTCTCTGCTGGTGGGGGCGGTTTCCGCTTTTGGCGCCATTCCTTGACCTGGCCCACGATGGAAGGTGGCCTCTTGCCACCCTTCGGCACGCCCATAATGGCGTCCGCTCTGCCAGGGCGGGAAATCTTCTGAAATGGCGGGAACCGCTTCCCAGTGGCGGGAAACTCTGTGGATGGCGGGAAAAGACTGCAGATGGCGGGCAAATGGCGGGAAACGATCCGAGATGGCGTCCGATGGCGGGGACCCTCCGGAATTGGCGGGAGACTTTTTTTTTACGGTACAGATAAACTTTTCTTCAGGCACGCAGTACCCGGTGGTTGCGGGCACGTGATCCTGCCGACTACGCCAAAAGTTGACGCGCCCCCTGGGCCAGTGCTGTAGGGGATACCCGGAGCCGGATCTCAATGGGGGTAGTAGTCCTTGTGGCGGTGACCCGGTCCGTGCCCAGGGTGTCAAACTAAGTGGCAGTCTATGGCAGTAGATGTTAACTTGATTGTCGACTACGCCACCCGTTGAGTGCGGCTTTGAAGCCGCCGCTGCAGAGCAGTCCACTGAGGCCGGTGGTATATGTGCAGCAGTGATGGTATAACCCCCAACGGGAGGGGTATGGCCTCAGGGCAGCAGGTGTAGATGATGGGGGTTGTGCTGATGCAGAAAGAAGATTCAGAGTCAGGAGATGCAATTCAGGGTTTTTTTACTTACTGGTGTTCTCTTGGTCACTCTGGCCTTGAGTGACCACCCGAGCCGTGCTGCGTCCACCAGGTCCTGGACTCGGCCAACCCCCAGGCAATTCCGGAGCGTGGTCCTGAGCTCCTTTCTGACTCTCCCTTCCTCTGGCCGTTCCCACCAGGGATCCACTTTTGGCCGGCTCCCTCGGGTCTCTTGGTGGTCAAGCCTCCTTTGGGCTCCCTGACCCTATACTCTGTGTGCCTTTCTAGTGGATTTGGTGAGGGTCGTGGCAGATCCTGACCACGACCTCCGGTTCCTGGCTAAGGTTGGTTTTGGCCTCTGCCAGCTTGGGATCCGGTACCCTTGTCCGCCAACCCTTCACCCTTCTGTCCTTATTCTGGGATCTTGGGGTTCCTTCTTGTTTCCTCTCTGGGTCCTTCTCACTCCTCTCTCCCTCTGCAGGCTCTGCTCTGGAGCTGGGCCCAGCCGGAGCCACAGCTCCCTGTCAGCCCTCCTGGCTGAGCTCCTCTGCTCTGCTCCTCAGGCTAAACTCTGACCCTGTTCTAAGATGGTGCCCACCTTATATACTCCCTCTATGTGTGAGCTCAGGTGACCAGCACCCAATGAGCTCCTATCTTTACCCAGACTACTCCCCCTATCTGCCCCTACACTACTGGGATGTTCCACCCCCCTCCCACTCCAGCCAGGGACAGACGCTGTCGTACCTGCACATAAACTGGTGGGAGTACCGTCGTTCTGTCCCCCGGAAATGGGATGTATGTAGTGCATGCAGCCTACTAGCTCAGTTCCACACTCCATCCTTACCCGGGAGTGGAATACCACACCTCTGGCTTGAGGTGTAATACCCCTGTAGCAGCCGAATCCTCAGGGTGCTACATATACACTCTCTCGGGTCACACTATATAAATCCATGCTGTTTGCATGGATTTATATAGTGTGACCTAGTTGTCAAGCACTTTCCAGGTGATGCTAAAATCGCCTGGAAAGCGCTTGTCAATCTGCATGCGGAAACGCATGTGGATCCGCATGTATTCTGCAGGAAAAACGCATGCACAATCTGCATGCGTTTTTTCTGCAAGGGAGATGCTGAAATTATGCAGAAATTTTCTGCTTCATTTCTGCATCGTGTGCACATACCCTAAGTCCTAAGTTTTTAATTTTTCTAAGGGCTAATAGGAAAATATGGACCTCTGTTTGTTGTAAAAATGTCTCCTGAGTACGCCAATACCCTACATATAATCGGGAACTACTTTTCAGGCTCAGTGCAATGCTCAGAAGGGAAGGAGCGCCATATTATGGCACAGATTTTACTTTTATGGTTTGCGGGTGGCCTGACCCACTCGGAGAGCCCCTGAGATGCCGGAACAGCAGAACCCCCATAAGTGATCCCATTTTAGAAACTACACCTCTCAATGAATTCATCTAGGGGTGCAGTGATCATATTGACACCACAGGTGTTTCACAGAATTTTATACCATTGGGCAGTGAAGAAAAAATAATTACATTTATACCATCAAAATTTTGCTTTAGCCCCAGATTTTACATTTTCACATGGTAAAATGGCACCAAAATTTGTCCCACAATTTCTACTGAACATGGCAATGCCCCAATTGTGGCTGTACAGTACTGCTTAGCCACACGGCGAGATACCGGAAGGACGGAGCTCTATTTGCCTCCTGGAGTGCAGATTTTCCTAGAATAGTTTGCAGACTCCATATACAAAGCCCATAAGTGCTAGAAGAGCAGAATCCACCTTCAAGTGACCCCACTTTGGAAATGATACCCCTTTGGGAGTTTATCTACAGGTGTGGTGAGGATTTTAACTACATGGGTGTTTTCCAGAAACTAGTAGCAGTGGATGTTGCTGAGTAAAAATTGCAAACTGCCATTGTAGTGTCCAGTATGCTGTAGTGACCAGTACGTTGCGCCCAACTCGTGCTTTTGGAGACATGCACCCATAAATTAGGCGGGCTCTCATCACATGGGTGTTTTCCAGAAACAAGCAGCAGTGGATGTTGCTGAGTGAAAATTGCAAACTGCCATTGTAGTCGCCAGTACGTTGTAGTCCGCAGTACGTTGTAGTCCCCAGTACGTTGTAGTGCCCAGTTCATGCTTCTGTAAACATGCACCCATAAATTAGGCGGGCTCTCATCACTACAGCAATGGCAAACATATGGACGTTAACTGCAGTTTAGGCACGCTGGTGCTCAGAAGGGAGGGGGACATTTGGATTTGGGAGCACAAAATTTGCTGAATTTCTTTTGGGGGGCGAGGAGCCAGTTAGCTTTTCCAGAGTCTTTGTACTACCTGTAACATAGAAGCCCCCTATATTTCCATTGACAGATGATGGACCTGAGTGGGGACTTGCTTTTTTGTGGATCAAGTTGAAGCTATTATTGGAAACATTTTCCATAACATTTGGGATTACACCATGCCCTGAGCGTGGTGTAACAAGCTTGCTAGCTCTGGTGACCCGGATGTCGTCATGACGACATTGGCAACGATCGGCCCCTCACGATGATGTCTCATGGGCGCCGATAGGAGGGCACAGAGGGCCCCATCCCTCTGCCTGCCTTCTAATTGCTGCAATCGCTATCGATCACATTATTTAGCGGATTAAACTGACTGGTGCAGGGACTGCTCCTCGCAGTGAGTTTAATTAATTTTATATTTTGATAGATCAGACTTTTATGATATATTTCTAATGGGGGAAAATGGGGCTGATTTGAACTTTAATATTTTTTTTCTTTTAATTTTTTTAAAAATATATTTTTTAGTTTATACTTTAGTCCCCTCAGGGGACCTGAACCTTCGATCATCCGATTGCTTATATTATATACTGTAAAATCGCAGTATATAGTGTAAATCTCTATATCCTTTCAACCTCAACATACAGCTGAGCAATAGAAGAATACCAAGATGGCAGCAATGGGGGCCTTCAGCAGCCATAGTAACCTATCGGCGCCCTATATTCATGTTAAAGGGGATTCAATGGGAGCTGCTAAGCATGAACAGTGGAACACATTCCATTTAAATGCCGCAGAGACTGACAGCAGCATTTAAATGGTTGACAGCCGCAGCCGTAGCTCATCTCTGTCACCAGCTGTTAGAGACAGATTTAGAGTTCAACAGAAAAGTCAGCAGTTGACATGGGAGGAATAAAATGCAGTAATGTAAGTTTATTATTTAAGCAAAAAAGGATTCCTAAAAAAAAATTTCATAGATTAGGTGACTCTAGGATTATTCTGCATGCTCTGAGTCAGTGGCGTACCGCCAATGGCGGCAGGCCACGCCACTGTTATGGGGCCCATGAGCCGGGGGACCCCAAAGCAGCGGGGGAATGAGGAGGATAGGTGAGTATTGTATTTACGGGGGGTGGGGAGGTTGCGGTGGCGGAGGAGCGGGCACACCCAGTAGCCGCTGCTGCAGCTCCCACGTGTGCCTGCTGCTAAAGAGAAGTGAATATTCCCTCTTCTCCACTCCCATGGGCGTGGAGAAGAATGAATATTCATTCTCTTTAGCAGCAGGCATGGAGGAGCGCTGAGCCGCAGCTCCTGCTAATAGTACCCGCTACTAAAGAGAATGCATATTCACTCTTCTCCATGCCCATAGTCCTGGCGTAGAGAGGAGTGAATATGCTGGGCCCGCTGCTCACATCAGCATCTGAGAGCACGCGCTGCTGAGATGCTGAGATGAGCTGCTGACAGACAGGACGCAGCACTGGAGCAGAGGTGAGGAAGGAAGGTGAGTATAATTGTTTATTTGTTTTATGTGTCACTGATTGGGTCATGAATATCAGGATTGCGGGATGAGGGGGCCACACATACCAAGATTGGGGGATGAGGGTGCCACACATACCAGGATTGGGGGATGAGGGTGCCACACATACCAGGATTGGGGGATGAAGGGGTCACACATACCAGGATTGGCGGATGAGGGGCCACACATACCAGGATAGAGGGATGAGGAGGCCATGCATACCAGGATTGGGGGATGAGGGGTGCCATGCATACCAGGATTGGGGAATGAGGGGTGTCATGCATACCAGGATTGGGGGATGAGGGGTGCCATGCATGCCAGGATTGGGGGATGAGGGGTGCCATTCATACCAGGATTGGGGGATGAGGGGTGCCATGCATACCAGGATTGGGGGATGAGGAGGCCATGCATATCAGGATTGGGGATGAGGGGTGCCATGCATACCAGAATTGGGGGATGAGGGGGGCCATGCATACCAGGATTGGGGGATGAAGGGGCCACACATACCAGGATTGGGGGATGAGGGGACCATACATACCAGGATTGGGGAATGAGCAGTGTCATGCATACTAGGATTGGGGGATGAGGGGTGCCATGCATGCCAGGATTGGGGGATCAGGAGGCCATGCATACCAGGATTGGGTGATGAGGGGTGCCATTCATACCAGGATTGGGGAATGAGGGGTGCCATGCGTCTGCATTTCCCAACCTAGGCTTATACTAGAGTCAATACGTTTTCCCAGTTTTTTGTGGTAAAATTATGGGCCTTGGCTTATACTCAGGTCAGCTTATTTAAAATATACGGTATTTTAAAATCAGTGAGTACATGGTGCCCAAAATACTGCAGGACTGTGGGGAGCATTATACTATATGGGTGCTGCATTTTACCCTATAAAGGGTTGTAATATACTGTATGGAGGACTATGGGGAGTGCATTATATTCTATGGAGGACCATGGGAAGTTCATTATACTATATGGAGGATTATGGGGGGCACATTATACTATATGGAGGATTATGGGTGGCATATTATACTATATGGAAGGCTATGTGGGGCCATTATAATATTTTGAGGGCTATGTGGGGGCCATTATACTGTATGAAAGCAATTATACGGTGGGAAGGTTTGTGTGGGGTCCATCATACTGTTTGGAGGGCTGTGTGGGACCATTATGCTATTGGGGTCACCATACTTTGCCTTGGGAGTTGAGGTGGGGTACAATAGGGTCATTATACTGTGCATGTGGTGGCTAATGTGGTGGAATGAACCATGGGGGTATCATACTGTGTTTGGGGGGCACTTTTATTGGCATCATACTTTATGGGGCAATGAAAGAGGAATCTAGGACTTCAGCAGGAGGAAAATTACTATCTTAAGGCTGGAAAGTTGTGAGATCTGATCTTCTGTGACAGACAAATATTTATTTTTTTTTTGGGGGGGGGGGGGGCAATTAGAGCTCCTGCTATGGGGCCCCGTGATTTCTATGTACGCCACTGCTCTGAGTAATGGGAAAATCCTTTTAAAATGAATGTCCACCTTTTGACACCATGTCATGGTTTTATTGTTGCATGCATCCAGTGAGCTCCTTGGATCCCCTAGTGATTGTTACAATAAAGGCCATGTTCACATGTTGCGGTTTTTCTGCATTTTTTTCTGCAGCCAAAGCTTGATCTCTTTTCAGTAAAAAAAAAAGCTACTGTCAAAACAAAAGTTTGGCTGTGTTTTTTTCCTGCTTTCTTTCCTGTGTTTTTGCTGCATTTTTCAGGATCTCAAAGTTCAGCTTCTCTTCCACCTTGTCAAAATAAACAATACAAGGTGTTAGGCCACAAATGCAAGACGTATGTGGAAACATAACATTTTTGCAAAAAAGGGCAATTTGATCTCTACACTCCCTCACTGCTTTCTAAGGGTGAAAAAACACTGCAAAAACACTAAAAGGACTGCTACAGATTTAAAAAAAACATTTTCCAATTCAGTCTGGAAAAATCTGGAAATCTCATGGCTTTTTCTGGTATTGTGAAAAACAGCTTTTAATTTGCATAAAAAAAGCAGCAAAAAAAAAAAATGCTGCAAAAACGCAATTTGAGAACATAGCCTAAGAGTGAATTTTTTTATGTAATCTAAATATAAAACTAATTTAGATCTAAATTGCTCGGGAAAAAAAGTAATAAGACAATAAAAATCCTAGGATTGAAAAGTCATGTCATATATAGTCATCCTACTTAGTGCCCCCCATTTGCCTCCTCTGTCTAGGATGATCACCGCAATGGCATGGGAAGTGCAGAGGTAAATAACTACACCTTCCATGCTTTTTCTATTCCACAACACAAGAAGGACAATTGAGGTGTGGTTTAGACCTACCACTACACTACCCATCTTGGAAGCGTTGCCATCTTGGAAGCAGGAGAAATGGAATGCCAATCTGAGTGGGGGACGCAGGTAAATGGAGGACACCAGGTAAAATGACTATACATGACAAATTTATAGTAACTTTTTAATGTCAGGGTTGAGTATCCCTTTAATTAAAGGAACAGTACACCTAAAAATGAAAGCAATGAAAGCTTGCCTACGCCTTGTATCAGTCTGCAGTGTTATTTGCATACTCCTGATTAAAAGAAATGCAGTCTTGTAGAAATCAATAATACATGCTTATTTTCTCCTAAACCTTTTTATCGTTGACTGATAGGGATAGGGTTTTTCACATCTGGCCTCCTAAAGCAGACATTTCAATGGGGAAAGTTTCTTTTTGCAGTTAAGTACCTTAAAGTCAAAGACAGGTCTGAGCCAAAGTTTAGAAGTTTATGTACAGTATGTGCTTTGAATATGAAACTATTTTATCACCCTAGCCCTAGCCCTAATCCTATACCTAGCCCTAACACTAAAGGAGTGCTAACAGTTCACTTACTCGCCTTGCAGCCTACGCTGCACCACTGGTAGGGAGAGAAAGAATAATAATAAAATATAATAATAAGTAAGTATATTTTAAAAAAATCATAAATTTACTCTGTTTTGAGGACAATTAAATAGATAAAGAACCAGCTCATTGTGGCTTCAAGGCCATTAGTGACATTTCAAGGCGCAATAAATAATAAGGTGGTAAGGGTACATTACCCAGACTAGGAGCTGTCACACTTTTGTCTGTGAATTAGAAAAAGAAAGGAATTGTGGTAAAGACTAATGGAGCATTTATACTCGAAAAAGAGGAAACGTAAAGAGCCGTTCACTGGTATTATTCCTCATAGGTTGTACAGGTGTAAAATAACAAAAGGTGGATGTATGTAACTAACAAGATCTGGCAATATCATGATCGCTTCCATTTATCTTCACGTCTTCTATTCTTTACAATTAATGAATTTGTGCACTTGGAAGCTTACTTGAAATAGGCACTATTAGTAAAACACCTGTGATGATTATTATTATACTTCTATTGCGTGTACAATTTATATTGATATTCATAAAACATATTCACTGTGTATTGGCACAAGACACCTTGATCTTTTGAAAGGTTCTGTAAAAATGTAATTTTGTAATGTCTGAATATGGAATGATAGTCGCCAACGAGAACTATATCAGAGAATCATAGAATGTTAAAGTTTTGAAGGGACCTCCGGGGTCGTCGTATCCAACCCCCTGCTCAATGCAGGACTCACTATACCATCTCAGACAGATGTCTGTCCAGTCTCTGTATGAAGACTTCCATTGAAGGGGAACTCACCACCTCTCGTTCCACTCATTGATCACCTCACTGTCAAAAAGTTTTTTTCATATCTAATCTGTATCTTCTCCCATTCATGACTTCGGAATGTATGACTATACGGCCTACTATACGCAACCCACTGAAACCCCCCCACTTACTATAAATAAAAACCACCACACTGTGACATTGGATATAATGGCCACAGCAGCCTCATTTATTATATAACAGCATATAACATAAATAACATTAATTAACATTAAATTAACTCTGAAAAGGAGGAGGGGAATTGAAGGCTCCACCATTTTTAGAGAAAGACTGCACAAACAGCTCCACCATGCCACCCCCAGCCGCACCACCACCGGCCCAGGGGGACCCAGCTGACTGTTGCCCATACATTTTGAAAACTGCAACAAACAACTCCACCATGCCACCCCTAGCCGCACCGCAACCGGCCCATCCAGAAATGTCCCGCTGAGACCTCGCTCAGTAGGGACCCGTTTTAAATTTTAACACCCGCTTAACACCGATGGGAGTCACCCATCCCTGCAATGGGCTCCCCCGTCCTCCTTCGATGTAAGCAACCGCCTTCAAAACCCCCCTCCTTTTCCGCCATAGCGAGCAGGCATGACACCTTATGCCTGAGAGTCCCGCCATACCAAAAGTGCCTTTTCAACTCCCTCCATCAATGCTAATGCCCACATATCTATGCCAATATCATTCAAATGGACCCCATCAGACCGCAGAAATTCCCTAGACGGAACTTCCAGATCCCGATGACGAACCACAACCCCCCCATGCCGAGCAATGAATCGGGAAACCTCCCTATTCACCTTGCTCCGAGCTTTATTTATCCTTTCGACTGACCTGGCGTGTCGCCATGCCAGGCGTGCAACGATGTCCGACCATACGAGCACTAATCCCGGATAGGTTTCCAAAAGCCTCAGGCAGTCAAACTTGATGTCACGGATCAAGTCTCTAGACGTCCTGGAGCCCAAGTCATTCCCACCCGCATGCAAAACGAGTATATCCGGGGGCCTATCCAAATTAGCATAAAAATGAAATTCGGGCATTACCCGGCTCCACAGCAAACCCCTGATACCGATCCACTGAACCATCGCAACCTCCTTCGTTAGGCCCAACTGGCGCCCCGCCGGTCTTGCGTCGGCCCGAATGGAACCCCAATATACATACGAGTGACCTAGCACCCAGATCAACCGAGGGGGTCCTGAAACATAAAACAAAGGGGGGAATGTAAAAAAGAAAAGAAACTCATTACCAAATAATAACGCTATCAAAAATTGGGGGAAATCTTATAACATATGAGGCCGGACATAAGACCGATACCTCGCCGACTCCCAGCGACCAATCTTTTTCACAGCTTTAACCCCCAAACCCCAGCGAGCAGCCTCAGTAGCGGCCCCAATCCGAAACGAATGAGAACCAAACTCCAAACCATTCAGACCACAACTAGCTAAACCCCGCCTGAAGATGGTAATAAACTGATACACCGATAATGCAGATCCATCTTGATGTAACAAAAAGGCACCTGATGATGGACCTCTCACCTCCAGAAATGCAGAAACCCATCTCACCAGGCATTCAAACAAACCGTCCACAGCCCACAATTCCACCAAACAACCCTTACCGGCTGTATCGGTTTTTGACCGCCTCAAATAACACCGTACTGCCTCCTCCGAGCACACTACATCCTGTGATAACAGCCCGCCATGACACATAACATTCTTGCTCACCAATTCGCTTATCCTAAATGCCCCAAAAAACGCCAGAACAAAGGCCGCCCCAAATAGCCGACATTCATATTCAGAACTACACACACCGCTAAGGCAACGCAAAAGCTGAACCAGTATTTCAAACGATACCGGGCGCCGCCAATCTCGTACTGGATAGCTCCTCCAAAATGCCTTCATTGCCTGGCGAACCAAGAAATCCTTGGTAAAGTCTCTCCAACCACTTAACTTAAAGAAGAAGGCCAAACCTGCTAACCTACCAGCTACAGCTGAGCCCGATAAACCCTCCTGAAATGCCCTGCCGATCATATACAACAATAAATAGGGACGGCCCGCTTCCATCACCTGCTCACCTGCCGACTCCTCTAACTCCTGCCAAAGACGCCACGCAGAAACATATCGAGACCAAGTACTGGGGTTAACAGAACACCTCACCAAATTCAACGCTGCACGGACACTAGATCCCACAACCACCGGGGCCAATCGGTTTCCAACTGCTCCGCGTCCGGCGCCAGTTCCCGAAAACGATCCCACTGGAAGCGAGACAATGCATCAGCTATTGAATTCTGAACACCCGGCACATGTACAGCACAAAACCAGACATTAAAATCCAAACACCTGAGCACTAGGTGGCGCAAAAGAGACAGAACCGGCAATGAGACAGCTGACAAGTTGTTAATACAATGCACTACACTCAAGTTGTCACAGAAGAAACGCACTTTCTTGTTCCTCAGCTCAGAGCCCCAAACCTCCAAAGCCACCACAATAGGAAACATTTCCAGCAATGCCATGTTTCTTGTCAAACCTGCATCCTTCCATGATTCCGGCCACTCTCCCACACACCATTTTCAACCGAAATAGGCCCCAAAACCATAAGAACCTGACGCGTCTGTAAACAAAACCAGATCCACATTAGAAACAACTTGATCCATCCAAACCGACCTGCCATTATAAGATTGAAGAAAATCCGCCCAAATGGACAAATCCGCCTTGTGTTCCGAATTCAATCTTACAAAATGCAACGGATGTTTAATGCCTGCTGTCGCCTGAGCCAACCTACGTGAAAAAACTCATCCCATAGGTAAAATCCTGCACGCAAAATTTAACTTACCCAAAAGAGATTGCAGTTGGCGCAGGTGCAATTTCTTTGCCCGCAAAGCCTCTTGGACACAAGACTTCAGATCTAACAACTTGTCCTCTGGCAAGCGGCATTCCATCCTGACGGAATCCAATTCAATGCCCAAAAACTTCAAAACCGTGGAGGGGCCCTCCGTTTTCTCCGGGGCCAACGGAATGCCAAAGCGAGACGCTACCTGTTCAACCGTCCTAAGCAGCAAAGAACAAACTGAGGACCCAGCTGGCCCAATACACAAAAAGTCATCTAAATATTGCAAAACGGAGTCCAAGCCGGATTCCTCCCTAACTACCCATTCAATAAAACAACTAAACTTTTCAAAGTAGGAACACGAGATCGAACATCCCATTGGTAGACAACAATCCACGTAATAATGACCGTCCCAAAAACAACCAAGTAAATGAAAACTGTCTGGGTGCACAGGAAGCAGACGAAAAGTGGACTCAATGTCCTTTTTTGCCATGAGAGATCCTTTTCCCAGCCTCCGCACCCAGTCCACGGCCTTGTCAAAAGAAACATACAATACAGATGCCAAATCTGGATCAATACCATCATTAACTGAACTACCATGAGGATACGACAAGTGATGGATTAACCGAAACTTGTTAGGCTCCTTTTTGGGCACAACGCCCAGAGCAGAAACACATAAACACGGCAACGGAGGTTCCAAAAAAGGACCAGCCATGCGACCTAACTTAATTTCCTTATCCAATTTTTCCTTAACAACTGCCGCATGCATCCGAGCCAAAATCAAATTCTTAGGCCGCACCGTACGTGGCACAACTACCGACGGAATCCTGAAGCCAAAATTAAAACCATCCCTCAACAACACAGCTGCTTCTTTATCCGGATACCTACTTAGAAACGGAAGCATCCGATCTATTCTCACTGGTGTCCTCCCTTTTTGAAAAAGAGTCGCTTGATTTTTTCTTTCCTTTCTTAAAGCACTTGGAATGGCTGTGAGACCCTCCGCAGCCTGAACATTCGTGCTTAAACTTGCAGTCTGTGGCAAAACGGCATTCCCGCTCGTTAAACTGCCAGCACAGCCCCTTCCTGGAGCCTGACGAGGATGCCGCCGAATTGGCAGAACCCCCGCTACTCCCAGAAAAGGACTGCGAGGCCGACTTTGGTGCTGCCATCAATCGCAACCACAAACTAATCTCCTTGTGGTCCCACCGTAAACTCGGACGGACTGCCTTTCTTTGCCTAAACTGTTCATCATACCTCAGCCAGGCCGTCCCGCCATAAACACGGTATGCTTCACTAATCGAATCTAAATAACAAAATAATGCAGAACAGTTCTCCGGAGCTTTCTCCCCAATGACACTCGCTAGTGTGGTAAACGCCTGCAACCAATTTTGAAAAGTGCGAGGAATCAGATGATAACGCCTGCGCTCCTCCTCATCCTTCTTACTCTTATTTGGCTTTACCCTGTCCAAATTAAACTTCTCCAACGGTAACAAAGAAAAAATTTCCACGTACTCATCCTTCCATATTTTTTCTCGCACCTCCTGCTTTAAATGAGCTCCCAAGGGGCCATCAAAGCACACATAAACCTCGCCCCTCGCTCTGTCATCCAACCGCACTGTATCCACTGGAGTCGCCGCAGCCGCTGGTGCCGCAACCGTCTCATTAGCTGCAACTGGCGTGGGAATACCTCCACTCACAACTGCCGGGGTCTCCGCAACTGCCCCTGAACCTCCAGCTCCACCCTGCCAAACTCCGCTAGGACCTGCCGCAGGTGACAAAAAACCCCGCATCAAGCTAAGAAATTCCGACACAACATCGCTCACCCGTTCACTACCCGCTGCCCTGTCAGCCGCCAAGCCCCTCTGAAAATACCGCTCCCTCTGATCTACATCATCCGCATTCCCCCGAGGTGCATTTAAACCATGTGACTTACCAGGCCGACTACGAGGAAGCCTCGGAACAGCCGTTTCGTGTCCTCCGCGGCGATCGTCCCCACTCTCTTCACTGCCAGATGAAATCTGGCCCTCTTCTTCAGAGGCAGAGTCAGGCTCGGGGACATCGCCAGGTAAACCCGACGGAGTCAACCCACCGCTAGACCTGGACCTCCTATCCACAATAGCGCGCTGTCTGGGAGAAGGAGAGACTTCAGCTGCACGCCTGCAGCCCGTATCCCTAGCAGCAATCTGCCCTCTCCCATGGACATCGCACTGGTCCTCGGTGCTACCGACATCCCGGGTGGGTCGTCTCCTGGCCCCCGCACTGGTCTTCCCGATCTCCGCCGCCGGGGTCCTGCTGATCCTGACGCCTGGGCCCGATGCGGCTGCACCTGCCGTTCTTTTGGGTCAGCTCCAACTGACCGGTACTGCTTTGCTTTCCCCGCTGCATGGGCATGGCACGGCTGTGCCTGCCACTCACCTAAAATAGCTCCGGCTGACCTATTCACCCTCCTGCCTCCTTCTGCTCCCTGGGTCCGGCGTCCTTCAGGCTCAACTCTCCTTCCCCTGGCTGCTCGCTGGGCCCGGAGTGGATGCCCCGGCCGTTCATATAATGTATCTCTCCCTCCTTCAGTAGCAGAGGCCCTGCTCTCCTGAACAGCCCACACTTCCTGGATAGTGGTGCCACATGACCGGGATGACCTCACAGGGGGGTCGGAGCCAAATACGTCACTCACCCCGGCCTCTGGATGATGCCGACGCTGAGAGATTCTTCCAGAGCGGCGTGCGGCAGATGGGGGCTGGGGTTGTGCCTGTGATCCGGAGGGGTCCCTGGAGGGGCTTTGCAACCGGCACCTGGTCCGGGGAGTTCCTTCCGGGCTGAGTCTCTCCGGCGGCCTGGACCTCCTGGCACCTCTCTGAGGTGCTGCGGCTGCAGCCACCTCTCCGGTCGTCCCTTCAGTGTTCCATCGCTGCAGTTGATCCTGGAGCCACCGCTGTCCCCTGCTCTCAGCCAAGGAACGGATCTCCTGGAAAAGAGCCTCCATTCCTCAGGACCCTCACCTTATATACCCCCCACAGAGATACCCCCCACTAGCCAATCACATAACCCCGTACTATCCCCCTGTCCCTATACTCCTCCCCTACAAATTCGCGCCCAAAACTCTATTCCTTACATTAACCCCTTACCACCCCCAAATTACGGCCTAGCAGACCTCCTGAGTCATGCGGCCCTCCCCTTAAGCCCCCTATGGGGGGAATGCTGTCCGGGCCATACTGTTTCATTCCATTGCTTCTCGTGTTTCCATGTGCAAATGAGAATAAGGATGATCCCTCTACACTGTGACATCCCTTCAGATATTTGTAGACAGCTATTAAGTCTCCTCTCAGTCTTCTTTTTTGCAAGCTAAACATTCCCACACCCTTTAACTGTTCCTCATTGGACATTGTTTGCAGTCCGCTCACCATCCTGGTAATTCTTCACGGATCTTGCTCCAGTTTTTCGATGTCTTTTTTAAAATGTGGTGCCCAGAACTGGACACAGTATTCCAGATGAGGTCTGACCAAAGAGGAGTAGAGGGGGATAATTACTTCATGTCATCTAGACTCTATGCTTCTCTTAATACATCCCAGAAGTGTGTTTGCCTTTTTTGCTGCTGCATCACACTGTTGACTCATGTGCGGTCTGTGATCTATTAGTATACCCAAGTCTTTTTTTTACATAAAAAAACAACATGTACCGTATTTTTTGCACTATAAGACGCACCGGACCATAAGACGCACCTAGGTTTTAGAGGAGGAAAATTTTAAAAAAAATTTAAGCAAAAAATGTGTTCATGATGCACTTTTAAGGGGGAGGGCGTCTTCTGCTGACACTGGTATAGGGGTAATGTCCCCCAATTCTGACAATATCCCCCATCCTGGTATATATGCCCCCCCCTTCCTTTTATATGTGGTCCCCATCCCCATCCTGGCACCCTCCATCCTGGTATGCATGGCACCCCTCATCCCTATCCTGGTATGCATGGAACAACAATCCCCATCCTGGTATGCATGGCACAGCAATCCCCATCCTGGTATGCATGGCACAGCAATCCCCATCCTGGGATGCATGGCACAGAAATCCCCATCCTGGGATGCATGGCACCCCTCATCCCTATCCTGGTATGCATGGCACCCCTAATCCCTATCCTGGTATGCATGGCACCCCTCATCCTTATCTTGGTATGTATAGCCCCCTCATCCTTATCCTGGCATGCATGGTCCCCCTAATCCACAAGAGGCTGCACATAAAAAAAATAAACACTCCTACTCACCTTTCTTCTCTCCTCCAGCGCTGCGTCCGGTCTGCCCGCACTGATCTCTCCATGTGAGCCGCGCATGGCGTCACTGCCATGCGCGGCTCACATGGAGAGATCAGCTGCCGGAAGTCACTGCTCCCTACGCCGGGACTCTCCTTCATAGCCGGCACACAGCGTAGCCGCGCTGCGGCTCCTGCTGCTGCCGGGCTATCGCGTGTGCCCGCTTATTAAAGGTGATGAATATTCACCCCCTCCCCACGTCCATGGGGGTGGAGAGAGATTGAATATTCATGCCCTTTAACAGCTGGCACAGGCGATTCCGGCAGCAGCAGGAGCTGCGCTGCAGCTACACTGTGTGTTGCTATTAAGGAGCATGAATATTCAGTGCTCCCCACGCACCATGGATGTGGGGAGCAGTGAATATTCATTTTCTTTAGCAGCGGGGACAGCGTAGGCTGCAGCGGGCGGCTGCTGCCTCCTGTGCCCCGCTCCTCCACCGCTACCGCTCCCCCCACACCCCACATATATATACACCCCCCAACCGGACTATAAGACACCCCCCCTATTTTCCTCCAAAAAATTTTGGAGGAAAAAAGTGCGTCTTATAGTCCGAAAAATACGGTATATATCACTGTACAGGCGCAGTCAGATGGCCGTATAAATCAGACCGAGATTGGTCCGCAGTGCACGGACTGGCCGGCGGTTCTCGCGACCTGAGTGCAACAGCTACATGTATTTCTAAGCAGCTGTCAAGCTCGGGTCGAGAGAGCCGTCAAAAGCCCAAGCATTGCGGTCTGATATCGGTCCGATTTATACGACCATCTGAAGTGTCCCTAAGTGGCACACATTTAGGGAGATAGAGACAGAATTCTGGCATAAATTTTGCAAAAAATGCCTTGGCCAAATTTGTTAAAAGGAACTTGTCACGTCCTCTAACTGTTCCCAATTGCAAGTATAGCTATATGCATGTGGATTTCTTTAATCTAATAAATTGTGGCATGTGGTTTACTAACACTGCAGTATTTGAAAAATTACCTTAATCCTGCAGCATTGCATGTGCTAATGAGGCAGGACTGTTCTTGCATGGCATCTCTTCCCCTATACTAGTTTTGTCTCAGATCTTTAATCATGTCTGCTTGCATACACTCCCTGTCAGGCTGAGGTCACAGGAGAGTAGATTTTCTCATGCGAGAGAATCGGATCAATCATGTAAATGACACTGGGATCAAACTCTTAGAGTGTTTTCAGAGTGTGATCATAGTGTGATCTGATTCTCTCAAATGACAGGTGAGGAGAAGATGGAGAACTTAATTTCTCAATTTTCTCCATTCTGTGAGTCTGCGGAAATCTGACTGCACTCGGATGTGAACCAAGTGCAGTCTGATGTTTTCCACGCACCCATAGACTTGAATAAGTGAGTGATTCAATTTGCGTAGCAAATCGCAGCATGCTGCAAATTGTTTCTCATGCTGAATCAGTATGAGAAAAAAAAATGCTGCTACATTACAGTGTAATGCATGTGAATGGGATATCGCTGTGATCTCTATCATACACCGACTGTGACAAGTATATCACAAAATTTCAGAATCAGTTAGATTTTTTGCAACTTGTTGCATTTACAGTACCCTGAGGCTATGTTCACAAGTGGCAATTTTGGTGCGTTTTTTTAATGCGTTTTTTTATGCAAATTTTCAGCTGCATTTTACAAGTACCAGCAAAGCCTATGAGATTTCAGAAATCTCATGCACACACCTTGTTTTTTTTTTCCTCACTGTTTTGTCAAACTGCTGCGTTTTTTTTCAGAATGCAGGATGTCGCTTCTTTCAGCGTTTTTTCAGTGTTTTTCACCTATTGATAGTAATGGGTAGTGCAAAAAATGCTGCAAAAATGCAGGTCTCAGATTTTGCAGCGTTTTTGGTGCCAAAACCTGATGAAGTTGAATTACATTATTTTGTTTTGTCACTAAACTTTATCAGCATGCACAAGAGACAAATCGACAGTGACAAAATCACTGTAAAAAAACGCAGCAAATATCAAGGAAAACCTGCTTTTTTTATACAGAAACTTAACTGCCAAGAGAGCAGGTTTTGGTGCAGAAAAAAAACGCACCAAAAACACCACATGTGAACATAGCCTAAGTGGTGTTGCATTGCAACCCTATGTAAGGTGCCCCAGCGAGGTAGTCGTGGGCGAGCTGTAGTCCCCACTCACTATGGCACCCTACAGACAATACGTGTCCTCCCTCTGAAGTGTGGCTGTGTATGTGGTGCTCTTCACTTACTTCAAGCCATCCAATCGCGGCTGTCTCCAGGCATTTCTCTTCTGGGACCAGGGCAGCAATAAATTCAGAGGACACGAGGTTCTTAACCAGAACTTGAACTTTACTTGGGGAAGAGGAATATATACAGTATTTACAGGCAGATATAATGGATAAGGCCCGACAGGCTATCATCTCTCTCACAGGCACTGACAACATCTTCAGCCCTGGTTCCCTCTTTAAGTGAAGCATCTCTGTGACTCTAATCTCTGGCCCAAGAGACTCTTCTGTAATACTGACAGTGACCTGGATCCGATATCTCTCCCCCACGTCTTAGCCTGGAGTCCTATTTATCTTCCTCTGCTTCCTGCAGACTAGAAGTGCCCCGGGTCCTCACTACCTTTGATGAGTTTCTCCGGCCAGCTGACAGGACTCGTGCTCTTGTGTGGGGAGACTTGCACACTGGTGATCCCACTGTCTGAGGGTATGGAGCTCCCGTCTACCCTAGCAGCCACTATAGTCAGGCTGCCTGAACGATTTGCTGTCCAATCTCTTACTGAAGAATTACTTCCTGATTCTGGAAACTAAGCAGAGATTTTCCTAATGTGCCCACCCTCAGTGAGCTGTCATCACACAGCATTAACTCATCCCTGTCTGTCACACTGCTAGCAGACTCAACCTGACATCTGCACCCAGGACAGTGGCATCTTGTGGCTGTTTACAGGTACTGCAGCCCACAATGAATTATCCCAGGAACAAGCTCTATATCACTCAAGGCTTGATCCGGGCACTAAGTTCCCCCTTTACTCTACTGACTGGATCACTAAAGCTAACCCCTTAGCTTGGCCTACCAACAGTTCAGAGAGGTCTGACTTCAGGAACACTTCCTTTAACTATCTCAGTACCAAGGGAAGGCTACGCCCTTCCCCACTATTACATTCCCCGACACTTTAATGTTGGTCGTCCCCGACCACACTAAACAATCAACAAAAATCAGCAGCTATGACATCATATCACATTACTATAGGTACTAAAACACTTTAGTATACGACTGGTCCTGAAGTCGTCTTCTTAGATGGGAGACCGGCCCTTCTCGGTTAAGGGCCCCGGAACAGAAATTCAGGACAGTTCATTATCAACTTTTCAAAACTTTCTCAGGAGTACCGGTCCTTCTTGGTAAGGACCCTGGAAACACAGTGTCCATGTCCATATTTTTAAGACAGGCCAACACCTCAATAGCCCCCAATCTCTTTCAAGGGCTGCATTCTGAAGTACACAGTCACAGGTAACACCCTGTGAGTCTCTTTCTTCTTGGCCCTAGCGGGGGTCACCGGTTCTTCCCGCTAGGCCGCAAGTCTCTTAGATTTGGAGGATATCCATCCTCAAGGTGTGCCTCAGCATTTTAAATTCCAGCAGAAAAAGGCGCAACAAGCGCAACAAGCGAAAAATAAAAAGTAAAAACAAAAAGAGCAGCTCTCCTGGGCACACAACTTTGGTGCTGCTTAAGGCCTTCCTGGCCTTGGAGGTAGGGGAACAGTCCTCCATTTTTCTCTCCAACCTAATTCAACATGGGGCACTCCGCCCCCATTGGGAAACAGTCCCAGAATCAGGACCACAGCTGGTGGGTCCTAGTAGAAGAAAAGGTGAAAGGTCAACGACCCTTTTAGCCAGCTCACTTCTTCCGGGCCTCCTTCCATTCCTTCATGAAGGCGGCCCATGCTGCAGAGGAAGGTGGCTTCTTCCACCTCCAAGGCTGATCTTCCACCTCCAAGGAGTACTTAGTAGGCCCAGGGTCCTCGTCCGAGGATGTAGCACTGCCACAACCGACCTGGGTAGGGCCGTAGCTGGTCACTGTAAAGCTGTTGACGACATTACTGGTGCCAGCTTGAATTTCCCCGACAGCTCTCTCAGCCCCTCCTGGGTATTGTGGCACCGACTCCTCCTCTGGCACCTCACTAGGGAAATCAGCTTCCTTGCCACTTGCGAGATCTTCCTCTTCCTTGCTCACAATCTCCCCCCACTGCCGCCTCCTAGGCTCCTCTGCTGGCGGAGCACTGGCCTTAGGTGGGGGCAGAAAGCCTTTAGGGGCTTCCCTAGCCCAGCGCTGCTTAGCCTCCCTCTTGGCCCTCCTTCTGAAGACCTCTTCGTCCTTTTCCAGGACATCTTTCCATTCATACGGTCGGGTGAGCGCAGCCGCATACCACCCTCCGGAACACTCGCACTTAACGAAGTGCACTATGTCCCCCACATGCAGATTGTGAAGGCGATCAGGCAGATAATCTCGCTTAATTACCTCGCGAGTAACGAACACCTCGTGCCCGGTCCACTCTTCCTCCAGGAATCCGTACCCCTCACGGATGTGGAACTCAAGGACTCGTCCCCGAGTCTGGGACGCCTCCACTGACTCTCTCCGCGCCACGTTGGACCCTTCCAGCCAGCCTCTGAGGAAGGTGTCGGTCCATCGCCGCTGCTCTCGTGGCGTCATCGGGGGGTTGCGGGTAGTCCACTTCAGACTCCCGAGCTCGGCGTAACACTTCGCCGAGGGGGTGTTGAGGGCCTCCACTGCCAGCTGCCAAAAACTCTCTTGTGGGGCCCTCTTCCTGGGAGGCTTCGCCTCCGCCTCTGCACCATCCCCTTCAGGCCTAGGGACCCCTGTTTCCGTGGAAGCTGTCGCGGCAGGCGCCGCAGGCGAAACCGGCCGATGGGGTATAGGCTGCTCACCTCCGTCAGGCTCTGCTGAAGCTGTTTCTCCGGCCCCACCAGAATGTTCTCCACCCTCGGCTGAGGGGGACGGATCTTCCGGCATCCGGCTCCAGTACCACATGCGGAACTCATGGATAAGCAGGCCCAGCTCCGGATCGGGCCTAGGGGACCACTGGACAGCCACTGGGGGTAAAGACTCACGGGCGGCATCCGCGAGCGAGCGACTCTCGCTTGCAGCCCCTGGGGTACTCAGCTCTAGCATCCCCTCCTCAGCGCGCATTCCGGACAGGTCATCCGATCCTCCGGTTGCCATCTTCGCAGAGCTTCCACCGCTGCACCTCCTTCCTCTCGTGTGCTGGACGGAAAATGGCGCTGGTCGCTTACCAGTGACGCGCATCCTGCGCGTCCAACTCCTCCTCTTCCTGGGCCGGCTTTCTGACGCGACCGCCTCGTCACTCGTCACTCTCGGCAGCTCCGCCTTCAGCCGCGCCCCTTCTCTGTGCGCGCTGATTCTCAAGGGGCCGGACTTCACTTTACGCCGTGCCCTCTTCCTCACTGGACGTCCCATCCTGGGACGCATCTTCACTGCTGGGCCCATCCTTCTTCGGGCCGGAACTCGTAGGGGCTGGACATCTTTTCACGCTCTCCGGCGCCGTCCACTCCCACGATAGGCGGTTCTTCTCCCAGACTTTACCGCCATTGTCACCATCTTGGAATCCATGCTTCGAGCCGCCATCTTGGGCCGCATGCCTTCCAAAACTTTCTCCTCAGTGTCCTGCGTCGGCTCTTCCCCGCTTTCTTCATGCGAGGAGCTCGCATCCTGCCGACTACGCCAAATGTAAGGTGCCCCAGCGAGGTAGTCGTGGGCGAGCTGTAGTCCCCACTCATTATGGCACCCTACAGACAATACGTGTCCTCCCTCTGAAGTGTGGCTGTGTATGTGGTGCTCTTCACTTACTTCAAGCCATCCGATCACGGCTGTCTCCAGGCATTTCTCTTCTGGGACCAGGGCAGCAATAAATTCAGAGGACACGAGGTTCTTAACCAGAACTTGAACTTTACTTGGGGAAGAGGAATATATACAGTATTTACAGGCAGATATAATGGATAAGGCCCGACAGGCTATCATCTCTCTCACAGGCACTGACAACATCTTCAGCCCTGGTTCTCTCTTTAAGTGAAGCATCTCTGTGACTCTAATCTCTGGCCCAAGAGACTCTTCTGTAATACTGACAGTGACCTGGATCCGATATCTCTCCCCCACGTCTTAGCCTGGAGTCCTATTTATCTTCCTCTGCTTCCTGCAGACTAGAAGTGCCCCGGGTCCTCACTACCTTTGATGAGTTTCTCCGGCCAGCTGACAGGACTCGTGCGCTTGTGTGGGGAGACTTGCACACTGGTGATCCCACTGTCTGAGGGTATGGAGCTCCCGTCTACCCTAGCAGCCACTATAGTCAGGCTGCCTGAACGATTTGCTGTCCAATCTCTTACTGAAGAATCACTTCCTGATTCTGGAAACTAAACAGAGAATTTCCTAATGTGCCCACCCTCAGTGAGCTGTCATCACACAGCATTAACTCATCCCTGTCTGTCACACTGCTAGCAGACTCAACCTGACATCTGCACCCAGGACAGTGGCATCTTGTGGCTGTTTACAGGTACTGCAGCCCACAATGAATTATGCCAGGAACAAGCTCTATATAAGATAAGATAAGATAAGATATACTTTATTTATCCCGGAGGAAATTGCGGTATCACAGCAGCAGAACACAGATCTCGAACATGACACATATGATAACATAACATTTGGAATGCTTTAGACATTGCTTTTCAGACATTTGTTAAACACCCCCATAGCTGTTGGAACAAACGATTTCCTGTATTTTTCCTTTTTACACCTTAGTTGTACTAGGCGATTGCTGAATGTGCTCTTCTGTTTCGCAAACAGTTCATAAAGCGGGTGTGTGTTGTTGCCCATTATAGCTCTGCACTTCTTCTTAATCCTATCCTCTACCACCTCTTCAAAAGTCCCAAGCTGTAGGCCCATCGTCGCGCTAGCCTTCTTGATAAGTTTGTTGAGCTTGTTGGCATCAGCAACACGCACACTGTTACCCCAGCAAATTATTGCCGCAAAGGTGGCACTAGCCACAATGGATTGGTAGAACACCTCAAGCATTTTGCCACACACATTAAACGACCTTAACTTCCTTAGGAAGTACAATCTACTCATCCCCTTCTTGTAGACCTTCTCCATGTGGCACTTCCAGTCTAGCTTGCTATCCAGGTAAACCCCCAAATATTTGAAACTGTCCACCATCTCCACATCCTGACCGTCAATGGTAACAGGTAGGCATACCTTCTTGCACCTTCCATAGCTCATCACCAACTCCCTGGTTTTCTTAACATTTAGTTCTAGATGGTTAGCCTGGCACCATACTACAAAGTCCGCAACCACCCTTCTATATTCCTCTTCATCCTGGTCCTTCCCAATACCGCCAACTATCACAGAGTCATCCGAGTACTTCTGGAGGTGACAACGGTCTGATTTATACTGAAAGTCAGCTGTGTACAATGTAAAGAGGAATGGCGACAGCACTGTTCCCTGCGGGGCTCCGACACTGCTCAGTACACTATCTGATGTAGCCGTCCCCCACCTAACAAACTGTGGCCTATCCGACAGGTAGTCAATTATCCAATTCACAAGTCCCTCATCCACCGCGATTTTAATCAACTTTCCACGCAGTAAGAGTGGCTGTAATGTGTTGAACGCACTAGAGAAATCAAAGAACAAAGCACGCACTGTGGTTCCATCATTGTCCAAAAGGGAATGTACTGTTTGTAGCAGAGACGCTACAGCATCGTCCACCCCCAGTCCCTGCCGGTACGCAAACTGAAGAGCATCAGTATGCGCCATCACCCTCGGACACAAGTGAGCAAGTACTATTCTCTCCAAGGACTTCATCGCATGCGATGTTAAGGCCACCGGTCTATAGTCCCCCGGGGAAGCCGGGAAGGTAGTCTTGGGAACCGGCACCAGGCAGGAAGTCTTCCATAGCACTGGTACTCTCTTTGATTGTAAGCTCTGGTTAAAGAGATGCTGGAAGACAGTACACAACTCATTTGCACACACTCTGAGGACACGTGGACTGAGACCGTCAGGCCCTGCTGCTTTGCCAATGGCCAGCTTACTAAACTGGTCCCTCACCTCATTTTTGGAGACCGAGAAATGATCTATTTCACCCCCTGTTAATTTAGCTAGTTGTTCCCCGGCCTCCTCCCCCTTCCCTGCTGCTACCGCACCTTTATTGCTGAATCTATTGAAGAACTCATTCATTTCATTAGCCATTCTAAGTCCACCACCCCCCTGCTCCGACCTTGCCTTAAACCCAGTCACTAGCTTCATTCCAGCCCACACCTCTCTGGAGCTTTTTTGTGCAAATTGATTTTCTAATTTAACTCTGAATGCCTCACGGGCAATCTTAATTTTCCCCTTTAGGTCTTGCTGTATAATTTTCAATGCCTCCTTGTCCTTCCTTTTAAAAGCCAGTTTTTTCATGTTTAGTAAATGTTTCAACCCTTTTGTAATCCATGGCTTATTGTTTGCATAACACCGAATCTCTTGAACAGGTACTACAATGTCCATACAGAAGTTGATGTAATCAGTAACTCTGCCAGTAATCTCATTAACATCACAATTCTCTTTCATGGTACACAACACCTCCCAGTCTGTACAATCAAAGCAGTCTTGTAACGCCTCCTCTGCTGCTGGACACCACTTCCTTATCTTTTTAATTGTCACTGGTTGTTTGCGGACGTCTGGTTGGTAAGCAGGAGACAATAGTATGAGGTTGTGGTCAGATTTCCCCAGGGGGGGTAATGCAGCCGATGAATAAGCATTCTTAACATTAGCAAAGAGGAGATCCAGTGTGTTGTTGTCCCGTGTAGGACATTTGACATATTGATAGAACTTTGGTATTGCAGATGAGATCTTTACTCGATTGAAATCCCCAGAAATTACAGTTAGAGAGTTTGGGTGTTTAGTCTGAAGCCGGGCCATCACCCCTGACAACACATCCCCAGCAGCCTCTGGGTTCGCAGATGGTGGTATATACATCACAACTACAATAACAAGAGTGAATTCTCTAGGCAGATAGTAAGGCCTGAGGCCCACTGCTAACAGTTCAATATTTGGACAGCAATGTTTCTCCTTAACAGTTACATGCCCCTGATTGCACCATCTGTTGTTAATGTAGAGTATCACTCCTCCACCTTTTTTCTTGCCGCATCTAACTCTCTCTCTATCAGCCCGAACCATTTGAAACCCTGGTACCGAGACACATGAATCTGGGACCTCCTCATGCAGCCAGGTTTCTGTAAAGCACATGAGACTGCATTCCCTAAACTCCTTCTGGGTCTTACTCAGAGCCAGCAGTTCATCCGACTTATTTCCCAGCGATCGTACGTTACCCATGATAATGGATGGGACCACTGGTTTAAATCTTCTCCTCCAGGACTTGATCTTCTTGCCTGCTCTGCAGCCTCTGAAAGGTCTCCTTATTTCCCGTGGAACATTCCGTATTGCCACTGCTGGAGAAGACTTTATCCTGCGCAGTTCCAGAAGACGATCCCTAGAATACACTGCTCGTTTAGCAACAGACCTAGGGTCCACCATCCCGTCATTGTTTCTACCCGTCACACCAGTCCTCTCCATGGCAGATCGTATGCAGTGACCTCCACCGCTCACATAAGGCTGTATCCCTGTCACAGGCTGTGGGTAGCAGCATGCATCCTTCAGTAGCATTAGCTGAGATGGTCCGTATTGCGTGCCCCAGAGTGTCTGTACCTGCAGGAGACTTGTAAGTGGTGGAGGAAGATCCAGGTGCAGATCTCGTACTGTGTGCCCAGCAGCAGTTGATAGTGTGGGAAGTGTTGTATCTTCCATCCCCAATAGACAAGTATACAGGAACGTTGTAATCCAGAGAAGGTAAGAAAATAAAATAAAATAATAAAATAAAATAACTGTAACAAAACTGTAACTGAAATAAAGTAGAAGCTTCTGCTGCTGCAATGGGCTGCCAGTAGTCCGGCGCCTATATCACTCAAGGCTAGAGATGAGCGTTGTTCTACTCGAACTGTTCGCCAATCTCAAATTCGAGCTGTTTTGGGCGGTGTTCGAGCCGTTCGGCGAACACGAACGATTTGAGAAAAATTCGGCTGTTCGAGGTTATGTTCGATAACTGTTCGTACACCAAAATCATAACTGGATTTTTTCTCAGTAATGATGAAAATTAATGTTAATACGCAGTTTGAGTGTACAGCGGGGTGGGGGGAGGGGCAGGGGATGGATCTCTGCAGGAATAATCAAGATCTCCATTTTTTTTTCTCTTTCCCGCATTTACAGTGGGGAGGTGCAATCTGTCAGCCTATCAGCAGCGCACACATGGAGCGAAGTGCTTTTTTCACACAAGCAAGGGCATGTGTCATTGGCAGTGTATGTCACATGTCCTTGCCCTATAAGACCAAGCCATTTTCCCCGTCGCCACCATTTTCTCACTGCTGCAGCTGCGTGTTAGACGGCACCGCTGTTGCTGTGTTCGCTATACCTTGTTAATTTCAAGCCAATTTTCGCACAAATCTACAGATAGCTTGGGAGTAGGGAATAGTTGTGATTGCAGTCCTTTTAAGGACTAGGTTACAGCATTTCCTACGACTTTTATCAGGCAGGTCTGTGCTCTTAAATAGATAGATTGTGGGAGTAAAGACTAATTGTAATTGCAGTCCTTTTCAGGACTAGATTACATCAGTTCCTATCAGTTTTTGTCAGGCAGGTCTGTGCCAGTGCTGTGCAAGTTTTTTTCACAGCATTTGGCTGAATCTAGCAAAGCTAATCCTTTTTGGCCTATTGCAGAGTGTGTTAGTCAGTGGAGTAGCATATCTGTGTTGCAAGATATACCACCTGTGTATAGAATACCAATTTTTTTACTGCACCTAGTGAAGTAAAATCTTTTGGGCATAGCATCATTCTATTAGTCCATCTATACTGACCTCCATCAGGTTGCAAACTGAAAATAATTTTTTGTCTGCATCTAGCTCTGAAAAAATATTTGGCCTTCTAGCAGTGTGTGGGACTTTCTCTATTAGTCCATCTATACTAACCTCCATCAGGTTGCAAATTAAAAATAATTTTTATCTGCATCTACCTCTGAAAAAATATTTGGGCTTCTAGCTGTGTGTGGGACTTGTTCTATTAGTCCATCTATACTGACCTCCATCAGGTTGCAAACTGAATATAATTTTTTTCTGCATCTAGCTCTGAAAAAATATTTGGCCTTCTAGCAGTGTGTGGGACTTTCTCTATTAGTCCATCTATATTGACCTCCATCAGGTTGCAAATTAAAAATAATTTTTATCTGCATCCAGCTCTGAAAAAATATTTGGCCTTCTAGCAGTGTGTGGGACTTTCTCTATTAGTCCATCTATACTGACCTCCATCAGGTTGCAAATTAAAAATAATTTTTATCTGCATCCAGCTCTGAAAAAATATTTGGCCTTCTAGCAGTGTGTGGGACTTTCTCTATTAGTCCATCTATAATGACCTCCATCAGGTTGCAAATTAAAAATAATTTTTATCTGCATCCAGCTCTGAAAAAATAATTGGCCTTCTAGCAGTGTGTGGGACTTTCTCTATTAGTCCATCTATACTGACCTCCATCAGGTTGCAAACTGAATATATTTTTTTTCTGCATCTACCTCTGAAAAAATATTTGGGCTTCTAGCTGTGTGTGGGACTTTCTCTATTAGTCCATCTATACTGACCTCCATCAGGTTGCAAATTGAATATAATTTTTTTCTGCATCTAACCCAGCCAATAGTTTTGGCCTAATACCACAGTTTGGCCACTCAGCTCTGCTCGGTTCCCATCCATTGTTTTTTTGTGCAAACAACTCCAGAGTTGTGAATTAGTTAACCACCAAAATGAGTGGAAAAAGGCCTGCTGCTGGTGGAAAGGGGAATAGGCGTGTTGGGAAGGGGAAAAAAGGTTGTGTCCGTGGGGTAGGTGTTAAAGCAACAGTAACATCTGCAGAAGAAAGACCATCTTCCAGCCAAACTAAAATGTCTACTTCTTTTAGCGGACAATGTGATAAGATCCCTTTCTTACGGCCACGCCAATCGCTACAAATTCCAGATGAGGCACAAAAACAGCAGGTGCTTCAACGGATATCAAGTGCTCCTTTAAGTGGGCTCTCCTCCACATCAACTTCAACATCACAAATACTCCAGTCCTCAAAGGTGTCACCCCAATCGCACTTGTTTCCTCACAGCTCCCAAATCTCCAGCTGCCCGTCTGAGTATGAGGTAGAACAGATGGTTGAGTCTGCAGAGCTGTTTACTCATACTATAGCCTGGGAATCAGAGGTCGACTCCAGCGCTTCTGTGAATCCAGACGAGGAAATGATCTGCACTGATGCCCAGAATCTTTATGAATCGGATCCAGGACCAGACGCAGAAGGTTCTGACCATAATGTAGACCCTCATTCCCAAACTGTAACTCCTGTTGGTGGAGACAATGAGGAAGACGATGATGAGACTCAAATACCTGATTGGAGCGACAACTTTAGTTTTTTGTCAGGGCAGGAACAGGTTGGCTCTGAGGACGACGGGTGTGATAACGCACAGGGTGATGATGATGAGGTTGGAGATCCCACTTACTGTCAACCCACAGTCAGCCAAGAGATGAGGTCAGCAGAGGAGGTGGAGGAAGATGCTAGTGACGACGAGGTCAGGTTGCGCCTTCCTGGACAGAGACGTAGTACTGGAAGCACGTCAACAACTGCATCCTCAAACACAACTCTGCCTCTCACCACAAGTCGTGGTGGCTCTTCAGGTCGCATGGGTGCTAAGCCTTGCATAGCCTGGGCATTTTTTCAGATCGATAAAGATGACCCAACTCGTGTTATCTGTAACATTTGTCAGCAAAAGCTAAGTAGAGGCCAAAAAATACATAGTTTGAGTACTTCATGCATGAACCGGCACATGGACATGAAGCATAAGTTGCAGTGGGAAGCTCAGTGTGCTACAATGCGGCCTAGCCGGCCGGGCCAACCACCGTCTGCCATATCTTGTGCATCCGCGGCCTCTTCATCCTCTGTGACTGGGGGGACAGCAGTCACACCTGTTTTGGGGCGCAGACCTGCCACCTCTTTACCCGCAACAGCCAGCGTGATTGGCAGGTCATCATTTTCTTTGGAGGTGGTAACACCAGCTGGTGTTGAGCGCTGTCCGACACCACCTTTGGATCAAGGCAACCTAACATGTCCGCCTGCATCTTCCTCACAGACCGGCAGTTTGCCGGGGACACCCTTATCAACCCCGTCTAAGCACTATAGCCAGCCCTCGGTCCCTCAGATGTGGACAAGTAAAAGACCATTTCCTCCTAGCCATGAGAAAGCTAAGAGGTTGAATTTCACCATCTGCAAGCTCTTGGCTACAGAAATGCTGCCTTTCCGCCTGGTGGACACAGAGGATTTTCGAGACCTTATGTCCGTCGCAGTGCCCCAGTACCAGATGCCCAGTCGGCACTACTTCTCAAAGAAAGGTGTGCCTGCGCTCCACCAGCATGTCGCACACAACATCACCGCTTCTTTGAGAAACTCTGTGTGTGACAGGGTGCATTTCACCACAGACACTTGGACGAGTAGGCATGGACAGGGGCGTTACATGTCGCTGACTGGGCACTGGGTAACTATGGTGACAGCAGGACAAGGGGCTGCTGTCCAAGTCTTGCCGTCCCCACGAGTTGTGCGTCAATCCTCTTTATGTCAAAGTTCCTCCACTGCTTCTGCCTCCTCAACCTCCTCTTGGTCTTCCACCTGCACCCAAAGCCTGTCTGGTCATGCCACAAGCTTTCTAACTGCGCAGAAGGGATCCTGCACACCTCCTTACTATGCTGGCAGTAGGGCTCAACGTCATCAGGCGGTTTTTACTTTGAAATGTCTGGGAAATGTGAGTCACACAGCTGAGGAGTTGTGGTCAGCTCTGGAGAACCAATTTCATGAATGGTTGTCTCCACTGGACCTGAAACCAGGGAAGGCCGTGTGCGACAATGCTGCAAACCGGGGTGCGGCCCTTCGCCGGGGCAATGTCACACACGTGCCTTGTATGGCTCACGTGTTGAACCTGGTTGTCCAGCAATTTTTAGCCCACTATCCCAGACTAGATGGCCTTCTGCAGAGGGCACGGTCGCTGTGTGCTCACTTCCGCCATTCGCATCCCGCAGCTCAGCGACTTACATCTCTACAGAAGTCGTTGGGCCTGCCACTTCACCGGCTAAAATGCGATGTGCCTACCCGGTGGAATTCAACTCTGCACATGTTGCAGCGACTATGGCAGCACCGACAAGCTCTGGTGCAATACGTTCTGACGTATAGCCTGGGCCAACGAGATCCGGAGGTGGGGCAAATCACGCTGGAGGAGTGGTCTTAGATCAGGGACCTATGCACCCTTCTGCACAGTTTTGAAATGGCGACGAAGATGTTTAGTGCTGACGATGCCATTATCAGCATGACTATTCCGGTGATTTACATGCTGGAGCACATGTTAAACAGAATTCGGAGTCAGGTGGTGGCACAAGAGGAGGTGGAGGAAGTAGAGGAGGAGGAGTTGTATGCGGAAGGGCTAACATCTGCAAGGTCCAGACGGTCGGCAGCACCAAGGTGGCAGGCATGTGAGGGTGGGGGAGATGGTTTTACCAGGGCGCATCGTAGCAGCCAAACTAGTGAGGAAGGTGCAGGAGCCCAGGAAGAAGTGGAGGACGAACTGATGGAAGACTCATCAGATGAGGGAGACCTTGATCACATTTCTGTTGTGCGAGGTTGGGGGGAGAGGACAGAGGAAGGAAGCATGATTGTTACCTCGCCACCAACACAACAGGGACTTGGTGCTCCTGGATGCGCAACACACATGAGTGCCTTCTTGCTGCACTACATGCAACATGACCCTCGAATTGTGAGAATTAGAAATAATCCTGACTACTGGTTTGCCACACTGTTAGATCCCCGGTACAAAAGTAAATTTGCAGAAATTATTCCTGCCATAGAAAGGGATGCACGCATGCAGGAGTATCAGCAGAGACTGTTGCAGAATCTTACATGTGCTTTTCCACAAAACACCAGTGGTGCACGTAGTGAATCTCACAGTTCCATCTTGCCAACCGTGGGACCGTCAAGTGTTCAGCACTCAAACCGTAACAGAACCACAATATCTGCTGGTAACATCAATTTTGCGGAATCATTTCACCACTTTTTTAGCCCATCCTTTGCAAGGCCACAGGAGACAAGAAGTCTGACACATAGTCAACGCCTAGAGACGATGGTACAGGAGTATCTCCAAGTAAACATTGAAGCCATGACTGTGTCACTGGACCCTTGCTCTTTTTGGGCTTCCAATCTGGATAAATGGCCGGAGCTAGCCACTTACGCCTTGGAGATCTTGTCATGCCCCGCAGCCAGCGTTCTGTCTGAACGTGTGTTCAGCGCTGCTGGTGGTGTGCTGACAGATAAGCGCACGCGGCTCTCCACTGATAATGTAGACAGACTCACGTTCATAAAGATGAACAAATCATGGATCCGAAACGACTTTTCTACCCCTGTGTCATCCTGGGGAGAGTAAAATCTTGATGATTGGTTATAATCACCCTACCAACCGTTTTAAGCTTTCAAATTACTAATCATGTTTATCTGTATCTTGACTGGAAAATAATTTGGGCTTTGTAGCAGTGTGCAGCACTGATCCTATTAGCCCATCTATACTAAGCTCCACCAGATTTAAAATTAATAATAATTTTTAGCTGCATCTAGCCCGGAAAATAATTTTGGGGCTCCGAGATGCGCAAGACACATAAGTGCCTTCTTGCTGCACTACCTGCAACATGACCCTCATATTGTCAGAATTCGAAGTAATCATGACTACTGGGTTGCCACACTCTTAGATCCCCCAAACTTTTCGATCAACCTTTTCATTTTAATAAAGACCAAAAAAATGGTCATTTTTGAAATTATAAGCATTAGCAGGTTATTAGAAACTGAAATCAAACAGTTTTCAACTCAAAACTTTATTCTAGGTGATGTTACATTTTCACATAGGACCCCTTGTTCGAAAGGAGCTTCTGAACTCTCTCGTCCATTGAATTTGTCAGGTTTTGGATGGTTTCTGCTTCAATTGTTTTGCATGAGGACAGAATACCCTCCCAGAGCTGTTGCTTAGATGTTAACTGCCTCCCGCCATCATAGACACTCCTTTTGATGATGCTCCAGAGGTTCTGAATGGGGTAGAGGTCAGGGGAGCATGGGGGTCACACCATAAGTTTATCCCCTTTTATGCCCATATCAGCCAGAGATGCAGATGTTTTATGTGCAGCATGAGATGGTGCATTATCATGCAAAAAAATGATCTTGCTGTGAAATACATGGTTCTTCTTCTTGAACCATGGCAGGAAGTGCTGTTTGAGAAAATCCACATACATTATGGAGTTCATCTTTAGCGCCTTCAGGGGTCCTAAAGGGGCCGACAATCTCTCTCCCCATGATTCCAGCCCAAAACATTACTCCACCTCCTCCTTGTTGGCGCTGTAGCCGTGTTTGCGTGGGGTGTCCATCAACCAGCCATCCTCCACTCCATCCATCTGGACCATCGAGCGCTGCACGGCACTCATCCGTGAACAAAACAGTTTTGAAATCAGTCTTCATGTAATGTTTGGCCCACTGGAGCCGTTTCTGCTTGTGTGAAGTGGATAGAGGAGGTCGACAGGATGGCATATGCACAGCTGCAAACCTCTGAAGGACCCTGCATCTTGTTGTTCGGGGGACGTTGGAGGCACCAGCAGCTTCAAAAACTTGTCTGCTGCTATGACAAGGCTTTTTTGCCGCTGCTCTTTTAAACTGACGTAATTGCCTGTAGGAAAGAGTCCTCAATTTGCCCTTATCAGCACGCACACGTGTGTACTGTGAATCAGCTACATACTTCTTGATTGCCAAGACACTTCATCCTGATCATCGCACAATGTTAATTGTAGTCATGCCTTGACCTAAACACTCCACAATTTGTTGCTTCTCAGCAGCCGACACATCCTTCTTCTTTCCCATTTTGGCAGAAAATGTAGGCTGCTTAATAATGTGAGACAGCCTTCTTAAGTAGTCTTGCCTTTCATTGGACACACCTGCCAAACTAATTAGCACAGGTGTCTGCAATTGCTTACAGTGATATAAAGAGCCCTGACACACATCACCATCAATGAGTTTAACTGACAAACAAACAAATTCTTCCCTTATCACTCCTAAACACTTTTTGCATAATAATTTGGAACACAGTGTACATGTGCTTTTCCACAAAACACCAGTGGTTCACGTAGTGAATCTTACAGTTCTAACTTGCCAACCGTGGTCTGTATGGAGTTGTTCAATAAAGGGCCCAAAATTAAGATAACATAGATGGGAGAGGTCTCTATGAATAGGAATTCCTAAGTATTTGATACCCTGTGAGGGCCAGGCGAAGGGAAAGTTGGACTGGATGGAATCCTATATGGATTTGGGGAGGGAGACATCGAGGGCCTCATACTTCGCTGCATTGATTTTAAAATTTGACCATGTAACAAAGTGATCTATTTCAGCCATAACAGCATGGATGGATATATGTGATTGAGTGATATATACTAGTACATCATCAGCAAATAGAGAGCACTTGTACTCGGTGCCTCCCACCTCAATCCACCTAATATTGGGGTTATGGCGAATTGATGAGAGCAGGTGCTCCGTCACTAGGATATATAAGAGAGGGGACAGAGGACATCCCTGCCTTGTCCCATTGGTGATTGTGAAAGGTGATGAAAATGTTCTGATGCACCCCCTGGGCCTTGGGACACCCGGAGCCGGACCCTTTTTGGTGGATGCTGGTGGTTGTAGTCTTCGTGGCGGCGACCCAGTTCCGTGGCTCAGGGTGGTCAAACCAGTGGCGGAACTATTTATGTGGTTTTGATGTTTAAATGTCCGACTACGCCACCCGTGGATTGCGGTCAGAGTGAACCGCCGCTGCAGGGCAGACCGCTGAGGCTGGTGTTGTGGGTGCAGCAGAGCGTAGCATAACTCCCCATGGGAGGAGTATAGCCTCAGGGCAGTGTATGCGGAGGATGGGGGTGATGGTGCAGGGCAGCAGCAGTAACGACACGGAGTCAGTGATGCAGTCCAGGGCCTTTACTCACAGTTCTTATTATCCAGACCACGTCTGCAGGTAACGGCTGCCCACGTCGTACTGTGCTCACCAGGTGAGGGGCTCAGACAACTCCCAGATAGCTTTGGAGCGCTTCACAGGACCCCCTTTGTGTGTCCTTTGTCTGGCCTTTCTTACCAACCCTTCTGTCCGGCTGCCTCGGGCCTCCTCTTGGTAAACTTGGCGCCAGTTTCCCTGACCCTATGTGGTGCCCTCCTAGCGGGTGTAGCGAGGGGCTGCGCCACATAAAATGTCACAGCCTCCGGTTTCTAGCTGAGGGTCGTTTCCTGCCTCCACTAGTTTCGGGGACCGGTCTCCCCCTTTGGCCTGACCCCTCCATGCAGGTGGATTCGGGCGTGCGGTGGCGACTCGCCCGTCCGCACCCCTGGGATCCCTTCGTTCCTCATTCCTGGAGCCTTCTCCGCTCCTCTTCCTTCCTTCTCCCTCTTCCAGGCCTGGGCCTCTGTTACTAGGCCCGCCTCCGGAGCAGAGCTCATGCAGAGCACCTGCTCCCTGCCACTTCTGCTCAGACTTCTCTGCACTGAACTAAGATGGTGCCCACCTTTTATACTCCCTTCTCAATGCACCCAGGAACTGCTTCCTCCCTGCTCCTGCACTACAGGGTTCCCCTTCCTCAGTGTTCCCTCCCCCCACTCCAGCCAGGGACAGGGACTGTCGTGCCCATCTCAGGGGCATATTGGTCGCCCTGCCCCACGGCAATGTGGTGTAATGCATGCAGGTGTCGGGTCCTGATCCACACTCCATCCTTACCTGAGAGTGAGATATCACACCTCTGGGTGAGGTGCAATACCTCTGTAGCAACCGAGCCCTCAGGGTGCTACAGTTCCATCTATCTTCAGCCTAGGTGACGTATTGCGATACAGGGCTGTAATTTTGGCTATAAAAGGGTCCCCTAGACCCCTACCCCAAGCTTTTTAAGAGAATCATATATGGCGTGCCAGGAGACTCTATGGAATGCTTTCTCAGCATCCAACGAGAGTATCTAATTACAAATTTTTAACTGCATCTAGCCCAGGAAATACTTTGTGCCAAGTAGCAGTGTATGCTAGTCAGCGGATTATCCCGGCTGTTAAGGAAGCTACACCACCTGTAGTTAGGACACTTAATTTTTTCAAAGGAAATGCTTCGGGACCACGGGATACTCAGTGAAGAGCATCAGGAGGCACCCCAAGGCATAGGGGCTGGGACTGGCAGTAGGATGCCTTGCGGTGGACAGCCGAGCTCGATCCTTATAAAAGCTTTTTAACTGCAGCAGCTTTAGTGGACGCTACTGGAGCTGGAATTACGCGGCTGCTGGCATGAGACTTGCCCTCCAATAGATCCTTGTAAATGGATTTAAAGTGTATTCATTCAAATTAGAGAGACAATTTAAATTAAAAAGCTTAGAGCTGCCTCCACCACAGGGGGGCTCGCTCGACCCACCAGCGGACAGGAACCAGTATTGGGAGAGGGGGGCTGGCCGTCAGGGTTCACCGCGGCTCTGGCACAAACCCGGCGACACGGAGGTGGCACGGGCAGGAGCGGACTGAACGTATCGGCTTCTCACTTTTTGGATTTTAGAAGGGCATGACATGCCTATATCTGTGTCTCCCCCTCCTTTTACTCCTCCACCTCTTTTCTTTTCTCATGACTATATGTACTTGTCACTTTTCCATGTGTTAGTTGTGTCTTCTGAGCTGTTTGTCAGCTTTTGGACACCTTTGAAGGTGTTTTCTATGTGTTTCTATGTGTTTTTGTTTGCCTGCCATTGGTTTTAACGGTGTTCGAAGGTGTTCGACGAACAATTCGACGAACAGTTCGGCGAACACACGGGTGTTCGACGAACCGAACTCGAACACTACGGGGGTGGCTCAACACTACTCAAGGCTTGATCCGGGCACTAAGTTCCCCCTTTACTGTACTGACTGGACCACTAAAGCTAACCCCTTAGCTTGGCCTACCAACAGTTCAGAGAGGTCTGACTTCAGGAACACTTCCTTTAACTATCTCAGTACCAAGGGAAGGCTACGCCCTTCCCCACTATTACACCTATTCACCAGTATTGTGCTGCAAATGTAATCACCATGAAGCAATTTTTGACCACGTACCTCTGTTTTGGCCAACATTACTGTGTAGCCCCAACATAGAGTGTGTTAGACAGTGCCTCTGGACAAGAGGGCATGGCTTAGCAGAAAGGATGAGGATGAAATTTTAACACTCTGCCAATATTTTGCAGCACAAGATCAGACTACTAGTAGGTGGTGTAAAGTTAAACTAGATGGATGTGTCAAATTTATCATCCATCGTGAGCTACTGGGATAAAATTAGCATTTTCAGAATGTCCAAGCTAAGCTTACACGGTGCAAAAGTTAGATATTTGTAGTAAATATGCTCTAAGGACCCCATACATACAACACCGACGTCAGCTGAACCTTCAGTGGGTTCATCCAACTGTCTCATGTATTTGGGGGCCTTCCAATTCTACTCCAAAGGTGAAGTCATGGAGATAAGGATCTGGCAAGTCTGTTTTCGGCTGTCGACCTTCTGTTCTCGGTGAAATAATCCGCTGCCAGAGGTGTCTGGCAGCAGCTCTCTCATAGAGAACACAGGAGCACTCAGCCAAGCGGCAGAGCCGAGCCACTGGAGGAGTTGGGAAAGATTTCAGCGCAATTCTTGTTTATGAATCATGTTTGGTATGGCACTTCAGTCATATTCACTTTAATCTATCTGCCCAAACTGACAGTATAAAGACAAGCACATAGCCTTGTACGGGATATAGCCCCTATAAAAATCACACCTTGAGGCCACGGCCCCACTATCAGTTTTTGGTCAGTATTCGGTACTTACCTCGTGCATGCACGCGGTTTCTTTCCCTCTCTGCATTGAGCCTCTGAAGCTGGGTGTACGCTTCCGGCTTCAGAGAGGCACACTGCACATGATCGGAAGTGAAGAAGACCATTGAGGATGGCAGGGACATGCAAAAGCAGCAGATCAGTGCTGCAGAAATTAGTTGATTCAATAGAACATTTCATTTAAAGTATATGGGGCCTTTATAGATGAGCTGTCTAAAAATTGTTAAAGAGGATCAGTCTAACATTTCTTTTTTTGCAATTTTATTTAAACATTTTCATGAGAAATAACGGGAAAAATACAATGTACATTTATATAAAATAAGATTTCTAAGACTCCAATTTTTATGGGAAATTTATTTATTTACTGAAGAGCTGACAGTTCCTCTGTGCTACACCACAGCGGTGAGTTACATGGTGCAGTACAAAGATAGAGGTCATAGAAGGGCAAATTTTACAAATGGGAATGAATGCAAGTTGAGATGTGGCGCCCAGGGGATGGGGACTACTCGGCACCCGGGCCTTAATGTCTGGTCTTGGGCGATGTCGCGGTGGTCGGCTCCCGGGCCTGTACCCTGGGGTCTCTCTTGAAAAAAAAGGGGAAAGTAAAATGTCAAAGTTCGTGACGCCACCTGTGGTGTCTGGTGAGGACCACCAGCGCTGCGGCAGTCCACTGAGGCCGATATTACGGCAGCTATGATGGTGTAGCTCCCCACAGGTGGAGCTAGGCCTCAGGGCAGCGGTGTTTGGTAAGGTGCACGATATGGTGGTGACCCAGCCGGGTCCAAGGAAAAATGGGAGACACACTCACGTTTGGCTTCAGTACCTTTTTACTGGTGGAGTTGCAGTACCGCCCGGAGCACTGTAGGGTGAGGGGTGCACTGCAGGTCTCTCCCCAGTGAGCAGGTATAGGCCCTCCTGTATCCTTGCCGCTTGTGTAGTTTATGGCCTGTCTGAAACTAGGCCTAACTTAGTCCTTGCGATGCGCCGGCTGACTTGGTGTTAGGGCCTTTTGCTGAAGAGCACGCTCCTGGTATGGCGGAGCCTCCGTGCCTCCTGGTCCTGCTACGTGTCAACTCCTGGGCTATCCTGAGACCTGAAGTCTTCCAGGAAAGATCCGGCTGTTTTCTACAGAGGGTATACTGCTCTGCAGACTCGGAGCCGGTGTCCGGTATATTTCTGGGGTGAGCTTATGAAGCTCCTCTGTCCCCAATACTACTGTTCTACTAGCCTTCGGCCTACTCTGAGCCCTCGCTAGGCTATACACACTGGCAGTTAGTTGGCTGCCTCTTCTGCTGATCTCTGAGCATCAGCAACGCTTCTAGCTCACTTAACTCGAGCTGCTTGAGTCTGACTGAGCTCCACTGCAGACTGACCTGTTTCTCTGTGTCTCACTCTGCAGGAACTGGCTGTGGACTCCAGACTGTTCTGTCTCCACTCTCTTCCTGAGGAGAACTCACTCACAGACTTTCTCCTTCTGTGTCTAAGCAGAAACTGCTGAATCACTGTCTGGGCTGCCTAGCTCCACCATCCCTCTTTATATCCCTATCAGGCTCCCTCTGGTGGTCTGAGGTGGAAGGTGGAGGTGTGTGTGTGCTGTGAGGGCCTCTTGTGGAGAAAACCTGAAATGCACCCCTCCAGGATCTGTGGCTCCATGCACAGCAGGGCGTCAAAATACATTAAAGGGGTGGTGCAAAATAGGAATTCATTTTTATCCTTAATCCCTATCTAATTAATGCCATAATCTGAACTATTTTCTAATATACCTAAATTCCCTTTCCTTCCCTATCTACATTAACTGCTTTTCTTTTTTTTCCTACTTCCTTTTTGATGATGCTTCGTTTGAGAATCCCACAAAGCTTCATCAGGGGGTAGGGGCTGCAGTCACTGTCATAGTCTCTGCCCCCACACCTGAAATGAAGCGTTAACAGTGACAGTGTGCACAGTGACAGTGCTCTCTCTCGCTAGCTCAAATCAGCAATATTGAGTCGGCAACAGAACGCACTGTTAGTGCGCATTATCAGAATACCTCTGCCCACACCCTGAAACGCAGCATCATCAGTGACGCTTGTTTCTGGGGCTGCGGTAGTCCCTCCATGATGTGCACTGCGCAATATGCACAATGAAAGCGCACTCTCTCACCGGCTCAGATCGGCAGTAATGAGCTAGCAGCAGAGCGCACTCTTAGTGCACGTTATCAGAATACACGGCGCGCAGAGACCAACGTCGCCACTGTAAGTGACCCTTTAAGCTGCTAGCACTAGAAACATTTATATGATTACTGTTGGTGAAAGTATATATGAGATGAAAACTCTAACGACTTTTATGTGAACTTACTGACTTAAGATTTGTGGTAACGATGATTGCAAGTATCATATTACTAGACTGTAATTTTGTAGTGTAATTAATATGGGAATGATGTTGGCATAGTTTTAGGTATGTACTAGCATGATCAATAAAAAAAGTAACAAAAGCAGTTAAATGTGGTTTTAATCTGGCATTTCTAAAGGCTTGTTCACATGTGACATTTATATGTCATGCTTATTTCCGCTGCAAAAAGTAGAGGGTGACACTGGGATTTTTGCAACAGATATGCTGTGAGTGTGCAGCCGGAAATAGACAGGCTGCTAATTAATTCCTGTGGTTGATTTTTTTTTTTCACTGTGGTGCGGAGAAACAGCGTGGAACTTTTTAGCATCATATACACTGGTATACAGAAACAGGATTTCATTGCAGAATCCATACTAAACTCTTATCAACTCTGACATCTGTGGTAAAGCGACAAGTTCGGCTTTATGCATTTCGGGTTGATTTATTAAACGTCATAAATCACCCTGGAGTCCATAAAGTAAACACGACCCACTTAGCATAATGGCAAAACAAAATACAAAGAAGTAGCACAGTCCGTAAAGCGGTCGGGGTCCGGCCACTCAGGATTAAGTACATACGGATCAGCACAGCACATGCGAGCTTCTCTCTTAAGCAGGTTTCTCAAGACACTGAACACACCTGAGTGTAAAGGCTGGCTATTTAAAGCCCAGGCCACTCCCTGGATTGGAGATATGGTGGATGGTGTCCCGCCATGCACTTCGCCATCCACTAAAAACATGCCCTTGTAAACCTGGGTCATTAGCCCTCTCTACACCTAATGTGCACGAAAAACTTCCATGTTTCACATCACTGAGGCTAACAGCCTCAGTGAAATATATCTCCCTTCCGACACTCTGCCAGTGACTTTGTCACACATCCTACAGTTTACTGGACTGTTGTAAAAAAGGCTTTAAAGGTGGTGGCCGTACTTTTTATTCAGAAAACCTTGTGACAGGTCACTGTTAAGATTTACTCTGCTTACTCTGACAGATGCAGCAAAACATAGGGCCCATTTCATAAAGATGGTTTACCAGTTTTCTGGTATAAAACACCTTAAGAAATTTGAAGTTGCACAAAAATGTCACAACTTTTGCCATTTTTTTTACACCAGTCCTGGTCAGTTTTACTAAAATGGATGGAGATTGGACAGGAGGATGGGACGAAATATGGTGAGGACTGCCCAGCAAATTTATTGAAATTTACACCACTTTAGTGGTGTAAATTACACCAGAAATGTACATCAGTCCTTAACTGTGGTAATATCTCTGACAGAGGAACACAGCAATTGTCACATGCGCCTAATTCATTCAAGAGGCATGTATTTTTGTTAAGACTGGCATGCACAATGCCAGATGTAAAGAATTCGGCCCATAGTGTATCAAGATAATACAGTATCAAGAGCACGGTGGCCTCTTTGTTCTAGTGATGAGTGAGGAGCACAGGCAGTAGTAAACTAAAGTTTTTTGTACCCACCAGAGGAAGTGATTCTAAAGCAGGCCATACACATGAAACTGAACATTGGTTCTACAGACAGTTGTTTCTCCAGTATTCCTAATACTACAGGAAGAGAGGATAAAAACACTGCCAAAGTCCTCCTTCCCCACTTACCTTTCCTAAAAACTAAAGGATCAGCCATTAAATGTTCTTTCTCTACCCAACATTATCTCCTGAAGGAAAGTTAGGAGGCCCCTAACACAATAGATGGTCAGCCGTCCTGCCGAAATATCAGGTTCAAAATACTAAAAAGCTGAGGAGTAAAAAACATAGCATAGGGTCTTATATGGTTGATAAGTATCAGGAATCGTATCAATATATGCTCACCTGATCCAGGGTTGCATGGCTGCTGCAGATCCATGGGTGATTTCACCAAAAAAACAAATAAAACATGGAAAAATTTGTGGTCCATATCCATGCTGCCGGCTGGTAAAGAAATGTCAAACGCCAGAGGTATTATAAAAATGACGATCTGTTTTATTTTTCTACGCATTTCAAAGTGTAACCCACTTCTTCATCAGGAAATGTTTTTTCATTTCCTGAAGAAGAAGTGAGTTTCACTTTGAAAGGTATAGAAAAAGAAAAGAAAACGTTATTATAAAAATAATTATAATACCTTGGACGCTTGACATTTCTTCACCAGCCGGCAGCACGCATATGGACCTCAAATTTTCCATGTTTTATTTGAAATATCAGGTTCAGTTGACTTTCATCTATTGTGTATAGGGACAATAAGGCCACCTGCACACATTGAGTATTTGTTGAGGTTTTTTATATCAGTATTACCTCAATATTCGTAAGCCAAAACCAGGAGTGTGTAAAAAATACAGAAGTGGTGACGTGTTTCTATCATACCTTTCCTCTGACTGTTCTACTCCTGGTATTGGCTTACACATACTGAGGTAAAATACTGAGCGTGTGACCGTGGCCTAAGAGTTCGCTACACACCCATCATATCCTTTGGACCTCCACCTAATTGCATTGTAAACGTTATTGAAATCAAGACTGTATCAGTGATAACATCTAATCGCTCATTTGTGATTCACCCCATAGGAAATTTAGATTTAGTGGAGAATCATCTAGTACATTACTGAGCCATTCCGAACCTAGTAACAAGAAACAAATTCTCACCAGTGACATGCTTTACTTTAAACATCTCCACAAAATAAAATTTGCATTTCAAAGCATGGTGCATGAGTTGATATTGGTATATAGGTTGGAGTCATTTTTTTAATTAGTGTCAAAATAATAAATATTTCATCAGATTCTAATGTATATTTTTTTTCTTACCATTACAGGTTTTGGAATGACCACGCCGGCCACTATAGCAGGAAAAGTGTTCCTCATCTTCTACGGCCTGTTTGGATGTGCTGGTACTATACTGTTTTTCAACCTCTTTTTGGAAAGGATTATATCTCTTTTGGCATTTGTAATGAAAGCTTGTCACGAAAGACAACTACGAAGAAACGGGCTTCTACCTCCAACAGTCCGAAGAGGTTCATCTGTATCAGAAGTTGACAGCCTTGTTGGGTGGAAGCCATCAGTTTACCATGTTATGCTAATACTGGGCATTTTTGCTATTACGCTCTCTTGCTGTGCATCAGCCATGTATACCCCAGTGGAAGGGTGGAATTACATTGATTCTTTGTATTATTGTTTCGTCACTTTTAGCACCATTGGATTTGGAGATTTGGTAAGCAGCCAAAACGCCGAGTACAAATATCAGGGATTATACAGGTTTGGAAATGTCATGTTTATACTTTTGGGAGTTTGTTGCATTTACTCACTTTTTAACGTCATATCGATTGTAATCAAGCAAGTTTTAAACTGGATTCTAAAAAAATTACGGTGCCGATGCTGTAACAAGTGCCATAAATCCAACCCGCGTCTTGGGCGACGAAATGCCATCACCCCTGGAGCTCGTTTCCGCAGGAACAAGTTATCGATGGAGACCGATGGAAACTATGATAGTGACACAGAAGGAAGGAGGTTGTCTGGGGAGATGATCTCCATGAGGGACCTCACAGCATCCAATAAGGTGTCTCTTGCCATATTACAGAAGCAGTTATCTGAAACAGCCAATGGTTACCCTAGAACTGTGTGCATCAACACAAGACAAAACGGCTTCTCAGGAGGGGTCGGAGCTTTAGCCATCATGAACAATAGGTTGGCAGAAACAAGTGATTCTAGGTAGAGTCTTTTCAAATTTCTTTATTTTCATTAAGGTTTTTTTTTTTATAAGAAAAAAAAAAGGCTCAAACTCATGGTCAAAAATCACTGGATCCTAAACCATTGAAATAACCATTTTATTTGCACTGAAATTATTTCTCCCATTTCATCAACATCCTTTGGCATCTCATACATAAATGGAAACAATCACTCTTATCCTCTCAGGCAAAACTTGATATGTTTACGTCGTTTAGCTAAATTGACTATGAGAAGGTGAAAAGCATAAGCTCGCTTGCTATTGAATGTCCTTTTTTTTTACAATTGCTCATAGCCTTAAGAATGACAAGTCACATTACAGGCTCTACAGATCAGCTGTACTCGTAGGATATGGCTGGAGTGTAATGGAATTGCCTTTGTTGCAAATGTGAATGGTTATGGCTCTGATGCCATGATGAAAAAAAAGCAACAACCTATGATTGTGTCATTTTATATCAAAGGAAAAATCTTATATTTTAAGGTTATTATAGTTTTCGCAGCTTCAAAATAAATACATGCAATGAAGCCAATTTACCGTTTGTGCCGTTGTGTAGTGTATACTTTGACGTAAAAGGATCTACAACTAGGACTTATAGGACTGTCCTGGCACTGTATGATATAGGCTAGTGGTCTCCAACTGGTGGCTGTGCTGGGAATTTTCAATAGCAGAAAAACTACTGACTGGAGACCAGTTGGGTTGGAAATTGGAAGGAGAAACTCCACAGGAGAAAATAAAACCACAATAAGTAGCAGCAGATGGTCTCAGCATTTGCCAATGTTGCTGGGCATTGATGCCAGCAGTAACCGCTGGAATATACTTTACATTTACTATCTTAATAAACAGCCTAAAAAATTACCTACAAATTAGCTGATTTTGACCAAAGCTAATTATTTAACATGAGTAAAGAGAGACAGTATGTGTACCACCTCACTCTATGGACTGGTAGGGACATTGGGTGCCTAATCTTTGGTCCACAAGTATCAATCATTTCCTTTGAATATTCCATACTTGCCATTAATCACCTACTTTACTTTGTACCCTCCATACCTATCTGGATTTTTGCATTAGTCACTATTTCTTATATTACACAATGAAGTAAAATATAAATGTGCCTTAGGTCATGAAGTATGTCTTTAAACTTTTAAGCGTGTATGGGGCTAGTGTTGGATTGACTACATGGTATATTTGAGACTTGCTCCTCATGTATTGCAACTTGAAATGCCTCCCTTAGGGGCTTTACACTAGAGGGGTAGAGCGTTAGCAGAAACCTGGACCCTGGAGACTGAGAAAGGAGGAGGGCAATGCTAATTATTAAAGAAATGCCTATATTATGGGTACTATTAGCACTGTAGTTCATGCACATCCATATGGAGAAGTCCCAGAGATCTTGGCTTGAGAATGTAATTGCAGCAAAATAAAGGGTATTTTTTTTTAGTAACACTAAATGCAAAAAATATTGAAAAAAATGCATAGTATATGCCAGCCCTTCTTCTCTTCTTTTCCTTCATATTCTCCCTTGCTTTGATCCAAATGTGTATCAAATCGCAATTTACATAGTTACATAAATTGAAAAAAGACCTAGGTCCATCAAGTTCAACTCTTCTCCAGGGAAAATATATATTTTTGGACTGTGTTAGCCAGTAGATAGAAAAATATTTAGATTTGAGAGTCCTCAGTGGATGATACCTTTTAATGGCTAACTGAAAAAAACACTTTTCTCCACCAATTATACATTTTATAGCTAAATTAACTATAACCCTAAAACTGAAAAGTATATAAAGAAGTGTTCTCAGTGGGTCTACCCTCCTCCTAACCTTCGTTTGTCTAGTTGTGAGACTACATTCACACAACGGATTTTCAGTCCGTGAAAAAAACTGACCTCACCCGGACCAATGTTATTTATTTGGGCCCTTTTCGGTGACTTTTTTCACACAGAATGAATGCCTGCTTGCAAAAAATATGCGGCATGCACTTGTGCCTTCCATTTTTTGGATGAGACTCACATATTCATGTCAATAGGTGTCCAAAAATAATCAAATCCTATATGGATCCTTCGTATTGCATCAGATTTTTCTGTCTGAAAATGGGACAATTTTTTTATACGCTCGTATGAATTTATTCTCAGACAGCTAACTGCAGCAGGAGCCTCCCCTCTACCCTTTTAGTAGTTAGACGAAAAATAATCACTAAGGGGGCGACTCATTAAGAATGGCCTAGCACACGCTAGTACTAAAGAAGAGTTCGCTGAACTAAGGCACCTGATTCATTAAGTGGCGTGGACCGATTAATGAGTTAGGCGTGTCTGTTACCCAACTTTCATCGACACCAGAGATGTACATAACCAATGATTAATTTGATGGTCCCGTCGATGCTAGGCCCCTATTGTGAGTAAATGAATCGCCCCTTAAATCCAAAACCCTGTAGTCAAAAATGGAACTGATCAGGATTTCTACAAGACTTTTTGTTTAAGGATCATGCGAAAGAGGTTGCGGAGTAACAAACAATGAGGACACCCATGTTTCATGTTCAATTTAATCATTCATTTCTACCTTTAATGCGATTTAATGTATAAGATACCAAATTTGATAGGGGGTATTGCCATATTAAAATTGAAAAAGACTAATCAGTATACAGAACACTCTTGGTAATACGCAGAATATTTTTGTAGTTTATTTACATTGTTTGCCATTTTCCGAAAACTATGCCACTTCTTCTCATTGACTGATATTTCAACTCAGTCACCTTCAAGTGAATGCTGCATTACCTAACACAGGCTGAAGACAAAAGGGGCACTATTTTGTGAATAAAGCAGGAACTTTTTTCCCAATCTCATTATAAGCGGAGATTTAGCTGCATCCTGATGTCCTTAATTCTACATATACAGTACAGACCAAAAGTTTGGACACACCTCATTTAAAGATTTTTCTGTATTTTCATGACTATGAAAATTGTACATTCACACTAAAGGCATCAAAGCTATGAATTAACACATGTGGAATTATATACTGAACAAAAAAGTGTGAAACAACTGAAAATATGTCTTATATTCTAGGTTCTTCAAAGTAGCCAACTTTTACTTTGATGACTGCTTTGCACACTCTTGGCATTCTCTTAATGAGCTTCAAGAGGTAGTCACCGGAAATGGTCTTCCAACAATCTTAAAGGAGTTCCCAGAGATGCTTAGCACTTGTTGGCCCTTTTGCCTTCACTCTGCGGTCCAGCTCACCCCAAACCCTTTCGATTGGGTTCAGGTCTGGTGACTGTGGAGGCCAGGTCATCTGGCGTAGCACCCCATCACTCTCCTTCTTGGTCAAATAGCCCTTACACAGCCTGGAGGTGTGTTTGGGGTCATTGTCCTGTTGAAAAATAAATGATGGTCCAACTAAACTCAAAACGGATGGAATAGCATGCCGCTGCAAGATGCTGTGGTAGCCATGCTGGTTCAGTATGCCTTCAATTTTGAATAAATCCCCAACAGTGTCACCAGCAAAGCACCCCCACACTATCAAACCTCCTCCTCCATGCTTCACGGCGGGAACCAGGCATGTAGAGTCCATCCGTTCACCTTTTCTGAGTCGCACAAAGACACGGTGGTTGGAACCAAAGATCTCAAATTTGGACTCATCAGACCAAAGCACAGATTTCCACTGGTCTAATGTCCATTCCTTGTGTTCTTTAGCCCAAACAAGTCTCTTCTGCTTGTTGCCTGTCCTTAGCAGTGGTTTCCTAGCAGCTATTTCACCATGAAGGCCTGCTGCACAAAGTCTCCTCTTAACAGGTGTTGTAGAGATGTGTCTGCTGCTAGAACTCTGTGTGGCATTGACCTGGTCTCTAATCTGAGCTGCTGTTAACCTGCGATTTCTGAGGCTGGTGACTCAGATAAACTTATCCTCAGAAGCAGAGGTGACTCTTGGTCTTCCTTTCCTGGGGCGGTCCTCATGTGAGCCAGTTTCTTTGTAGCGCTTGATGGTTTTTGCAACTGCACACTTTCAAAGTTTTCCCAATTTTTCGCACTGACTGACCTTCATTTCTTAAAGTAATGATGGCCACTCGTTTTTCTTTACTTAGCTGCTTTTTTCTTGCCATAATTCAAATTCTAACAGTCTATTCAGTAGGACTATCAGCTGTGTATCCACCTGACTTCTGCACAACACAACTGATGGCCCCAACCTCATTTATTAGGCAAGAAATCCCACTTATTAAACCTGACAGGGCACATCTGTGAAGTGAAAACCATTTCCGGTGACTACCTCTTGAAGCTCATCAAGAGAATGCCAAGAGTGTGCAAAGCAGTCATCAAAGCAAAAGGTGGCTACTTTTAAGAACCTAGAATATAAGACATATTTATTTATATTTTCAGCTGTTTCACACCATTTTGTTAACTATATAAATCCACATCTGTTAATTCATAGTTTTGATGCCTTCAGTGTGAATGTACAATTTTCATAGTCATGAAAATACAGAAAAATCTTTAAATGAGAAGGTGTGTCCAAACTTTTGGTCTGTACTGTACATACACTATGTGTCACCACACTGCGATTAATGAATACATGAACTCCAATATTGCTGTAAATGTTAAAAACGTGAAGTACTTAGCGGTTTTTGATCAAAGCGCACAAACGTCATACAACCACAACAAGGTGATCTAAATGTGGATGGTACCTATCACTAATGTCCTACCTCTCCGTGTGCCAAACCCGGCCTCATCTGAATGAGGAAGTGAGAGAAAAGCAGGCACGCAGCTAGCAATTTAAAACCTTGTCTGGGAAGGATGTATACAGTGGGTACGGAAAGTATTCAGACCCAATTACATTTTTCACTCTTTCTTTCATTGCAGCCATTTGGTAAATTCTAAAAAGTAAAAATTTTTCTCATTAATGTACACTCTGCACCACATCTTGACTGAAAAAAACTGAAATGTAGAAATTTTTGCAAATTTATTAAAAAAGAAAAACTGAAATATCACATGGTCATAAGTATTCAGACCCTTTGCTCAGACACTCATATTTAAGTCACATGCTGTCCATTTCCTTGTGATCCTCCTTGAGATTGTTCTACTCCTTCATTGGAGTCCAGCTGTGTTTAATTAAACTGATTGGACTTGATTTGGAAAGGCACACACCTGTCACTATAAGACCTCACAGATTACAGTGCATGTCAGACCAAATGAGAATCATGAGCTCAAAGGAACTGCCCAAGGAGCTCAGAGACAGAATTGTGGCAAGGCACAGATCTGGCCAAGGTTATTAAATAATTTCTGCATTACTCAAGGTTCCTAAGAGCACAGTGGCCTCCATAATCCTTAAATGGAAGAAGTTTGGGACCACCAGAAGTCTTCCTAGACCTGGCCGTCCAGCCAAACTGACCAATCGTGGGAGAAAAGCCTTGGTGAGAGAGGTAAAGAAGAATTCCAAGATCACTGTGGCTGAGCTCCAGAGATGCAGTAAAGAGATGGGAGAAAGTTTCACAAAGTCAACTATCACTGCAGCCCTCCACCAGTCGGGCCTTTATGGCACAGTGGCCCGACGGAAGCCTCTCCTCAGTGCAAGACATATGAAAGCCCGCATAGAGTTTGCTCAAAAACACATGAAGGACTCCCAGACTATGAGAAATAAGATTCTCTGGTCTGATGAGACGAACATAGAACTTTTTGGTGATAATTCTAAGTGGTATGTGTGGAGAAAACCATTTACTGCTTTTCACCTGCCCAATACAATCCCAACAGTGAAACATTATGGTGGCAGCATCATGCTATGGGGGGTGTTTTTCAGCTGCAGGGACAGGACGACTGGTTGCAATTGAAGGAAACATGAATGCGGCCAAGTACAGAGATATCCTGGATGAAAACCTCTTCCAGAGTGCTCTGGACCTCAGATTTAGCCAAAGGTTCACCTTCCAACAAGACAATGACCCTAAGCACACAGCTAAAATAACAAAGGAGTGGCTTCAGAACAACTCTGTGACCATTCTTGACTGGCCCAGCCAGAGCCCTGACCTAAACCCTGTTGAGCATCTCTGAAGAGACCTGAAAATGGCTGTCCACCAACGTTCACCATTCAACTTGACGGAACTGGAAACTGGAGAGGATCTGCAAGAAAGAATGGCAGAGGATTCCCAAATCCAGGTGTGAAAAACTTGTTGCATCATTCCCAAGAAGACTCATGGCTGTACTAGCTCAAAAGGGTGCTTCTACTCAATACTGAGGAAACTGACAGCATGTGACTTAAATATGAGTGTCTGAGCAAAGGGTCTGAATACTTATGACCATGTGATATTTCAGTTTTTCTTTTTTAATAAATTTGCAAAAATTTCTACATTTCAGTTTTTTTCAGTCAAGATGGGGCGCCGAGTGTACTTTAATGAGAAAAAAATATTAACTTTTTAGATTTTACCAAATGACTCCAATGAAACAAAGAGTGAAAAATTTGTAGATAAAGGTGCTGAGCCATGAATAGGGCCAATGTATACTACAAAAAAAAATTGGGCTCGCACAACTTTACAGTAGTATTAAATTAGTGTTCAGGTGTACAAATATGCTGCATGGCCAATATACAAACATTTCGTTGCGAACTACGCCTGGTTTTCCTTCGCTACCCCAGATAGATGAGACCTGTTTTGGTGCATGGAGAGGTAGAACATATAGTGGCTAGGGACCATCCATATTAAAAGGTCACCTTGACGTGGTTGGATGGCTTTTGGGCTCTTTGATCAAGAAACGCTAACTAAGTACCATAATGTTTACAGCAATAGTGGAGTTCATGTATTCCATAATTCTACATCTGTATTATATATATATTAATCACATTGTTCCCTAACAACTTTCTGCTGCTTTCATTGTTTTCAGGAATCTTTTCCATTGCTTTCAAGTATTTAATGTCCTTCAGGCCAATAACAGGCAGCCACTATAACTGTACCCTTTGCGATTCTAGTGAACTGTACAAAGATCACTGTACAATTATTTAGTGATCTAATTCATGATTTAGAAAAGCTAGCGCCGCCTATTTAAAAGAAAGACAGAAAGGAAAACGGTTTGTTGCCCACAGCAACCAATCACAGGGCAGCTTTCTTTTTTGTTATAGATCATCAATAGCAGATTGGTGGGGGTCTCACACCTGGCGGCCCCACCGATCTGCTATTTATTGCTTCCCGTAGCAGCAGTATATAACATTTTGAATTCAAAACAGCTGATTTATGGGGGCACCGACAGTCGGGACTCCCCTCCTAATCTGCTATTGATGACCTATCCTGTAGATAAGTCATCAGATCCCAATGCCCAGACATTCCCTTTAAGCCACACTCCTAACCCCAAACAGTACCTTTTTATGCAGCCACACAGAAAATAGCACCCTTAGTGCCCTCACAAAGTTTGGTGCTCCCTTTTATGAACCACGACACAGTATGACTCCCCGCCTATCTTATAATGATGCCTCAAAAGTGACTCTCCCACGCTTTATGACACCTCCACAGTGACCCCAATACATGATGTCACCCCAGCGCCTCCTTGACACATTATGAAACCGTCACAGTGCCCTCCGTCATTATATTCAAGTGTATCAGTATCCTGAAGATGCAGGTACAATTTAAAGCAGGACATGTTGTCAATCTCTCGAGAAAAAAGGACAGATCTCCAAATCCAGCAATGTTTGGCCGGACCCAAGGCTGCTGGAAGGCCGGTGAGCACTGGTAGCTTACCTGGAGATCTGAGACATCTGACCAGAAGTCAGGGACATACGCATTTTCTCACATCTTCAGCACTAGCCATGCCACTATTTATTTTTCCTTTATCAACCTCAAATTTATAGAGAAATTACACTGAAAAAGAGATCAAGGTAGCTTGGGGACGTTGTCAGCTCTAATGGAAACAGCTGTCATTTAACAGCCCCTTCACTTATGATGAGAGGCATTGGGAAAATTTATCAGGAGAGGACGGTGTAAAGTAAGTTTTGCTTGTGTCTGTGTTACCGTTATCTGCTCCAAATTTATTAAAGTGTAGCACAATATTTGATAAATTTGTCACATCTTTAGATATAACTTCAGCCTTCATCTGATTTTTCACACTTTACTCCACCCTCCACTAGAGTGAATTTTTGCCTTTTTAAAAAGTCACAATTCATTAATTGGGTTTAAACCCTATTTAGGCTGTGTGCCCACGATGCGTTTTTTAAGCGCATCGTGGGCACACATCCTAAATATTGCCTCTGCGGAAACGCATAAAAAAGGCTTGGTAGAAAGTCTGCCATGTTCCCCAATGATAATCCACATGTGCTGTGCACAAGCTATGGAAATTTCCGCTGCGGATTATCATTGCAGAAAAATACGCAGCACTACCAATTATTTTGCGGAATCGCTGCGTTTTCGCCGCCATTGACTTGCATTGGACTGCAGGACATCTGCATCACCAGATATGCATGGATATCATGCGGTTCAATGTGCAGATGGTACCCGGGTTTGGAGAAGAGGAGACTCTCCTCCAGACCCGGGTACCATAGTACCTGTAAAAAAAAAGAATAAAAGAAAAAATAAATATTATACTTACCTTCTGATGGCCCCGGGTCTCCATAGTTTTCCGTCTTGGCTTGCCGGCAGCTCGCGATAGTCTAAAAGGACCTGCCATGACGTCATTTAGTCATGTGACGGGTCACGCGACCGCCGACCGCAGCGGTCGCGTGACCCGTCACATGACTAATTGACGTCATGGCAGGTCCTTTTAGACTATCGCGAGCTGCTGGCAAGCCAGGACGGATAACTGTGGAGACTGGGGGCCATCAGAAGGTAAGTATAATATTTATTTTTCACCATTCTTTTACGGTCACACTATATAAATCCATGCCGGTTGCATGGATTTATATAGTGTGACCAAGTTGTCAAGCACTTTCCAAGTGATGCTAAAATCGCTTGGAAAGTGCTTGACAACCCGCATGCGGAAAAGCATGAGAAGAACGCTTCACATCCGCTTGTCCCTGGCAGGAAAAACGCATGTACAATCCGCATGTGACGCGCCCCCTGGGCCATGGGGTACCCGGTGCCGGGCCGGTAGATGCTTGGGGTTGTAGTCACAGTGGCGGTGACACGGTCCGTGACCCAGGGCGGTCAATCCAAGGGAAATTATATGTATAGGTTTTATTAAAGAGTCCGACTACGCCACCTGTGGAATGCGGCTAAAGGGGGGGGCCACCGCTGCGGAACAGTCCTCTGAAGCTGGTGGTATTGCGGCAAGGATGTTATGACTCCCCACAGGAAGAGTTAGCTTCAGGGCAGGGTGTGGATGTTGGTGGTTGGGCAGGGTGTCGTAGTGCAGTAATAACCACAGAGTCAGTATAGTGCAGTCCCAGGGTCTTTACTGATGACAATTAGGCAAGCCTGGATTGGGGTACTGGCTAGAGGTAGAAGTCCGGTCAGCCTGGAAGCAAAAATAGAGTCCTCCTTGCCAGGTGAAGTTGTAGGCCTCCCCTTCTCACTATACTCTCTGGCTTTGCTGCTTGTAGCTGTGCTATAGCCCACGTCCCTGAGTGTAACGTTCTGTGCGTATGGCTGGCAGCTCGGGCCTTGCTGATGCATCGCTTCCTCATGGCGGTGCTGGTCCCTCTGTGCTGCTGAGCCTCCGAGCGTCTGATGGGGCCAGGAGACCTGCAATCTCCTGCCCTATGGTATCTGATGCTGGGCCTTCAGTGCTCCACAGCCTCGGACTCCGGTGTCCGGTCCTCTGTGTTTCTCTAGCTAGGACGAGCTACCTCAGCTCCAGTCCCTAGCTCTTGTCTCCTCGACGTCCTAAACTCAACTCCTGACACTAAGACTAACTAACCCCGCCCCCAGATCCCAGTTGCCAAGGGGAGGGGACTCGCCTTGCTGGTCTGGAGCCAGGAAAGTGTTGCATGTTTAGTATCCCTGAGTAGGGGACCCCTGCTTGCTTCCAGGCATGGCATTACCTCTTCTGAGGGAGGCAATGCCACTGTGGCAACCGGACCCCTGGGGTGCCACATTCCCCACTAGTTAATTTCAGTACTCCCGGACTGAGAATATTTAACAAATAACAATAACAAGGCACATAGAAAATTATTAACATTACAGTCTTTAACAGGTTACAGTATAATCTGCAACCAGGTGTCTATTCCACTGAGCAAGGTGCAATTTGAACATGAGGGACCCATCCGCAAACCCTCAACGTAGGCCCTGGGCGTGGCTGCAGGGCATAGATGATCCAGGTGTTGGACCACATCTTCGGCCACGCCAAACGGGTTTTTGTTCTGAGGTCATTTGTTATAATCATAAAACCAATAGGGGGCACTCTAATAAGTGCAACTATTTACAATGGAAAGTTCTTTGGTTATTCACCGTCCATAACCTACAAGTCTTTATACCCTTTTCGGGTAACTAAATGCACATATGACAACTTTTGCAATTCACTTTGAAAACACAACTTTTCTGCTTTACCCTTACGGGTAACTATATACAGCATACAATTTAGTTCTCTTATACTTTAAACTTTACATTTTAGTTTCTCCAACAGGCAGGGAGTTGACCTTTTGTACTCCTGGTCGATCTACGTAGTACATTGGTAGTTACTGCTCTACCCTGGTCCCTTATGTCTACCCCTGGTGTGGTGGGTTCAGTGTGACCTACTCTACCGGTAGTCTGAGTAACTGGCAGGCTGGGCAATCTCCTACGAATTCTTTGGCTTACCATGGCTACGACAGGTTCACTGCTAGCAGAGGGTAGATTCTCCTGGTCTGCTGATGATGAAACCTCTGTCTCTGGGGCCGACTGGTCTTCCAGCTGTTGTGGGACTTCTGCAGCTTCCGGTGAGGCTGCTTGGAGAAAGGTAAGGACCGGTACTACAATTGCATTGTTCACCTGTGTCCACGACCGGGGAAATTCTCCGAGTACTGTTTGGACCACCTCCTCCACTTCTTCTGTGGGCTGAGGGTTGTCTTGATTTTCCTTAGTGTGTTTTAACTGCTCAGGACATATCTTCAAGTGGTCTCTTGAGACTTCCGCTGAAGTTTCTCCTCCATCTTTGCTGATGAGGCACACTTTGGTGTTATCGTAACTCGAGGGTAGGACGGTGTATGGTTCAACCTCCCACTGATCATCTAGTTTGTGGAGTCGTCTCTTTCTCTTAAGGACTTGTTCTCCAGGTAACAAGGGGACAGCAGGTGTGTGTTGGTTATAAGTTTTCTCTTGCTTTTGTCTTACCTGGGACAAGCTTCTTTGAACACTCTCTTGCACTTTGCGGTATTGTTGCTGCCGCTCGGTATCCCAATCCGCATCTTGTGAGGTTGTCTCTGGTGTTAGGACTCCCATGTCCAAGTCGATGGGCAGCTTACCAGGTCTTGCCCTCATCAGGTAAGCGGGTGTACAATTGGTGGAGTTCACCGGGATGTGATTATATAGATCCACCAGATCTGGCAACTTCTCTGGCCACAGGCTGCGTTCTTCCAGGGGCAACGTCTTCAACAGGTCTATCACCACCTGGTTCATCTTTTCACACAACCCGTTTGTCTGGGGATGATACGGCATTGTCCTGATTTTCTTGCAGCCGTACAGGTTGCAGAATTCCTGGAACGCCTCCGCTTCGAAGGCTGGACCTTGGTCAGTAAGCACACGGTCAGGGTAACTGTGCGGGTGACAGAAGTGCTGTTGGAATGCCCTGGCTGCCGTCTGAGCCGTCTGGTCTTTCACTGGCACTACTACCAGGAACCGGGAGTAGTGGTCTACGATGGTGAGAGCGTAGAGATAGCCTGACCTGCTTGGGGCTAGCTTCACATGGTCCAAGGCTACAAGTTCGAGTGGCTGTTAGGTTATGATGATGGGCTGCAGGGGAGCCCTCTGGCTGTCACGGTCTTTTCGTCTCAGGTTGCATGGTCCGCATTCTCGACACCATCTCTCGATTGATTTCCTCATGCCAGCCCAGTAGAATCGCTCACGTAGCAAGACTTCCAACTTCTTCCATCCGAAGTGTCCCGCTCCATCGTGGTACGCTTCTAAGACCATTGACGCATCCCGCCTCGGGACTACCACCTGCCAGACCAGTTCATGTGTCCGGGGGTTGATACTTCTTCGACACAGCTTCCCTTCATAGATGAACAGCTTGCCCTTCTCCTTCCACAGCTGTTTGGTCTCCTGCGGAACATCTGGATCAGGGCGCGAGTCAGCCTGTGTCAGCAACTCCTTTACCAGGCGGACAGTCGGGTCGCTATCCTGTGTCTCTGCCCATCCATGGTGGGGCAATGGGTTGAACGTGACCTCTCTATTGGCGTAGCACCTGTTCTTCACACAATGGGAGCACTGGGTTACCCCATGACGATGGAAAGCGGGTATCTCTATCTCTTCCAGCTCTTCCAGGTCTTCTCCCCCATCTGGCAAGTTGGGCATTCTGGACAGCGCGTCAGCATTTGCATTTTTGTGCCCAGCCCGATACTTGATGGTGAACTCATAGTTACATAGTCGGGCCATCCATCATTGTTCCAGGGCACCAAGCTTCGCAGTTTCCAGGTGCGTCAGCGGGTTATTGTCCGTGAAGACTGTAAATTTGGAGGAGGCGAGATAGTGCTTGAAGCGCTCTGTCACAGCCCAGACTACGGCGAGGAACTCCAACTTGAAGGAACTGTAGTTATCGGGGTTCCTTTCCGTGTGCCGGAGCTTCCTGCTGGCATAGGCAATTACTCTCTCTCTGCCCTGCTGTATCTGGGACAGCACCGCTCGTAAACCCACGTTGCTCACGTTCGTATGGAGTATGAAGGGTTGGCCATAGTCGGGGTAGGCCAGGACTTCGTCTCCCGTGAGGGCCATCTTCAGTCGGGTGAAGGATTCGTCTTCTGGCTTATCCCATTTGAACGGAGGCTTCAGGGTTTTGGCCTTCCTGGACTGGCCTACTAGGAGGTCCTGCATGGGTGCCGCTATCTTGATGAAGCCTTTGATAAACCTTCGGTAGTAGCCTACCAACCCGAGGAACTGCCACACTTCCTTAATAGTGGAGGGTCTTGGCCAGTCCTTGATTACGGTGACCTTTTCAGGGTCTGGTGCTACACCTTCGGCGCTTACCACATGACCTAGGTACTGTACCTTGGGCTTCAACAGGTAGCATTTGGACGGCTTCACCTTCAGGCCAAACTCAGCTAGGGCTTCAAACACCTCTGCCAGGTGCTTCAGGTGGTCTTCATAGGACTTGGAGTAGACGATGACGTCATCCAGGTACAGCAGGACAGTCTCGAAGTTCTTGTGTCCCAGACAGCACTCCATCAACCGCTGGAAAGTTCCTGGGGCGTTGCAGAGCCCGAATGTCATGCAGTTGAACTCGCTGAGGCCCATCGGCGTTGTAAATGCGGACTTTTCTTTTTCCGCCTCTACTACAGGAACCTGCCAATACCCACTGGTGAGATCCAAAGTAGAGAAATAATTAGCAGATCTTAATGCAGCTAGGGACTCTTCAATTCTGGGTAACGGGTAGGCATCCTTATGTGTAATGCGGTTAATTTGCCTGTAGTCAACACACATTCTCATTGTACCATCCTTTTTCCTGACGAGAACTTATGGAGCTGCCCTGGGGCTACAACTATCTCTTATCACCTCAGCCTCCTTCATCTCCCGTAACATCACTTTGGCACATTGATAGTGAGCTGGGGGTACAGGCCGGTACCGCTCTTTAATGGGTGGATGATCTCCCGTGGGGATATGGTGTTGTACCCCTTTTACCTGCCCAAAATCTAGTGGGTGTTTGCTGAAGATCCGCTCATACTCCTGGACCACCCGGTATACTCCATGTTTTTGGTGCTGAGGGGTGGAGTCAGTGCCCACGTGTAGCTTCTGACACCAATCCTCCATCTGTTCCTTAGAGCCATTATCCTCCGCCGGTTTGGATGGAGGCAAGGGTTCCACTGCCTTTATAGAGTTGTTACTAACTGTGAATAATTTAGCAAGGGTAGCATACCGGGATAAATGGACCTCTTCCTCCCCACAATTCAAGATGCAGACTGGCACTCTCCCATTGCGGACATCAACCACCCCCTGGCTGTCAAAATGGTGGGCCTACTGTCAGAGTATACGGGCTCTACCAGGGCCTGGTAATCTCGACCCTTGAGACCGATTTCTACCCGACACCATATCAACATTTCACTTCTAGGGGGCATGACAATGGGAAATGGGTCACTCATCCTGACACTGCCAATTTCACCACCAGACAGTTCTACCTGTTGTCTTCTCATCAGGGCTCTGATTTCTCTCTGCAGAACCCGTTGCTGACTGGAACTGGCAGTCTCCGCGACCTGCTGTAACAAGACAATAATTTCTGAAAGACAATTTTCTATAACATTAGTGCCTAAGGTTATCATGGGATGACTTTCTCGGCGATCAATATCAACAATTATCATTCCTTGCGATGGCAACTCTACTTTGCCAACTTTTATGGTCACCTCTTTATACCCCACCTGAGGCAAGGGCTGACCATTGCTGGCATAGATGTTAAGATGTTCATCTGGACGGCGGGTAATGTCTGATTCAGTCCAGTATTGCTTATAAAGGACATATGGCATCGTGGTCACCTGGGACCCAGTGTCCAGCAACGTGTTCATTGGGATGCCATCAAGCACGACAGGTGGGACCGGCCGTCCTCCCACGTACTTGTCTCGCCAACTTTGTGGGCCTGGTCGTCTTACTCCTGGGGGTTGGCCCTCTGCCCCAGGTGTTGCTCGTTTAAATTACAGTACCTTGCGTAGTGTCCCGCCTTTTGACAGCGGCGGCAGATGGGTTGTCCATCCGGGTCGTAGCGATCGCTGTTCCTCCCTCTGATCGGTGGAATTCTTTTCTGTCGTCGCCACGGGACGTCATCTGGACTGGAAGCCAGCTTGATCTTTTCCTGGGGAGGCACTTGCAGGGCCTGCACGGTTTTGGTTAACGCGGCCACGCTTTTGGTCAGCTCTTGGACCTGAAGGCGCAGGTCTGCAGATGGGTCATTGTCCAGCGTCTGCGTGTCAGCCTCCACAGGTGTTGGGGAAAAGGATGCCACCTCCTGGTGGTAGGTGATAGCTGGGCGCCGGTGGGATGCAGCGCCTCCTGGTGTTGATTCCCGCAGCACCCTGATGGCTCTGTCTTTAAATTGTGCAAAGTCCAGATCAGGGTTTTGCAGACCCATAATGCGCAGCTGTGTCCTGTGAGCGCTGGACAGGAGCCCCTCAATAAACTGCTCAGTTAGCAATCTGTTCTCATCATGCACACTGTCAGAGTCTACCTGTTTGATGGCCCGCAGCGCCTCCTGCAGGTTAAGAGCATAGTCCCGTACACTGTCCTGTACTCTTTGTTTGCACCCGTAAAACTTCATTTTAATTTCTGCTGCGGTGCGGGTGTCAAAGGTATCCTTCAACCGGGCCAGTATTTCTTTTACAGTGCCTTTGTCTCTGCCCGGCCAGGACTTCACCTCTCTCTGGTCTGCACCGATTAGCTGGCCTATGAGGATGCTGACTTTTTGTTCCTCAGACAGGGGGTATACTTTAAACAAACTGCGATATCTTTCCTCAAAGTCATTCAGGGTGTGCGGCTCTCCTGAGTACTGGGGCAACCATGTCGCCCCCGGTATGTATGGCATTGATAACGGCATTACAGTGGCAGCGGCCGCGCCTGCGGCTGAACCCTCTTCCATGTTAGGCATCTTCCTCCCCCCAGTGAACCGCCGCCTACCTTCCTGCTTGTTGAGCCGGCTGCGGTCCATCGGACGGGAAGAGGAGAACTGCTCGACTAGCAGTTCCCGGTGCAGGACCTGGCGTCCCCTTGCGTCTGACATCAGGGCGTACGCTTTCTGGCACGGCAGCCTCCTTCCAGGACCTGACGCTGCGTCAGTGCGTGAGGTGGGGCATGGGCTTCGCGCGCTTCCAGCGGTTACGCCCCTCTTCTTCCCGCGCGGCAACTCGGAAATGGCGGACAATGGCGGGAACCAGCGGCAATTGGCGCGAAACTTCACCACGGTATGCGACACAGTTCGTTAAGGCGCACAGTACCCGGTGGCAACGGGCACGAAATCCTGCCGACTACGCCAAAGTTGACGCGCCCCCTGGGCCATGGAGTACCCGGTGCCGGGCCGGTAGATGCTGGGGGTTGTAGTCACAGTGGCGGTGACCCGATCCGTGACCCAGAGCGGTCAATCCAAGGGAAATTATATGTATAGGTTTTATTAACGAGTCCGATTATGCCACTTGTGGAATGCGCCTAAAGGGGGGGGGGCGCTGCTGCGGAACAGTCCTCTGAAGCTGGTGGTATTGCGGCAAGTATGTTATGACTCCCCGCAGGAAGAGATAGCTTCAGGGCAGGGTGTGGATGTTGGTGGTTGTGCCTGGATTGGGGTACTGGCTAGAGGTAGGAGTCCGGTCAGCCTGGAAGCAAACATAGAGTCCTCCTTGCCAGGTGAAGTTGAAGGCCTCCCCTTCTCACTATACTCTCTGGCTTTGCTGCTTGTAGCTGTGCTATAGCCCACAACCCTGAGTGTAACGTTCTGTGCTCACCCGTATGGCAGGCAGCTCGGGCCTTGCTGATGCATCGCTCCCTCGTTGCGGTGCTGGTCCCTCTGTGCTGCTGAGCCTCCGGGCGTCTGATGGGGCCAGGAGACCTGCATTCTCCTGCCCTACGGTATCTGCTGCTGGGCCTGCAGTGCCCCACAGCCTCGGACTCCGGTGTCCGGTCCTCTGTGTTTTTCTAGCTAGGACGAGCTACCTTAGCTCCAGTCCCTAGCTCTTGTCTCCTCGATGTCCTAAACTCAACTCCTGACACTAAGACTAACTAACCCCGCCCCTAGATCCAAGTTGCCAAGGGGAGGGGACTCCCCTTGCTGGTCTGGAGCCAGGAAAGTGTTGCATGTTTAGTATCCCTGACTAGGGGACCCCTGCTTGCTTCCAGGCATGGCATTACCTCTTCTGAGGGAGGCAATGCCACTGTGGCAACCGGACCACTGGGGTGCCACACATGCGTTTTTTCTACCAGGGAGATGCAGAAACGCTCAGGAAAAAATCCGGAGCATTTCTGCATCGTGGGCACATAGTCTCACATAGCAAACCATGTACGGATAAAACATTTTTCAGCATGAAATCACAAAAAGTTGCAGATTTGCAACTTTTTTACAAGATGAACTTGGAGAAAAACTCTTGATACATTTCTCCTATCGAGTGACATTATTGGGGGAATAACTCAAGGATTCTTCAGCAGTTTTATGATGCCAAAAAGTGACAATAATATTGCACATTGCATTTGAAAAAAAATTTGCACCACTTTGTTCTTTCATACCTCAGTTGCCACTTTTGAAAAGTTGGTAAAAACCAAGTAGGGTGGGATGCGACTTTTTCTTTTTTATTTAAAGTTGCATAAAAATTGCTTTTTTTACTCCAGTTGGGGGATGGAAAAAAAATGGAGAAACAGTTATACACAGAAGTGCTATTTGTAATAATATGCCAAATTTATGAAACACTTTACAATTTTTTTTAGCAATTTGGCACAAATATAGACAATGCAGCCACAAGCGAAATTATAACAAAGTGGCGGTGTGAATTACCTAACTTCTATATATTAATGGTAGCTTTACTCCCACATTGTACATATAGTGTAACGTGGGTGCCAATGCCTGGGGATAGGCAAGCATTGCGCCCCCTATCATGGTAATAATGCCACCTGAAATCAAATAAGTGCCCAATTCAAACAAATAATGCCAACTGTGTGCCTCTTTATTTAGTAAGTACGAATACCCTCTTAATGCACACTTAAAAAGTAATGATGTCTCTAGATTGCCCCCTCTAAAAGTAATACTGCCACTCTTGTTTTATCCCACGACAAAAAAAATAAAAGTTTACACTCACCTAATCCAAATGATTGAGTACTTTTCTCCCCTGCGCACAGAATAGGCCAGTAAAGGTGGTGCCACGCAGAGGCAGCATTGTACCACCTGCACAGGGCGCAGACATCTTGTCGGCCATAAGCCAACAGCATCCTGCGTCCTATGGGATAGAGGGTGGTGCGGCAGGACACCTATAGCTCTATGCTCTACAACAAGATCCAACTGAACCGGCATCATATTAAAGCTGATATAGTTCAAAATGGCGCTTACCCAGAAATCTGGGGCACCTGTTGAAAGTCGGCTGCATATGTACTTCCCCGGTTCTTTGGCTCTAGGAAAGCCACTGCTATTTTGTTTTCTTCCTTTTTAATAATTTTGGACCCTTAAGAAGTTTCATCCCCAACAATCACCCCTGTGCCCCCACACTCCATTCCGCATCTATGTTAGAAGAGTCTCTTAGGGGCATTGAATAATTTTAAAATAGTTCTAATAAAAAGTGTGGAGGATTTAAAGGCTATTAGTTGCAATTTGGCAAATTATAACTAGTTTGTCTGTATACAATCCCAAATCACCGTCCTGGGTCATCTTTCTAATTGGCTTCCCAGCCAAAGACCCAAAAATCACATATAGACAGCAGTTGTTGCTACTCATTAGAACCGAGTAATGATCTGCTAGTCTGTCAAAGAAGTCTCCTACACGTTACCTCTGTAAATTAAAAATAAAATAGCATTAATTCAGAAATAATCCGGGGATTTTTAGCTTCCATTACAGGCTTCTGTTGATCGTTATGTGATTCCCTCCTACTTTAGATCTGCAAACTACATATGGCATGTTTATCACATTCGCGTTGTAATGTTCATATCAGCACAATCGCTTTATCATAAAACACAACTCTGTAATTAATTTTGCTAAAAATAACATTTTCCTGAGCATCTACAGAAAATAAATATCAAAGGAATAATTCTCTATCATGTGCCATGAAAGAATTTTTTTCTATAGTATTCATTTCAAAAATATTTAATATGGAGATGAAAATTCTGATCTGTGAAAAATGTGGGTCACCTTCAGAAAATTGACAGCAGTTGTAATTGATTATTTTCTATATGATCAGACCTAAGGTTGAGCAACACTAAAGTCTCTTTAACCCTAGAACGCATACCTGGGGCCTCGCAGGCCCGCCCTGTTAATTGTTTTCTATTTTCTGCAAGATTACTTTAGTTAGAATTTTGAAACTCTAGGTATTCCTCAGGTATATAGTTGTTTGTCATTTTTGGTTGAGTTATTCCATGTTATTTGCACACGGGCCTAAAAGGCCCCAGGTATGTGAAAAAGTAGATTTTTATGGTCATGCGTTCTAGGGTTAAAGAAGCACTCCCATCAATAGCCTTTGAATATATTGCAATGATCATGTTATATAGTGCTGTGTACTTACAATTGCTCATTTTGCCTTTCTACCCAGCTAATTCTTCTCTTTTCCATTAGGTCTATGACATCACGTGATTAAAAACTGACAAGCTGAATCCTTCTAAGCTCTATGTAGAAACAGGAGGTCAATTTTCGCTGTATGAGTCATACGTCTGCAGGGAAGAGACTTACTGTTTTGACATAGAGCAGAGAAAAGAATTAACTGAGTAGAAAGGTAAAATGAGCAATTGTAAATACAAAGTACTATATAATATAATGATTGCAATATATTGAAAGGATAAAAACTTTGATGGTAGGAGTGCTTCTTTAACAAACGCCGATGATCGCCCAAACGAATATTCATAAAAAGGCTCATTCCTAATCATTGTAAACATTTTATTGATCATATGACAAATGAGTAGGGATGAGCGAGTAGTGAAATAATCAGACTCGCTATACTCGTAACGAGTAGGTCCCAATACTCGGGTACTCATTACGAGTAGCGAGTCCAATGTAAGTCAATGGGAAAAGCGAGTAAGCCGAGTAATTGTCTGCTGGAGCCTATAAAGTGGTCTGGGGGCTGAGGAAAAAGGCTGAAATGGGTGCATGATTGTTTAAAAGCCGGTGGTTAAAAGCCACCGGCTTTTAAACAATCACTCAGCCCCATACTCGCTTCCCCGCCGCCTCCCAGCCCGATCCTAAGTTAGGACCGGGCGGGGAGCGCAGCACCAGGGAGCGGGGAGCTGGCAGTGAAAAGACTTCACCGCCGGCTTTCCCTTTCAGTGCTGCGCTCCCCGCTCCCTGATGTACGCTCCCCGCTCCTTCGTGCTTCGCTGCCCGCTCGGTCCTAACTTAGGATCGGGATGGGAGGCGGCGGGGGAGCGGGGAGCATATATCTGGGAGCGGGGAGAGCAGCACCGAACGGGAAAGCCGGCGATGAAGTCTTTTCACTGCCGGCTTTCCTGCCGGTTATTTCAAATGAACAGCTGAGGTATCAGCTGATGCTGATCAGCTGTTCATTTGAAGTAGCTGCGGTGCTCTCAGAGGGTTCATGTGAGTTCATGCTTGACTGCATGAACTCACATCAACTTTCTCATGGCCGCACAGCTCAGCTACATCTCTGATAGAGAATCTCTACCAGAGATGTAGCTGAGCTAAAGAAGAAGACTCCATTGGACTACATTGGACGGAAGATTATTTTTTTAATAAAGATGGAGATTCTAAGTGTTGTTGTTTTTTTTTTCTAATAAAAAAATTTTTTTCTGTGATGTGTTTCTTTTTACTACTTCACTAGAAATTCATGGCGGTCATGTCTAATATTGGCGTGACCCCATGAATTTCGGGCTTAGAGCCAGCTGATAATGCCAAGCTGGCCCTAACCCCTTTATTACCCAGTGAGCCACCGCACCAGGGCCTTGGATGAGTTGGGTACAGCGCCAGAAGATGGCGCTTCTATGAACGCGCCATTTTCTGGGGTGGCTGCGGACTGCAATTCGCAGCAGGGGTGGGGGGGCAGAAAGCTTGGGCCTCCCTGAGCTGCGGATTCCAGACCCCAGCTGCCTAGTTGTACCTGGCTGGACACCAAAAGAGGGCGAAGCCCCACATATTTTTTTTTTAATTATTTCATGTAATTCATGAAATAATAATAAAAATAGGGCTTCCCTATATTGTTGTGTCCAGCCAGTTACAAATAGGCAGCTGGGGGTTGGGAGCAGCCCGTTCCAGGATGCTGTACCTGGCTGGCATACAAAAATATGGCGAAGCCAACGTCAACATTTTTGGGAAAAATTAATTAAAAAATAAAATAAAAAATAATAATTTAGGGACTGCATCGTTATTAACCCCTCAAGTGGAGGGGTTAATAAAGATGCAGTCCCTAAATGTGTTTTTTTGTAATTTTTTAATGAATTTTTCACCAAAAATTTGATGTGGCCTTCGCCATATTTTTGTGTCCAGCCAGGTACAGCAGGCAGGAACGGGTTGCCCCCAACCCCCAGATGCCTATTTGTACCTGGCTGGAAACAAAAATACAGGGAAGTCCTTTTTTCAATTATTTCATGAATTTCATCAAATAATTTAAAAAAATTTGACGTGGGGTTTCGTCCTATTTTTGTGTCCAGCCAGGTACAACTGAGCAGCTGGGGGCTGGAATCCGCAGCGCAGGGAGGCCCAAGCTTTCTGGACCCCCCCCCCCGCTGCGAATTGCAGTCCGCAGACACCCCAGAAAGTGGCACATTCATAGAAGCGCCACCTTCTGGCGCTGTACCCAACTCATCCAGGGCCCTGGTGCGGTGTCTCACTGGGTAATAAAGGGGTTAGAGCCAGCTTTGTATTATCCGCTAGCCCTAAGCCCGAAATTCATGGGGTCACGCCAATATTAGACATGACCGCCATGAATTTCTAAGTGAAATATTAAAAAAAACACAACACAGAGAAATACATTTTTTATTAGAAATGAAACAAAAAAAAATTAGAGACTGCTGGCTTTCCCGTTCGGTGCTGCGCTCCCCGCTCCCTGATGTACGCGCACCAGGGAGCAGGGAGAGTACATCAGGGAGCGGGGAGCGCAGCACCGAACGGGAAAGCCGGTGGTGAAGTCTTTTCTCTGCCGGCTTCCCCGCCTGGGTCCCTGGTGCTGCGCTCCCCGCTCCCTGGTGATTCGCTCCCCGCCCGGTCCTAACTTAGGATCGGGATGGGAGCCTGCAGGGAAGCGAGTATGGGGCTGAGTGATTGTTTAAAAGCCGGCGGCTTTTTATCGCCGGCTTTTAAACAATCATGCACCCATTTCAGCCTTTTCCTCTGCCCCCAGACCGCTTTATAGGCTCCAGCAGACACTTACTCGGCTTACTCGCATTTCCCATTGACTTACATTGTACTCGTTACTCCAAGCGAGTAATCACAAGGAAACTTTGGGAGTAACGAGTAGCCCGAGTACCGTACTATTCGGCGAGTACCGAATAGTAACGAATATACTCGCTCATCCCTACAAATGAGCAATCGCTTTTCAGCTGATTGCAAAATAAGTATTTGATACACTGACGATTTAAGTTTTCCCATCTACAAAGAATGGAGAGGTCTGTAATTTTTATCATAGGTACACTTCAACTGTGAGAGACAAAATCTAAAACAAAATTCAGAAGATCACATTGTATGATTTTTACATAATTAATTTGCATTTTATTACATGAAATAAGTATTTAATACAATAGAAAAGCGGAACTTAATATTTGGTACAGAAACCTTTGTTTGCAATCACAGAGGTCAAACGTTTCCTGTAGTTCTTGACCAAGTTTGCACACACTGCAGCAGGGATTTTGACCCGCTCCTACATACAGATCGTCTGCAGATCTTTCAAGTTTTGGGGTTGTCGCTGGGCAACATTGAGTTTCAGCTCCCTCCAAAAATTTTCTGTTGGGTTCAGGTCTGAAGACTGGCTAGGCCACTCCAGGGACTTGAAATGCTTCTAATGGAGCCGCTCCATAGTTGCCCTGGCTGTGTGTTTCGGGTCATTGTCATGCTGGAAGACCCAGCCACGACCCATCTTCAATGCTTTTACTGAGGGAAGGAAGTTGTTGGCCAAAGTCTTGCAATACATGACCCCATCCATCCTCCCTTCAATACGATGCAGTTGTCCTGTCACCTTTACAGAAAAGAACCCCTGAAGTATGAGGTTTCCCCCACCATGCTTAAAGGTTGGGACAGTGTTCTTGGGGTTGTACTCATACTTCTTCTTCCTCCAAACACGACGAGTGGAGTTGATACCAAAAAGTTCTATTTTGGTCTCACCTGACCACATGTCCCTCTCCAATGCCTCCTCTAGATCATTCAGATGGTCATTGGCAAACTTCAAACGAACCTGGACATTAGCTGGCGTGAGCAGGAGGACCTTGCATGCCCTGCAGGATTTTAATCCATGACGGCACAGTGTGTTACTAACGGTAATGTTTGAGACTGTGGTCCCAGCTCTCTTCAGATCATTGACCAGGTCCTCCCGTGTAGTTCTGAGCTGATTCTTGACCTGTCTCAGAATCATTTTTACCCCACAAGGCGAGATACTGCATGGAGCCCCAGACCAGGGAAGATTGACAGTCATCTTGTGTTTCTTCCATTTTCTAATAATTGCGCCAACAGTTGTTGCCTTCTCAACGAGCTGCTTGCCTATTGTCCTGTGGCCCACCCCAGTCTTAGGCTGGTCTACAATTTTGTCCCTGGTGTCCTTATACAGCTCTTTGGTCTTGGCCATGGTAGAGAGGTTGGAGTGCAATTAATACAGGTAATGAGTGCAGAGTAGGAGGGCTTCTTAAAAAAAAACTAACAGATCTGTGAGAGACAGAATTCTTTCTGGTGGTAGGTGATATTAAGTTCCACTTTTCTATTGTATTAAATACTTATTTCATGCTATAAAATGCAATTTAATTATTTAAAAATCATACAATGGATTTTTTTAAGATTTTGTCTCTCACAGTTGAAGTGTACCTATGATAAAAATGACAGACCTCTCCATTCTTTGTAGGTGGGAAAACTTGCAAAATCGACAGTATATCAAACACTTATTTTCCCCACTGTATATACAGTTTCATGTAAGAGTTAGGGCACCCCTGGTCAAAATTACTGGTATTGTGAACAGTTAGGGTATGTGCACACGATGCAGAAATGAAGCAGAAAATTTCTGCATCATTTCTGCATCTCCCTGCAGATTGTGCATGCATTTTTCCTGCGGAATACATGCGGATTCACATGCGTTTCCGCATGTGGATTGACAAGCGCTTTCCAGGCGATTTTAGCATCACTTGGAAAGTGCTTGACAACTAGGTCACACTATATAAATCCATGCAAACAGCATGGATTTATATAGTGTGACCTGAGAGAGTGTATATACTTACCTCCGATGGCCCGCGCTGTCCTGCTCAATCCATTCTCCCTCGCCGGCAACTTTGAATTGAAAGACCTGCCGACGTCAGCGTTACGTGACCCGTCACATGACTCTGACGTCAGCGCAGGTCCTACAACTCACTGCAAGTGCCGGGAACCAAGCAGGAGCGGTGCGCGGGCCGACAGATGGTAAGTATATATATATTTTTTCTTTTATTCTTGTTTTACAGCTTTTTAATGGTACCTGGGTGTGGATGAGACTCTCCTCTCCTCCACACCCGGGTACCATCCGCATATTAGAACGCGCCAATAACGCAAGTACAGATGCATTCTTGCAGAATTGGCGCGTTCTAATGCAAGTCAATGGCGGCGAAAACGCCGCGTTTACGCAAAATTAGTTGACATGCTGCAGATTTTTGAGCGCAGCGTTTACGCTGCGGAAAAATCCGCATCATGGGCACAGCACATGCGGATTTCAGTTGGGGATCATTGCTGCCCTTCTACCATGCGTTTTTAATGCGTTTCTGCGGTGTTTACGCAACTGCAAAAACGCCGCGGAAACGCATTAAATACGCATCGTGTGAACTCAGCCTAAAGCAAGTTGAAGATGAAATAATCTCTAAAAGGCCTAAAGTTAAAGATGACACATTTCCAACAGCTTTATAACTTTTTGATGATATTCTAATTTTGTGAGAAGCACCTGTATATATAAGTTAGTAAAATCACGTTTTCAATCATTGGCAATTTACTTCTTATATTGTCCTCTGTTTATTTGCCCGTATAAAAGGACCCTTACCAAGTTTATCAGGATTTTTTAAAAAGTACAGTAGGACACCATGGACTTCAATGGTTGTGGTATTACAGCACTCCTTACGACTTGGAGACTATACAGACTCATAATAACCAAGGCCATGTGCATGTGGCCTTGGTTATTGGTACATTACCTTCATTTGGGAGCACATTTGCACATAAATTAATGCTAAATGATATGACCTCAGGTCTCTCCTGATCCTCAGGTGGATCTCTATAATGCTGTGAGGCCATAAAACTTGGTTGTAATATGGGCTCAAAAATGCACTTGTATTACGATCATATGAACCTTGCCTTAAAGGGAATATGTCACTAGATTTATGCTTCCTAATTTTATATCAGCATAAAATAGGGACGGAGAGCCAAATTCGAGCACTGGGTCACTTACTGGGCCCCTTGCTGTAGTTTTGATAATATCACTGTTATCTTCTGGGCTTCTCAATGATGAGCTCGGCTAACCATACCCCATATTTGATTGACAGCTTTCTAGTTACTCTGTGCATAGACAGAAAGATGTCTATGGAGGAGGGTGGAGATAGCCAGAGCTCATGAATATTGAAAACTGCAAAGACAAAATCTCATCAATGAGAGAACAGTAGAGAAGCAGAAGATAAAACAGTTACATAATTAATGTGAAAAAACATGTCCATCAAGTTCAATTGAGGGATGGGAAACGATAAAAGGGAAGGGGTATCTATACAATCATACTTCATGATCCAGCCCACCTCAAAATATGCATTATCCAGTTCACCTCAGAAAAGCTAATCCTTCCTTCCTGACCCCAAATGTTAATCCACTGGACCAATTATTCAAAAAAGAACTTTAAATCAAATGGTAAAACTGGAGAGACAAAAAAGCGGAAATAGGGTCTTATCTGATAACCAAGTGATATAAAATATAATAGGTACACTCACCTGATGGGCTTGTGACAGTCCTCCACTCCTATAGAGAATATAAAGGCTGCAGCAGGACCACCAAGGAGATGCGTTGCAATGAATGAGGAATACAGTGGTTCAGAGACCGCGTTGCCCAAGGTTCAAAGATACAATCACACACCAAGGTGAAGCATAAGTCAACGCGTTTCAAGTTTTTCAAACCTCTTCATCAGGACCAAACCACAATGATCAGTGTGTGATTGTATCTTTGAACCTTGGCCAGCGCAAACTCTGAACCACCGTATTCCTCATTCATTAAAAAGAACTTTACATATTTACTTTTTTTTATATTATTTAATTTAAAAAAAAAATCAAAGCCTTTTTTTAAACCATCAATAGTTCCCACCGTGACCAGCACTTAAGGTAGACTATTCCACAGATTAATAGCTCTTATGGTAAAGAAGGCCAGTCTCTTGTGGTGATTGAACTTTTCTTTCTCCAGACAGAGGGAGTGCCCCCATGTCTTTTGAAGGAATTTGACATGAAACAGCTTCTGACCATTCTTTTTGCACTTATGTACAAGTTAATAATGTGCTCCCTTAGATGTCTCTTCTTAAGACTAAATAAATTTTATTATTTTAATCTTTTCATCTGTTAGGTCAAAAGTTTAGGGTAGTATCAGATCATGCGCCCCAGAGATGGATGAGGGACAGGAAGAGGAAGAATGCCCGGGTGACTAGGTGGCTTCTAGCGCTCCAGGACTTTAATTTTCATGTGGAGCACAGGCCCGAGAAACTGCATAGTAATGCAGATGCCCTGTCCAGACTTCCATGTTTGGTGAGTAAAAGTGCCAAAACCCCCGACTTTTGGCGGGGGGGGGTTATATGTGACAAAGTCACTGGCAGAGTACTGGAGGTGAGATATGTTTCACTGAGGCTATTAGCTTCAGTGATGTGAAACCTGGAAGTCTTCTCCTGCATGGTATGTGCTGACAGGGTTAATCAGCAATATTTAAATGGGCCAGTTTTTTTGTGAACAACTATAGAGCGGGTGGGAGGTCATTCACCATATCTCCACGCAATGGTGTGGTCTGGGGTTTAAATACTCAGCCTATTGAGGCATTCAGAGTTCAGTAGAGCTGGAGAGAGGAACTCCAGTGTTTTTGTGCTCTGAGAAGGAAAAAGCTGAACCATTGTATGGTTGTCCTCCTGAGCGGGCGGATCCCCGCAACATCATTTTGCTTTTCCTTAGGCCTGAAATGCCAGGTTTGTTTTTGCCAACTCTGAACTGGTTTATGCTGCATACCAATAAACCAAGCAGAGACTTAAAGAGACAGCGTACCTGTGTCTACCTCCGTGTGCAGCTGAGTGAGCAATCTACCCCAAAGTGTATAACTTTACATTTTTCCACATCGAACATCTGCCAAGTGGATGCCCGAGCACTCAATTTGTTTAAAAACTACAGCAAGTATCTCATTAAGTGACTCTCTTTGACCTTTTGGTGCTGGAATACACAGCAATAACATGAAAGAGGCCATCTCAACTCATCTTGGGTGGTCATGCATACATTTAATTTGTCAACAGTACAACCTCATTGTTTTCCTCAAGTATTTCAAGAAATGTGTGGCAGCCACTCATACCGACACACACCAAAAATAACATGACAAAGAAAGTTTATGGTGTAGTTGGGGAACAAAGCTGTTCAATATTGACTTCAATATTTATCCTATGCTTAGACTTAATGGCTCCTTGTACCATTTTGGCCTTGTCTTTAATCCCATGTTTGGTTTAGGGGTATCTTGCTTTATACATTCGATTAAAACTATCATTTATCTGCTAAGTTGCACATAAGCAAAAGATCTTTCAGTGTTCTTCAAGTTCAGATTCATACAGTCGGTACCAAACATCCTCTTGCATGGGCTCTCGGTTGACATTGGCGCTAGGTTGCTTGTGAGTTTACATAGTAATGAAATGAATTTGCAAGCTAAAACATAGACTGCAGTGAACTATAGAAAGGAAAAACAATAATGACAATGATGCCAAGAGACAGGTGGAAAACTTTGCCGCTTATCAAATGTGAACATGCCACATATGCCTATAGAACAAGGGTGATTGTTCAGACAGTGCCAACAATACAATGCCGAGGCACATGTCAGTTCCTACAAGATCAGATGTTCAACCCATATGATTACTATCAGGGGTCCTATATACATCTATGTGCATATACACATCAAACACTTAATTTGTAAACTGATCATATATTAAGTTGACTGAGAATGGTAATGCAATAAAGAAATTATTTGCCTGCGATTCCCCAAAAATTTTGATAAGCTAAACGCAAAGCCGTCGAATGATTCACATTATGAATCCAAAGTATCACATTGTGATCCTAAATTTTCTTCCTATAAGCTTAAACAAAATATATACAGCACAACACTTAAATGTATCCACTAGTGTTGAGCGAGTATGTTTCATTAACCCTTTCGGTGAGCACGCTTGCCGAAAGGGTTAATGAGACACAATCGCTCATCACTAGTAGCCACACATCCTCTTTGAAAATTTTATGCAACTACAGTACAGACCAAAAGTTTGGACACACCTTCTCATTTAAAGATTTTTCTGTCTTTTCATGATTATGAAAATTGTACATTCACACTGAAGGCATCAAAACAATGAATTAACACATGTGGAATTATATACTTAACAAAAAAGTGTGAAACAACTGAAAATATGTCTTATATTCTTGGTTCTTCAAAGTAGCCACCTTTTGCTTTGATGACTGCTTTGCACACTCTTGGCATTCTCTTGATGAGCTTCAAGAGGTAGTCACCGGAAATGGTCTTCACTTCACAGGTGTGCCCTGTCAGGTTTAATAAGTGGGATTTCTTGCCTTATAAATGGGTTGGGACCATCAGTTGTGTTGTGCAGAAGTCAGGTGGATACACAGCTGATAGTCCTACTGAATATACTGCTAGCTGCTTTTTTCATGCCATAATACAAATTCTAAGTAAAGAAAAACGAGTGTCCATCATTACTTTAAGAAATGAAGGTTTGTCAGTCCGAAAAATTGGGCAAACTTTGAAAGTGTCCCCAAGTGCAGTTGCAAAAACCATCAAGTGCTACAAAGAAACTGGCTCAAATGAGGACCGCCCCAGGAAAGGAAGACCAAGAGTCACCTCTGCTTCTGAGGATAAGTTTATCCGAGTCACCAGCCTCAGAAATCGCAGGTTAACAGCAGCTCAGATTAGAGACCAGGTCAATGCCACACAGAGTTCTAGCAGCAGACACATCTCTTCAAGAACTGTTAAGAGGAGACTTTGTGCAGCAGGCCTTCATGGTAAAATAGCTGCTAGGAAACCACTGCTAAGGGCAGGCAACAAACAGAAGAGACTTGTTTGGGCTAAAGAACACAAGGAATGGACATTAGACCAGTGGAAATTTGTGCTATGGTCTGATGAGTCCAAATTTGAGATCTTTGGTTCCAACCACCGTGTCTTTGTGCAAAGCAGAAAAGGTGAACGGATGGACTCTACATGCCTGGTTCCCACCGTGAAGCATGGAGGAGGAGGTGTGATGGTGTGGGGGTGCATTGCTGGTGACAATGTTAGGGATTTATTCAAAATTGAAGGCATACTGAACCAGCACAGCATCTTGCAGCGGCATGCTATTCCATCCGGTTTGCGTTCAGTTGGACCATCATTTATTTTTCAACAGGACAATGACCCCAAACACACCTCCAGGCTGTGTAAGGGCTATTTGACCAAGAAGGAGAGTGATGAGGTGCTACGCCAGATGACCTGGCCTCCACAGTCACCAGACCTGAACCCAATCGAGATGGTTTGGGGTGAGCTGGACCGCAGAGTGAAGGCAAAAGGGCCAACAAGTGCTAAGCATCTCTGGGAACTCCTTCAAGATTGTTGGAAGACCATTTCCGGTGACTACCTCTTGAAGCTCATCAAGAGAATGCCAAGAGTGTGCAAAGTAGTCATCAAAGCAAAAGGTGGCTACTTTGAAGAACCTAGAATATAAGACATATTTTCAGTTGTTTCACACTTTTTTGTTAAGTATATAATTCCACATGTGTTAATTCATAGTTTTGATGCCTTCAGTGCGAATGTATAATTTTCATAGTCATGAAAATACAGAAAAATCTTTAAATGAGAAGGTGTGTCCAAACTTTTGGTCTTATATGGATGAGGGTGTGCTGACATTCCCCCAACGGATAATGTTGGAAAGAGGAATTGGGCATGTTGAATTTTCCACATGCGTGATCCTTTGTTCAACATGCCTAATCTTTTGTTTTAACATGCTTCATTGTTTCTTTCAATATACCTGATACTTTGGCAGCAGCCTCTTTTTTTTTCCTCACCATACAAAACATATGCACACTCAGCCAAGCTGAGCATACATCTGTATGTTTAGTTGGGATCTTAAGCTGTCAACTGAAAAATAAGTCAGCCATCAGCTTCTGATGGTGTATAGCCAGTTTTATATTTTACCAATAAAGCAATAAAAAAAAGAACACAATGTAACAGAGAAGTGTTCTCAGATTGACTTAATATGTGATATATGATAAAATGTGTTCCTGTTCCGAGCTGTATTAAGTATTCCACTGGGGTCATTTGAAATTCTTCGAGTTGCTTTTAGTCCGGACTATTTTCCATTTTCATCAGCTTTCTTCAACAGCTCTTGAAAGACTAATGTTATCGCTTGTGCCACGGAGAGGAGATAAAAGCATTATGATGAAGTTGGGTGCTTGATGAATGGATCGCATGTAATATCATTTCCATTAACATATTCAGTTAAGCCATATGAACCAGGAACAATGTTGATATAGAACAAATGCAGCATCTGACTAGTTTTAGAAAGTAGCAGCGTAAAAGGAAATTAGTTTTTTGGGGGGCTTGTCATAAAGATTTATAATACACATCCTCTGTTCAATACTCTTTGATTAAGTCAGAGGCAGGGACAGATCAGGTAATCTCTCCGCTGGTCGGTGTCAACTTTCCCTGAGTCATTTTAGAAGACTTGAATAATTATTTCATTTATTCACTCATGTTTCAGTCTCATGCTATTTATTTCCAATACACTTAGAGCATGCTGGAAGTCAGCAGTTGCATTAAGTACTCAAACTTAAAGAGTATGTTAGATCAAATGAGCTGCTTTCTAGAAAAATTACCCCTACAGTGACTGACAGCAGCATGTAACTGATTAACAGCAGTTGGTATCTGTCGGGTATGAAGCAGCTCCTAAGTGCTCTCTCTCTGTACATCATAGGTTGTTAAGGGACTAATATTAAAGGTATTTCTTTAGGATGGGTTATCAATAGTCAATCAGTTGGGATCCGAACTCCTGACACTCTACTAATCAGCTGAATGACTCACAAATGTGAGAGAACTACAGTAGGATAAGTCCAACTGGGCGTTACCAGAAATTTGTTTCTAGGGGCGAATACTTTTTCCCTGGCATGACATTGACCTAGCAGTAAGTGTCATGCAGGGGAAAAAAGAACACCCCCCGGAAGGTCAAAAGAACATGCTATCTCCTGCGAAGCATGCAATGATAGACAGCCATGCTCTCAGCCCTGATCCCTACAGCAGGAGCCGACACAGACAGAAGAGGGCCCCTGTCTGCGTCGGAAGAAGAGGGCCCCTGTGCAAGAATAATATATGGACCCTTTGCAGTCAAATATCTCATCATAATGCACAGTTCCATCTGCTTTGCATCTGCAAGTTGGCCTCCTTACCTCTTCAGCCTGTGTTGCACCAATGGTATGTCTGCCCCCTGCCCTGCAGCTACTGTGTAACAGTGTGATTATAAACACCTCCAGGTCTCCTCTCAGAGCAGTCAGTGTGAAGGAACAGGGAGTACAGCTGATCTATGTTTCATTACAAACAGATCAGCAGCTGTCCTTCCACAGTGTTGCCATAGCTAACTCTTCCCAACAATGCTGTGAGAGCAGATTTAGAGGTGTTTATAATCACACTGAACTCTGCTGTATTTCCCATTCCCCCACACTGACTGCCCTGAGATGAAAGCTGTAGGTGTTTGTAATCACACTCAGCTCTGCTATATCACAACACAACCCTGCAGGTATCAGGGATGAGAAAAGGGCTGTCTATCATTACGTCTCATAGGAGAAAGTATGTTCTTCTGACCTTCTGGGGGCATGATCCCCCCCCTCCCCCTTGATAAGGCCTCTTGCATTTGATTGGACAGGGGGAAAAGTACATGAAGAGACAATTCTTTAGTAATGTCCCCTTGGACTTATCATGTAGAATAGCCTGAAACTTACTATCTAATATCTCTGCAACGGAGAAGAGAAATAAATATGTTTTATTCAGCTCTGCGGCCACTATTTTGTAATGTGGCCAGTTTAAAAAGCTAAAACTGGTGAAACATCGTCTTTGAAGAAAATAAAAGCAAAAGAAAAAAAAACAGTCTAAACAGGTTGATCACCTTTTGTGGAAACAATTTTTTTTTTTAAATGCCTATACTAGGGGCTAAAAACTGTTTCTGTAAATTGATTTCATTAAAAATGTTGCACCTTTTGCAGAATGAGTTATCTGAGAGTCATCAATGAGCTTGTTCTAATGGTCTCGTTCTAATCGAGAGTTTGTAATTCTTTTATCTGTCTTTTTCTGACCTTGTCTCATCTGATTTATGACCACAGTCCACATCAAAGGTGGATGTGAAGGGGAACAAGGAGCCTGTAAAAGCCACACAGTGCAGTGCATTTCTAAGGAGAATAAAAATGATTTTTAGCCCCAAATACATGGATGTGCTTATCTTCTTCAGGAGTGCACTCCTGCCTTCCTGCTTACCAAGGGGGCGGTGCTCTCCTAAAGATTGACAGCTCAGACTGTATAGCAAACATCATAAAAACGCGCACTCCTTGCCTAGGAAATTAGCCACTCTGAGGTGGCCGGTCATACAGGCATTAAGCAATAAACTATAGAATTAAAAACTCTCTGTTCTTGAGAATGGAGAGGATTTATAAAAAAAGCAGTAAATTGCAACGTTTCTTGTTGTTGCAAATACTTTGTCATTTTACCCATCAGTGAGCCCTTTCAAAGACAAGTCCAGCAATACCTTTACATGGCCAATCCATTGCTCCGTTACTGAGAAATCAGGGTTGGAATTCATATGCAAATGAGGCTAAGGCCTATGGTAGATCTGAAGCCTCTGTCACTCCAGCTCTATTTCCTGCCCAGCGCCGCTTCCTCCTGCTTGATTGACTGCCTCTATGCTGTGTGACTTCAGGCAAATGAGCCATCAGTCAAGCAGAAGAAGGCTGTGCTGGGCAGGAAATAGAGCTGGAGTGATAAAGGCTTCAGTTTTACCATAGTCATTTGCATATCAATTCCAACGCTGATTTCTCAGGAACAGAAGAACAAATTGGTCATGTAAAGGTATTGCTGGACTTGTCTTTGAAAGAGCTACCTGTGCATACAAATAATCTGGAATGTGAAATTGTTCTGGCATATTCCCTTTAAATAACATATTTAATTCTTCTTATGACAACCACTAGTGGGAGCTATCTGAATACAGATATATACAGCCAGTATAACAATCAACTCTTTATTCAATTTTAAACCACACTGAGGCTGATGTACAAAACTGTATTATAAGGCATAATACAACCCCCGAATTCTACAGAGTCCATGGATCTCTGTGGGGCCCTATAGTACTGCCATATTATACTAATGTCATACAGACATGTCCTGGATCACAAAGATATTGTCCTAGAAAATCGTTACTTCTAAGGATGAATACTACCAAGATGACAAAAGTGATGAGACGACAGAGGGGTCATATAGCGGCAAACTGTGGAACTCCGAGTGCCACGATGTGACGCCATGCATGTGTCGACAGTGTGCATGAGGCCTACAGACAATTATTTCTAGTATACAATTTAAAAATGTAATTAAAATAAATGAATGGTACCTTTATATTTTTACATGCCGAAATATCTTTATTATTTATCAAATAATTTTGGATAATTGACATAATTTTTTTGAGCCACATACTGTATGGAACACATGGATGAGTATGTAGAAAAGCAGAACTGTAAGGGCTGTATGGGTTCAAAAATATAAGGCTGTTTCCTACCCTACCTCCCTTACTGGTATTGCCTCTAAACCTTATTCAATTCGATGGAGCCTAGTTGCAATACTGAATCCAACCCATGAACTGGAGTGGAGCAGATTTCATGTTTTCCTTATTGTTTTATTTTTTTTATTTCATTTTTATTTTAGACAAACCCTTTAATATAATAATAATAATAATAATCTAATATGTCCATAAAATAAATTATGTTTGCAATGCAAGAAAATATTTAATATTAAATAAAAGAAAAAAATCGTTACCAAATATGAAACGACAATAATATTTCTTTGTGTAACAGGTATTCAAGCAGCAAGAACCAGTGCTTTGGACTTCCTACTACTCGAAACTGAATGCAATTTTGTTGAATTTAATATTTGATGTATTTCTATTTTTTTTTCTTTATTTTTTTTGCTATAACTACAGATGTCACAGAGAACACAGCTATTGCAGAGCGATATAGAAGACATGAACTCTAGATTTCAGGTCCTTATCTTACTATTGGCATGCAAAAGCACAAAATATCATTTTTAATACCTGCAATGCTCTTTTGTACATTTTTTTAAAGATAATATTTACTTGGAAAAAAAAAAGGAAAACATATTTTTTTTTCTTATTGGCATCTTCATTTGGTTCATATAGGATTTATGATATCTGACTGTAAAAAAAAATCCTATTATTTTGTTGTGTTTGCTATTCACAAAGTGCTTGATGGAATGAATATGCAACTAAGAGAATGCTTTCCACATATAATTGGTTTTTATTTTGTGCATGATTACAACATATTGCTGTAAAAGTGCTATTTAAAGAGATAAAAGGATCAAATGATATTTGTATAAAAAAAAAGCAAAAAAAAAACAAAACAAAGAAGTGTATTGTTTTACTGATTGAAGTTTATTTTGCACTTTGACGCACTGTAAATGTATTATACAGATTTATAACAAAATACTATGGCTTTAACTCTACATCAGTTAATGCTAAGATATACTTACTGCGTACCTATTGTTTCAAGTAACTTTTCGGACAAAGATGTCATGTGTGCATGATGAACAACACCATTTTTGACTATTATATGACTTGGAGCCTGCATTTTCCATCAGTTTTCCTTTTTGCAGACATGTCCAATTTTCAGTTGTCTCCGAGATAGTGGGTGCAGACTAGCTGCTCTAATGTCTCCCATACACAGCACACACAGAGATAGGGATTCCTGCTCTTCCTTCTCTAGGACATGTGGAGAAGCAGCAGCATGGGAGGTACTAAGCACTACCTAGCAGTGTAGCTGTGAATCCAACTCTAAAGAGAGAAAAATCACTAAAGCCTATGAAGAAAGGAGGAGGAGGGAAAATCAGGTACTATTTGTGTGGCTGTACCTGTACCAGTGCCTCTTCCTGCACTTCCCTCCTCATCCTTTCTCCATGGGCTTTAATAGGATCTGTAGTCTGATCCCTTGTTGAGCTGCCAAGCAAGATGGATTTGAGCATTTTTTTCAGAGTGATCTATGGGTTCATGTTGGGTGGAGGGGATGAAAAGACATGGAGAAAAAGCAAATTTCTTTGATATATTACAACGTTACTTACATTTGCTTGTACTATCAATTTATGCAATTATGTTTGTTAAAACAACAGGGACCATTTAAAGCGTACCTGTCCTTTTATGTAACTTTTCAGAGTAAGCTGTTGTGTGAGCACATGAAGAATAACACATGTGAAATGTTCATTACATGTATTATGCATTTTTCACCCGGTTTCCACTCTGCATGCTGTATATCTATTTTTCAGTTTTCTCTGAGAAGTGGAGACTAGCTGCTATGGTAAAATGTCTCTCATACACAGGAGACACAGATGTGAGGGATTATTGCTCTCTTGTGTCTATGTAGCACATGTTCAGAAGGAGAATCAGCATGAAGGACTGCTGTACTGAGCATTGTAGTTGTGAATCCAGCACTGGAATGAGATAAAACACTGTTAAGCAGCTGCAGGGTTCTGTTTGTGTCTCTCTGCTTGCCTCACTCTATCCCTCCCCCTTAGACATTTTAATAGGCAGTGAGTTGAAAGTCTATCATGTTTTGAGCAAGACAAATTTGAGCTGTTTTTTCAGTTGGTGAGTTCAGGAGACACAGGAGAGGGGAAGAAATGTTTCATAAGTGGAGAAGGAAGCATATTTCTCTGAAAAGATACAGTATATTTCAATTTCTTATATTTCCTAGTACTGTTGATTTATGCAAAGTTTGTTGAAACAACAGTGACCATGTACAGTGGCATGTAAAAGTTTGGGCACTCCAGATCAAAATTACTGTTATTGTGAACAGTTAAGCTAGTTGAAGATGAAATGATCTTTACAAGGCCTAAAGTTAAAGATGACACATTTCCTTTGTATTTTAGGCAATAAATATATATGTATTTTAATTTTTTACATTTTAAAAATTACAAAAAGGAAAATGGGCAGATGCAAAAGTTTGGGCACCCTTGGAGATTTGTGTGCTCAGATAACTTTGACCAAGGTTTCAAACCTTAATTAGCCTGTTAGGGTTATAGCTTGTTCACTAAAATCATTAGGAAAGGCCAGGTGATGCAAATTTCCCAGCTTTATAAAAACCCAGCCTCCTCTAACCTTGTGCTAAAAAACAGCAGCTGCGAGTTCTTCTAAGCAGCTGCCTAGCACTCTGAAAATGAAAATGGAGGCCCACAAAGCAGGAGAAGGCCATAAGAAGATAGCAAACCGTTTTCAAGTTGCCCTTTCTTCAGTTCGAAATGTAATTAAGAAATGACAGTTAACAGGAACAGTGGAGGTCAAGATAAGGTCTGGAAGATCAAGCACATTTTCAATGAGAGCAAATCAGAACCCCCGCTTGACTGCAAAAGACCTTCAGAAAGATTTAGTAGACTTTGGAGTTGTGGTACGTTGTTCTACTGTTCAGAGACATCTGCACAAATAAGGCTTTCATGGAAGAGTCATCAGAAGAAAACATCTCCTGCATCCTCACCATAAAATGAAACGTCACAAGTATGCAAAATAACATCTTAAAAAGCCTTATGCATTTTGGAAACAAGTCCTGTGGACCGATGAGGTTACTATAGAACTCTTTGGCCACAATAATCAAAGGTATGTGTGGATAATAAAGGGCATGGCTTCTACAAATGGATAATGATCCTAAACACACATCAAAATCCACAATAGACTACCTCAAAAGATGGAAGCTGAGTATTACAATGGCCTTCACAGTCCACTGATCTGAACATCATTGAAAATCTGTGGCTAGACCTCAAAATAGCAGTGCATGCAAGACAACCCAGGAATCTCACAGAACTGGAAAAATTTTCCAAGGAAGAATGGATGAAAATCTCTCAAACAAGAATTACAAGACTCTAGGCTGGCTACAAAAAGCATTTACAAGCTGTGTACTTTCAAAAGGGTACGGTCCTGCTCATCATTATTGAAACCCATGAAGTTGAAGTACATAATGAGGAATATCTCCTGAAAAAAATGAATTAAGTGAAACAGGTTTTTTTGTATAGAGCCCTAGTGTAAAATACAAAAGAGCAAATTCTAAACAATAATTTAAAACCATAAACAATAGGAGGGAAAATTAGAAAAACCTAAAGCTTGCTGTGACACTGGTAATGGTACCCTTTACATTAATTTAGTATGGAAACACATTTTGACTCACCTGTGGTAAATCACAAAAGAGATTCTCCTGTGATTGTCGGTGCCCATGTGACATGAATTAGCCAATGAATGATAAATCCAGTGTTTTAAAAAGCCACATGGTAGGCCCTGTTTCTTTGTCACAGTGGTGAAGACAAAGGAGCCGTCTGAGGACATCAGAACTGCTATTAGCAAAGACCTGGTTTCCCAGTTTCAACAGTACACAATGTTATTAGAAAATTTGCCAAGCATGGAACTGTCAAGAACCTCCCTGGACGTGGGGGAAAGAGCAAAATTGACAAGAGATGTCTTCGAAGGTTGGTGCGAATGGTGCAAAAAACAGCACGTCAAATGTCCAAAGACCTGAAGGCCAACCTGGAAAAGTCTGGGGTCATGGTTTCAACAAGTACCATACACCACGCACTAAACCAAGCAAAGCATTATGGGCGAAGGCCAAAGAAGAATCCATTGATGAAGAAAAGACATAAAAAAGAATGACTGATCTTTGCCAAAGAGTACCTTGACAAACCACAATCCTTTTGGGAAAATGTTCTGTGGATAGATGAAACATAAATAGAGCTTTTTGGCAATGCAAAGCAACAGTTTGTTTACAGATAGCACAATGAAGCTTATAAGGAAAAGAACACCTTACCAACAGTTAAACATAGTGGAGGATCCATAATGCTGTGGGGTTGTTTTGCTGCCTCTGGTACTAGAGTCCTTGACCGTATCACAGGAATCATGAAATCAGAGAATTATCAAAAGATTTTAGAGTGAAATGTTCTACCCAGTGTAAGAATTTGAGTCGAAGATCATGGGTCCTCCAGCAAGACAATGACCCAAAGCACACATCCAAAAGTACAGAGGAATGTTTGAAAAAGAAAAAATGGACTGTTTTAAAATGGCCAGCAATGAGTCCTGACCTCAATCCCATTGAAAATCTTTGGGTTGAGCTGAAATCTGCCATTGGGAAAAAGAACCCTGCAAACATTCAAGAGTTTGAACAAACTGCAAAGGAAGAGTGGAAGAAAATTCCAGCTGAGAAGCGCAAGAAGCTTATATAGATGGCTACAAGAAACGTTTGGAGGCTGTCATTAATGCCAAAGGGTGTGCAACCAAGTACTAATTAGGGGTGCCTTTATTGCTGCACATACTGTTTATTCTGTTTCTTCTTTCAAATTGCAACATGGAAGTTGAAAAACAATGTTTAATTGTTGAATTATTTTGGACCACTAACAAAAAAATCCTGAGGATATAACTTTGGTACATTTCCATTTATTTCTGAAGATATTGTACAGTCTGAAAAAAAATGAAGAGGTGCCAATTATGGTGACCAGCACTGTACGACTAGGCTACTAGGTACTAACCATGCAGGGTGCCAAAACTTTTGCATCATCCCATTTTCCTTTTTGTAATTTTTAAAATGTAAAAGGTGAAAATATATATTTTTTGCCTAAAGTACAAAGGAAATGTGTCATCTTTAACTTTAGGCCTTTTAGAGATCATTTCATCTTCAATTTGCTTAACTGTTCACAATAACAGTAATTTTGACCAGGGGTGCCCAAACTTTTACATGCCACTGTAGATGATAAAATTCTAGTAGTGAACACAGTCAGTCAGTATGTTTTTATTGAGCTCTATGTCTATGTAGGGCATATCTCTGTATCAGAAAAGAGTAGCTTTGAAGATAAATTTTAAAAATTGTCAGATAATTTTGGACCCATGTGGTTTAAAAAAATATAAGCATACATTTTAATCATGAGCTCCCCCGCCATATAGTTTAACATCTAAATAGCTCTGGATTGTCTAAAGAGAGGAAAGTCTATTAGCTGCAGGGAAGTTCATACAATACTTAAAAAAACAATGCTAATCAATCCATCACATATCTAACACTGACTCTTCAGTCCACTCTTCAGTCCCAACCAGTCTCTGTTTACCTCCCTGCAGCATAGTCACATTCATCCACGGAATACTGTGCCATTAAATGCCAGCATCATGGCTGAGGCTGCAGCAGGTAGGTGGATGATCTTGATATTTTGCTTCAGACAATCAGCAGTGGATGTATGGGGGACAACTCTTCTGCTGTTAGCCCAGTTCATTTAGCTATTTCACGACTGCTCATAGACTCTACATGTCCAAGCGGTCCACATATTACTCTGCAAAAAAATGAACTTATGCAGCTGAAAAGGTGGGAAGTTGCCTGTCAAGCACATTGGGAATTCCCATAGAGAAGGCAGAAATGGTATATTACCATATCTGCGCTCCCAATAACTATATACACAGTGCAGAAGAAGCACTGTATATACAGATTAGGAAGTGCTGACAGTGTTTCCTCCTCCTCCAGACCCAACAATCATGTGATTGCCAGATGTCGGGAGATAGCAGCAGCAACCACTGGGTTGAATTTTCCCTGTAACTGGGGATAATATACCAGCCCCAGTTACAGGGAAAATCAGATATAAATAAATGTATTTAAATATTCTAATGCCTCCCAAAAGATTTTCATGACTTAATTCAAGGCGCTATGTGAGAAATAAGTAAAAAAATAAATGAAAGAAGCAGGAATATAATTAAAATCTGCCAATAAGAATCAGTTACTAGCTTTACCACCGATAAAAAAAAAAAACAAGTCATAATTGTTACAGAAACAGGAAGGGAACACTTTTTTAATTTTTTATCTTTACATTGTACCCTGATATGTATATAAAAAACAATATAACAATTACATAAAATTAAGGCCCTATGAATCACAAAAAATGGCAAAAATTATTTGAATATACTGTACTCAGAAGGAAAACTTTTAGATCTCTTAAAATCTGGTCGTGAATGGGTAAAAACGGCCCAGTTTTCAAGTGGTTACATTCTGAACAAGCCCTTTAAAATCATCTAAATCCTTGTGATGCTACTCGGCAGTGTAAGCTTGAATTTGTGATTCCTAATAACTGATACAACCCAGCTCTATGGCCCTTTTATTTATTGTATACATTAGTCATCTCCAACAAAGTGCCTCGCTGAGATCAATGGCTGATGATACATCTACTCATCTTCAAGACTCTATTCTGTGCCATGACTAAGGCATAAAACTGTCCTTCATCTGACATATAAGAATGGGATTTTATAAATCATAATAACGAGTTCCTTCAATATATGATACTAGCTATTGAACCCGTTCTACTCCCGGGTGGCGAGCATTTTTATTGGTATATGGTCTCCCATGCTGGTATGTGCTTCCCCCCTCCTGGTATTTGTGCTGACCCCATCCTGTCCCCACCATCCTATCCTGGTATGCATGGCACCCCTCATCCCCATCCTGGTATGCATGGCACCCCTCATCCCTATCCTGGTACACATGGCACCCCTTACCCCCAATCCTGTAAGTTGGGCCAGATTGCTTGAGTAACCCGCATCAAAGATTTGACATACCTTCTTTATTTCCACACCAAGCCTTCCAAAACCTCATCTTAAAAAACTGTTCAAAAAAACCCTTGGTATGAACAATAAAGTGTATTTTCCATTGAAATCTGTAAGAAGAGTATTCAAAGCATATTTCAAGCAGTTTTTGATTTGGATTTTAGGAGGAGATGACCTTAGAACAGGCATAGCACCCCTGACCCCAAATCCTGGTATGCATGGCACCCCTCATCCCCAATCCTGGTGTGCATGGCTCCCTCATCCCCAATCCTGGTATGCATAGCTCCCTCATCCCCAATCCTGGTATGCATGGCTCTATCATCCCCAATCCTGGTATGCATGGCACCCCTCACCCCCATCCTGGTATGCATGGCACTCCTCATCCCCAATCCTGGTATGCATGGCACTCCTCATCCCCAATCCTGGTATGCATGGTACCCCTCATCCCCAATCCTGGTATGCATGGCTCCCTCATCCCTAATCCTGGTATGTGTGGTACCCCTCATCCTACAATCCTGGTATGTGTGGCCCCCTCACCCCCCAATCTTGGTATGTGTGGCACCCTCACCCCCCAATCCTGGCATGTGTGGCCCCCTCATCCCTTTCACGCTGTACACACATACAAAAAATAAACACTTATATTCACCTTTCTTTCCTGTGCTCCCGCGCTGCTGTGTCCTGTTCTGCCGGAGGCTGGGGGAGGAGTGTGGCGCAGGAGTACGCACGTGCCCATACCGCGCTGTCCGTGCTTCTGTCTGGAGCCAGACTGCGCGTCGCGCATGCTCAGTCTATACAGGCTTCAGACAGACACACGCATCCCCGGTTATATTATAGATTATGTTACACGCACGCCGCTAGGTTCAGATAGGGCGAGACGGGTTTCATGAATTCTTTGGGATCCTGGGGGAACCGTTACTCAGGGCGACAGCTTCTCTCAGGCACACGATAGATTCAATTGCTGACTAGATACATCTGACAAGAGTCTTTTTCAACAGTTTAACAGTGGAATTTAATCTGAAACATGGCCAGTGCAATTCAGGGATATTACAGCAACAATCTTCATTACAGTACAGTCTGAGTTTTTTGAGCAACCTTCTCTAGTAACAATACAATAGTTTCTTCACAAGGCACAGTATTACAGTCTCTTCAGTAGCATAATTCAGCACAGATTAGATCTCTTAGCAGCACACTTCTATGCATACACAACCACAGACTTTTCCTTCACAAGGACACAATAGTATACATTATTCTTTATCCTGCATGGAGATGGAGGGGGGAGGGTTTAATAAGGGAGATGATCCCTGTGACACAATTCCTTCCAGTCCTTATCTTCCTGCCCGATAATACTCTGAACTGTTAGTTCAGAGAGTTTATCTGACCTGTGTTTAGTTTCTCTCCTGATCTTAATCCTGTTCAGTTGCCTTCTGTCAGATCCAGATAACACACCACCTTAACCCCTCTAGTTGCTGGATGCTTCTGAAGCACAACACTTCCTGTCTGCTGTGCTTGTATTATTTGTAACAGGGTTCGCTCACCCAGAGTTTTTTTTTTGTAGGTGGAAAAATATAATGTGGTTTTCAAGAGTAATCCACTTCAGGATAACTGTTTTGTCTCTTTTTTTTTAAACACATTTTTGAGGAGGCTTTTGAAGCATTTTTTTTACAATTTTGTTACAACCTTTTGACTTGGCAGTGTCAAGTTTGGGCCAGATTGCTTGAGTAACCCGCATCAAAGATTTGACATACCTTCTTTATTTCCACAGCAAGCCTTCCAAAACCTCATCTTAAAAAAAATGTTCAAAAAAACTCTTGGTATGAACAACAAAGTGTATTTTCCATTGAAATCTGTAGGAAGAGTATTCAAAGCATATTTGAAGCAGTTTTTGATTTGGATTTTAGGAGGCCTTAGAACAGCTGGCGTGCATTGTAGGGTTAGCTGCTCATAACTTTAACACCTAAGAGATGATAACTCTGCAGACTCAGGAGCTATACGGTACTGTTAGCTCTAATATGTCTAAATATAGCAAAGGCATCAGCCCAGCTACCCATAACCAATTAATCTGCAATGTTGATCCAGAGGATGGCAAAAAACCCTATGAGGCAGAAGCCAATTGTTCTCATTTTAGGAGGAAAAAAATCCCTTTGTGACTCCAAATTGAGAAACAGCTTTTCCATGAGCAGTGTTTTTCAATTAGAGGATGCTGTTGGACGAGTCTGGTTATATGCTCCTCTATCAGCGGCCATTTTAACCCCTTAAGCCCCGCGGGTGGTTTGCACGTTAATGACCGGGCCAATTTTTACAATTCTGACCACTGTCACTTTATGAGGTAATTACTCTGGAACGCTTCAACGGATCCCCCTGATTCTGAGATTGTTTTTTCGTGACATATTGTACTTCATGATTGTGGAAAAATTTCTTCGATATCACTTGCGTTTATTTGTGAAAAAAATGGAAATTTGGCGAAAATTTTGAAAATTTTGCAATTTTCAAAATTTGAATTTTTAAGCCCTGAAATCAGAACGATATGTCACACAAAAGAGTTAATAAATAACATTTCCCACATGTCTACTTTACATCAGCACAATTTTGGAACCAAAATTTTTTTTTGTTAGGGAGCTATAAGGGTTAAAAGTTGACCAGCGATTTCTCATTTTTCCAACAAAATTTACAAAACAATTTTTTTAGGGACCACATCACATTTGAAGTCACTTGGAGAGGTCTTTTTGACAGAAAATACCCAAAAGTGACACCATTCTAAAAACTCCACCCCTCAAGGTGCTCAAAACAACATTCAAGAACTTTATTAACCCTTCAGGTGCTTCACAGGAATTTTTTGAATGTGGAAGAAAAAAATGAACATTTAACTTTTTTCACAAAAATGTTACTTTAGACCCAATTTTTTTTATTTTCACAGGGGTAACAAGAAAAAATGGACCCCAAAATTTGTTGTGCAATTTCCCCTGGGCATGCAGATACCCAATATTTGGGGAAAAAACACTGTTTAGGCGCACGGCAGGGCTCGGAAGGGAAGGAGCGCCATTTGACTTTTTGATTGTAAAATTTGCTTGAATAATTAGCGGACGCCATGTTGTGTTTGGAGAGCCCCTGTGTGCCCAAACTTTGGAGCTCCCCCACAAGTGACCCCATTTTGGAAACTAGACCCCCCAAGGCACCTTTATAGATGCATAGGGAGCACTTGGAACCCCCAGGTGCTTCACAAATTGATTCGTAAAAATGAAAAAGTGAAAAAAAAAACACTTTTTCATTTTTACGAATCAATTTGTGAAGCACCTGGGGTTCCAAGTGCTCACTATGCATCTAGATAGGTGCCTTGGGGGGTCTAGTTTCAAAAATGGGGTCACTTGTGGGGGAGCTCTAATGTTTGGACACACAGGGACTCTCTAAATACAACATGGTATCCGCTAACAAATTGAATGGAAAATCGGCTCAAATTGTTAGCGGACACCACATTGCGTTTGGAGAGCCCCTCTGTGCCCAAACTTTGGAGCTCCCCCACAAGTGACCCCATTTTGGAAACTAGACCCCCCAAGGCACCTTTCTAGATGCATAGTGAGCACTTGGAACCCCCAGGTGCTTCACAAATTGATTCGTAAAAATGAAAAAGTGAAAAAAAAAACACTTTTTCATTTTTACGAATCAATTTGTGAAGCACCTAGGGGTTCCAAGTGCTCACTATGCATCTAGATAGGTGCCTTGGGGGGTCTAGTTTCCAAAATGGGGTCACTTGTGGGAGAGCTCCAATGTTTGGGCACACAGGGACTCTCTAAATGCAACATGGTATCCGCTAACAAATTGAATGGAAAATCGGCTCAAATTGTTAGCGGACACCACATTGCGTTTGGAGAGCCCCTCTGTGCCCAAACTTTGGAGCTCCCCCACAAGTGACCCCATTTTGGAAACTAGACCCCCCAAGGCACCTTTCTAGATGCATAGTGAGCACTTGGAACCCCCAGGTGCTTCACAAATTGATTCGTAAAAATGAAAAAGTGAAAAAAAAAAACGCTTTTTCATTTTTACGAATCAATTTGTGAAGCACCTAGGGGTTCCAAGTGCTCACTATGCATCTAGATAGGTGCCTTGGGGGGTCTAGTTTCCAAAATGGGGTCACTTGTGGGGGAGCTCCAATGTTTGGGCACACAGGGACTCTCTAAATGCAACATGGTATCCGCTAACAAATTGAATGGAAAATCGGCTCAAATTGTTAGCGGACACCACATTGCGTTTGGAGAGCCCCTCTGTGCCCAAACTTTGGAGCTTCCCCACAAGTGACCCCATTTTGGAAACTAGACCCCCCAAGGCACCTTTCTAGATGCATAGTGAGCACTTGGAACCCCCAGGTGCTTCACAAATTGATTCGTAAAAATGATAAAGTGAAAAAAAAAACACTTTTTCATTTTTACGAATCAATTTGTGAAGCACCTAGGGGTTCCAAGTGCTCACTATGCATCTAGATAGGTGCCTTGGGGGGTCTAGTTTCCAAAATGGGGTCACTTGTGGGGGAGCTCCAATGTTTGGGCACACAGGGACTCTCTAAATGCAACATGGTATCCGCTAACAAATTGAATGGAAAATCGGCTCAAATTGTTAGCGGACACCACATTGCGTTTGGAGAGCCCCTCTGTGCCCAAACTTTGGAGCTCCCCCACAAGTGACCCCATTTTGGAAACTAGACCCCCCAAGGCACCTTTCTAGATGCATAGTGAGCACTTGGAACCCCCAGGTGCTTCACAAATTGATTCGTAAAAATGAAAAAGTGAAAAAAAAAACACTTTTTCATTTTTATGAATCAATTTGTGAAACACCTGGGGTTCCAAGTGCTCACTATGCATCTATAAAGGTGCCTTGGGGGGTCTAGTTTCCAAAATGGGGTCACTTGTGGGGGAGCTCCAATGTTTGGGCACACAGGGGCTCTCCAAACGCAACATGGCGTCCGCTAACAATTTGAGCCGATTTTCCATTCAATTTGTTAGCGGACACCATGTCGCGTTTGGAGAGCCCGTGATGTGCCTAAACAGTGGAGCTCCCCCACGTGCTCGAGTGACATGCTCGAGTCCCTGCTCCGCATGTTTCACGGTTATTAGACACCCAAAAAAAAACATGCGGGGATCGCTCGTGCATGGCAGGCAATCCCCGTAAAGTTTTTTGGCCGCGAAGCATATGGGGCAGAGACTCGAGCATGTCACTCAAATACCCACGATACTCAATGCATACCAGAGCACCCGATGCAAACTCAAGTAGCGAGCACTTGCTCTCAACAGTAGTCGCCATATCGTCATCTTTTTTTCTTACTTTTGAAAAAAATCCTAACCCTAGCACAACCCTAACCCTAGCACAACCCTAGCCCCAGCACAACCCTAGCCCCAGCACAACCCTAGCCCCAGCACAACCCTAGCCCCAAACCCAGCCCTAACCCTAGCCCAATCCTAACCCAAGAGTTTAATTTTGACGCCGTTCCTTCTGCGGTATAAGTGATTAGACGACTTTATTCTTCGGTTCGGTGTGATTACAGCAATGCCAGAATCATATGGGGTTTTTATGACTGACAGCTGTCACACACATTTTTTGTAAAATCTAGTTTTTGCATCGCCATATTTTGAGAGCTATAATTTTTCCAGATTTTGGCAGACAGTCATGTGATGGCTCGTTTTTTGCGGGATGACTTGACGTTGTTATTGGTGCCATTTTCAGGCACGTGACATTTTTTGATCGCTTTCTATTCCGATTTTTGGGAGGCAGAATAAACAAAAACCAACAATTCAGGAATTGTTTTTTTTTTTTTTTTATTCTGTTCCGCGTGTGGTAAAATTGATGAGGTAGCTTTATTCTTCGGGTCAGTACGTTTACAGCGGTACCACATTTGTATCATTTTTCTATGTTTTGGCGCTTATACACAATAAAAGCTATTTTATAGAAAAAAATATTTTTTAGCATTGCTTTATTCTGAGAGCTATAACTTTTTTATTTTTCGGCTGATGGAGCTGTATGGCAGCTTGTTTTTTGCAGGACGAGATGACGTTTTCAGCGGTATCATTTTTATTTATATGCGTCTTTTTGATCGCGTGTTATTCCACTTTTTGTTTGGCGGTATGGTGATAAAGCATTGTTTTTTGCTTTGTCTTTTTTTTTTTTTTTTTTACCGTGTTCACTGAAGGGGTTAACTAGTGGGACAGTTTTATAGGTCAGGTTGTTCCGGACGCGGCGATACCAAATATGTGTACTTTTATTGGTTTTTTTTTTTTTTTAATAATAATATTTATTGATGGGTACATTATATTTTTATTTTTGGTGTATTATTTTTTTTATTTTTTAATAATATTTTTGCACATTTTTTTTTTTTTTCCACTTTCACACAGTTTATACACTTTATTACTTTGTCCCACTCTGGGACTTTCACTTTTTTTTTTCTGTTCGCCTGCATGGCACAGGAATGAAGCACCATCCCTATGCCATGAAGGCTGTCAGAAGTGCACAGTGTGAAGATTGCTTGGAGATGCACTGCACATGCCCAAGCAATCTTCCTGCTCTCTGGTGACCCGGATGTTGTCATGACGACATCGGGTCGTCATGGCAACACCCGGGAAGCCTTTGCAGACTGCGCTGGAAGCCGGAAGAGGAGGTGAGTATCGCCGATCACCTCCCCTTGCCCCTGCAATGCCACGATCGACTTCGATCCACGACTTCGATCGCAGCATCGCGGGGGTTAATGTGCTGGGAGCGGTGCAGGACCGCTCCCTGCACATAGTACCGGGTGTCAGCTGTGACAATCAGCTGACACCCGGCGGCGATCGCGCCCGCACAGCCTGTGTGCGCGCGCGATCGCCATGACGTACTAATATGGGTCTGGCTCTTAAGTCCCAGGGCACAGACGCGTATTAGTACATCAGATGTTATTAAGGGGTTAAGTACAGGAGATGTGTACTGTCTGTGAGGAAGGAGGAAAACCTGTAATACATATACCATATTTTGCAGACTATAAGACTCACCCCAAATTTTGAAGAGCAAAATAGCAAAAAAAATGTTTTAATAAAATGGGGATTCATCTACTAGTCTGAATTTACAGTAGCTTACCAGGGGAAACCACGACGGTGGAGCAAGGTCACAGGAGGCAGGGTCGCTGCTGCAGGAAGCTGGTGGTGGCAGGAGTAGGGCGATGCTTAGGGTCCTGGGTTGAGAGGAGGGGTTGTCCTGGCAGTGCGAGGCTGCAACAATGTCAACAGTGAGGCAGGAGCGAAGTCCCCTCTCAGCCCATTGATTTCCTGGCAGTGGGCTTCAGGAAAATGGCCACTGGAGACAGCACATGTGCAGATTGACATCTCGGCTCGTCATTTCTTCTTGTGCCTCTCTATTCCTGAGATATGGCCCCTTCTACCCTGTATATTACGCTATCCTTGGAATCCAGTTGTGCGTGCTCTTCACCTCTTCTACGTGAGAGACTTCATGAGGACCACACCCAGTTGACCAGCACAACTAGATTTATATACAGAGAAGAGGGGACAATATCTCAGGAACGGAGAGGCTCAGGAACTAAAAGCTGTACTTAAAAAAGCAAAGGTTCTTAGCTCAAAAATTGGCCAATTCATGTGTGCCCATCAACCGCGGTAAGGTGACCTCCCGTCTGATGGGTCCCTGTTCTACATTCCATGCCACTTTTGGGCTAAAAGCCTACATCTTTGGACAACACACATCACTCCTGGGCTAAAACGCCTACAATTTAAATGGGCAAGTAAAGCTGATTATAAATCACCTGCTGGTCAATAGGAGGAGTGCAGTGTCAGGTAGGAGGCAATTCAACCTCCTATAGAGATATATAGTAGAAAAACCTGTCCAGCACCTCCTAAGTGTGAACTTACAAAAAGCGAAGGTTCTTAGGCGTTTTAGCCCTGAAGTGACGTGTGTTGTCCAAAGATGTAGGCTTGTAGCCCAAAAGTGGCATGGAATGTAGAATAGGGACCCATCAGACGGGAGGTCGACTTGCTGTGGTTGATGGGCACACATGAATTGGCCAATTTATGCGGTAAGAACCCTCGCTTTTTGTAAGTACAGCTTTTTGAGCAATAATATAGTCTAAATACAATGTTCACACTGACTTTGTTTATTTTGGCCATAGTGGAGTGCTGCTGCTCTTCTTTTATTTGTATTATGCAATTCATGCAGCTGGCACCAGTTCACACTTAGGAGGTGCTGGTTAGGTTTTTCTATTATATACAGTACAGACCAAAAGTTTGGACACACCTTCTCATTTAAAGATTTTTCTGTATTTTCATGACTATGAAAATTGTACATTCACACTGAAGGCATCAAAACTATGAATTAACACATGTGGAATTATATACTTAACAAAAAAGTTTGAAACAACTGAAAATATGTCTTATATTCTAGGTTCTTCAAAGTAGCCACCTTTTGATTTGATGACTGCTTTGTACACTCTTGGCATTCTCTTGATGAGCTTCAAGAGGTAGTCACCGGAAATGGTCTTCCAACAATCTTGAAGGAGTTCCCAGAGATGCTTAGCACTTGTTGACCCTTTTGCCTTCACTCTGCGGTCCAGCTCACCCCAAACCATCTCGATTGGGTTCAGGTCAGGTGACTGTGTAGGCCAGGTCATCTGGCGTAGCACCCCATCACTCTCCTTCATGGTCAAATAGCCCTTACACAGCCTGGAGATGTGTTTGGGGTCATTGTCCTGTTGAAAAATAAATGATGGTCCAACTAAACGCAAACCGGATGGAATAGCATGCCGCTGCAAGATGCTGTGGTAGCCATGCTGGTTCACTATGCCTTAAATTTTGAATAAATCCCCAACAGTGTCACCAGCAAAGCACCCCCACACCATCACACCTCCTCCTCCATGCTTCATGGTGGGAACCAGGCATGTAGAGTCCATCCGTTCACCTTTTCTGCGCCGCACAAAGAGACAGTGGTTGGAACCAAAGATCTCAAATTTGGACTCATCAGAGCAAAGCACAGATTTTCACTCGTCTAATGTCCATTCCTTGTGTTCTTTAGCCCAAACAAGTCTCTTCTGCTTGTTACTTGTCCTTAGCAATGGTTTCCTAGCAGCTATTTTACCATGAAGGCCTGCTGGACAAAGTCTCCTCTTAACAGTTGTTGTAGAGATGTGTCTGCTGCTAGAACTCTGTGTGGCATTGACCTGGTCTCTAATCTGAGCTGCTGTTAACCTGCGATTTCTGAGGCTGGTGACTCGGATAAACTTATCCTCAGAAGCAGAGGTGACTCTTGGTCTTCCTTTCCTGGGGCGGTCCTCACGTGAGCCAGTTTCTTTGTAGCGCTTGATGGTTTTTGCAACTGCACTTGGGGACACATTCAAAGTTTGCCCAATTTTTCGGACTGACTGACCTTCATTTCTTAAAGTAATGATGGCCACTCGTTTTTCTTTACTTAGCTGCTTTTTTCTTGCCATAATACAAATTCTAACAGGCTATTTAGTAGAACTATAAGCTGTGTATCCACCTGACTTCTGCACAACACAACTGATGGTCCCAACCCCATTTATAAGGCAAGAAATCCCACTTATTAAACCTGACAGGGCACACCTGTGAAGTGAAAACCATTTCCGGTGACTACCTCTTGAAGCTCATCAAGAGAATGCCAAGAGTGTGCAAAGCAGTCATCAAAGCAAAAGGTGGCTACTTTGAAGAACCTAGAATATAAGACATATTTTCAGTTGTTTCACACTTTTTTGTTAAGTATATAATTCCACATGTGTTAATTCATAGTTTTGATGCCTTCAGTGTGAATGTACAATTTTCAAAGTCATGAAAATACAGAAAAATCTTTAAATGAGAAAGTGTGTCCAAACTTTTGGTCTGTACTGTATATCTATCTATCTATATATATATATATATATATATATATATATATATATATATATATATATATATCTATATATACACTGCTCAAAAAAATAAAGGGAACACTCAAATAACACATCCTAGATCTGAGTGAATGAAATATTCTCATTGAATACTTTGTTCTGTACAAAGTTGAATGTGCTGACAAAAAATCACACAAAAATCGTCAATGGAAATCAAATTTATTAACCAATGGAGGCCTGGATTTGTAGTCACCCCCAAAATTAAAGTGGAAAAACACACTACAGGCTGATCCAACTTTGATGTAATGTCCTTAAAACAAGTCAAAATGAGGCTTAGTATTGTGTATGGCCTCCACGTGCCTGTATGACCTCCCTACAATCCCTGGGCATTCTCTTGATGAGGTTGTGGATGGTCTATTGTGGGATCTCCTCCCAGACCTGGACTAAAGCATGTGCCAACTCCTGGACTGTCTGTGGTGCAACGTGACGTTGGTGGATGGAGCAAGACATGATGTCCCAGATGTGCTCAATCGGATTCAGGTCTGGGGAACGGGGGGGCCAGTCCATAGCTTCAATGCCTTCATCTTGCAGGAACTGCTGACACACTCCAGCTACATGAGGTCTGGCATTGTCCTGCCTTAGGAGGAACCCAGGGCCAACCACACCAGCCTATGGTCTCACAAGGGGTCTGAGGATCTCATCTCGGTACCTAATGGCAGTCAGGTTACCTCTGGTGAGCACATGGAAGGCTGTGCGGCCCTCCAAAGAAATGCCACCCCACACCATTACTGACCCACTGCCAAACCGGTCATGCTGAAGGATGCAGCAGGCTGCAGATCGCTCTCCACGGCGTCTTCAGACTCTGTCACGTCTGTCACATGTGCTCAGTGTGAACCTGCTTTCATCTGTGAAGAGCACAGGGCGCCAGTGGTGACTTTGCCAATCCTGGTGTTCTGTGGCAAATGCCAAGCGTCCTGCACGGTGTTGAGCTGTGAGCACAACCCCCATCTGTGGATGTCGGGCCCTCATACCACCCTCATGGAGTCGGTTTCTAACCGTTTGTGCAGACACATGCACATTTGTAGCCTGCTGGAGGTCATTTTGCAGGGCTCTGGCAGTGCTCCTCCTGTTCCTCCTTGCACAAAAGCGGAGGAAGCGGTCCTGCTGCTGGGTTGTTGCCCTCCTGCGGGACCCTCCACGTCTCCTAGTGTACTGACCTGTCTCCTGGTAGCGCCTTCAGCCTCTGGAAACTACGCTGACAGACACAGCAAACCTTCTTGCCACAGCTTGCATTGATGTGCCATCCTGGATGAGCTGCACTATCTGAGCAACTTCTGTGGGTTGTAGAGTCCGTCTCATGCTACCACGAGTGTGAAAGCACAACCAACATTCAAAAGTGACCAAAACATCATCCAGAAAGCATTGGTACTGAGATGTGGTCTGTGGTCCCCACCTGCAGAACCACTCCTTTATTGAGGGTGTCTTGATAATTGCCAATAATTTCCATCTATTGTCTATTCCATTTGCACAACAGCATGTGAAATTGATTGTCAATCAGTGTTGCTTCCTAAGTGGACAGTTTGATTTCACAGAAGTTTGATTTACTTGGAGTTATATTCTGTTGTTTAAGTATTCCCTTTATTTTTTTGAGGAGTGTATATAGATATATATGTGGCACACTGCTGTTCACAGGTACCACAGGACCCAAAAGGGTGCATGGGTGGACTTCTCCACAAGAGGCCCTCATTACATGCCGACACCTCCACCCTTCCACCTCATACCACCAGAGGGAGCCCTGATAGGGATATATATATGGAGGGTGGAGCCAAGCAGTTCAGTTAGTAGTTCAGAGAGTGTGCGGCCACTGAGAGCAGTGAAGATGCAGCACGTCTGCTGCTGGATTGAGGGCCCTGAGTGTGGCCGAAGGCAGTAAGGAGAGGAGAGAGGAGTTGAGGGGGGCAGAGGAGCATCATAGGCTCACCCCAAGACACAAACCGGACACCGGGTCCACGCCTACAGGGTCCTCTATACCCAGTAGGGACAACCGGCATACCAGGAGGCTTCCAGACCCCTGGTCATCCTGAAGCTACCAGCAATAACCGGACTAGGAACCACGAAGGCCCGGCATCCAGGGATAGTGGTTGCCAAAGAAAGGTCCTACTACCAAGCGGTCAGGTGAGAGAGCATCACAACACAGAAGCTAGGCCAAGTTTCAGGCTGGCTAGAAGCTTAGAGAGAGGGAGACATGGATCAGGAGGCCTTATACGCGCTCACTGGGGAGAAGTCCTGAAGTGCACCCTTCCTAGCAAGTACCCTGGACCATACTTGCCGTTACACCAGTAAAGGTACTGAAGCGAACCCATTGTGTGCGTGTCCGTCATTCCCCTTGACCTGGCCATCTCTCATCTGCATCCCTTCCATCAACTCTGCCCCGGGCGTCCACTCCGCCTGTGGGGAGCAGAAACATCCCAGCTGCCATTTCATCACCCCCGGAGGTCTGCAGCAGCGCCGGTAACCATTACCGGAAACCACAGGTGGCATCACGAAACAAACTATATACTAAAAACCCCTTTTTTAAGAGAGACCTCAGAGTACGGGCCCGGGAGCAAACTGCCGTGACATCCTAAGCAAGGTAAAAGACCCGGGTACCGAGTCCCCTATATCCCCCTGGGTGACACATCTCTTTTCCTGGTGTCAAGAACAGGATTTTGTGCCCATTCCCACTGGGTACTGTGTACCATATTGAACTGTGTTTTAACTGTGGTGAACATCGCCGCCAGTACCACGTCGCCGCGCGGGAAGAAGAGGTGCGTAACCGCGGGAACCAGAGAGGCGTGACTGTTGGAAGCGTGCGAAACTCAGGCCCCTCCTCGCGCCTCGACACCGAACCAGGAAGTGTCAGGTCCTGGAAGGAGACCGTCGTCTGCGGAGCTGTGGCCTACCCAAAAAGAAGAAAGATGGGGCAGGCTACGGTTTACTAGGGGAGGCGCAACCATGGCCGACGACCAGCAAGACGCCGGAGCACCGGATAACGCTCTCGATGCTCAACTTGCGCCCGGCGCTGCTCAGGCCGGAGCGGCTGCCCCACCAGCAGGGGTCGTGACTCCGTTAATACCCATGGCCCTGCCGTATATCCCTGGAGCAAAATGGCTTCCCCAGACACCCTGTCTGGATTCAAAAGGAAAATATGCGGTGTACTGGATATGTACTCAATGACTGGTAAGCAGAGAGCTGCTGTTGTGCTGGGACAATTGACTGGTGCCGCAGAGCGGGAAGTTGAAACCTGGCCAGCCGCAGACCAGGAATCAGTATCCATTATCTTTAAGAGACTGCAAACTGTCTTTGAAAACCACACTGAGACAGATCTCCGGATGAGGTTCTACCACTGTGCCCAGAAACCTGAGGACAGTATCCGGGACTATGCCTGGCGTCTACAAGAGGCACTGCGGGCCCTGAAACAGGTTAGTCCAGCCAGCATACAAGATGAGAACAAAATTCTGACAGAACAATTCATCCGGGGGTTGAGGTCCTTAGATCATCTAAATGCCACCTTTAACGCCCTGAAGGACATGGCTATTAAGGGTTGCAGCCCCTGGAACCATCAGATACTGCTAACCAATGTTACCAGGGTGGGGCCACCCCAGTGCCCGCAGCACTCACTGCTCCTTCATTAACGGCTGAAACAAAGATGCAAACAGTGCCCCCTAGCGAGCTGGACAGCCTGCGCTCTGAAGTGCGTCAGCTAAGTAAAATCCTGACCACTGTCCTGAGCGCCCTGCAGCTACAGGCGGAGCCCGAGCCGGATGGAAGGATCTTACTCGCTGACAGTCCTGAGGATGTCCCCTGGATGAGGAGAAGAAGAAGGACAACGGCACCCCATAGGAGGACAACACCACCCCGTGGGAGGACCAATGACCAACGTCGCCCTCCGGGAGAGTTCATCTGCTACCGTTGTCACAAGGCAGGCCACACCGCACGGAACTGTCCTTTAAACGGGCAAACCCTGGGGCCAAGGGCTGACACCCAGGAGTAGATCAATCAGGCCCATCAAGCTGGTACGACCGGTTTGTAGGAGGAAGGCCTTTCCTGTCCATTGTGCTGGATGGCATAGCAACACCTGCATTACTGGACACCGGCTCACAGGTAACCATCATACCTGATGTCCTCTACAAAAAGTACTGGTCCATAGATGAACTCCACCTGGCAGCCCTGAACCTCTCTGTGTATGCCTCTAATGGCCTTCCTCTTAACCTTAAGGACGTGACAGTGAAGGTGGGGAGAGTGGAACTAAAAGACCAAGGACTAATTGTCATAGAATCTAACACAGGTGATACCAATCCGTATATGATGCTTGGTACAAATATTGTTGGTAACTGGGAGAAGTGTTGTTTTTACTCCAACAGATTGCTGACACTGCCAAACCAGGGCAGAGGAAGGTGCTCCAGAAAGAAATTCGAGCCCTCCTGTACCAGCAACAGGTAAAGCTAACAGGTAGTGAGATTGGTAATGTACAGGTGACAGACCCGATACCCATTGTGATTCCCCCAATGAGTGAAATGCTGATTTGGTGTAGGGCAGCAATAGGTCTCAAGGGACAGAACTACCAGGCGGTAGTGGAGCCCATCAGTTCAGAACACAGACCTACACTCCTAACTGCTAGAGGGGTAGTTGATGTATGCAATGGAAGGGTACCTGTACGTCTCCTAAATTGTAGGGAGGAAGAAGTTAAATTGCCACGATACGCCACTGTTGCCAGATTGTATACTGTGAATAATGATGCCATACACACAGTGGAATCCTTGACACAGTGGAGGACAATGACTCCGAAACTCAGCTGGAGGATTGGTGTCAATAGCTCCATGTTGGAACTGACGCCACTCCTGTCCATCAGAAACACGGTGTTTACAGAGTGGTTCAGGAATATGAACAAGTGTTTAGTAAGCACCCACTTGATTTTGGAAGGGTTAAAGGGGTACTACACCACATACCCACCGGTAACCATCCACCCATTAAGGAGCGTTACAGACCCGTACCACCAGCACATTACCAAAAAGCCAAAGAAATGTTGCATGACATGAAAAAGGCAGGGGTAGTAAGGGATAGCTGTAGCCCCTGGGCAGCTCCCCTGGTCCTGGTCAGAAAGAAGGATGGTAGCATGAGGATGTGTGTAGATTATAGACAAATTAATCGAATAACACATAAAGATTACCCTTTGCCCCGTATAGAGGAATCCCTGGCTGCACTAAAATCTGCCAATTACTTCTCTACATTGGATCTCACTAGTGGGTACTGGCAAGTCTCTGTTGCTGAGGAAGACCGGGAGAAGACAGCTTTCACCACCCCAATGGGATTATGCGAGTTCAACAGTATGCCGTTTGGGCTCTGCAACGCCCCCGGGACGTTCCAGAGGCTGATGGAGTGTTGCTTAGGACACCGGAACTTTGAGACAGTGCTGCTGTACCTGGATGACATTATCATGTACTCGAGGACGTATGAAGACCATCTGAAGCACCTGGTGGAGGTATTTGAAGCATTGTCCCAGTAAGGGATGAAACTAAAACCTTCCAAGTGCCACCTGCTCAAACAGAAGGTTCAGTACCTGGGACACGTAGTCAGCTCAGAGGGAGTAGCACCAGACCCGGAGAAGGTCGCTGCCATCCTGAAGTGGCCTGAACCGAGAAACATCAAGGAAGTACGTCAGTTTCTGGGACTGGTCGGGTACTACCGGAGGTTCATAAAGGATTACACCAAAAAGGCAGCACCTTTACAAGATCTCCTGGTAGGACAGTCCAAGAGAGGTAAAAGTCCCCCATTCCAGTGGGGTAAGGAACAGGCTGATTCCTTTGCAGTAATGAAGGAAGTCCTAACTGGTGAAGAAATCCTGGCTTACCCTGACTACAGCCAGCCTTTCCTGTTGTATACCGACGCCAGCAACGAGGGACTGGGAGCTGTGTTGTCCCAGAAGCAAAACGGCAGAGAGAAGGTAATTGCTTATGCCAGTCGGAAGCTTCGCCCTACTGAAAGGAACCCGGAGAATTACAGTTCCTTCAAGCTGGAGTTCCTTGACAAACCTGGAGACAGCCAGGTTGGGAGCCATGAAACAGCGTTGGGTGGCCAGACTGTCGAATTATCAGTTCACAATCAAGTACCGGGCAGGTTAAAGGAATACTAATGCTGATGCTTTGTCGAGAATGCCCCACCAGTCGGACACCGAGGATAAAGTGGATGATCTTGAAGAAATTGAACTCCCTGCTTTTCATAGAAATGGAAGGGTCCATGAGCAGTCCTCCAGAAGATGTCATGGTAGGACGCCAAACCCTCTACCTCATCACAGCTGGAAGGAGACCCAGGACAGTGACCCGGTTGTCAGCCTCATCAAAAGACTGATAACCCAAGAAGGTTCTCACCTGGAGAAGAATGCTCCCCCACAAGCCAAATACCTGTGGAATGAGAGAAGCCGGCTGTTCATCTACAGAGAGAAGCTGTGCAGAAGGTATGTCAACCCCAAGACCCATGAAATGGTGTGGCAGATTGTTGTACCTAGGACAGATATCCAGATGGTGTTAGAGGCCTACCACGACCAGGCAGGTCACTTTGGCTAGAAGAAGCTGGAAACCCTGCTGAAGGACCGGTTCTATAGGGTTGGAATGCGGAGTTCCATAGAAAGGTGGTGCCGGAATTGTGGGCCCTGTAGCCTCAGGAGGAAAGACTACGGCAGCCAGAAAGCACCCTTGCAGTCCATCAAAACAACCCAACCCCTGGAGATTGTCGCTCTGGATCACGTCAAACTGTCACCCAGCAGATCAGGCTACTCCTATGCCCTGACCATGGTGGATCACTATTCCCGGTTCCTGGTGGTAGCCCCTGTCAAGGACCTGACAGCAGAAACTGCAGCCAGAACGTTCCAAGCCTACTTCTGCAGACCCCATGGATATCCGGAAAAGGTGCTAACAGATCAAGGCCCTGCTTTCGAAGCTGAGCTATTCAAGGAATTCTGCCACCTGTATGGATGCAAGAAGATCCGGACTACGCCATATCATCCTCAAACCAACGGTATGTGCGAGAAAATGAACAACATCGTTATAGACCTGTTGAAAACCCTACCTTTGGAAGAAAGGAACCAGTGGCCAGAAAAGCTACCTGACCTAGTGGACCTGTATAACCACATACCTGTGAGTTCTACAAATTGTACCCCAGTGTGCCTTATAAGAGCAAGACCTGGAAAATTGCCCATGGACCTGGTGCTTGGAGTGGTAGAACCTGCTGCAGATACGTCCACTGAAGACTGGGACACAAGTCGGCAAGAGCAGTACAGGAAGGTACAGACCTGTGTCGAAGACAGTCTAAACAAGGTGAGGGAAAGACAGGAAGAGCAGTATAACAAACATGCACCAGCAGAACCCTTGGCACCTGGAGAAATAGTGCTAAAGAGGAAAAGAAGAGGTCACAAGCTCGATGACCAGTGGGAAAGAGAGCCCTACACTGTGTTATACTCCAGATTTGACAACAATAAAACCTGCCTGATTAGTAAGGATGGAGGTAAGATAACCGCAACAGTCTCAAGAGACCACTTGAAATTGTGCCCAAGTCTACTGAAGACACCGGAAGAAGAAGCACCTCTTGTAATACCAGAGAAACTTGAGGAAGATGTACAGTACAGACCAAAAGTTTGGACACACCTTCTCATTTAAAGATTTTTCTGTATTTTCATGACTATGAAAATTGTACATTCACACTGAAGGCATCAAAACTATGAATTAACACATGTGGAATTATATACTGAACAAAAAAGTGTGAAACAACTGAAAATATGTCTTATATTCTAGGTTCTTCAAAGTAGCTACCTTTTGCTTTGATGACTGCTTTGCACACTCTTGGCATTCTCTTGATGAGCTTCAAGAGGGAGTCACCGGAAATGGTCTTCCAACAATCTTGAAGGAGTTCCCAGAGATGCTTAGCACTTGTTGGCCCTTTTGCCTTCACTCTGCAGTCCAGCTCACCCCAAACCATCTCGATTGGGTTCAGGTCTGGTGACTGTGGAGGCCAGGTCATCTGGCATAGCACCCCATAACTCTCCTTCATGGTCAAATAGCCCTTACACAGCCTGAAGGTGTGTTTGGGGTCATTGTCCTGTTGAAAAATAAATGATGGTCCAACTAAAAGCAAACCGGATGGAATAGCATGCCGCTGCAAGATGCTGTGGTAGCCATGCTGGTTCAGTATGCCTTCAATTTTGAATAAACCCCCAACAGTATCACCAGCAAAGCACCCCCACACCATCACACCTCCTCCTCCATGCTTCACGGTGGGAACCAGGCATGTAGAGTCCACCTGTTCACCTTTTCTGCGTCGCACAAAGACACGGTGGTTGGAACCAAAGATCTCAAATTTGGATTCATCAGACCAAAGCACAGATTTCCACTGGTCTAATGTCCATTCCTTGTGTTCTTTAGCCCAAACAAGTCTCTTCTGCGTGTTGCCTGTCCTTAGCAGTGGTTTCCTAGCAGCTATTTTACCATGAAGGCCTGCTGCACAAAGTCTCCTCTTAACAGTTGTTGTAGAGATGTGTCTGCTGCTAGAACTCTGTGTGGCATTGACCTGGTCTCTAATCTGAGGTGCTGTTAACCTGCGATTTCTGAGGCTGGTGACTCGGATAAACTTATCCTCAGAAGCAGAGGTGACTCTTGGTCTTCCTTTCCTGGGGCGGTCCTCATGTGAGCCAGTTTCTTTGTAGCGCTTGATGGTTTTTGCAACTGCACTTGGGGATACTTTCAAAGTTTGCCCAATTTTTCGCACTGACTGACCTTCATTTCTTAAAGTAATGATGGCCACTCGTTTTTCTTTACTTAGCTGCTTTTTTCTTGCCATAAAACAAATTCTAACAGTCTATTCAGTAGGACTATCAGCTGTGTATCCAACAGACTTCTGCACAACACAACTGATGGTCCCAACCCCATTTATAAGGCAAGAAATCCCACTTATTAAACCTGACAGGGCACACCTGTGAAGTGAAAACCATTTCCGGTGACTACCTCTTGAAGCTCATCAAGACAATGCCAAGAGTGTGTAAAGCAGTCATCAAAGCCAAAGGTGGCTACTTTGAAGAACCTAGAATATAAGACATATTTTCAGTTGTTTCACACTTTTTTGTTAAGTATATAATTCCATATGTGTTAATTCATAGTTTTGATGCCTTCAGTGTGAATGTACAATTTTCATAGTCATGAAAATACAGAAAAATCTTTAAATGAGAAGGTGTGTCCAAACTTTTGGTCTGTACTGTACTTCATACAATTCTAGGAGACTTCCCTGCGGACTGGCCTCAACTTGATGGAGCAGTTATTATACCAGTGATACACTTCTATCAGCAACCAGAAGAACCTCAACCACCAGTAGAACCTGTAAGCACCCTAGAAGAACCTGCTCAGGAACAGAAAGAGTCCCCAGTAAGAGGAGGATCACCCGTTGAGGCGGAGCCTGAAGGCCCAGTGATCAGTGCACTTGCCAGTCCCATAGAGAGATTGAGGCAGTTTTATGACTTACCTACACGTAGACCTGAAAGGTTAGCGGATAGTGTATGCACAAACACCAGTACCACCCCAGTGCTACAAAGATCCACACGCAGCACACAAGGCAAAATCCCTGCCAGGTTTAGGGATTAAAATACCAAATGCCTAAAGTATAAATAGTTACCCAGTTGGGTATTGCCTATTGTTTATTGTGTAAACTGAAATTAATGTGTGCCTGTAATTACCCGTCAGGGTACAGAGACTTGTAAATAGTTGCACTCATCAAAAGTGCCCCCTTATTTGACCACTGAACAAAAACCCGTTTGGCGTGGCCGAAGACGTGGTCCAACACCTGGATCACTTATTCCCTGTAGCCACGCCCAGGGCCTACATTGAGGGTTTTCAGGCGGGTCCCTCATGTTACTCATTTTACGCTTTCTTCGGTGAAATGGACACCAGGTTACGGGACTTACTGTAACTTTATTATTGTTATTGTTGTAACCTGTTACAAAATGCTTCGGTCCAGGAGTACTGAATTGTACTAGGGGGGAATGTGGCACCCTGCTGTTCACAGGTACCACAGGACCCAAAAGGGTGCATGGATGGACTTCTCCACAAGAGGCCCTCATATATATATATAGATAGATAGATAGATAGATAGATAGATACAGTAGATAGATAGAGATATATTTATTTTCCCGTTTAATTACTGCTGCAATGTGTATCTGAAAATGGGAGAAATTAGGTGAAATATTATCATTGATCTCCATTTTACTAGATTTACTGCATGTCTATGGCCAGCCTTAGTTTTATTGCTGCTTTGCTGGGTCATAGGTAAGGTAATAACATAACAGTCTTGTAACCCAAATATAGATTTATAGAATTCTTTGGTATTTCACTAACATCTATATTTAATGCAGCCAGGCCGGCATCTGAATAATTCAGTATATAAAGGAGTTTTCCACTGACTCTGAGAATAAAGGCCCTGCAATGTTCAGTAATGTACCAGCTCCTTTTCACACTGCTCCAATATATGGAATATTCAACTTCATTTCGGCACCTACAATATCAATAGCTACGTGCCATCAGCATCTAAACAAAGAGCACCAGTTCTAAATTGCTGGGCAAGGGAGTGAGTGATTACTGTTAGTTTCTTTATTTCAGAACAATGGCAGGGTTATTTTTTCATATAATATTACATATATATTTATTTATTTATTTTTTGAGACCTTGATAAACCTTTTAGTTATGCTTTCAGACAAGACCAAGCTAAGACTGTTTTCAGGCAGCCATATGTGATCATCTGTACTATGAATGGGTGGAGGAGCTGTGTCATAGCAATGTCAGAAGATATCCCGGGGCTAGGGGCTTCTTCACTATCCCTAAAGCTAGGGGCGCCCTAGCTATCCCTGCTCCCTGGATTACTTCTGATGGTGATGATGCCGGGGCCACGTGCCTTGAACTCGTAAATCAGCCCTTATCTGTCCCCTCCCCCACCCAGGTTAGTGAGGAGTTGTAGTGTATAAGAATACAGAAACCAGACTAACAAGGGAAGATGTACAGGGATAAATGAAAATATCAATCATACAAATATGCACTCACAAACAATAGAGTGGAACACCAGGAAGTAAAGGAAGGAAAAAACAAATAGGGGAGGATGAGGATATGCACACAGACAAATCATCAAGCAACAGTCTTTAGAACAACACTCCAAAGGCCTCCTCAAACAACCAACACCTCCAACTCTAGAAACAAGCAGTATAAAATGAACACTGGCAATCCCGATTGCCAGTGGCGAGTATATATAGCAGAGGGGAGTGGCCAACACTGAACAGCTGAGACCAACAAAACAGAGAAGCTTCAGAAGCTCCCAACTGAACAGATTAACCCCTGCACTGCTACCAGAAACCTGCACTGTTTACTATGATGGTGAAGTGATTCTAATCAGTGCAGTATGTTAATCAGACAACGGGGTCTTCTGGACCCTCTCTGTCATAGTAAACTCGTGACAAGCTGTCTTTCATTGCACGCATTATTTTGATCAATAAAACACACCAAAGTAGTACAGACCATCAGTCTGCATGTAAAATCAACCATGTCTACTAGCACACCGGCAATAATGGGTTCTGTGTGTGCTGCCTGTGGCACACATGGACAGCACATGGACCAATTATACGCTCGCCTGAACAAACCCTCTTTTTTTATTTTATAAGCATCCTCTGCATAAAAATAAAATAAGCTGTATTTACCCCTTGACACTCAGGAGTTGGATCTCCACTGCGACCCCCGATCTTTGCTGACATGGTTGCTGAGATTATGTCAAAAATACAGAACTGTTCAATGCAGCCAATTACTGGGCTCAGGGATTTTGTGACAACTACATTGGAATGATCACTGAGCCCACAGACTGGCTGCAGTGGTCACATTGCGTAGTTGTGATGTCACCGCTGAAGGATGGCTCATTTTCTAACTTTCTTATGACTATAAAATAAATAATTATCCTGGAAATGGGGCAATGGGTCTGAATTTAAAAAACAGAATTCAGTGATTATGAGATGTGCCCCTATACTTTTCTCCATATAGTGTATTATAAGCATGACACAGATGCAGCCATGATTTTAACGGTGTCTTACTGCATATGTATGGAGACAACTCAATTAATGGTGATTCCGAAAAAGGCCCGCCCTATGTTGGATGGTTCCTCATACGCTTCCTTCTGTTTTCTTCTCAATCATTATTGTATTTTTTATGCATAAAACAGCATTAGTATATAATGAAAACGCATATATAAACCAGTCCATGACATTGCGAATAATGAATCCATCTGTTCAACTCTCCCTATAAAATTGCCTGGGTCCTAAAACTCATCCACACTCAACCAGAAGGACATCACGTATTCATTAAGACACAGGAACATTTCTGCATGAACGGAGAGCCTCAAAAGATTTGTCGGATTCAGCTAAAAATAGGTTTTGCTTGAGAATTTTCTTTGCAATCCCTTTTTTTTTTTTTGCACTGACATCGCTAAATAATTTATAAAAGTCAAGCCTGATTCATCTGCAAATATGAGAACAGTAAGCACACTGCATTATGTATTATATTATCACGAGCCTAATAGTAGAACAGCTATGTGCAAAGATGCCATTAAATTATATATATAATTATACATGGAGATAAATAAATCATTTATAGTCTACTAATATTATATTATAAGTAGGTATATGCGGTCATTAGAAATAGGCGATATTTAAAAAAAATTGATATTTAAAAAAATAATCAAATCAAATACATGAAATTTTGTCATGGGGAAACGTAGCAACTTCCTTGACCTCTACTGGCCTGTATTTCTGCTTTGCCTGCTTGCAGGATCTCTAGAAATGTTCAGAAACCCAATCAGTCACCAACTAATGTATCCAGTTAAAAACAGTGAACATACATGTATAAGATATGGAGGAGGGGGATGCAGCTGCACACCTCCACAGTCCAGAGACCAAAGTTGGTCAAAGCCGCCAATATTTGCCCGATTGTCCAGCAGTCTAATGTTTATGGGGAGCGCCCGACTCTCCCCTGTTAGATACTGGTTTGGTCAGGTTGAGTTTTGATGCCCTATCTCTTTATATTCAGGAGATGAGAAGCTGCCAAAAGAGTCTGGCGGCAGCTTTTTTTACTGTTTCCCTTGAAAACATGAATATTCAGTTGAACCAAGCACTATTGTGTATGGCGTAGTCAGGAGAGTTGTCGTTATCCTTTGAGAGCACAAAAAAAGACATTAAAGACTCCAAATACAATACCTAAAGCTAAATGATTGAGGGGGATCTAAATCCCCATCCACGCCAGTTGTGCAGTACTCTTTGTGCAGGGCAGTTCTAAGTGTCCAACGTGGCGTATTGTCGTAATGGAGGCACACATGATCATTCACAAAAAGACACGACTGGTCAATTTCCTGACCTTCCCATTCCAAAAAAACAAACAGTGTACATGGTTTGATGAGGAAGGGACGTAACAGAGGGTCCATAGCTGGTGCCAAAAAAAATAGACATCCATTTGTTCGGACACCCATCACAGATCCAGACATTCAGGAAATGACTAAACCATGATTTCAGCAGATCTAAGTCAGCAGAAAAACATGTCTCAATGTACTGAAATCACTTCACCTGAAGCCATGCATGTCAGATGACCAAGAATTAAAGGGGTTGTCAGGATTTTCCCGTGCCTGAGTGGGTGGGCACGTGACCGCAAGTATGCAATTTAAATAAATGTGGTCACGTACCAACTAGACGTGCTTGGCCTCAATCAATGTAAGTGAATTGAGTGAGGCCGGAAACGTCTAGTAGGATTGTGTCCGGAAGAAAGTATGCAATCCCATAGAATGACTGCAGATTTAAGCCCCAAGCCTGGACAACCCCTTTGAAGGACTTGGATAAATAGAAGTTTGCGGGATGTTGTAATTAGTTACAGGATGTGTCTATGGATGACTATTTGGAAATCTAAATCTGATGAACTGAATAGAAATATTTGTTTTCTGATGTAGCAGTCATTAGAAACCCTCAAGCTTTAAAATAAAATCTATGTTGGAAGGATTTGGATTAAATACATATTATAAAGGGGTTGTTCAGGAAAAAAGAAATGTGCCCCAGGGGCTTGGATCAGTAAAAAAATAACAAACTAATTGATACTCACGTCCTTGCACCCACCTGGATCCAGTGATGACACAGTAAGGGAGTCTGCAAAATTTCTGCATCTCTTGGCAGGAAAAAAAGTGCTGCGTAAAATAGACGTGTTTTTGATGTATTTTTTACATGAGTTTTTGGTGCAGATTTTTCCCCACTCATTACTATGAGTCAAATTTGCAGCAAAAACGCTGAAAGAATTGACATGCTGCAGATTTAAAACTGCACCAAATCTGCAAGCCACAAATAAGCAACGTGTGCATGAGACGTCATGATTCTCATTCACTTTGCTGGAATCAGGAAACCCTTCAGGTTTTGTGACAAAACTGCGCAGTAAAAAAAGCAACTAAAAAGTGACAAATCTGCAATGTGTGCACAGGCCCTAACAGGAGGTTCCTCCAGCAGCAGGACCGCTGCGGCCTGTGATTGGCTGCCGCAGGTTTGAGAAGCAAAACATCCAATGGCATGATACTTAATTCACCTGACCGCTGCAGACAATCACAAACCGTTACGGTGAAAAGCTAGAATGATGATGTCTCCTTTTCTTGTGTCAGCGCAGTCCACGGAGCAGCCTGACTCCCGGTGGGTGCTGGTTGGTAAGTATGAGCAGCAATTAGTTTATTTTTTACAGATGCAAGCCACTGGGAATGTTTTTTTTTTTTTGCCCAGACAAACCCTTTAAATCAATTTTCAAATCAGTGGCACCAGAGTTCTAGTCCTCTTCCTCTCTGAAGAGACAATTTGCAAATCAATGCAATAATTTTAACAATGAAAATAAAAAATAAATTTTTTTACACAATTTATACGTTTCAATTTTTTCAATACTATGTGTACGGTAATACAAGAGAGAGGGTAATATCTCCTGAGAGCTATTATCTTATGACATTTCTTCCTTGAATTTGTTTCGGGTGGTCAATCCCAAGTTTTGCTATTGGGTGCTATGATTTCTACTTATGTCCCTGTTTGCAGTTCATTGCTCAGAATATGGACATTGCAAGAGTTTATATTGTATATGTATCTAACAGCTGGGGATTGTGAAGACCATCAATATCCAAATTAGAACTGATGACTCCTGCAGAGGAACAGAAAAGATTTACAGAATGAGACAAGAGTCGCCACCAGACATTTAGGGCATCAGCACTTAAGAAACATATTGAAAGAATAGTTCTAATGCCATAATTTAATTATTCTCCACAGTCAATATGATCCTATTGTCATTGTAATCTTGAGAGAATAGGAGTCTAATCAGGATTGCGAGTCAATGAAAGACAATCTGTAAGCACTCATGAAATAATCACTGTAATGAAACATCTCGCCAGAAAGTGACACGTGGAGACATCGCAGAGGAGATGAGAGCGGATCAGGAAAATAAGCCTTTTTGTTCGGTCTTTGTTTCGCCTAAACAAAGTCTGAGTCCTTTAGCTCCTAGATCATGTTGTAAGTGGATGAACACAATGACAGCCATGCTGACTGTACATGAGGATACAAGGTGAGTGTATGGTATTCTGCCAGGCTTAGACACAAAGAAATGCATCTTATTACAGCTCCGCAGGAGGCGAATAAAGGGCATCGTGTAGAAATGATTTACCACTTCATTGCGTTATGCTGAATGCTTGAACATTTTTCTTATGTTACATTATAGCACAGAACAATTTGTCGTTTCACTTTTTTGTATCTGTGCACCTAAATATCTAAAAAACACAATCTAGGGCCCGGGGGTCCATACACAGACCTCAAAAGTCCCTGAGGGTCCATATTACAATATGTTGTCATAGTCGACCTCCCTAAGACATGGCATTGCCCCCAATAAATATTACTCTATGGGCATCATTCCACAGATCTACACAACACGGAGCCGCAATATGGCCATGTGCTTGAGGCTTAATGAAAAATCACAAATAACATATTGTGATTGAGGGAACGTTTATCCAAATGATCATAAGAAATAAGATGCTAAATCATTCTACGATATTATTTCTCATGGCCCGTTTTACTTCTTACACAATCTGCAGTGCTCTCCTAAACAAAGTATATCATGTCTACCTAAGATTTTATTGAAATCCTAAACAAGTTACCCATGGTTCACACTAACTTAGCTTTCTTAAGCAAAAAAAAGATTTGTCAGTAACCAGGCTTTCTGTTACTTTATTTCTAAAGGCTGGTTTTACATCTTACATGATCTTCACTGCTTTCCTAAAGAAAGTGTATCATGTCTACTCAATGTGACATACGAAGCGCAGATAACCCAGTAGATAGGACATGGGTCGGATCCTTCTTGTTGTCACATGGGGGGAGGTGGCAGAAGCGCCCGGTGCCTGGCACTACAGTGCAATGAGATAGGCTCACATCTTTGGGTGTGCGGGGGTTAACACTGGTCTTCTACTGTTCCCTTACCTCTAGGACAGGAATCACAAACTCAAACACAGAGGGTCAAAATTAAAAACTTGGACAAAGTCACAGGTCAACCAGTATACAGTATAATTGCTCCACATAGTCCTCCATACAGAATAATTGCCCCACGTAGTCCTCCATACAGAATAATGGCCCCACGAAGTCCCCCATACAGTATAATGGTCTCACATAGTCCTCCATACAGTATAATGGGTCCCACAAAGTCCTCCATACAGAATAATGGGCCCCACAAAGTTCTCCATACAAAATAATGGACCCGCATAGTCCTCCACACAGAATAATGGCTCCACAAAGTCCTACATATAGAATAATGAGCCACACAAAGTCATCCATACAGAATAATGACTCCACATACTCCTCACATACATAATAATGGCCCGCCCATAGTCCTCCATACAAAAATAATGGGCCCCACATAGTCCTCCATACAGTATAAGAGGCCCACATAGTCCTCCATACAGTATAATGGGCCCCACATAGTCCTCCAAACAGAATAATGGGCCCCACATAGCCCCCCATACAGTATAATGGGCACCACATAGTCCTCCATACAGAATAATGGGTCACACATAGTCCTCCATACAGAATAATGGGTCATACATAGTCCTCCATACAGAATAATGTGTCACACATAGTCCTCCATACAGAATAATGGTCCACACATAGTTCTCCATACAGAATAATGGGCCGCACATAGTCCTCCATACAGAATAATGGTCGCACATACTCCTCAATACAGAATAATGGGCCCCACATAGTCCTCCATATAGAATAATGGGTCCCACATAGTCCTCAATACAGAATAATGGGTCCCACATAGTCCTCAATACAGAATAATGGGCCCCACATAGTCCTCCATACATAATAATGGTCCCAATATAGTCCTCCACACAGAAATATGGGCCACACATAGTCCTCCATACAGTATAATGGGCCCCACATAGTCCTCAATGCAGAATAATGGGTCCTACATAGTCCTCAATACAGAATAATGGGCCCCACATAGTCCTCCATACAGAATAATGGCCCCACATAGTCCTCCATACAGAATTATGGGCCACACGTAGTCCTCCATACAGTATAATGGGCCCCACATAGTCCTCCATACAGTATAATGGGCCCCACATAGTCCTCCATACAGAATAATTGGGCCCCACATACAGTAGTCCTCCACACAGTATAATGGGCCCCACACAGTTCTCCATAAAGTATAATGGGCCCAACATAGTCTTCCTTAAAGAATAATGGGCCACACATAGTCCTCCATACATAATAATGGTCCCAAAATAGTCCTTCATACAGAATAATGGCCCCACATAGTCCTCCATACAGTATATTGTGCCCCACAAAGTATTCCATACAGAATAATGGGCCCCACAAAGTCCTCCATTCAGAATAATGGGCCCCACAAAGTCCTCCATACAGAATAATGAGCCCCACAAAGTCCTCCATACAAAATAATGGCCCCGCATAGTCCTCCATACAGAATAATGGCTCCACATAGTCCTCCATACATAATAATGGCCCACCCATAGTCCTCCATACAAAAATAATGGGCCCCACATAGTCCTCCATGCAGTATAATGGGCCCCACATAGTTCTCCATACAGTATAAAGGGCCCCATATAGTCCTCCATACAGAATAATGGGCCACACATAGTGCTCCATAGAGAATAATGGGCCACACATAGTCCTCAATACATAATAATGGTCCCAATATAGACCTTCATACAGAATAATGGCCCCACATAGTCCTCCATACATTATGATGGGCCCCACATAGTCCTCCACACAGAATAATGGGTCACACATAGTCCTCCATACATAATAATGGGCCCCACATAGTCCTCCATACAGAATAATGAGCCACAAATAGTCCTCCATACATAATAATGGTCCCAATATAGTCCTTCATACAGAATAATGGCCCCACATAGTCCTCCATACAGTATAATGGGCCCCATATAGTCCTCCATACAGAATAATGGGCCACACGTAGTCCTCCATACACAATAATGGCACCAATATAGTCCTTCATACAGAATAATGGCCCCACATAGTCCTCCATACAGAATAATGGCCCCACATAGTCATCCATACAGTATATTGTGCCCCACAAAGTATTCCATACAGAATAATGGGCCCCACAAAGTCCTCCATTCAGAATAATGGGCCCCACAAAGTCCTCCATACAGAATAATGAGCCCCACAAAGTAATCCATACAAAATAATGGCCCCGCATAGTCCTCCATACAGAATAATGGCTCCATATAGTCCTCCATGCAGAATAATGGCTCCACATAGTCCTCCATACATAATAATGGCCCACCCATAGTCCTCCATACAAAAATAATGGGCCCCACATAGTCCACCATGCAGTATAATGGGCCCCACATAGTTCTCCATACAGTATAAAGGGCCCCATATAGTCCTCCATACAGAATAATGGGCCACACATAGTGCTCCATAGAGAATAATGGGCCACACATAGTTCTCCATACATAATAATGGTCCCCACATAGGCCTCCATATAGAATAATGGGCCACACATAGTCCTCAATACATAATAATGGTCCCAATATAGACCTTCATACAGAATAATGGCCCCACATAGTCCTCCATACATTATGATGGGCCCCACATAGTCCTCCACACAGAATAATGGGTCACACATAGTCCTCCATACATAATAATGGGCCCCACATAGTCCTCTATACAGAATAATGAGCCACAAATAGTCCTCCATACATAATAATGGTCCCAATATAGTCCTTCATACAGAATAATGGCCCCACATAGTCCTCCATACAGTATAATGGGCCCCATATAGTCCTCCATACAGAATAATGGGCCACACGTAGTCCTCCATACACAATAATGGCACCAATATAGTCCTTCATACAGAATAATGGCCCCACATAGTCCTCCATACAGAATAATGGCCCCACATAGTCATCCATACAGTATATTGTGCCCCACAAAGTATTCCATTCAGAATAATGGGCCCAACAAAGTCCTCCATTCAGAATAATGGGCCCCACAAAGTCCTCCATACAGAATAATGAGCCATAAAAAGTCCTCCATACAAAATAATGGCCCCGCATAGTCCTCCATACAGAATAATGGCTCCATATAGTCCTCCATGCAGAATAATGGCTCCATATAGTCCTCCATGCAGAATAATGGCTCCACATAGTCCTCCATACATAATAATGGCCCACCCATAGTCCTCCATACAAAAATAATGGGCCCCACATAGTCCTCCATGCAGTATAATGGGCCCCACATAGTTCTCCATACAGTATAAAGGGCCCCATATAGTCCTCCATACAGAATAATGGGCCACACATAGTGCTCCAAAGAGAATAATGGGCCACACATAGTCCTCCATACATAATAATGGTCCCCACATAGGCCTCCATATAGAATAATGGGCCACACATAGTCCTCAATACATAATAATGGTCCCAATATAGACCTTCATACAGAATAATGGCCCCACATAGTCCTCCATACATTATGATGGGCCCCACATAGTCCTCCACACAGAATAATGGGTCACACATAGTCCTCCATACATAATAATGGGCCCCACATAGTCCTCCATACAGAATAATGAGCCACAAATAGTCCTCCATACATAATAATGGTCCCAATATAGTCCTTCATACAGAATAATGGCCCCACATAGTCCTCCATACAGTATAATGGGCCCCATATAGTCCTCCATACAGAATAATGGGCCACACGTAGTCCTCCATACACAATAATGGCACCAATATAGTCCTTCATACAGAATAATGGCCCCACATAGTCCTCCATACAGAATAATGGCCCCACATAGTCATCCATACAGTATATTGTGCCCCACAAAGTATTCCATACAGAATAATGGGCCCAACAAAGTCCTCCATTCAGAATAATGGGCCCCACAAAGTCCTCCATACAGAATAATGAGCCCCAAAAAGTCCTCCATACAAAATAATGGCCCCGCATAGTCCTCCATACAGAATAATGGCTCCATATAGTCCTCCATGCAGAATAATGGCTCCATATAGTCCTCCATGCAGAATAATGGCTCCACATAGTCCTCCATACATAATAATGGCCCACCCATAGTCCTCCATACAAAAATAATGGGCCCCACATAGTCCTCCATGCAGTATAATGGGCCCCACATAGTTCTCCATACAGTATAAAGGGCCCCATATAGTCCTCCATACAGAATAATGGGCCACACATAGTGCTCCAAAGAGAATAATGGGCCACACATAGTCCTCCATACATAATAATGGTCCCCACATAGGCCTCCATATAGAATAATGGGCCACACATAGTCCTCAATACATAATAATGGTCCCAATATAGACCTTCATACAGAATAATGGCCCCACATAGTCCTCCATACATTATGATGGGCCCCACATAGTCCTCCACACAGAATAATGGGTCACACATAGTCCTCCATACATAATAATGGGCCCCACATAGTCCTCCATACAGAATAATGAGCCACAAATAGTCCTCCATACATAATAATGGTCCCAATATAGTCCTTCATACAGAATAATGGCCCCACATAGTCCTCCATACAGTATAATGGGCCCCATATAGTCCTCCATACAGAATAATGGGCCACACGTAGTCCTCCATACACAATAATGGCACCAATATAGTCCTTCATACAGAATAATGGCCCCACATAGTCCTCCATACAGAATAATGGCCCCACATAGTCATCCATACAGTATATTGTGCCCCACAAAGTATTCCATACAGAATAATGGGCCCCACAAAGTCCTCCATTCAGAATAATGGGCCCCACAAAGTCCTCCATACAGAATAATGAGCCCCACAAAGTCCTCCATACAAAATAATGGCCCCGCATAGTCCTCCATACAGAATAATGGCTCCATATAGTCCTCCATGCAGAATAATGGCTCCACATAGTCCTCCATACATAATAATGGCCCACCCATAGTCCTCCATACAAAAATAATGGGCCCCACATAGTCCTCCATGCAGTATAATGGGCCCCACATAGTTCTCCATACAGTATAAAGGGCCCCATATAGTCCTCCATACAGAATAATGGGCCACACATAGTGCTCCATAGAGAATAATGGGCCACACATAGTCCTCCATACATAATAATGGTCCCCACATAGGCCTCCATATAGAATAATGGGCCACACATAGTCCTCAATACATAATAATGGTCCCAATATAGACCTTCATACAGAATAATGGCCCCACATAGTCCTCCATACATTATGATGGGCCCCACATAGTCCTCCACACAGAATAATGGGTCACACATAGTCCTCCATACATAATAATGGGTCCCACATAGTCCTCCATACAGAATAATGAGCCACAAATAGTCCTCCATACATAATAATGGTCCCAATATAGTCCTTCATACAGAATAATGGCCCCACATAGTCCTCCATACAGTATAATTCTTCCCATATAGTCCTCCATACAGAATAATGGGCCACACATAGTGCTCCATAGAGAATAATGGGCCACACATAGTCCTCAATACATAATAATGGTCCCAATATAGACCTTCATACAGAATAATGGCCCCACATAGTCCTCCATACATTATGATGGGCCCCACATAGTCCTCCACACAGAATAATGGGTCACACATAGTCCTCCATACATAATAATGGGCCCCACATAGTCCTCCATACAGAATAATGAGCCACAAATAGTCCTCCATACATAATAATGGTCCCAATATAGTCCTTCATACAGAATAATGGCCCCACATAGTCCTCCATACAGTATAATGGGCCCCATATAGTCCTCCATACAGAATAATGGGCCACACGTAGTCCTCCATACACAATAATGGCACCAATATAGTCCTTCATACAGAATAATGGCCCCACATAGTCCTCCATACAGAATAATGGCCCCACATAGTCATCCATACAGTATATTGTGCCCCACAAAGTATTCCATACAGAATAATGGGCCCCACAAAGTCCTCCATTCAGAATAATGGGCCCCACAAAGTCCTCCATACAGAATAATGAGCCCCACAAAGTCCTCCATACAAAATAATGGCCCCGCATTGTCCTCCATACAGAATAATGGCTCCATATAGTCCTCCATGCAGAATAATGGCTCCACATAGTCCTCCATACATAATAATGGCCCACCCATAGTCCTCCATACAAAAATAATGGGCCCCACATAGTACACCATGCAGTATAATGGGCCCCACATAGTTCTCCATACAGTATAAAGGGCCCCATATAGTCCTCCATACAGAATAATGGGCCACACATAGTGCTCCATAGAGAATAATGGGCCACACATAGTCCTCCAAACATAATAATGGTCCCCACATAGGCCTCCATATAGAATAATGGGCCACACATAGTCCTCAATACATAATAATGGTCCCAATATAGACCTTCATACAGAATAATGGCCCCACATAGTCCTCCATATATTATGATGGGCCCCACATAGTCCTCCACACAGAATAATGGGTCACACATAGACCTCCATACATAATAATGGGCCCCACATAGTCCTCCATACAGAATAATGAGCCACAAATAGTCCTCCATACATAATAATGGTCCCAATATAGTCCTTCATACAGAATAATGGCCCCACATAGTCCTCCATACAGTATAATGGGCCCCATATAGTCCTCCATACAGAATAATGGGCCACACGTAGTCCTCCATACACAATAATGGCACCAATATAGTCCTTCATACAGAATAATGGCCCCACATAGTCCTCCATACAGAATAATGGCCCCACATAGTCATCCATACAGTATATTGTGCCCCACAAAGTATTCCATACAGAATAATGGGCCCAACAAAGTCCTCCATTCAGAATAATGGGCCCCACAAAGTCCTCCATACAGAATAATGAGCCCCACAAAGTCCTCCATACAAAATAATGGCCCCGCATAGTCCTCCATACAGAATAATGGCTCCATATAGTCCTCCATGCAGAATAATGGCTCCATATAGTCCTCCATGCAGAATAATGGCTCCACATAGTCCTCCATACATAATAATGGCCCACCCATAGTCCTCCATACAAAAATAATGGGCCCCACATAGTCCTCCATGCAGTATAATGGGCCCCACATAGTTCTCCATACAGTATAAAGGGCCCCATATAGTCCTCCATACAGAATAATGGGCCACACATAGTGCTCCATAGAGAATAATGGGCCACACATAGTCCTCCATACATAATAATGGTCCCCACATAGGCCTCCATATAGAATAATGGGCCACACATAGTCCTCAATACATAATAATGGTCCCAATATAGACCTTCATACAGAATAATGGCCCCACATAGTCCTCCATACATTATGATATGCCCCACATAGTCCTCCACACAGAATAATGGGTCACACATAGTCCTCCATACATAATAATGGGCCCCACATAGTCCTCCATACAGAATAATGAGCCACAAATAGTCCTCCATACATAATAATGGTCCCAATATAGTCCTTCATACAGAATAATGGCCCCACATAGTCCTCCATACAGTATAATGGGCCCCATATAGTCCTCCATACAGAATAATGGGCCACACGTAGTCCTCCATACACAATAATGGCACCAATATAGTCCTTCATACAGAATAATGGCCCCACATAGTCCTCCATACAGAATAATGGCCCCACATAGTCATCCATACAGTATATTGTGCCCCACAAAGTATTCCATACAGAATAATGGGCCCCACAAAGTCCTCCATTCAGAATAATGGGCCCCACAAAGTCCTCCATACAGAATAATGAGCCCCACAAAGTCCTCCATACAAATTAATGGCCCCGCATAGTCCTCCATACAGAATAATGGCTCCATATAGTCCTCCATGCAGAATAATGGCTCCACATAGTCCTCCATACATAATAATGGCCCACCCATAGTCCTCCATACAAAAATAATGGGCCCCACATAGTCCTCCATGCAGTATAATGGGCCCCACATAGTTCTCCATACAGTATAAAGGGCCCCATATAGTCCTCCATACAGAATAATGGGCCACACATAGTGCTCCATAGAGAATAATGGGCCACACATAGTCCTCCATACATAATAATGGTCCCCACATAGGCCTCCATATAGAATAATGGGCCACACATAGTCCTCAATACATAATAATGGTCCCAATATAGACCTTCATACAGAATAATGGCCCCACATAGTCCTCCATACATTATGATGGGCCCCACATAGTCCTCCACACAGAATAATGGGTCACACATAGTCCTCCATACATAATAATGGGTCCCACATAGTCCTCCATACAGAATAATGAGCCACAAATAGTCCTCCATACATAATAATGGTCCCAATATAGTCCTTCATACAGAATAATGGCCCCACATAGTCCTCCATACAGTATAATTCTTCCCATATAGTCCTCCATACAGAATAATGGGCCACACGTAGTCCTCCATACACAATAATGGCACCAATATAGTCCTTCATACAGAATAATGGCCCCACATAGTCCTCCATACAGAATAATGGGCCCCACAAAGTCCTCCATGCAGAATAATGGGCCCCACAAAGTCCTCCATACAGAATAATGGGCCCCACAAAGTCCTTAATACAGAATAATGGGCCCCACAAAGTCCTCCATACAGTATACTGGCTCCACATAGTCCTCCATACATAATAATGGCCCGCCCATAGTCCTTCATACAAAAATAATGGGCCCTACATAGTCCTCCATGCAGTATATTAGCCCCACATAGTTATCCATTCAGTATAATGGGCCCCATATAGACCTCCATACAGAATAATGGGCCACACATAGTCCTCAATACATAATAATGGTCCCAATATAGTCCTTCATACAGAATAATGGCCCCACATAGTCCTCCATACAGTATGATGGGCCCCACATAGTCCAACATACAGAATAATGGGTCACACATAGTCCTCCATATATCATAATGAGCCCCACATAGTCCTCAATACAGAATAATGGGCCACACATAGTCCTCCATACATAATAATGGTCCCAATATAGTCCTTCATACATAATAATGGTCCCCACATAGGCCTCCATACAAAAATAATGGGCCCCACAAAGTCTTCCATACAGTATAATGGGCCACACATAGTCCTCCATACAGAATAATGGGCCACACATAGTCCTCTATACAGAATAATGGGCCCCACATAGTCCTCCATACAAAATAATGGTCCCAAATACTCCTCCATACAGAATAATTGGTCACACATAGTCCTCCATACAGAATAATGGTCCACACATAGTCCTCCATACAGAATAATGGGCCCCACATAGTCCTCCATACAGAAAAATGGTCCCAAATAGTCCTCAATACAGAATAATGGGCCCCACAAAGTCCTCCATACAGAATAATGGGCCCCACAAAGTCCTCCATACAGAATAATGAGCCCCACAAAGTCCTCCATACAAAATAATGGCCCCGCATAGTCCTCCTTACAGAATAATGGCTCCACATAGTCCTCCATACAGAATAATGGCTCCACATAGTCCTCCATACATAATAATGGCCCGCCCATAGTCCTCCATACAAAAATAATGGGCCCCACATAGTCCTCCATGCAGTATAATGGGCCCCACATAGTTCTCCATACAGTATAATGAGCCCCATATAGTCCTCCATACAGAATAGTGGGCCACACATAGTCCTCCTTAGAGAATAATGGGCCACACATAGTCCTCCATACATAATAATGGTCCCCACAGAGGCCTCCATATAGAATAATGGGCCACACATAGTCCTCAATACATAATAATGGTCCCAATATAGTCCTTCATACAGAATAATGGCCCCACATAGTCCTCCATACAGTATGATGGGCCCCACATAGTCCAAAATACACAACAATGGGTCACACATAGTCCTCCATACATTATAATGGGACCCACATAGTCCTCCATACAGAATAATGGGCCACACATAGTCCTCCATACATAATAATGGTCCCAATATAGTCATTCATACAGAATAAAGGCCCCACAAAGTCCTCCATACAGTATAATGGACCACATATAGTCCTCCATACAGAATAATGGGCCACACGTAGTCCTCCATACACAATAATGGTACCAATATTGTCCTTCATACAGAATAATGGCCCCACATAGTCCTCCGTACAGAATAATGGGCCCCACAAAGTCCTCCATACAGAATAATGGGCCCCACAAAGTCCTCCATACAGAATAATGGGCCCCACAAAGTCCATCATACAGAATAATGGGCCCCACATAGTCCTCCATACAGTATACTGGCTACACATAGTCCTCCATACATAATAATGGCCCGCCCATAGTCCTTCATACAAAAATAATGGGCCCTACATAGTCCTCCATGCAGTATAATGAGCCCCACATAGTTCTCCACACAGTATAATGGGCCCCATATAGTCCTCCATAGAGAATAATGGGCCACACATAGTCCTCCATACATAATAATGGTCCCCACATAGGCCTCCATACAAAAATAATGGGCCCCACAAAGTCTTCCACACAGTATAATGGGCCACACATAGTCCTCCATACAGAATAATGAGCCCCACATAGTCCTCCATACAAAATAATGGTCCCACATAGTCCTCCATACAGAATAATGGGTCACACATAGTCCTCCATACAGAATAATGGTCCACACATAGTCCTCCATACAGAATAAAAGGCCCCACATAGTCCTCCATACAAAATAATGGTCCCACATAGTCCTCCATACAGAATAATGGGTCACACATAGTCCTCCATACATAATAATGGGCCCCACATAGTCCTCCATACAGAATAATGAGCCACAAATAGTCCTCCATACATAATAATGGTCCCAATATAGTCCTTCATACAGAATAATGGCCCCACATAGTCCTCCATACAGTATAATGGGCCCCATATAGTCCTCCATGCAGAGTAATGGGCCACACATAGTCCTCCATACACAATAATGGCACCAATATAGTCCTTCATACAGAATAATGGCCCCACATAGTCCTCCATACAGAATAATGGCCCCACATAGTCATCCATACAGTATATTGTGCCCCACAAAGTATTCCATACAGAATAATGGGCCCAACAAAGTCCTCCATTCAGAATAATGAGCCCCACAAAGTCCTCCATACAGAATAATGAGCCCCACAAAGTCCTCCATACGAAATAATGGCCCCGCATAGTCCTCCATACAGAATAATGGCTCCATATAGTCCTCCATGCAGAATAATGGCTCCACATAGTCCTCCATACATAATAATGGCCCACCCATAGTCCTCCATACAAAAATAATGGGCCCCACATAGTCCTCCATGCAGTATAATGGGCCCCACATAGTCCTCCATACAGAATAATGAGCCACAAATAGTCCTCCATACATAATAATGGTCCCAATATAGTCCTTCATACAGAATAATGGCCCCACATAGTCCTCCATACAGTATAATGGGCCCCATATAGTCCTCAATACAGAATAATGGGCCACACGTAGTCCTCCATACACAATAATGGCACCAATATAGTCCTTCATACAGAATAATGGCCCCACATAATCCTCCATACAGAATAATGGCCCCACATAGTCATCCATACAGTATATTGTGCCCCACAAAGTATTCCATACAGAATAATGGGCCCCACAAAGTCCTCCATTCAGAATAATGGGCCCCACAAAGTTCTCCATACAGAATAATGTGCCCCACAAAGTCCTCCATACAAAATAATGGCCCCGCATAGTCCTCCATACAGAATAATGGCTCCATATAGTCCTCCATGCAGAATAATGGCTCCACATAGTCCTCCATACATGATAATGGCCCACCCATAGTCCTCCATACAAAAATAATGGGCCCCACATAGTCCTCCATGCAGTATAATGGGCCCCACATAGTTCTCCATACAGTATAAAGGGCCCCATATAGTCCTCCATACAGAATAATGGGCCACATATAGTGCTCCATAGAGAATAATGGGCCACACATAGTCCTCCATACATAATAATGGTCCCCACATAGACCTCCATATAGAATAATGGGCCACACATAGTCCTCAATACATAATAATGGTCCCAATATAGACCTTCATACAGAATAATGGCCCCACACAGTCCTCCATACATTATGATGGGCCCCACATAGTCCTCCACACAGAATAATGGGTCACACATAGTCCTCCATACATAATAATGGGTCCCACATAGTCCTCCATACAGAATAATGAGCCACAAATAGTCCTCCATACATAATAATGGTCCCAATATAGTCCTTCATACAGAATAATGGCCCCACATAGTCCTCCATACAGTATAATTCTTCCCATATAGTCCTCCATACAGAATAATGGGCCACACGTAGTCCTCCATACACAATAATGGCACCAATATAGTCCTTCATACAGAATAATGGCCCCACATAGTCCTCCATACAGAATAATGGGCCCCACAAAGTCCTCCATGCAGAATAATGGGCCCCACAAAGTCCTCCATACAGAATAATGGGCCCCACAAAGTCCTTAATACAGAATAATGGGCCCCACAAAGTCCTCCATACAGTATACTGGCTCCACATAGTCCTCCATACATAATAATGGCCCGCCCATAGTCCTTCATACAAAAATAATGGGCCCTACATAGTCCTCCATGCAGTATATGAGCCCCACATAGTTATCCATACAGTATAATGGGCCCCATATAGACCTCCATACAGAGTAATGGGCCACACATAGTCCTCAATACATAATAATGGTCCCAATATAGTCCTTCATACAGAATAATGGCCCCACATAGTCCTCCATACAGTATGATGGGCCCCACATAGTCCAACATACAGAATAATGGGTCACACATAGTCCTCCATACATCATAATGAGCCCCACATAGTCCTCCATACAGAATAATGGGCCACACATAGTCCTCCATACATAATAATGGTCCCAATATAGTCCTTCATACATAATAATGGTCCCCACATAGGCCTCCATACAAAAATAATGGGCCCCACAAAGTCTTCCATACAGTATAATGGGCCACACATAGTCCTCCATACAGAATAATGGGCCACACATAGTCCTCCATACAGAATAATGGGCCCCACATAGTCCTCCATACAAAATAATGGTCCCAAATAGTCCTCCATACAGAATAATTGCTCACACATAGTCCTCCATACAGAATAATGGTCCACACATAGTCCTCCATACAGAATAATGGGCCCCACATAGTCCTCCATACAGAAAAATGGTCCCAAATAGTCCTCAATACAGAATAATGGGCCCCACAAAGTCCTCCATACAGAATAATGGGCCCCACAAAGTCCTCCATACAGAATAATGAGCCCCACAAAGTCCTCCATACAAAATAATGGCCCCGCATAGTCCTCCTTACAGAATAATGGCTCCACATAGTCCTCCATACAGAATAATGGCTCCACATAGTCCTCCATACATAATAATGGCCCACCCATAGTCCTCCATACAAAAATAATGGGCCCCACATAGTCCTCCATGCAGTATAATGGGCCCCACATAGTTCTCCATACAGTATAAAGGGCCCCATATAGTCCTCCATACAGAATAATGGGCCACATATAGTGCTCCATAGAGAATAATGGGCCACACATAGTCCTCCATACATAATAATGGTCCCCACATAGACCTCCATATAGAATAATGGGCCACACATAGTCCTCAATACATAATAATGGTCCCAATATAGACCTTCATACAGAATAATGGCCCCACACAGTCCTCCATACATTATGATGGGCCCCACATAGTCCTCCACACAGAATAATGGGTCACACATAGTCCTCCATACATAATAATGGGTCCCACATAGTCCTCCATACAGAATAATGAGCCACAAATAGTCCTCCATACATAATAATGGTCCCAATATAGTCCTTCATACAGATTAATGGCCCCACATAGTCCTCCATACAGTATAATTCTTCCCATATAGTCCTCCATACAGAATAATGGGCCACACGTAGTCCTCCATACACAATAATGGCACCAATATAGTCCTTCATACAGAATAATGGCCCCACATAGTCCTCCATACAGAATAATGGGCCCCACAAAGTCCTCCATGCAGAATAATGGGCCCCACAAAGTCCTCCATACAGAATAATGGGCCCCACAAAGTCCTTAATACAGAATAATGGGCCCCACAAAGTCCTCCATACAGTATACTGGCTCCACATAGTCCTCCATACATAATAATGGCCCGCCCATAGTCCTTCATACAAAAATAATGGGCCCTACATAGTCCTCCATGCAGTATATGAGCCCCACATAGTTATCCATACAGTATAATGGGCCCCATATAGACCTCCATACAGAGTAATGGGCCACACATAGTCCTCAATACATAATAATGGTCCCAATATAGTCCTTCATACAGAATAATGGCCCCACATAGTCCTCCATACAGTATGATGGGCCCCACATAGTCCAACATACAGAATAATGGGTCACACATAGTCCTCCATACATCATAATGAGCCCCACATAGTCCTCCATACAGAATAATGGGCCACACATAGTCCTCCATACATAATAATGGTCCCAATATAGTCCTTCATACATAATAATGGTCCCCACATAGGCCTCCATACAAAAATAATGGGCCCCACAAAGTCTTCCATACAGTATAATGGGCCACACATAGTCCTCCATACAGAATAATGGGCCACACATAGTCCTCCATACAGAATAATGGGCCCCACATAGTCCTCCATACAAAATAATGGTCCCAAATAGTCCTCCATACAGAATAATTGCTCACACATAGTCCTCCATACAGAATAATGGTCCACACATAGTCCTCCATACAGAATAATGGGCCCCACATAGTCCTCCATACAGAAAAATGGTCCCACATAGTCCTCAATACAGAATAATGGGCCCCACAAAGTCCTCCATACAGAATAATGGGCCCCACAAAGTCCTCCATACAGAATAATGAGCCCCACAAAGTCCTCCATACAAAATAATGGCCCCGCATAGTCCTCCTTACAGAATAATGGCTCCACATAGTCCTCCATACAGAATAATGGCTCCACATAGTCCTCCATACATAATAATGGCCCGCCCATAGTCCTCCATACAAAAATAATGGGCCCCACATAGTCCTCCATGCAGTATAATGGGCCCCACATAGTTCTCCATACAGTATAATGAGCCCCATATAGTCCTCCATACAGAATAGTGGGCCACACATAGTCCTCCTTAGAGAATAATGGGCCACACATAGTCCTCCATACATAATAATGGTCCCCACAGAGGCCTCCATATAGAATAATGGGCCACACATAGTCCTCAATACATAATAATGGTCCCAATATAGTCCTTCATACAGAATAATGGCCCCACATAGTCCTCCATACAGTATGATGGGCCCCACATAGTCCAAAATACACAACAATGGGTCACACATAGTCCTCCATACATTATAATGGGACCCACATAGTCCTCCATACAGAATAATGGGCCACACATAGTCCTCCATACTTAATAATGGTCCCAATATAGTCATTCATACAGAATAAAGGCCCCACAAAGTCCTCCATGCAGTATAATGGGCCACATATAGTCCTCCATACAGAATAATGGGCCACACGTAGTCCTCCATACACAATAATGGTACCAATATTGTCCTTCATACAGAATAATGGCCCCACATAGTCCTCCATACAGAATAATGGGCCCCACAAAGTCCTCCATACAGAATAATGGGCCCCACAAAGTCCTCCATACAGAATAATGGGCCCCACAAAGTCCATCATACAGAATAATGGGCCCCACATAGTCCTCCATACAGTATACTGGCTACACATAGTCCTCCATACATAATAATGGCCCGCCCATAGTCCTTCATACAAAAATAATGGGCCCTACATAGTCCTCCATGCAGTATAATGAGCCCCACATAGTTCTCCACACAGTATAATGGGCCCCATATAGTCCTCCATAGAGAATAATGGGCCACACATAGTCCTCCATACATAATAATGGTCCCCACATAGGCCTCCATACAAAAATAATGGGTCCCACAAAGTCTTCCACACAGTATAATGGGCCACACATAGTCCTCCTTACAGAATAATAGGCCCCACATAGTCCTCCATACAAAATAATGGTCCCACATAGTCCTCCATACAAAATAATGGGTCACACATAGTCCTCCATACAGAATAATGGTCCACAGATAGTCATCCATACAGAATAATGGGCCCCACATAGTCCTCCATACAGAATAATGGTCCCACATAGTCCTCAATACAGAATAATGGGCCCCACAAAGTCGTACATACAGAAAAATGGGCCCCACAAAGTCCTCCATACAGAATAATGAGCCCCACAAAGTCCTTCATACAAAATAATGGCCCCGCATAGTCCTCCATACAGAATAATGGCTCCACATAGTCCTCCATACAGAATAATGGCTCCACATAGTCCTCCATACATAATAATGGCCCGCCCACAGTCCTCCATACAAAAACAATGGGCCCCACATAGTCCTCCATGCAGTATAATGGGCCCCACATAGTTCTCCATACAGTATAATGGGCCCCATATAGTCCTCCATACAGAATAATGGGCCACACATAGTCCTCCTTAGAGAATAATGGGCCACACATAGTCCTCCATACATAATAATGGTCTCCACATAGGCCTCCATATAGAATAATGGGCCACACATAGTCCTCAATACATAATAATGGTCCCAATATAGTCCTTCATACAGAATAATGGCCCCACATAGTCCTCCATACAGTATGATGGGCCCCACATAGTCCAACATACAGAATAATGGGTCACACATAGTCCTCCATACATCATAATGGGCCCCACATAGTCCTCCACACAGAATAATGGGCCACACATAGTGCTCCATACATTATAATGGTCCCAATATAGTCCTTAATACAGAATAATGGCCCCACATAGTCCTCCATACAGTATAATGGGCCCCATATAGTCCTCCATACAGAATAATGTGCCACGCGTAGTCCTCCATACACAATAATGGTACCAATATTGTCCTTCATACAGAATAATGGCCCCACATAGTCCTCCATACAGAATAATGGGCCCCACAAAGTCCTCCATACAGAATAATGGGCCCCACAAAGTCCTCCATACAGAATAATGGGCCCCACAAAGTCCTTCATACAGAATAATGGGCCCCACATAGTCCTCCATACAGTATACTCGCTCCAGATAGTCCTCCATACATAATAATAGCCCGCCCATAGTCCTCCATACAAAAATAATGGATCCCACATAGTCCTCCATGCAGTATAATGAGCCCTACATAGTTCTCCATAAAGTGTAATGGGCCCCATATAGTCCTCCACACAGAATAATGGGCCACACATAGTGCTCCAAAGAGAATAATGGGCCACACATAGTCCTCCATACATAATAATGGTCCCCACATAGGCCTCCATATAGAATAATGGGCCACTCATAGTTATCCATACATAATAATAGTCCCAATATAGTCCTTCATACAGAATAATGGCCTCACATAGTCCTCCATACAGTATGATGGGCCGCACATAGTCTTCCATACAGAATAATGGGCCACACATAGTCCTCCATACGGCATAATGGGCCACACATAGTCCTCCATAGAGAATAATGAGACACACATAGTCCTCCAGGCATAATAATGGTCCCAATATAGTCCTTCATACAGAATAATGGCCCCACATAGTCCTCCATATAGAATAATGGGCCACACATAGTCCTCCATACAGTATAATGGCCCCACATAGTCCTCCATACAGAATAATGGCCACACATAGTACTCCAAATAGAATAATGGTCCCACATAGTCCTCCACACAGAATAATGGCCCCAAATAATCCCCCATACAGTATAATGGCCTCACATAGTCCTCCATACAGTATAATGGGTCCCACAAAGTCCCCCATACAGAATAATGGACCCAACAAAGTCCTCCATACAGAATAATGAGCCCCACAAAGTCCTCCATACAAAATAATGGACCCGCAAAGTCCTCCTTACAGAATAATGGCTCCACATAGTCCTCCATACAGAGTAATGAGCCGCACAAAGTCATCCATACAGAATAATAGCTCCACATAGTCCTCCATACATAATAATGGTCCGCCCATACTCCTCCATACAAAAATAATGGGCCCCACATTGTCTTCCATACAGTATAATGGACCACACAAAGTCCTCCATACAGAATAATGAGTCACACATAGTGCTCCATACAGAATAATGGGCCCCACATAGTCCTCCATACAAAATAATGGTCCCACATAGTCCTCCATACACAATAATGGGTCACACATAGTCCTCCATACAGAATAATGGTCCACACATAGTCCTCCATACAGAATAATGGGCCCCACATAGTCCTCCATACAAAATAATGGTACCACATAGTGCTCCGTACAGTATAATGGGCCCCATATAGTCCTCCATACAGAATAATGGGCCACACGTAGTCCTCTATACACAATAATGGTACCAATATTGTCCTTCATACAGAATAATGGCCCCACATAGTCCTCCATACAGAATAATGGGCCCCACAAAGTCCTCCATACAGAATAATGGGCCCCACAAAGTCTTCCATACAGAATAATGGGACCCACAAAGTCCTTCATACAGAATAATGGGCCCCACATAGTCCTCCATACAGTATACTGGCTCCACATAGTCCTCCATACATAATAATGGCCCGCCCATAGTCCTCCATACAAAAATAATGGGCCCCACATAGTCCTCCATGCAGTATAATGAGCCCTACATAGTTCTCCATAAAGTGTAATGGGCCCCATATAGTCCTCCACACAGAATAATGGGCCAAACATAGTGCTCCAAAGAGAATAATGGTCCCCACATAGTCCTCCATACATAATAATGGTCCCCACATAGGCCTCCATATAGAATAATGGGCCACTCATAGTTCTCCATACATAATAATAGTCCCAATATAGTCCTTCATACAGAATAATGGCCTCACATAGTCCTCCATACAGTATGATGGGCCGCACATAGTCCTCCATACAGAATAATGGGCCACACATAGTCCTCCATACGGCATAATGGGCCACACATAGTCCTCCATAGAGAATAATGAGACACACATAGTCCTCCAGGCATAATAATGGTCCCAATATAGTCCTTCATACAGAATAATGGCCCCACATAGTCCTCCATAAAGAATAATGGGCCACACATAGTCCTCCATACAGTATAATGGCCCCACATAGTCCTCCATACAGAATAATGGCCCCACATAGTACTCCAAATAGAATAATGGTCCCACATAGTCCTCCACACAGAATAATGGCCCCACATAGTCCCCCATATAGTATAATGGCCTCACATAGTCCTCCATACAGTATAATGGGTCCCACAAAGTCACCCATACAGAATAATGGACCCCACAAAGTCCTCCATACAGAATAATGAGCCCCAAAAAGTCCTCCATACAAAATAATGGAACCGCATAGTCCTCCATACAGAATAATGGCTCCACATAGTCCTCCATACAGAGTAATGAGCCGCACAAAGTCATCCATACAGAATAATGGCTCCACATAGTCCTCCATACATAATAATGGTCCGCCCATAGTCCTCCATACAAAAATAATGGGCCCCACATAGTCCTCCATACAAAATAATGGTCCCACATAGTCCTCCATACAGAATAATGGGTCACACATAGTCCTCCATACAGAATAATGGGCCCCACATAGTCCTCCATACAAAATAATGGTCCCACATAGTCCTCCATACAGAATAATGGTCCACACATAGTCCTCCATACAGAATAATGGGCCCCACATAGTCCTCCATACAAAATAATGGTACCACATAGTGCTCCGTACAGTATAATGGGCCCCATATAGTCCTCCATACAGAATAATGGGCCACACGTAGTCCTCCATACACAATAATGGTACCAATATTGTCCTTCATACAGAATAATGGCCCCACATAGTCCTCCATACAGAATAATGGGCCCCACAAAGTCCTCCATACAGAATAATGGGCCCCACAAAGTCCTCCATACAGAATAATGGGGCCCACAAAGTCCTTGATACAGAATAATGGGCCCCACATAGTCCTCCATACAGTATACTGGCTCCACATAGTCCTCCATACATAATAATGGCCCGCCCATAGTCCTCCATACAAAAATAATGGGCCCCACATAGTCCTCCATGCAGTATAATGAGCCCCACATAGTTCTCCATAAAGTGTAATGGGCCCCATATAGTCCTCCATACAGAATAATGGGACACGCATAGTGCTCCATAGAGAATAATGGGCCACACATAGTCCTCTCCATACATAATAATGGTCCCCACATAGGCCTCCATATAGAATAATGGGCCACTCATAGTCCTCCATACATAATAATGGTCCCAATATAGTCCTTCATACAGAATAATGGCCTCACATAGTCCTCCATACAGTATGATGGGCCCCACATAGTCCTCCATACAGAATAATGGGCCACACATAGTCCTCCATACGGCATAATGGGCCACACATAGCCCTCTATAGAGAATAATGGTCCACACATAGTCCTCCATACAAAATAATGGACCCGCATAGTCCTCCATACAGAATAATGGCTCCACATAGTCCTCCATACAGAGTACTGAGCTGAAGCCGCACAAAGTCATCCATACAGAATAATGGCTCCACATACTCCTCCATACATAATAATGGCCTGCCCATAGTCCTCCATACAAAAATAATGGGCCCCACATAGTCTTCCATACAGTATAATGGACCACACATAGTCCTCCATACAGAATAATGGGACACACATAGTACTCCATACAGAATAATGGGCCCCACAAAGTCCTCCATACAAAATAATGGTCCCACATAGTCCTCCATACAGAATAATGGTCCCAATATAGTCCTTCATACAGAATAATGGCCCCACATAGTCCTCCATACAGTATAATGGGCCCCATATAGTCCTCCATACAGAATAATGGGCCACACGTAGTCCTCCATACACAATAATGGTACCAATATTGTCCTTCATACAGAATAATGGCCCCACATAGTCCTCCATACAGAATAAAGGGCCCCACAAAGTCTTCCATACAGAATAATGGGCCCCACAAAGTCCTCCATACAGAATAATGGGCCCCACAAAGTCCTTCATACAGAATAATGGGCCCCACATAGTCCTCCATACAGTATACTGGGTCCACATAGTCCTCCATACATAATAATGGCCCGCCCATAGTCCTCCATAGAAAAATAATGGGCCCCACATAGTCCTCTATGCAGTATAATGAGCCCCACATAGTTCTCCATAAAGTGTAATGGGCCCCATATAGTCCTCCATACAGAATAATGGGCCACACATAGTGCTCCATAGAGAATAATGGGACACACATAGTCCACCATACATAATAATCGTCCCCCCATAGGCCTCCATATAGAATAATGGGCCACTCATAGTCCTCCATACATAATAATGGTCCCTATATAGTCCTTCATACAGAATAATGGCCTCACATAGTCCTCCATACAGTATGATGGGCCCCACATAGTCCTCCATGCAGAATAATGGGCCACACAAAGTCCTCCATACGGCATAATGGGCCACACATAGTCCTCCAAAGAGAATAATGGGCCAGACATAGTCCTCCATGCATAATAATGGTCCCAATATAGTCCTTCATACAGAATAATGGCCCCACATTGTCCTCCATACAGAATAATGGCCCCACATAGTACTCCATATAGAATAATTGTCCCACATTGTGCTCCATACAGAATAATGGCCCCACATAGTCCCCTATACAGTACAATGGCCTCACATAGTCCTCCATACAGTATAATGGGTCCCACAAAGTCCTCCATACAGAATAATGGACCCAACAAAGTCCTCCATACAGAAAAATGAGCCCCACAAAGTCCTCCATACAAAAAAATGGACCCGCATAGTTCTCCATACAGAATAATGGCTCCACATAGTCCTCCATACAGAGTAATGAGCCCCAAAAAGTCATCCATACAGAATAATGGCTCCACATAGTCCTCCATACATAATAATGGCCCGCCATAGTCCTCCATACAAAAATAATGGGCCCCACATAGTCTTCCATACAGTATAATGGACCACACATAGTCCTCCATACAGAATAATGGGTCACACCTAGTCCTCCATACACAATAATGGTCCACACATAGTCCTCCATACAGAATCATGGTCCCACATAGTCCTCCATACAGAATAATGGGCCCCACATAGTCCTCCATACAGAAGAATGGGTCCCACATAGTCCTCCATACAGTATAATGGGCCCCACATAGTCCTTAATACAGAATAATGGGTCCAACATAGTCCTCAATATAGAATAATGAGCCCCACATAGTCCTCCATACAGAATAATGGGCCCCATATAGTCCTCCATACAGAATAATGTGCCACACATCGTCCTCCATACAAAATAATGGTCCCAATATAGTCCTTCATACAGAATAATGGCCCCACATAGTCCTCCATACAGAATAATGGGCCCCACAAATTCCTCCATACAGAATAATAGGCCCCACATAGTCCTCCATACAAAATAATGGTCCCACATAGTCCTCCATACAGAATAATGGGTCACACATAGTCCTCCATACAGAATAATGGGTCACACATAGTCCTCCATACAGAATAATGGGCCCCACATAGTCCTCCATACAAAATTATGGTCCCACATAGTCCAACATACACAATAATGGTTCACACATAGTCCTCCATACAGAATAATGGTCCACACAAAGTCCTCCATACAGAATAATGGGCCCCACATAGTCCTCCATACAGAATAATGGTCCCACATAGTCTTCCATACAGAATATTGGGCCCCACATAGTCCTCCATACAGAATAATGGGTCCCACATAGTCCTCCATACAGTATAATGGGCCCCACATAGTCCTCAATACAGAATAATGGGTCCTACATAGTCCTCAATATAGAATAATGAGCCCCACATAGTCCTCCATACAGAATAATGGCCCCACATAGTCCTCCATACAGAATAATGGGCCTCACATAGTCCTCCATACAGTTTAATGGGCCCCACATAGTCCACCATACAGTATAATGGGCCCCACATAGTCCTCCATACAGAATAATTGGGCCCCACATAGTCCTCCATACAGTATAATGGGTCCCACGTAGGTCTCCATACAGTATAATGGGCCCCACATAGTACTCCATACAGAATAATGGCCCCACATAGTACTCCATATAGAATAATTGTCCCACATTGTGCTCCATACAGAATAATGGCCCCATATAGTCCCCCATACAGTACAATGGCCTCACATAGTCCTCCATACAGTATAATGGGTCCCACAAAGTCCTCCATACAGAATAATGGACCCAACAAAGTCCTCCATACAGAATAATGAGCCCCACAGAGTCCTCCATACAAAATAATGGACCCGCATAGTCCTCCATACAGAATAATGGCTCCACACAGTCCTCCATACAGAGTAATGAGCCCCAAAAAGTCATCCATACAGAGTAATGGCTCCACATAGTCCTCCATACATAATAATGGCCCGCCATAGTCCTCCATACAAAAATAATGGGCCCCACATAGTCTTCCATACAGTATAATGGACCAGACATAGTCCTCCATACAGAATAATGGGTCACACCTAGTCCTCCATACAGAAAAATGGTCCACACATAGTCCTCCATACAGAATAATGGTCCACACATAGTCCTCCATACAGAATAATGGTCCCACATAGTCCTCCATACAGAATAATGGGCCCCACATAGTCCTCCATATAGAAGAATGGGTCCCACATAGTCCTCCATACAGTATAATGGGCCCCACATAGTCCTTAATACAGAATAATGGGTCCTACATAGTCCTCTATATATAATAATGAGCCCCACATAGTCCTCCATACAGAATAATGGCCCCACATAGTCCTCCATACAGAATAATGGGCCCTACAAATTCCTCCATACAGAATAATAGGCCCCACATAGTCCTCCATACAAAATAAAGGTCCCACATAGTCCTCCATACAGAATAATGGGTCACACATAGTCCTCCATACAGAATAATGGGTCACACATAGTCCTCCATACAGAATAATGGGCCCCACATAGTCCTCCATACAAAATTATGGTCCCACATAGTCCAACATACAGAATAATGGTCCGCACATAGTCCTCCATACAGAATAATGGGCCCCACATAGTCCTCCATACAGAATAATGGTCCCACATAGTCTTCCATACAGAATAATGGGCCCCACATAGTCCTCCATACAGAATAATGGGTCCCACATAGTCCTCCATACAGTATAATGGAACCCACAAAGTCCTCAATACAGAATAATGGGTCCTACATAGTCCTCAATATAGAATAATGAGCCCCACATAGTCCTCCATACAGAATAATGGCCCCACATAGTCCTCCATACAGAAAAATGGGCCTCACATAGTCCTCCATACAGTTTAATGGGCCCCACATAGTCCACCATAGAGTATAATGGGCCCCACATAGTCCTCCATACAGAATAATTGGGTCCCACATAGTCCTCCATACAGTATAATGGGTCCCACATAGGTCTCCATACAGTATAATGGGCCCCACATAGTACTCCATACAGAATAATGGGCCACACATAGTCCTTCATACATAATAATGGTCCCAATATAGTCCTTTATACAGAATAACGGCCCCACATAGTTCTCCATACCGAATAATGGGCCCCACAAAGTCCATCATACAGAATAATGGGCCCACGAAGTCCTTCATACAGAATAATGAGCCCCACAAAGCCCTCCATACAAAATAATGGCCCCGCATAGTCCTCCATACAGAATAATGGCTCCACATAGTACTCCAAACAGAATAATGGCTCCACATAGTCCTCCATACATATTAATGGCCGGCCCATAGTCCTCCAAACAAAAATAATGGGCCCCACATAGTCCTCCATGTAGTATAATGGGCCCCACATAGTTCCCCATACAGTATAATGTGCCACATATAGTCCTCCATACAGAATAATGGGCCACACATAGTCCTCCATAGAGAACAATGGGCCACACATAGTCCTCCATGCATAATAATGGTCCCCACATAGTCCTCCATATAGAATAATGGGCCACACATAGTCCTCCATACATAATAATGGACCCAATATAGTCCATCATACAGAATAATGGCCCCACATAGTCCTCCATACAGTATGATGGGCCCCACATAGTCAACCATACAGAATAATGGGTCACACATAGTCCTCCATACATAATAATGGGCCCCATTAAGTCCTCCATACAGAATAATGGGCCACACATAGTCCTCCATACACAATAATGGTCCCAATATAGTCCTTCATACAGAATAATGGCCCCACATAGACCTCCAGACAGAATAATGGGCCCCACAAATTCCTTCATACAGAATAATGGGCCCCACAAAGTCCTCCATACAGAATGATGGCTCCACATAGTCCTCCATACAGAATACTGGCTCCACATAGTACTCCATACATAATAATGGCCCGCCCATAGTCCTCCATACAAAAATAATGGGCCGCACATAGTCCTCCATACAAAAATAATGGTCCCCACATAGTTCTCCATACAGTATAATAGTCCCCATATAGTCCTCCATAGAGAATAGTGGGCCACACATAGTTCTCCATACATAATAATGGTCCCCACATGGGCCTCCATATAGGATAATGGGCCACTCATAGTCCTCCATACATAATAATGGTCCCAATATAGTCCTTCATACAGAATAATGGCCCCACATAGTCCTCCATACAGAATAATGGGTCACACATAGTCCTCCATACAGAATAATGGGCCACACATAGTCCTCCATACACAATAATGGTCCCAATAAAGTCCTTTATACAGAATAATGGCCCAACATAGTCCTCCATACAGTATAATGGGACCCACATAGTCCTACATACAGAATAATGGGCCACACATAGTCCTCCATACAGAATAATTGGCCACACATAGTCATCCATACAGAATAATGGGCCACACACAGTCTTCCATACATAATAATGGCCCGCACATAGTCCTCCATACAAAAATAATGGGCACCACATAGTCTTCCATACAGTATAATGGGCCACACATAGTCCTCCATACAGAATAATGGGCCACATATAGTCCTCCATACAGTATAATGGCCCCACATAGTCCTCCATACAGAATAATGTCCCCACATAATCCCCCATACAGTATAATAGCCTCACATAGTCCTCCATACAGTATAATGGGATCCACAAAGTCCTCCATACAGAATAATGGACCCCAAAAAGTCCTCCATTCAGAATAATGCGCCCCACAAAGACCTCCATACAGAATAATGAACCCCACAAAGTCCTCCATACAGAATAATGGACCCCACAAAGTCCTCCATACAGAATAATGGGCCCCACAAAGTCCTCCATACAGAATAATGAACCCCACAAAGTCCTCCATACAAAAATAATGGTCCCCACATAGTTCTCCATACAGTATAATAGTCCCCATATAGTCCTCCATAGAGAATAGTGGGCCACACATAGTTCTCCATACATAATAATGGTCCCCACATGGGCCTCCATATAGGATAATGGGCCACTCATAGTCCTCCATACATAATAATGGTCCCAATATAGTCCTTCATACAGAATAATGGCCCCACATAGTCCTCCATACAGAATAATGGGTCACACATAGTCCTCCATACAGAATAATGGGCCACACATAGTCCTCCATACACAATAATGGTCCCAATAAAGTCCTTTATACAGAATAATGGCCCAACATAGTCCTCCATACAGTATAATGGGCCCCATATAGTCCTCCATAGAGAATAGTGGGCCACACATAGTCCTCCATACATAATAATGGTCCCCACATGGGCCTCCATATAGGATAATGGGCCACTCATAGTCCTCCATACATAATAATGGTCCCAGTATAGTCCTTCATACAGAATAATGGCCCCACATAGTCCTCCATACAGAATAATGGGTCACACATAGTCCTGCATGCAGAATAATGGGCCACACATAGTCCTCCATACACAATAATGGTCCCAATCAAGTCCTTTATACAGAATAATGGCCCAACATAGTCCTCCATACAGTATAATGGGACCCACATATTCCTCCATACAGAATAATGGGCCACACATAGTCCTCCATACAGAATTACATAGTTACATAGTTACATAGTTTATAAGGCCGAAAAAAGACAAGCGTCCATCCAGTTCAGCCTATTTCTTGTGCACTGCAGCTATTCCGCAGCGTTGATCCAGGGGAACGCAAAAAAACAACAAAACAAAACAAAAAAACATGCGGTATAGGCCAATTGACATCATTGAGGAAAAAATTCACTTCCCGACACCAATCTGGATTAATTAACTATCACTAAGCATAAGATGTAATTTTATTGTTCTCAAGAAAGGCATCCAGGCCTCTCTTGAACTCATTAAGTGAGTTGGACATCACCACTTCCTCTCCCAGAGAGTTCCAGAGTCTCACGGCTCTGACCGTAAAGAATCCCCTTCTATGCTGGTGCAGGAACCTCCTTTCCTCCAGACGCATAGTGTGCCCCCTCGTCTTTGTCACCATCCTTGGTATAAACAGGTCATGGGAGAGATCTCTGTACTGCCCCCTGATGTATTTATACATGTTTATGAGGTCTCCCCTAAGCCTTCTCTTTTCCAACGTAAATAGGCCTAATTTTGACAACCTCTCTGAATAATGGGCCACACATAGTCATCCATACAGAATAATGGGCCACACATAGTCTTCCATACATAATAATGGCCCGCCCATAGTCCTCCATACAAAAATAATGGGCACCACATAGTCTTCCATACAGTATAATGGGCCACACATTGTCCTCCATACATAATAATGGTCCCAATATAGTCCTTCATACAGAATAATGGCTCCCCATAGTCCTCCATACAGAATAATGGGCCACATATAGTCTTCCATACAGTATAATGGCCCCACATAGTCCTCCATACAGAATAATGGCCCCACATAGTCCCCCATACAGTATAATAGCCTCACATAGTCCTCCATACAGTATAATGGGAACCACAAAGTCCTCCATACAGAATAATGGACCCCACATAGTCCTCCATACAGAATAATGGGCCCCACAAAGTCCTCCATACAGAATAATGAACCCCACAAAGTCCTCCATACAGAATAATGGACCCCACAAAGTCCTCCATACAGAATAATGGGCCCCACAAAGTCCTCCATACAGAATAATGAACCCCACAAAGTCCTCCATACAAAAATAATGGTCCCCACATAGTTCTCCATACAGTATAATAGTCCCCATATAGTCCTCCATAGAGAATAGTGGGCCACACATAGTTCTCCATACATAATAATGGTCCCCACATGGGCCTCCATATAGGATAATGGGCCACTCATAGTCCTCCATACATAATAATGGTCCCAATATAGTCCTTCATACAGAATAATGGCCCCACATAGTCCTCCATACAGAATAATGGGTCACACATAGTCCTCCATACAGAATAATGGGCCACACATAGTCCTCCATACACAATAATGGTCCCAATAAAGTCCTTTATACAGAATAATGTCCCCACATAGTCCTCCATACAGAATAATGGGTCACACATAGTCCTCCATACAGAATAATGGGCCCCACATAGTCCTCCATACAAAATTATGGTCCCACATACTCCTCCATACAGAATAATGGGTCACACATAGTCCTCCATACAGAATAATGGTCCACACATAGTCCTCCATACAGAATAATGAGCCCCACATAGTACTCCATACAGAATAATGGTCCCACATAGTCTTCCATACAGAATAATGGGCCCCACATAGTCCTCCATACAGAATAATGGGTCCCACATAGTCCTCCATACAGTATAATGGGCCCCACATAGTCCTCAATACAGAATAATGGGTCCTACATAGTCCTCAATATAGAATAATGAGCCCCACATAGTCCTCCATACAGTATAATGGGCCCCACATAGTCCTCAATACAGAATAATGGGTCCTACATAGTCCTCAATATAGAATAATGAGCCCTACATAGTCCTCCATACAGAATAATGGCCCGCCCATAGTCCTCCAAACAAAAATAATGGACCCCACATAGTCCTCCATGTAGTATAATGGGCCCCACATAGTTCCCCATACAGTATAATGGGCCCCTTATAGTCCTCCATACAGAATAATGGGCCACACATAGTCCTCCATAGAGAATAATGGGCCACACATAGTCCTCCAAGCATAATAATGGTCCCCACATAGTTCTCCATATAGAATAAAGGGCCACACATAGTCCTCCATACATAATAATGGTCCCAATATAGTCCATCATACAGAATAATGGCCCCACATAGTCCTCCATACAGTATGATGGGCCCCACATAGTCATCCATACAGAATAATGGGTCACACATAGTCCTCCATACATAATAATGGGCCCCATTAAGTCCTCCATACAGAATAATGGGCCACACATAGTCCTCCATACATAATAATGGTCCCAATATAGTCCTTCATTCAGAATAATGGCCCCACGTAGTCCTCCATACGAATAATGGCTCCACATAGTCCTCCAATACATATTAATGGCCCGCCCATAGTCCTCCAAACAAAAATAATGGGCCCCACATAGTCCTCCATGTAGTATAATGGGCCCCACATAGTTCCCTCTACAGTATAATGGGCCCATATAGTCCTCCATACAGAATAATGGGCCACACATAGTCCTCCATAGAGAATAATGCACCACACATAGTCCTCCATGCATAATAACGGTCCCCACATAGTCCTCCATATAGAATAATGGGTCACACATAGTCCTCCATACATAATAATGGTCCCAATATAGTCCATCATACAGAATAATGGCCCCACATAGTCCTCCAGACAGAATAATGGGCCCCACAAATTCCTCCATACAGAATAATGGGCCCCACAAAGTCCTCCATACAGAATGATGGCTCCACATAGTCCTCCATACAGAATACTGGCTGCACATAGTACTCCATACATAATAATGGCCCGCCCATAGTCCTCCATACAAAAATAATGGGCCCCACATAGTCCTCCATACAAAAATAATGGTCCCCACATAGTTCTCCATACAGTATAATGGTCCCCATATAGTCCTCCATAGAGAATGGTGGGCCACACATAGTTCTCCATACATAATAATGGTCCCCACATGGGCCTCCATATAGGATAATGGGCCACTCATAGTCCTCCATACATAATAATGGTCCCAATATAGTCCTTCATTCAGAATAATGGCCCCACGTAGTCCTCCATACAGAATAATGGGTCACACATAGTCCTCCATACAGAATAATGGGCCACACATAGTCCTCCATACACAATAATGGTCCCAATAAAGTCCTTTATACAGAATAATGGCCCAACATAGTCCTCCATACAGTATAATGGGACCCACATAGTCCTCCATACAGAATAATGGGCCACACATAGTCCTCCATACAGAATAATGGGCCACACATAGTCATCCATACAGAATAATGGGCCACACATAGTCCTCCATACATAATAATGATCCCAATATAGTCCTTCATACAGAATAATGGCCCCACATAGTCCTCCATACAGAATAATGGGCCACATATAGTCCTCCATACAGTATAATGGCCCCACATAGTCCTCCATACAGAATAATGGGCCACATATAGTCCTCCATACAGAATAATGGCCCCACATAGTCCCCCATACAGTATAATAGCCTCACATAGTCCTCCATACAGTATAATGGGAACCACAAAGTCCTCCATACAGAATAATGGACCCCACAAAGTCCTCCATACAGAATAATGAGCCCCACAAAGTCCTCCATACAAAATAATGGACCCGCATAGTCCTCCATACAGAATAATGGCTCCACATAGTCCTCCATACAAAGTAATGAGCCCCACAAAGTCATCCATACAGAATAATGGCTCCACATAGTCCTCCATACAGAATAATGGGTCCCACATAGTCCTCCAAACAGTATAATGGGCCCCACATAGTCCTCAATACAGAATAATGGGTCCTACATAGTCCTCAATATAGAATAATGAGCCCCACATAGTCCTCCATACAGTATAATGGGCCCCACATGGTCCTCAATACAGAATAATGGGTCCTACATAGTCCTCAATATAGAATAATGAGCCCTACATAGTCCTCCATACAGAATAATGGCCCCACATAGTCCTCCATACAGAATAATAGGCCCCACATAGTCCTCCATACAGTATAATGGGCCCCACATAGTCCACCATACAGTATAATGGGCCCCACATAGTCCTCCATACAGAATAATTGGGCCCCACATAGTCCTCCATACAGTAAAATGGGTCACACATAGTTCTCCATACAGTATAATGGGCCCCACATAGTACTCCATACAGAATAATGGGCCACACATAGTCCTCCATACATAATAATGGTCCCAATATAGTCCTTTTTACAGAATAATGGCCCCACATAGTCCTCCATAAAGAATAATGGCTCCACATAGTCCTCCATACAGAATACTGGCTCCACATAGTCCTCCATACATAATAATGGCCCGCCCATAGTCCTCCATACAAAAATAATGGGCCCCACATAGTCCTCCATACAAAAATAATGGGCCCCACATAGTTCTCCATACAGTATAATGGGCCCCATATAGTCCTCCATAGAGAATAGTGGGCCACACATAGTCCTCCATACATAATAATGGTCCCCACATGGGCCTCCATATAGGATAATGGGCCACTCATAGTCCTCCATACATAATAATGGTCCCAATATATTCCTTCATACAGAATAATGGCCCCACATAGTTCCCCCTACAGTATAATGGGCCCATAAAGTCCTCCATACAGAATAATGGGCCACACATAGTCCTCCATAGAGAATAATGGGCCACACATAGTCCTCCATGCATAATAACGGTCCCCACATAGTCCTCCATATAGAATAATGGGTCACACATAGTCCTCCATACATAATAATGGTCCCAATATAGTCCATCATACAGAATAATGGCCCCACATAGTCCTCCATACAGTATGATGGGCCCCACATAGTCCTCCATACAGAATAATGGGCCCCACATAGTCCTCCATACAGAATACTGGCTCCACATAGTCCTGCATACATAATAATGGTCCGCCCATAGTCCTCCATACAAAAATAATGGGCCCCACATAGTCCTCCATACAAAAATAATGGGCCCCACATAGTTCTCCATACAGTATAATGGGCCCCATATAGTCCTCCATAGAGAATAGTGGGCCACACATAGTCATCCATACATAATAATGGTCCCCACATGGGCCTCCATATAGGATAATGGGCCACTCATAGTCCTCCATACATAATAATGGTCCCAATATAGTCCTTCATACAGAATAATGGCCCCACATAGTCCTCCATACAGAATAATGGGTCACACATAGTCCTCCATGCAGAATAATGGGCCACACATAGTCCTCCATACACAATAATGGTCCCAATAAAGTCCTTTATACAGAATAATGGCCCAACATAGTCCTCCATACAGTATAATGGGACCCACATAGTCCTCCATACAGAATAATTGGCCACACATAGTCCTCCATACAGAATAATGGGCCACACATAGTCATCCATACAGAATAATGGGCCACACATAGTCTTCCATACATAATAATGGCCCGCCCATAGTCCTCCATACAAAAATAATGGGCACCACATAGTCTTCCATACAGTATAATGGGCCACACATAGTCCTCCATACATAATAATGGTCCCAATATAGTCCTTCATACAGAATAATGGCTCCACATAGTCCTCCATACAGAATAATGGGCCACATATAGTCCTCCATACAGTATAATGGCCCCACATAGTCCTCCATACAGAATAATGGCCCCACATAGTCCCCCATACAGTATAATAGCCTCACATAGTCCTCCATACAGTATAATGGGAACCACAAAGTCCTCCATACAGAATAATGGACCCCACAAAGTCCTCCATACAGAATAATGGGCCCCACAAAGTCCTCCATACAGAATAATGAACCCCACAAAGTCCTCCATACAAAATAATGGACCCGCATAGTCCTCCATACAGAATAATGGCTACACATAGTACTCCATACAGAGTAATGAGCCCCACAAAGTCATCCTTACAGAATAATGGCTCCACATAGTCTTCCATAGATAATAATGGCCCGCCCATAGTCCTCCATACAAAAATAATGGCCCCCACATAGTCTTCCATACAGTATAATGGGCCACACATAGTCCTTCATACAGAATAATGGGTCACACATAGTCCTCCATACAGAATAATGGTCCACACATAGTCCTCCATACAGAATAATGGGCCTCTCATAGTCCTCCATACAGAATAACGATCTCACATAGTCCTCAATACAGAATAATGGACCCCACATAGTCCTCCATACAGAAGAATGAGTCCCACATAGTCCTCAATACAGAATAATGGGCCCCACATAGTCCTCCTAACATAATAATGGTCCCAATATAGTCCACCACACAGAATAATGGGCCACACATAGTCCCCCATACAGAATAATGGTCCCAATATAGTCCTCCATATAGAATAATGGTCCCACAAAGTCCTCCATACAGAATAATGTCCCCACATAGTCCCCCATACATTATAATGGCCTCACATAGTCCTCCATACAGTATAATGCATCCCACAAAGTCCTCCATACAGAATAATGGACCCCACAAAGTCCTCCATACAGAATAATGGGCCCCACAAAGTCCTCCATACAGAATAATGGCCCAACAAAGTCCTCCATACAAAATAATGGACCCGCATAGTCCTCCATACAGAATAATGGCTACACATAGTCCTCCATACAGAGTAATGAGCCCCACAAAGTCATCCAGACAGAATAATGGCTTCACATAGTCCTCCATACAGAATAATGGACCCCACAAAGTCCTCCATACAAAAATAATGGGCCCCACATAGTCTTCCATACGGTATAATGGGCCACACATAGTCCTTCATACAGAATAATGGGTCACACATAGTCCTCCATACAGAATAATGGTCTACACATAGTCCTCCATACAGAATAATGGGCCCCACATAGTCCTCCATACAGAATAATGAGTCCCACATAGTCCTCTATACAGAATAATGGGCCCCACTAAGTCCTCCTAACATAATAATGGTCCCAATATAGTCCACCACACAGAATAATGGGCCACACATAGTCCCCCATACAGAATAATGGTCCCAATATAGTCCTCCATATAGAATAATGGTCCCACAAAGTCCTTTATACAGAATAATGGCCCCACATAGTCCCATATACAGTATAATGGCCTCAGAAAGTCCTCCATACAGAATAATGGACCCCCCAAATTCCTCCATACAGAATAATGGGCCCCACATAGTCCACCATACAGAATAATGGCCCCACATAGTCCTCCATACAGTATTATGAGCCTCACATAGTCCTCCATGCAGAATAATAGCCCCACATAGTCCCATATACGGTATAATGGCCCCACATAGTCCTCCATACAATATAATGCGTCCCACAAAGTCCTCCATACAGAATAATGGACCCCACAAAGTCCTCCATACAGAATAATGGGCCCCACAAAGTCCTCTATACAGAATAATGGCCCAACAAAGTCTTCCATACAAAATAATGGACCCGCATAGTCCTCCATACAGATTAATGGCTACACATAGTCCTCCATACAGAGTAATGAGCCCCACAAAGTCATCCATACAGAATAATGGCTCCACATAGTCCTCCATACATAATAATGGCCCGCCCATAGTCCTCCATACAAAAATAATGGGCCCCACATAGTCTTCCATACGGTATAATGGGCCACACATAGTCCTTCATACAGAATAATGGGTCACACATAGTCCTCCATACAGAATAATGGTCCACACATAGTCCTCCATACAGAATAATGGGCCCCACATAGTCCTCCATACAGAATAATGAGTCCCACATAGTCCTCTATAAAGAATAATGGGCCCCACTAAGTCCTCCTAACATAATAATGGTCCCAATATAGTCCACCACACAGAATAATGGGCCACACATAGTCCCCCATACAGAATAATGGTCCCAATATAGTCCTCCATATAGAATAATGGTCCCACAAAGTCCTTTATACAGAATAATGGCCCCACATAGTCCCATATACAGTATAATGGCCTCAGATAGTCCTCCATACAGTATAATGGGTCCCACAAAGTCCTCCATACAGAATAATGGACCCCCCAAAGTCATCCATACAGAATAATGGGTCCCACATAGTCCACCATACAGAATAATGGCCCCACATAGTCCTCCATACAGTATTATGAGCTCCACATAGTCCTCCATGCAGAATAATAGCCCCACATAGTCCTCCATACAGTATAATGGCCCCACATAGTCCTCCATACAGTATTATGAGCCCCACATAGTCCTCCATACAGAATAATGGCCCCACATAGTCTTCCATACAGTATTATGAGCCCCACATAGTCCTCCATACAGTATAATAGCCCCACATAGTCCCATATACAGTATAATGGCCCCACATAGGGGTGGTGGTTCTAGTGTTGTGGGCCAAATGAAACCACCCTGGGGGCCAGTTTGACATGTATGCTCTAGGATATTTGATGGCATTCCCCGTGGTGGTAATGTACAGAGGGAAACAGGAAAACAAAATTAACTTTTACTTGAACAGCAGCCAAGAAGGTTCTCAGTCATAGATGTTATAACATGTTCAGATGACAAAGTTCCTAAGACAGTCACATAGAGACGGACGCAGGAAGCGGCACATAAGAGATGTGATGAACGGCGAGTGCAGCCAGAGCCTATCCAGGCTGACACAATGGAGTTTTCTCCATCCCACTGGAGTGACGTTCCCCAGCGGACCCCATCATCTCTGCTTCCTCTAACCTTCATGGTCTTGTTAGATTCCTGTATTCGCATCTTCCATATGGGGGACCACCTCCAGGCCCGTACTCCTCTTGCGTCCACAGCGTACGCCACCCATCAAACTATTGTCCTAGCAACTGGCTCAGTGAGGAGTTTAACTATCTATTACCTGAGAACGATGCAATAAGAGCTGGCTAGGAGAAGCTGGCCAGGGGGGCGCTGGAAGAGTCTCATCTCTGGCTTTGGCCCCATTTGTATATTCTTTCTGAAACACTGGAGGATTTCAGAGAAAGTCCCATGTTGCGCAATCTGTACACTTTCTTTTGCTTCCTCCCCTGCCCAGGAGATGTGGTATGATCAGACCATGTTCCTGCACAGTCAGACACAGCCATTACACAGTACACAGCAGGGGCACATTTATAAGATTATCTCAGCACAGGAACATTTTATTTAAACACATCCAATTGTGGAACTTATTATTATTCCAAGATCTATTGATTAAAATCAACTTTAAAATTAACTTTGTTCATGGGGAAAAACCCCTTTAAGTCCGGCCTCTCCTTGTGGCGGTGCAAAGATCTGCATGCGGACCTTTCACTTGAATGGGGCAAGATGCAGTTCCATGTACAACAGATGGCTGTTGCAGTGCAGGGAAAAACAGTGAAGGGATTGCAGCTCTGAAGCAGTGATATGGCCCTTTAGTCCTCAGAATCGGAGGGGGCCACTGATATCATATTCTGATGAATCATAAACTGCTTTTAAAATGGTATACCCCATTTAAAATTACTTTCTACTTTTTATTATAGTTTTGCTAAATCCATAAATCTGAGATTAATTTCTTAACATAACTATATACTATTAGTCAGAGTTCTGTTTTTTCTTGTGTTCGAAATGCCCTGCAGAGATTTCAAAGATAGCATTGTAACTACTTGCTGTCACCACCAGAGGGAGCATGGGAGCTTACTGAGCACTGTTCTACTTTTAACTTTTAGTACAATGGGTAACAGTATGCAGTAAGCTCCCTTGCTCCCCCTAGTGGTGACAGCTGGCAGCCAGCATTTTACCTTTTAAATCTCTATGCAGAAAATTTGGAGCTGTGTATAGCTAGGGAAGATGTAACAGAAATGTAGGTCAAAACTTCAGTAAACCAAGAACAAACCACCTGCGGTGATATTTTAAAAAATCACAGATCAGGAGAGATAAAAGTTCCAATGCTGATTTCAATATGAGATCTAAGGGGCTAAGTTTTCCATATGGAGAGCACAAAGTTGGAGACTTATAGGCCCGTGTAATGCTCCCCTCGGAAATTAAATATGCAAATAGCATCTTCACAGAGATAATCGAAATTGCAGAATTGCAGTTTTTGGTCGCAACAACTCCGCAAGAAAATGTCTTATCTACCCCAAAATGGTATCAATAAAAATGTCAATGTCGCATAGAAACTATATACAGGTAATGGTCACTCTGATGCACCATGCGCCCTTAGTCATAGACTTAGTCATAGACTCCATGTCTAAGGGCGGTTGGTGCACCAGAAACGCGTCAGCGTTTCATTACCTGTATACGGTTTATATGTGATGTACGTTTAATAAATATTGAAGAGGTTTTTTTATTCTACTTCGGATGTGCCGTGCTTTTTCCTCTTTTTCTACTTGAAGCCAAACAAGATGATCTTTTCCTCTGTGAGAAGGCAATTTACAGTATGAGAAGAAATGGTTCTAGGGTCAGGACATCTAATGAAACTTTGGAGAAAAAGAAAGGTAAGGGTCTGTCCATAATTACCATTTCTGTTCCCAAAAGACAAAGAAGCCGATAAGCCAGCAATATAATCCCTGAATAATGGAACCTAATAAACATCAAGTACACATTCAGTGAACGCTGATTATCGTGTATCCACTGACTGCACTGATGGAGGCCATAATACAGCAATAATAGCCCAATTCTTTCCCCTTGAATGATTTTATTCGCTTTTCTTCCAGTTTGAAGGTATTTGTATATGAAGTAAAATCATTCTGCTGCCAGGCAGTTCACCTCCATCTCCTGATTCCATCATCTGTCCCTTCATGATAAGTTAGTGAGTTTACAGTTAGTTCTGCACTCATTATGAGACATATAGGAAAACATACAAATTCTTCTAATCAATTATTATAATTATTTAAAGAAATGCAAGACAATTAAGTATAACCGGGTGTGGGTCAATCTCTACTGTGGTGCAGGGATAGAGGTTTCAGATGACATCATCAACCCCCATTCTCCGTAACTGATGTCTCTGAATATAATGCAGTATTTGTATGAATATTGTTTAATAATTTAATTGCCCCGTCACATTTGATACCCATGCTTTTCATTCTAATTTCTAACAAACAGTTGCATTAAAAAGTAAGGGAATCTGATAGAATGACCCAATTACCTATGCTCCGCACTAAACAATCCTTCTTGATGAACTTCTTTCTCAGTAACCAGGCTTTGTGTGCCTTTATTTAATTGACATGGCATCTGTGACACCCACATTTTCAGTCTCATCTCCTTAAAGGGAATCTGTCATCGGGTTTTCGCTAGTGAATCTGATAGTAGCAAAATGTAGAGACAAAGATCCTGATTCCAGTGATGTGTCACTGGACTGCTTGCTATAGTTTTGATAGAATCCTCTGTTTTGTCTGATGTAGATGTAGCAGAGCTAAGACTCCTGTGCTGTGTATAATCCTGTGTACCCTGTACATTGTACACTGTACATTGTTAGAAAGTTGTCAATCAGTGCTGGAGGCGGGGTCACACAGATTAGCTTGACTGGCCTGCACGAGACATGTAGTCCTGCAGTGATAATCTCCTGCTGATCAAACACCGATTGCATTGGAACTACAACAAATAGCATAATAAATGATACATTGCAGGAATCGAGTTTTGTGCCTCTGCATTATGCTGTTCTCAGATTAAATAGTAAGAACCTGCTGACAGATTCCCTTTATTCGAAACACCATTTTGGAAAAGTAATTAAAATAGAGGTTCCCTTACTTTTTCTTACTTTTCTGAGGGTGTTCTGATGCACCGACGTATGCGCCGCCCAACATGTCCAGAGGACAAGCGCAGGAGACGGCGCAGAAGCGGAAACTATAAACATCGTGCTTGTCCTCTGGGCTCGGTGAGAAGCACATGTGCAGATTGAGAATTAGTATAGACTTTTAGATTAGACCGCGCATGCATCTCCGCCGGTGCCATTTTGTGGGAAACCTAATATTTTTAAACGACAAAACAAAGTACTGCGCAGGCATGACATTTAAAATAGGAGGCAGGTCACTGATGGATTCAAACAGGAGGCAGACGGAGGGGCCAGAGCAGCAAGAAAAGAAACTGCCCAACGTCCCGCCCCAATGGACGAAGACATGATTACATCAAAAATGTAACCACTCATTACACAAGAACCATAAAACGGATTTCTTCACCGCAGGTATCATTTTAATCAGTATTACAACACTAATATGGCCCTGTCTGTAGTGCCTTGGGACTGTGGGCGCTAACCAGGTCCCTAGGACTAGGGGCACCCTAGTCTATCCCTGTTCCCCGGATTACTCCTGAATGTGGAGACGCCGGGATCACATGCCTTGCTATGCTCCTATAATAACCCTTATCTGTTTCCTCCCCCACCCAGGGAGGTGGGAAGCCGAAGTGTATAGGATAAAGCTAACCAGACAAACAAGGGAAGACAGACAGGGATAAATGAAAATAACTATCATAAAAAATACAGTGGAACACAGGGGAGTTAAAGGAAAGAGAAACCAAATAGGAAAGGATGAGGATGTGCACACAAACAAAACTCCAAGCAACAATCTCTTGAACAAATCTGCAAACGCCAACTCCAACCACGAACTACACTTCCAAGCCCAGAACAAGGCAGTAAGAACTAACACTGGCAATCCTAAGTGCCAGAGGCAAGCATATATAGCAGAGGGGAGGGATCAACACTGAACAGCTGAGACAATCCAGATAGGAAAGCACTGCCAGCAAGGAGAAAACCTACACTCTTTCATAAGATGGTGAAGTACTTCTAACCAGTGCAGGAGTTCGTGAAACCAGATGCCGCGATCTTCCGGGCTCTTTCTGTTGCGGTATCCCCTTGACAAAAATCCTGCTGACAGGTTCTCTTTAACTCATGCTTCTGCGGGCCTTAGGATGGTCAATACTCTCCTCTGGTTTTAGATATACTGACAGGTGCTCTTTAGCACTGCTAAAATAATTCAATGATCAGAGGTGTACAGAGCTCAAGGGGTTTTATAGAAAGAGCAAAATGGGGCTTATTTTCTGGCTAACATCAGCACAGTCCTAAAATCTCTTAACCCAAAGGACTTCTTTGGTGCTTCTTTGCTTTGCATTTTCCTTCCATGATCATCACCTGTATCTGCATTCAGGTTATGTAAAGAAGGGAATCCTCCTAAGGTTCTCAACTCTCATTAAAAATAAAAGATGCAGCCAACCTAACTTTAACCCCCTCTCTCTAGGGGTCCCATAGTAGCCACATGTTTTCCTCTATGGTACATGCACCCCTGTTACCAATTGGATTGCTCATGAAACATGTCTTCATTTTGACTCTTTCAGACTGTATGTATGCTTTTCCTAGAAAAAAAAATATTTTTTTTCTGGCCCTTATATATTTATCCACAAGCTGGGCTCTTCATCCCAAAGGGGCCTATGCACTCACCTTAATATATCATATACAGTGAAGGAAATAATTATTTGATCCCTTGCTGTTTTTGTAAGTTTGCCCACTGACAAAGACATGAACAGTCTATAATTTTAAGGGTAGGTTAATTTTAACATTAAGAGACAGAATATCCCAAAAACAATCAAGAAAATCACATTGTATAAATCAGATAAATTTATTTGCATTTTGCAGTGAGAAATAAGTATTTGATCCCTCTGGCAAACAACACTTAATACTTGGTGGCAAAACCCTTGTTGGCAAGCACAGCAGTCAGACATTTTTTGTAGTTGATGATGAGGGTTGTGCACATGTCAGGAGGAATTTTGGTCCACTCCTCTTTGCAGATCATCTCTAAATCATTAAGATTTTGAGGCTGTCGCTTGGCAACTCGGAGCTTCAACTTCCTCCATAAATTTTCTATGGGATTAAGGTCTGGAGACTGGCTAAGCCCCTCCATGACCTTACTGTGCTTCTTTTTGAGCCACTCCTTTGTTGCCTTGGCTGTATCTTTTGGGTAATTGTCTTGCTGGAAGACCCAACCACGATCCATTTTTAATGTCCTGAGTTAATGCCAAAGAGCTCAATTTTTGTCTCATCTGACCACAGCACCTTCTCCCAATAACTCACAGAATCATCCAGGTGTTCATTGGCAACTGTTGACCCAGCTGCCTGGACATCATTAACAATTCCCCCCGTGTAGTTTTAGGCTGATCTCTCTCCTACCTCATGATCAAGGATACCCCACGAGGTGAGTGTTGTGCCCCTGCTGCGCATTGGTGTCACAGAACCCAGAAGGGTGCATGGACGGACTTCTCCACAAGAGGCCCTCATTACATTCATGCACCTTCACCTTCCACCTCAGACCAGCAGTGGAGCTAGGCAGCTTAGTTAGTTGGAAGTCAGTGTTCAGAGAGGAACACAGCTCAGAGGGAGCTGAGAGCGTGCTGACGCTCAGAGAGCTAGCTGCCTAGTAGTGAGGGCCCCAAGTGTGGTTGACGGCGAGAGGAAAAGGAGAGTGGAACTCAGGGGGCAGAGGAGCAAAGCAGCTCACCCCGATTTATATACCGGACACCGGGTCCGTGCCTACAGGGACTCCTTATACCCAGTAGGAACCCCTGGAGAACTACAGGTCCCAGGTCCACCTAATGCTGATTGTAGTACCAGAGCCAGGAGTCATAGAGGTCCCAGCGTCCAGGGAGAGTGATCTCCAAAGAGAAGGCCCTACCACCAGGTCAGCAGGTGCAGAGAGAGACAGTAACCAAGCTAGGCCTAGTTCCAGGCAGGCCAGAAGCTTAGAGAGTAAAGCAACGGATCAGGAGGCCCTATATCCGCTCACTGGAGAGAGTCCAGAAGTGCGCCCTTCACCTGGAGTACCCTGGACCGTGCCTGCAGCATCACCAGTAAAGGTACTGAAGCTTACCCCTGTGTGAGTGTCCATCCTTCCTCCGGGACCGACCTGCCGTCTCTCCCCTGCACCACCATCCAGTACATCCCCTAAACTGTGGGGAGCTGTCTCATCATTTGCTGCCCTAACATCTGCCTCAGAGGACAGTTGCAGCGCTGGTGATCCTCACCAGACACCACAAGTGGTGTCACGAACTTTCCCAAATCCCCTATATATATATTTCCCCTTTTCACTGACCGCCCTGGGTCACGGACCGGGCCAACCACCGTAATATCCCCTATACCGGCAACCAGAGGCCCGGCTGCCGAGTACCCCACGACCCAGGTGGCACGTTATAAGATTTTGCATGGTGCCCCAGATCGATGTCGATTGACAGTCATTTTGTATTTCTTCCATTTTATTACTATTGCACCAACAGTTGTCTCCTTCTCACCCAGCGTCTTACTTATGGTTTTGTAGCCCATTCCAGCTTTGTGCAGGTCTGTGATCTTGTCCCTGACATCCTTAGAAAGCTCTTTGGTCTTGGGCATGTTGTAGAGGTTAGAGTCTGACTGATTAATTGAGCCTGTGGACAGGAGTCTTTTATACAGGTGACTATGTAAGACAGCTGTCTTTAATGCAGGTAACGAGTTGATTAGGAGCGTCTAACTGGTCTGTAGGAGCCAGAACTCATAATGGTTTGTAGGGGATCAAATACTTATTTCTCACTGCAAAATTCAAATAAATGTATTTAATTTATACAATGTGATTTTCTTGATTTTTTGGGGGGGGATATTTTATCTCTCAATGTTAAAATTAACCTACCCTTAAAATTATAGACTGTTCAAGTCTTTGTCAGTAGGCAAACTTACAAAAACAGCGAGGGATCAAATACTTATTTCCTTCACTGTAGGATATATATGCCTATGTGATCACATAGACCCTGAACATTGTGTAATTTGAGGTCGTATGAAAAAGGGGGACATTTCATTTGCTGCCTTTATGTGTTAAGAATCTGACTGGGTTTACAGAGAAATCCTAACATGAATTAGTTCAGTGACCGATCCCAGAAATAAAGCCTAAATCAATAAGAGAGAATTAAAATGACGATCTTTTCTTCTGTTTTATTGATTAAAGTAGACGAGTGCACAGGTCCGATGCCAACCCTGAGACCGCGCTTACCAGGTCAGGATTTACTGCTCAGAAAGCTACACAAACAAAATGATGAGAAGTCAGAATCTATCTGGATCCTGATAAGACCAAAATCTTACCATTTTTTTAACCATTCAAATGTTCTAATGGGCTCAGGTTTTTAAAGATTTTAAAAGGATCCAGACAGATAATACTGAGCTGTTTTCTTAGTGGAAAGTGAAACGTTTCATAAGATTTTTTACAGGATTTATTAAAAAAAAAAACCTGAAACTTCTGCCAGATTTTTTTAACCTTAGTTAAATTCTGAGCAATAAAAGAAAACTTTAACCGAGCCTTGTAGCAATCCTGAGGATTCAGGAAACATCCACCTTTGCAATCATTTATTTTTTATAGATAAATATATGTATAAGATATATTTTATTCACTTTAAGGGCTCATGCACATGACCAATTTTGTTGGACGAGTGCTATTCATGGTTCTCACAGACAGCACCTATGGGGGCCGTGCACATCTGATTTTTTTCCTTGGATCGAGCAGTCAGTGGAAAAAATCGTAAACATGTCCAATTTTGATCCGAGTGTTGGATCAAAATTGGCAATTTAATTCTATGGGTCCGATTTTTATGGATTGACAGAATGGAGAAGGTGGAGAACCCTTTTTTTTTTTCTTCTCCACGTTGGAGAAAAAAGTGATGACACTCTGATCAAACTCTGATCAGAATAATCAGCCCATTTTTCTCTCGAATGCGGAGGTAATGATTGTGTGAACCTACCCATATGGTGCATTTAAATCCACAGCACTTTACAGACACAATCACTGTCCCCATTGGGGCTCACAATCTAAATTCCCTATCAGTATGTCTTTGGAGTGTGGGAGGAAACCGGAGAACCCGGAGGAAACCCATACAAACACGGGGAGAACATACAAACTCCTTGCAGAAGTTGTTCCTTGGTGGGATTTAAATCCAGGATCACAACTCTGCAGTGCTAACCACTGAGCCACTGTGCTGCCTGTTTTTTTATTTTAGAGGCTTAGCATCTAAAATAAACAAATACAGTAGATTTTATGTGGATCTACGTGTCTGCATGGTTGCAGAATACCAACATACCCTGTATAGTCCGGCCCTACAGACTTTCACTAGCTAGTAAGAAATAGAGAGCAAATGAAAAAGAGTTTGATTGTGTACGACTGTCTGTCAAAAACTATCCCAGTATAGCAGACTTGGAACATTCATAGACATCCATGGTGACCATGGTAGAGTAGATGTTGGCTTTCTTCTAAAGGTGTTGTCTTCATGAAATAACTTTTTTTCAGGAAACTTCTTTAAACTACTACAACTTTTTTCAGCATCTGCATTTTTAACAGGTTACAGTAAGTGTTGAGCGAATATGTTCTATTAACCCTTTCGCCGAGTATGCTTGGGCCGAGCTCTGAGTATTTACAGCTGCTCGGTGATAAGGTTGAATCGCTCCTGTGTGCATGATTTGCAACTGTTTGACAGCTTTATTACATGGGAGGAATGTCTATTTCTTACACATTCCTCACATGTAATAAAACTGTCAAACAGTTGCAAATCATGCACACGGGAGTGATTCAACCATATCACCGAGCAGCTATAAATACTCGGAGCTCGGCCCGAGCATACTCGGACAGAACATACTAGCTCAACACTAGTTACAGTGCAATGTCAAAATATGTAAAAAACAGAAATATCAATTGTCTCCATCCAGTTATCCTCTCAATCAGTCCAGGATAGGTGATAAATGTTCTTCATGGGCTGACCCCTTTAACCCTTTACAGATGTCACTGTTTAAAGCTCGACTTTCAGAAAAAGTCAATGTAAAAGCATATGAGTCATTTACACAGAGCTCCTGTTTTCAACATCCTTCTTCTTTCCGGACAGCCACTATTTTCTCAGAGAAGCGTTCACTATTGATCCTAATACCAGGTCCCAGACCAGCGGCACTTGTGTACTTTGACAGTCAGGGTAGATTATACTTGTCATGTGGCAGCTGCATATCATTGCTTTGGGTCTCCAGAAATTCTAAGATTCAGCTATGATAGGTTTGTGGTCTATTCTGCATGTACTTGTCTACATGGCATTTTTGGGGTTTTGTGTGAAATTATGTCCAATTTGCCTTTTTTTCTCTGTTTTTTTTTTTGTGTTGTTCCAATACACACAAAGGAAATAAACATGTGTATAACAAAACATGTGTAATTGCAATAATTTTCTGGGTGAAATACTTCATTTTCTGGAGCAATTTCAATGTTGCCAATACTGTACTTGCAGTTACGCGCCTGGCAGTAAACGGCGGCAGCACCGGACAATCTTGATAGCATGCAATGTGCGCATTGTGAGGATTCACAAGTCTTCAGACACATAGAGTGACTGCAGACTTGTACTCCAAGGCCGGAAAATCTCTTAACTTTGAAACTCAATCCTTTACTGACCGGTTCAGGGTTCTATCCCATCTAAAGTTGTACATGATCCCTGCTATTCGCAATACAGATAAGAACATCCACATCCATATTCCCATTTCTCAATATTCTATAGTGACTTTCAGAAGGGCATTGCCTACACAAGCAGAGCCCCCGAGCTCAGTGATTGGCTGCAGTGCTGTCAATATGACATCAGCACTGCAGCGAATAACTGACCCCAGGAGCAGTGTCAGAGACTCAAAGCTGGACCCGGGAGGGTGAGTAAAGCATAGTTGTTTTTTTTATGACAAACCGCAATCGTGGACTGATATTTTATATAAGGGGACAACCAATTTTCTGTCATATAGCCAAGTAATAATATTAATATTAAGCTGTATTTAAGAATCATGAATTTAAATAGTAATAATAGTAAAATGAATTAATTTAGATTTCTGCCAAGAGTGTTTTTTTAGTACTGATCACTAGAGATACCAGAACAAGCAGTGGAGGGAAAAACAGATACTTGGTACCATAATTGGGGGTCTATTTTGATCTTTACTATGTGTCCACTTCTTTTCTATGAACACAATTGCCAAAATAAAAAATCTCACTGTCCATTGGACCTTTGTTGGAATTGCACTTGCTTTTCACAGGCTTATACGTTTCATTTCAACCATCTTGGCACTACCAATGGAATACCAGTTGTAGCAACACTGAAGACACTAATGAAGCTCAAAATTGCTGAAAACAAACCTTTTTTTTAACCAAACATTACAGATGAAATAGCAGAGCATAGCAAACATGGGGTGGTTTCTAAAGGCGCCCTTGATAAAATGTTGTCTTTTCATCCCAATGGAGAGACCTCATACACATCTCATATTAATGCTGAGCCCCTTTCAGTTTACTGGTACTGTTCTGTATTTCCAGATATAACATATGTGACAACACAGCATCAATCTGGCTACTGGTGCTTGGGTGAATTATTCTTAATGATGGCAGACGTACTGTTCCTTTGTTCAGTAGGTCAAGAGACATGAGCCATTGTTTTATGCGAGTCTGTCCGTTGACCCTTGTATGTTAATTTGTGGAATTTCTGCTGATTACATATTGCATCAGCCCCCTATCGTGTACTAGTCTGCACAACTTGGAGGACAAATATGCAGTCTAATTGAACAATCGAACAATTAGGGATTACCTCCCCCAATCCTGTGGGATATAAAGGGGGGGGGGGCTGCCTCTGTCTCCAGACATACTCTACAGGACATCAGCCCAGGAACCACAGCTCCAGCTGGTGGAATACAGATCTGTTCCACTGCCCATCACTGAACCCTCAAAGACATTTGGAGAACCCAGGTTGGGACAATCAGGTGACCCGGCCACATACCTCACTGTGCTTGGTCAGCTTCCTAAGCTTACTTCTACCTTCTCTCTGTGAGTGCCCACCAAAAGCGGGGTGCTGCGGGTTGGGGTAGCTGGCCCTGGATGCACCTGAAGTCGCAGATGTTCTAATCTCCGACTAGCCAGGGGAAGGGTGAGAATCTGTCATTTGCATCATCTTGTGTACTTACTGGGAATGTACTATATGTTATTGACTGTTAGTGATCCAATAAAGTATTACTGCAAAGTGTTACCCTCACCCTGTGTTGTCTGAGTAGTATTCTGCTCACTGGGAAGGAGTGTGGGCGTTCAGTGGGATGAGCCCTGGCCTCTGCGGTCTTTCTAAAGACAGCCAGGCCAGCGGACGAGAGCACCCAGTGACCCTCGTGTCTCCACAACATAAGAGTTGCTTTAAAAAAAAAACTTCATATAAAACTACTTTAGTACTAAAAAAAGAGGATTGATTAAAAAAATACTGTAATCTAAAAGAAAATTACATTTTAGCATGTTTTGTCTTTATAATTCTGGCAATTGCAATTCTATATCATTAGATAGCATATTGTAAAATACATGATACTTGCTGCTATTTATTAGAAAAACTCTGAACATCACTACAGATTATATCCCATAAAGGAAATCAGCATAAGCCAGATATGTCTATTAGAAAAATAAGGTAATGGTTAGGGAACAAGTAAATCAATACATCGAAAACTTTCTGCTTGTTAGGAAAATAGATAAAAGTATTTTCCGGCAGGTCTGCTCACTAACAGTGAAAAGAGGAGATCACACGATCGAAAATATGTAGCAATACAAGACAAGATCAAAAACATTACATTGCCTAGAAATATGAATAAGTGTATTTATGAGATTTTCAAACTTTGTCCAGAAACCTAAACATTCTGTCCACGGCTCATTAAAAGGAATCTTTCAGTAGGATTTTGCTATGTAATCTAAAAGCAGCATGATGTAGGGACTGAGACACTGATTCCAATAATGTGTCACTTGCTGGCCTGAGGTCACTATTTGCTGCAATTCTAGCAGAAATCTGAATTCAGAGTTACATAACCCCAGCCCCACCACTAATTGGCATCTTTCTGCGTACACCGCACATTGATAGAAAGCTGCTAATCAGTGGTGGAGTCGGGGTTATACAGAGCAGTTAACTAGGAGGCACCTAGACCTGTAGTGATAATCTCCTGCTGATAAAACACTGATTTTATTGATACAACAACACACAGGCTAGTAAGTCACATGTCCATGAAATCAGGGTCTCAGCCCCTACATCATGATACTCTCAGATTACATAGCAAAAAACCTGCTGACAGATTCTCTTTAAGACTGGCAATTTGAATGCGGCGGCGGCAGCAGCAGCCGTGAGATGCTGTTGGCGGTGAAGTGGTGAGGCAGAGCGGCTGGGGCCGGGACCTGTACCTGGCCGGGGCTTGGGCCGGTGTTGGGCTGTGAGCGGCGTCGGGCAGTGAAGCAGAGAGGCCTGCGCAGCTTTCCCGGATGCGCAGTCATCTTACTGAGGCCACGATCTACAGGAAAATGGCCGCCCGAGTCGGCGTATGCGCAGACCAGGAGCTCCAGCGGCCATTTTCCTGTAGATCACAGCTTTAGGAAGATGTCCACGGCCACCGGAAACCTGCACATGCAGCTCTGCCTCACTGCCCGACGCCGCTCATAGCCCAGCAGCAGCTATGCACATGCACCCGGCCAAGTTAAGGGCCCCCAGCCCTGCACAGGTACCCGGCCCCAGCCCTGCACAGGCACCCGGCCCCAGCCCGGCACAGGCTCCCGGCCCTGCAAAGGCCCCCAGCCCTGCACAGGCACCCGGCCAGGCCCCAGCCAGGCTAAGGGCCCCAGCCAACACAGGTCCAAGCCAAAACAGGTCCCAGCCAGGCACAGGTCTCGGCCAGGCACAGGCCCCACAGTATCTCACCTTTTCTGCTGCAGCCGCCGTGTTCCTGGCGGAGGGAACGGAGGGCCCTGCTAATCTGCTCCATAACCACTGCAACTCCCTGCTGCTGGAGCACCGGCTTCTTGCATACAGGGTCCGCAGCATTCCTCCACTTCCGCCAGCTTCCTTAAGGACCCTGCCTCCTGTGACTCTCTCTCCACCACCCCCCAGGTAAGGTACCAAAGCCAAAGGGTGTGCAACCAAGTATTAATTAGGGGTGCCTTTATTGCTGCACATGCTGTATATTGTTTCTTCTTTGAAATTGCAACATGGAAGTTAAAAAACAATGTTTTATTGTTGTATTACTTTGGACCACTAATTAAAAAATCCTGAGGATATAACTTTTGTACATTTCCATTTATTTCTGAAGATATTGTACAGTCTATGAAAAAAATGAAGGAGTGCCAATAATGGTGAGCAGCACTGTATATACATAACACTGGATCTATTATTCACAATAAGTGATGGAGACAGCTCAACTTCTTCTCCTCTCCCTGCATATTCACCTCCGCACAGGCCACAGAGCATGCCCACAACACTCTTGTTGTTTTCTAATTTTTTTGCCCATATTAATAAATAGTAAAATAAGGTGACATATTGCCTTTAGTAGTAACTATTAGTAATGACATATCTCTTAAAATATTTGGGTTTTGTACACATGATAATAGTTTTCAGTTCTTATAATTGGAGTCACAATGTGATTTTTGTTCAATTTAGGTATTATGTCTTTTTTTTCTGCATAGAAATAGTGGAAATGTGTTGGTGCTGCTTTCATGTGGCAGTGGTGGCAAATTTGTCTACTCGTACAGGATGTGTATGTGCATACAGAATGGAGGGTAGGAGCAATAATAAAATAAAATTCACTTCTTTCTCTTGTGAGAATTATCCAATCCAAACTTCCACACACTTACCAACCTGTTCGTTGGTAAAATAGGGATATTTGATACCCGCCCCAAAACCAGATTGAAACGCTTACATTTGGAATGCTCTGCCCCTTTCAGCCCAGGACATACTAGAATTTGCCATGATTGTTTCCAAAAATTTGTGACAGTCCAGGTTAATTTAGGACTATGCTTCCCCTAATAACTTACTTTATGTTTTACAACTTTGAGTAAAAAAATTCTGCACTCTGGTTATTAAAACATCTGTAAGCCTTCTTATCAGCGCTATGGAGTCTAAGGGGTAACGTTTCTCCTTGTGGAAAGTAACAAGCCAAGCCTGGCATGTCAGAGTTAGGAGACTTAAAGGGGTTTTCCCACGAATAAAAGTTGATTTTAATCAATAGATCTTGGAATAATAATAATTTCCACAATTGGATGTGTTTAAATAAAATGTTCCTGTGCTGAGATAATCTTATAAATGTGCCTCTGCTGTGTACTGTGTAATGGCTGTGTCTGACCGTGCAGGAACATGGTCTGATCATACCACAGCTCCTGAGCAGGGGAGGAAGAAAAAGAATATACAGACATTACAGCAGACTATCACAGCTGATTCTTTCTTTGAAGTAAACATTGTTTAAATACAGTCAGGGAAATGTTTTACCTCACAAAAAGAACCAGTTGTGATCCCCTGCTGTAATGTCTGTATACTCTTTTTCTGTCCTCCCCTGCCCAGGAGCTGTGGTATGATCAGACCATGTTCCTGCACGGTCAGACACAGCCATTACACAGTACACAGCAGGGGCACATTTATAAGATTATCTCAGCACAGGAACATTTCAAGTAAACACATCCAATAATGGAAATTATTATTATTCCAAGATCTATTGATTAAAATGAACTTTTGTTTGTGGGAAAACCCTTTTAAATCATGAATGTTCCTCTGAGAAATTAAACATGCAAATTGTCTCTTCAGAGCGGAAGAGGACCTGAACTCTAGCGCCACCTACTGGAAGCAGCAATCCTAAAAGCCAATAATGACTCTTTAACGAGCCTTGCAATATGACTTTAAATAAAAGCCAAACCAGAAGCTCAATTTACAGACACGGTGTTTCAGGATGTTGCCCCTCATTAGTGCAAAGTATGAGATCTGATTTGGCTAGGTGAGAGGCTCTGGACTGGGGTCTAACGGGTAAAGTTTCTCCTTGTGGAGAGTGACAATATAAGTGACTTATAAGCCATGCTTGCTCCTCGGGAAACTTAAATATGCAAATTGTCTCTTCAGAGAGAGAGAAGACTAGAACTCTAGCACCACCTATTATGGAGAAATTCAGACAAAATGCAGAGGACTGCTGTCCAAGAGTGTTGTGTTTTTGCATGGCAATGTACTTCTGCAAACTGCTGTCCATAATGTTGAGACTCTCCAAAAGCGTCATATTCAGGTCTTAAGTAGGAACTTTCACCAACTTTGTCACGTCGAGCTAGACAAACGATGTAATAGTGGCTGCAGAGCGGAATAAAATGTATATACTTTTTTTATTTTACCTCTCAGTTGCAGAGATATTAGCAATTAAAGTATTTGACATCTAATGAGTTAACTTTAATTAAGTCCAACTGGACTTAACAGCCACTTCAACACTTAACTTGAAGTTAACTCATTAGGTGCCAATACTTTACTTGCTAATATCCTAATATCTCCGCAATGGAGAGATGAAATTATTATTATTATGCTCTGCCGCCACTATTACATAATGTGTTCAGATCAAAATGAAAAATGTAATAAAAGGTCTTCTTTAAAGCATCTGACTCGCCCCCTGGGCCGTGGGGTACTCAGAACCGGGCCCTCTAGTGTACGGTGCTGATGGGGGTAGCAGTGGCAACCCGATCCCATGGCTCAGGGTGGTCAGACCAGTGGCAGTCTTCTATATGTTTTGCAATGTCCGACTACGCCACCTGTGGATTGTGGTCAGAGTGAACCGCCGCTGCAGGGCAGACCGCTGAGGCTGATGTTGTGGGTGCAGCAGGGAATCGTATAACTCCCCACGGGAGGAGTGTAGCCTCAGGGCAATGAACGTAGATGGTGGGGGTTGTGGTGCAGGGCGTCCCAGTACCGTTAGTGCTGGCTAGGTAAGAAACACAAAGACAACGTGTTGCAGTCCAGGTTCTTTTACTCACAGTTCGTATACTCCAAGCCACTTCTGTACAGGTAGTGACTGCCCAAGCCGTGCTGCGTTCACCAGGTGAGGGGCTCGGTCAACCCCCAGGCGATTCAGGAGCATGGCACAGAACTCCCTTCTATCCTTCCTCAGGCCGTGCCCCACCAGTGACCAAACTTCTGTCCGGCTGCCTCGGGCCTTCTCTGGGAGAACTTGGCGCCAGCTTCCCTGACCCTATGTGGTGCCTTCCTAGTAGGTTTAGCGAGGGGTCATACCAATAAATGATCACGACCTCCGGTTCTTGTCTGAGGATTATTTGCCTCCACCAACTTGGGATCCGGTACGCTCTTCTTGCCTGACCCGTCACCCGTATTCTCCTGGGTCCTTAGGGTCCCTTCTACCTTTCTATTCTGTTCCTTTCTCTTTCTGTTCTGTTCCTTTTCCTTCTCTGTTCCGTTCCTTTTCCTTCTCCTCCTCTCGCCCTGCCCGTGTCCCTAGGCCTGGCTCTGAAGCAGAACTCCAGCGGAGCCTCTGCTCCCCTTCTCCTCCACTCTCACTTTCTCCTCACAGACTGAACTCCTCTCAGAACCAAGATGGTGCCCACCTTTTATACCTCCTCCTCCGTGTCTGAGCTCAGGTGACCTGCATCCAATGAGCTCCTTCCTATGCCCAGAAACCGTCCCCTATCTGCTCCCACATCACTAGGTTTCCCCCTCCCCACTCCAGCCAGGGACATAGTCAGTCGTGCCTGCATACTAATGGGAGCACCGTAGAGCTGTCCCCTGGAAATGAGGAGTGTATAGGTGTGCAGCTAACTGAGCCCTGGTCCATACTCCATCCTTACCGGGGAGTGGAATACCACACCTCTGGTTAAGGTGCAATACCCCTGTAGCGGCCGAACCCTCGGGGCGCTACACATCCTCCCTATTGTTCTGATCTTACCCCATCAGATTATCACCTGTTTGGTCCCCTGAAAGAAGCCCTACAAATATGGAGATTCAGGTCTGATAAAAAAGGTGAAAACAGTGGTGCATTCATGGCTCACAGCTCAACCTAAAACATTTTTTTAATGAGAATACAAAAGCTTGTTGACCGATGGACAAAGTGTATTGAAACAAATGTTTGTATGTCAAAAAATTATGTATTTGTCTTTTCTGAAAGTTGATTAAAATAAATTCTACAGCCAAAGATAATTTTTGACTTACCCTTGTATATTCTGCTACTTCCTGAGTATCAGGTTGTTGTGGAAGCCTGATACTCCCAGATAATATCTTCCACCCAGGTTATTTAAATCCAACTAAGATGGCTGAATGATGACCAAGTATTCAGGTGGTTGGTGTTCCTTTCGCTACACTGCACCATCACTGCTATCTCAACTCTCCAATCATTGTGGTTCCAGCACGGCTACATCAAGCTCAACTGCACAACTCTGCTACTTCATGCTTTCTGCACGTCTATTTCAAGCCCCACTGTACAACACTGCTATTAAGTGGTTTCAGCAATGCTACGTCTACCCCACAAGCCAAGCTGTACAACTCTGCTGTTTCATGATTCAAGCACTGTTATATCAATCTTAGCTGTACAACTCTTCTGTCCTATGGTTCCAGCACTGCTACGTGAGCCTTTGTTGCAAACTCCATTCTCCTACCCCGGATCCTCTTTGCTGAATCAACTCTGTTTAATCACTGTGCAAGCTATGCTTCTGTTGGTAACTTGGCTCTGCTACATCAGCTGCATCTGCTCTGCTGCTGTTGTTCCAGCTCTATAACATTTGCTACTACCGATCAAACTAGATTGCCTTGCTGTGCCAATGTCACTTTTTCATTCTGCAGCATTGGGGCTTGGAGGATCTACCTCTCGAGGTAAGATGTAACACATTCATCATATCCCTCATCAGTTTCATAACTGGTCAAGATCAGCAGTGATTTGAGCCGGTCTTGGAAGAAGCAGAAGGGAGGATTTGGTGAAAGCAACCCAAGCACGGTGTTATGACTAGTGCATTGCTTGATGGGGAGCAGTGTGTAAGAAGATGCAGTGAATTCCCTGAAGAGCTCTTGCAGGATGTGCCATTAATGAGGAAAGACTGTCATCTGAAGGTCAGGCAAAATCAAGCAGCACCAAATTGTGCTGGAAGATTTTCAGGGGGGGTGACTTCGGGTGCTGGACCTAATCAGGTGACCCACAGGAAGAAATAGCTGGCAGATTTGGCGTAAGAGAAGAGAGTGGAGCAGACGTGCTCCAGAGACGCCACTGAGACCAGCGTGACAGGCCTCATCAGCGGGAAGTCTGCGTCACCCAGGTGCTGGTCACCGCCTCGCAAGGTCCGGATTCCCCACAGGAGAACTCCAAGTTCCGCCTACGATGGCCAGGATCCGCGCCCTGCTTTGGTTAAGAGGCTTTCACCGATGGTCAGGCTGGGAAGAGCTGTGAGGAGACTGCAATAGGAGAGGCACGCCGGAGATTGCGGAGGAACAGCGCGAGTAAGCAGGGCCGTAACTTCCAGTTATCACCAAGGGTACGGGGTCGGCTGGGACTAGGGTTTCAGGTTGGGAGAGGGATGGTTGGTGGGTGGGAGGCTCAACGGGCTTTGATAGACTACTTCAGAGAGAGACTTGGGCCTAGCAGGAAAACCCGGAGACCCCCGATAGGACCAGAGTAGAGATGAGCGGTGTTCGACTCGAACTGTTCGCCAATCTCAAATTCGAGCTGTTTTGGGCGGTGTTCGAGCCGTTTGACGAACCCGAATGATTTGAAAAAAATTCGGCTGTTCGAGGTTATGTTCGATAACTGTTCGTGCACCAAAATCACAACATGATTTTTTACCAGTAATGCTGAAAATTAATGTTAATACGCAGTTTGAGTGTACAGCGGGGCGGGGGGAGGGGCAGGGGATGGATCTCTGCAGAAATAATGAAGATCTCCATTTTTTTTCTCTTTCCCGCATTTACAGTGAGGAGGTGCAATCTGTCAGGGTATCAGTAGCGCACACACGGAGCGAACTGTTTTTTTTCACACAAGCAAGGACATGTGTCATTGGCAGTGTATGTCACATGTCCTTGCCCTATAAGACCCAGCCATTTTCCACGTAGCCACCATTTTCTCACTGCTGCAGCTGCGTGTTAGACTGCACCGCTGTTGCTGTGTGCGCTATACTTTGAGTGTTCATTTCAAGCCAATTTTCTCTGAAATATACAGATAGCTTGGGAGTAGGGAATAGTTGTGACTGCAGTCCTTTTGAGGACTAGGTTACATCATTTCCTACGAGTTTTATCAGGCAGGTCTGTGCTCTTAAATAGATAGGTTGGGAGTAGGGACTAATTGTAATTGCAGTCCTTTTGAGGGCTAGGTTACATCAGTTCCTATCCCTTTTTGCCATGCAGGTCTGTGCCAGTGCTGTGCAAGTTTTTTTCACAGCATTTGGCTAAATCTAGCTAAGCAAATCCTTTTTGGCCTCTTGCCGTGTGTTAGTTAGTGGAGTAGCCTATCTGTGTTGCAAGCTACACCACCTGTGTATAGAATACAAATTTTTTTACTGCACCTAGCCAAGTAAAACCTTTTGGGCACAGCATCATTCTATTAGTCCATCTATACTAACCTCCACCAGGTTGCAAATTAAAAATAATTTTTATCTGCATCTAGCTCTGAAAAAATATTTGGGCTTGTAGCAGTGTGTGGGACTTGTTCTATTAGTCCATCTATACTAACCTCCACCAGGTTGCAAATTAAAAATAATTTTTATCTGCATCTAGCTCTGAAAAAATATTTGGGCTTGTAGCAATGTGTGGGACTTGTTCTATTAGTCCATCTATACTAACCTCCACCAGGTTGCAAATTAAAAATAATTTTTATCTGCATCTAGCTCTGAAAAAATATTTGGGCTTGTAGCAGTGTGTGGGACTTGTTCTATTAGTCCATCTATACTAACCTCCACCAGGTTGCAAATTAAAAATAATTTTTATCTGCATCTAGCTCTGAAAAAATATTTGGGCTTGTAGCAGTGTGTGGTACTCATTGTATTAGGTCATCTATACCAAGCTCCACCAGCTTTGAAAGTAATAAGAATTTTTAGCTGCATCTAGCCCCGAAAATAATTTTTCTTCCCAATAGTGGTAGCAATAGAAATATGGGGCGCGCGCCTGGCTAACAAAAATATACGTTTCATAACAAAAAACACCAGCCTAGCGCACTGCATTAATAAGATGGCATTATCGTCTCTCCCAGTGCTAGGCCTACTACGCCGGCTAGCATTCCTGTGCCTAAAACACAATGTATGGGTCCGCACTAGTCACGATGCTGAGGGGTCTAAAGCTGCTGCTAACGCTTTATCACAATTCAATTGGCAGATTTTCACAGAGCTCCTCCCCAACGCCCACCCATCGGCCAACAGCTGCCCACCCTCCCTACGGGATCTAGTGGTGAATAGTTGATGCCATTAATCAGAGCGTCAGTTACCCCGTCGACGTGGCAAGCATACGGTAAGGCATAGGAAGAGTGGACACGACTAGTAGCAGGCAGATGGGTTGACCAATGTGAACAAGCCAGATTACAAGTCACCATAGAATTTCTCCACCAGCTAATGATGAGGGGCTTATCAGGGGCGTCAGCGCAGCGGTGTCTGACCGAAGTAGCATTTCACTTCCAACTACTGAATTGGGGAGATGTGACAAAGAGATTCATCATCAGACAATCCATAAAAGGGTGGAAAAGGGGTCAGCCAAGTCAGGAGTGTAGAGGGCCCATCCCGTGTCACTAAAACTGATTTCTCACATCATATCCCTAACACCATTAACATGACACTCACAATTTGAAGCAACACTACTGTCTACTGCATTTGCGATCACCTTCTTCAAGGCGCTATGCATAAGTGAATTAGTCCCTCAATCCAAAATTACCACCAGTGGAGGCTTATTACACCAGGACGTAGTCATAGCCAATAATGCAATACGTCTACGCATACGCCAATCGGAAACGGTTCCAGCGGGCAGGGGCACTTGGGTACTTCTACAACCCACAAACGGTACACTGAGTCGGGTAACAATAGTAAAAACATATATAACCATCAGATCACAAAGTAATATCTTCCTATCACACATTGATGGAATGCCATTATCAGATACCAGTTCCAAGATATATTTAATAAATGCATAACATCGGCAGTGAACCACCCCAAAGATTATGGGACACACTCATTCCGCATAGGCGCGGCCACGGAAGCAGCAAGAGCAGGACTGTCAGAAACGGAAGTTCAGAGGATAGGGAGATGGCGATCCACGTGTTTGGCGAGATACATAAGACCGGACTTGTTATCCTAACGTGGTTTGTTTCTTTTACAGGTGACGCTAAGGCAACAGTGTGGGTGATAGGCCACTCGTATATATATTGGGCAGAAAAAAGGGCGAAAGTCCGCCCAGGCGGGAAGAAATTAGAGTTTCATAACACATATTTACACTGGAGAGGTATTAGAGGCCTGCTATGGCCACAGGTACTAATGGAGGTAATCAAGGTAGGGAGAGAGGCAAGAGGTCCGGTCATCTTAGTTATACAGGCCGGGGGAAAAGACCTAGGTCATCACAAGAGCGCATAACTAATGGCAATAATGAAACTAGACACTGAGCGCTTCAGAGAATTTTTCACAAAACTAACTATAGTATGATCAGAGATTGTGCTTATAGCGGTATGGCAAGGTGCGCTAGACATCACGGCCATCGAACAGACAAGGCGGGTAATAAATATTCGGATGGCAAAATTTAGAAGAGACAGAGGCGTTGTAGTGATACAACACCGACAACTGGAAGGAGATAAAGCAGGCCTCATACGGCCCGACGGTATTCACTTAATGGATATTGGACTGGACATATTCCTGTCAGGACTCCAGGACGGAGTGGAAGAAGCGTTAAGAGTGATGGATGGGGGTCAGAGTCCTCCATAAGAGTACGCAGGATCCTCCGTGGCCTGGAAATAGAAAGGACATGTTCGAGAGTTACACTTGTTGGCCAACTTGCCGGTGTGGAGACCCAGGGCATGCTGCAACAAGCTGAATTATTTTAGAAATAAAATGCCTTTCTAATGGAATGAGTATAAAGAGTTAATAAAGCTGTGACCGATCCTCACCCATCCAGTTGTAAGAGTTACATTATTGTATTGTCAAGGAAAGGGGGGCGGTAGGGGGGCTTAGCGTCTGGGTTTGGTTGGGGGTCCCCACAGTCTGCCTAGGCTAGATGCAATTAAAAATTCTTATTAGATACACAGGCGGTGCAGCTTGCTTCGCAGCTGGGCTACTATGCCCAAAGTATTGCCTAGGCTAGATGCAGTTAAAACTTCTGACTAGCAGACACTGAAGCTTTGGAGCAGACCTCTGAGTAAACAGCTCTTCAGACTCAGCCATCTGTTTTACCCCAAGCCATAGTTTATGTAGTTTGTTACAGTTAAAAGGGGGGGGGGCACCCAACCCACCTGGAATTGACGATGCCAACGTCATGAAAAACACAGCAAGGGGACTCCAAAAAGAGTCTTCATTTTTTCCAAAAATTGTAGCACAGACACCACTTAAGTGGCATCAATTGCCCCAGAGTTGCTTAAAACGGTTGGTGAGGTGATTTTACCAAATCCTCAAGCTTTTAGTCTCCCCAGGATGACACAGGGGTAGAAAAGTCCTTGCGGATCCATGATTTGTTCATCTTTCTGAACGTGAGTCTGTCTACATTCTCAGTGGACAGCCGCGTGCGCTTATCTGTCAGCACACCACCAGCAGCGCTGAACACACATTCAGAGAGAACGCTGGCTGCAGGGCATGACAAGATCTCCAAGGCGTGAGTGGCGAGCTCCGGACATTTTTCCAGATTGGAATCCCAAAATGAGCAAGGGTCCAGTGACACAGTCATCGCTTCGATGTTCACTTGGAGATACTCCTGTACCATCCTCTCTAGGCGTTGACTATGTGTCAGACTTCTTGTCTCCTGTGGCCTTGCAAAGGATGGTCTAAAAAAGTGGTGAAACGATTCCACAAAATTGCTGTTACCAGCAGATACTGTGTTACTGTTACGGTTTGAGTGATGAAGACTCGACAGTCCCACGGTTTGCAAGTTAGAACTGTGTGATTCACTACGTGCACCACTGGTGTTTTGTGGAAAAGCACATGTAAGATTCTGCAACAGCCTCTGCTGATACTCCTGCATGCATGAATCCCTTTCTATGGCAGGAATTATTTCGGCAGATTTACTTTTGTACCAGGGATCTAAGAGTGTGGCAACCCAGTAGTCGGGATTACTTCGAATTCTGACAATCCAAGGGTCATGTTGCAAGTAGTGCAGCAAGAAGGCACTCATGTGTCTTGCGCATCCAGGACGACCAATTCCTTGTTGTGTTGGTAGCGAGGTAAGAATCATGCTTCCTTCCTCTGCCCTCTCGCCCCAACCTCACACAACAGAAATGTGATCAAGGTCTCCCTCATCTGATGAGTCTTACATGCCCATAGCCAGTTCCTCCTCCACTTCTTCCTCGGCTCCTGCACCTTCCTCAACAGTTTGGCTGCTACCATGCGCCCTGGTTAATCCCTCTCCCCCACCCTCCCATGCCTGCCGCCTTGGTGCTGCCGACCGTCTGGACCTTGGAGATGTTATCCCTTCCGCATACGACTCCTCCTCTACTTCCTCCACCTCCTCTTGTCCCACCACCTGACTCTGAATTCTGTTTAACGTGTGCTCCAGCATGTAAATCACCGGAATAGTCATGCTGATAATGGCATCGGCGTCAGCACTAAACATCTTCGTTGCCATTTCAAAACTGTGGCGCCCCTGAGGGTTCAGTCGCCACAGAGGTACTGCATCTCACCCAGAGGTGTGGTATCTCACCCTCAGGTAAGGAAGGAGTATGGCTCAGGACCCTAACACCTGCATCCAACACATACCCGCAGTGGGGGTAGGGCGAGATTGCTCCTAAGAGAGAGCACAGTCCCAGGTCCCTAGCTGGCGTGAGGGTCCTATGTAGTGGGTGTGGGTGGAGAAAGCAGCTTAGGGGAGCACATGACAGGGAGAGTATAAATAGGAAGCCATCTTAGAAAGAGCAAGCCAGTCAGAGGAGGAGAAGTGACAGGAGCAGAGGCTCTGCATGAGCTCTGCTCCGGAGGCGGGCCTAGCCTGGGAGGCCCAGGACTGAAGGAGAGAAGAGAGGAGTGGGAGCAGGAAGGCTCCAGGAACCGAAGGGACCCTAGAGGTATGGGCCATGCAGAAGGCCACCCGTACGCCCGCTGCTACCAGGAGGTAGAGGGGTCAGGCCAGATAAGGGGAACCGGTCCCTCAACTAGCGGAGAAACAGCAAGGCTCAACTAGAAACTGGAGGCTGCAGCATTTCATGTACTGCAGGCCAAAGTCCACACTAGTCTCACTAAGAAGATAGCCACATAGGACCCAGGGGACGGAACACACATCACCCGCCAAGGCCCGAGGATACCGGATAGAAGTGTCACTGGGTGTGAGGTGCAGGGAGAAGGCCAGAGAAAGGACACACAGAATGGGGTCCTGCTAAGTACTCCGGAGCTATCTGGGGGTGGACTGAGCCCCTCACTGAGTACGCACAGCACGACGGGGGAGATTGCTCTGCTACCTGTAATCTGGACTGCAACAACTGTGAGTAAAGATCTTGGGACTGCATCACACGGACGCTGTGTTCATTACTGACTCCCTGCACTACAACCACCATCATCCACCCACACTTCCCTGAAGCTACACTCTTCCTGTGGGGAGTAATAATACCATTGCTGCAAAACCACCAGCTTCAGAGGACTGTTCCGCAGCGGCGGCCCCTTTGGCCGCACTCCACAGGTGGCGTAGTCGGACATTATAAAACCCATATATACAAATTACCCTTGGATTGACCGCCCTGGGTCACAGTCCGGGTCACCGCCACAGTGACTACATCCCCCAGCGTCTACCGGCCTGGCTCCGGGTACCCCACGGCCCAGGGGGCGCGTCAACTTCATAGGTCCCTGATCTGAGACCACTCCTGCAGCGTGATTTGCCCCACCTCTGGATCTCGTTGGCCTAGACTATACGTCAGAACGTATTGCACCAGGGCTTGTCGGTGCTGCCACAGTCGCTGCAACATGTGCAGAGTTGAATTCTACCATGTCGGCACATCGCATTTCAGCCGGTGAACTGGCAGGCCCAACGACTTCTGTAGAGATGTAAGTCGTTGAGCTGCGGGATGCGAACGGCGGAAGTGAGCACAAAGCGACCGTGCCCTCTGCAGAAGGCCATCTAGTCCGGGATAGTGGGCTAAAAATTGCTGGACAACCACATTCAACACGTGAGCCATACAAGGCACGTGTGTGACATTGCCCCGGCGAAGGGCCGCACCCAGGTTTGCAGCATTGTCGCACACGGCCTTCCCTGGTTGCAGGTCCAGTGGAGACAACCATTCATGAAACTGGGTCTCCAGAGCTGACCACAACTTCTCAGCTTTGTGACTCACATTTCCCAGACATTTCAAAGTAAACACCGCCTGATGCCGTTGAACCCTGCTGCCAGCATAGTAAGGAGGTGTGCAGGATTCCTTCTGCGCAGTTAGAAAGCGGGTGGCATTACCAGACAGGCAGAAGCAGTGGAGGAACTTCTAGATAAAGAGGATTGATGTACAACTCGTGGGGACGGCAAGACTGGGACAGCAGCCCCTTGTCCTGCTGTTACCATAGTTACCCAGTGCCCAGTCAGCGACATGTAACGCCCCTGTCCATGCCTACTCGCCCAAGTGTCTGTGGTGAAATGCACCCTGTCACACACAGAGTTTCTCAAAGAAGCGGTGATGTTGTGTGCGACATGCTGGTGGAGCGCAGGCACACCTTTCTTTGAGAAGTAGTGCCGACTGGGCATCTGGTACTGGGGCACTGCGACGGACATAAGGTCTCGAAAATCCTCTGTGTCCACCAGGCGGAAAGGCAGCATTTCTGTAGCCAACAGCTTGCAGAAGGTGAAATTCAACCTCTTAGCTTTGTCATGGCTAGGAGGAAATGGTCTTTTACTTGTCCACATCTGAGGGACCGAGGGCTGGCTGTTGTGCTTAGACGGGGTTGAGTAGGGTGTCCCCGGCAAACTTGCCGGTCTGTGAGGAAGATGTAGGCGGAAAAGTTAGGTTGCCTTGATCCAAAGGTTGTGCTCTCGATGTCGGAGAGCGCTCAACACCAGCTGGTGTTTCCACTTCCAAATGAAATGATGACCTGCCAATCACACTGGCTGTTGCGGGTAAAGAGGTGGCAGGTCTGCGTCCAAAAACATGTGTGACTGCTGTCCCCCCAGTCACAGAGGATGAAGAGGCCGCGGATGCACAAGATGGGGCAGACGGTGGTTGGCCAGGCCCGCTAGGCCGCATTGTAGCACAGTGAGCTTCCCACTGCAACTTATGCTTCATATCCATGTGTCGGTTCATGTATGAAGTACTCAAACTATGGATTTTTTGGCCTCTACTTAGCTTTTGATGACAAATATTACAGATAACACGAGTTGGGTCATCCTTATCGATCTGAAAAAATGCCCAGGCTATGCAAGTTTTAGAGCTCATGCGACCTGAAGAGCCACTACGACTTGTGGTCAGAGGCAGAGATGTGGTTGAGGATGCAGTTGTTGACGTGCTTCCAGTACTCCGTCTCTGCCCAGGAAGGCACAACCTAACCTCGTCGTCAATAGCATCTGTGACACCCAGCTGCGCTTGTTATCACAGATCCTAGAAGAGTGCATTGATGGAATCCTCCACAAGAGGCCCCCATAAACATTCACACATCTCCACCTTCCACCTCAGACCAGCAGAGTTAGCCCGTTAGGGATATAAATAGGGAAGGTGGAGCTAGGCAGTTCAGTTCCTCTGAAGAGTTCCTGCAGTAGAGAAGCCTAAGAGAGGTTAGTCTGCAGTGGAGCTCAGTCTAGTCTAGAGAACTCAGTTAATAGTTCAGCAGTGGAGCACGAGGCTCCTGTTAGCTAGATTTAGGGAGCCCAGTTAGAGCTAAGGGGGGCCGGCGCAATAAGATCGGTGAAACACGGCAAGCTGCCGTTAGTGTGTATAGCCTAGTGAGGGCCCGAGTAGGCCGAAGGCGAGTGGAGAGTTAGTACATATGGGGCAGAGGAGCTTAACCAGTTCACCCCGAAGCATTTACCGGACACCGGATCCAAGCTTACCGGGATCTCTATGACCCAGCAAGGCATAACCGGAATCCCTGGAGCACTACAAGTCCCAGGATCGCTAAGGTGCTGATACATAACAGAGCCAGGAGACGATTAGGCCCCGCATACTGGGAGCGTGAACTCCAAGACAAGGCCCTACCACAAGGTCAGCCAGCGCAGGACAGAGACAAAGTTAGGCCTAGCTCCAGGCAGGTCAGAAACTTACTATGCAGAGGCAAGAAACAGGAGGTCCTACACCCGCTCATTGGGGAGGATCCTGATATGCACCCTTCATCCTACAGTGCTCCGGGATGTGCCTGAATTTCCACCAGTAAAAGGTACTGAAGTGACTACCATGTCCATTCCCGTTCTTGCTCTGACCCAGCTGGGTCTTGCCTGTCCTGCATTCCCCCTGCATACGCTTTTCTGAGGCCTAGCTCCACCTGTGGGGAGCTATACCATCGAGCTGCCTTATCACCGGCCTCAGTGGACTGCTGCAGCGCTGGTGCTTCTCAACAGATACCACAGGTGGCGTCACGAACTCTTATAAAATTAAAAATTATCCACCCTTTTAAAGAGTGACCCCAGGGTATGGGTCCGGGAGCCGACCACCGCGACATCCCAAAGGTCAGGCAAAGGCCCGGGTACCGAGTCATCCCCATCCCCTGGGCTAGTCACATCCTCCTCCACCTGCTCTGCTGACCTCATCGACTGGCTGACTGTGGGTTGACCGTAATTGGGATCTCCAACCTCGTCATCATCACCCTGTGTGTTCTCACACCCGTCGTCCTCAGAGCCAACCTCTTCCTGCGCTGACCGAAAAGTCAAGTTGTCGCTCCAATCATGTATTTGAGTCTCATCATCGTCTTCATCATTGTCTCCACCAACAGGAGTTACATTTTATGAACGAGGGTCTACATTATGCTCAGGACCTTCTTCATCTGGTCCTGGATCCGACTCATAAAGATTCTGGGCATCAGTGCAGATCATTTCCTCGTCTGGATTAACAGAAGCTCTGGAGCAGACCTCCGTTTCCCAGGCTATAGTATGAGTAAACAGCTGTGCAGACTCAGCCATCTGTGTTACCCCATACTCAGACGGAGATGTGAGATGGGAGATGTGAGGAAGCAAGTGCGATTGTGGTGACACCTCTGAGGACTGGTGTTTTTGTGATGTTGAAGTTGAGGTGGAGGAGAGCCCACTTCAAGGAGCACTTGATATCTGTTGAAGCACCTGCTGTTTTTGTGCCTCATCTGGAATTTGTAGCGATGGGCGTGTCCGTAAGAAAGGGATCGTATCACATTGTCCACCAAAAGAAGTAGACATCTTAGTTTGGCTGGAAGATGGTCTTTCTTCTGCAGATGTTACTCCCCCCCACCGCGGGGAGGCTCGACCCACCAGCGGACAGGCACCAGTATTGGGACAGGGGGGCTAGCCGTCAGGGTCCACCACGGCTCTGGTACAAACCCGGCGACACGGAGGTCGCACGAGCAGGAACGGACTGGCAGTGTCGGCTTCGCACTCCAGCGTAGTCCCTCTGCCCGCTCGCGCCTGTAACCTCAAAGGGATGCGCAAGCGGCTTTTCTTCCCAGGGCTGTTCCCCGCCCAGCAGGAACGTGGGGGAGCTCAGGTCGGCCTTCCACTGTTCTCCCTTACCTCCCTCGCCCTCTTTCCTTCTTCCGTTCTCCATCTAACCCCTCGGCTCTGTGGTGTCCACTCTCCCTCCAGCTCTGTCCTTCTCACAGGTGGACTACCGCGTGTATTTCACACTGTGGCAAATCTTTTGGGCCCAGGCATAAGAAGTTGTCGAGGTAATGGATAATATGTGCCCCCTTAGAAATGTCCATTACAACCCATTCGAGGAAGCAACTAAACGCCTCAAATAGTGAGCAGGATCTGGAGCACCCCATGGGCAAACAGCGATCTATATAGTATGTGTGTCACCCCAGGCCTGGATGCCACAAATAATAAAGGCTGTGTCTGAGAGCAGGAGGGAGGTTCCCTGGTTAGGGACAATTAGCATACAGCACCTCCTGTCCCAGGCCAGTAGGGGGAGCTGGCTGCCCCTATAAAAGCTGGAACTGGGGGCAGGGTTAGGGAGAACTGGACCACCTAGCTCAGGAGTGAGACTAGTCCCAGAGAAGGAGGGACAGTTCAGCTGTAGCTGAGGAGGTCGTGAGACAGTGGAGAAGCCACGAGCCAGGGACGTACGGTGCGGAAAGCCTGTCCTGGCAGATAGAGAACCATCTAACCGGACATTGGGGTCCGAGGTTGTGAAGACTCTAAGTCCCACAGCAGAGAACCAATCCACGAGGGATTTCATGTCCTTTGCCTAAAAAGCCCGGAGGCTCCGCCACAACAGAAGGGACCAGCAAGGCCAAGAGAGGCTAAAGGTAAAAGGAACCCAAGTTGCAAGCCATGCGGGCGAGAATACACAGCACGCTCAGGGGGCTACACTTCTCCTGTGGGGAGTTATACCATTCCTGTGCTGCTCACCAACATCAGCCCCAGCGGTCTGTCCTGCAGCGGCGGTTATCCCTGACCGCAATCCACGGGTGGCGTAGTCAGACTTTCACATGTCTATATATATAAAGAGACTGCCACCATTTCAGCTTGACACCCTGAGCACGGGACCGGGTTGCCACTACTACCCCCATCAGCACCGCGCAACCTAGAGACCCGGTCTTGAGTACCCCACGGCCCAGGGGGAGAGTCAGCTTTTTGGCGTAGTCGGCAGGATTGTGACCAACCCGCCACAAACGGGTATTGCGTGCCTGAAAAGACTTTATACTTACCTGAGTGAAGTTTCCCGCCATTCGGGGCCGTTTCCCGCCAAAAGGCGCCATCTTCGGGACACCGCGTGGGAAGAAGAGGGGCGTGGACACCAAAAACCGCGCGAGACCTGAAGCCCCACACTACGTCCAGACGCTGCGCAAGGTCCTGGAAGGAGATCCAACGGACACCGACGTCATCAACCCGCGACGCAAGGTCCTCACCCAGAGCATCGCGAGCGGAGCCGCGGCCTACAGAAGAGGATCGTCGGAAGGTAGGCCACGGTTGACTAGGGGGGAGGGAGATGTTGGAAGCGGAGGGGCCCACTACCACCAGCGTGGCTGCTGCAGCGGTGATGCCGTTTTCCATGCCCTATATCCCCGGAGCGGCCTGGCTGCCCAAGTACTCAGGGGAATCCCATACATTAAGTGACTTTAAGGAAAGACTGTACAGTTTATTTAAAGTCTATCCCGTAACAGAAGAACAGAAAATCAGCATACTGACAGGGCAGTTAACTGGTGCGGCCCAGCGGGAGGTAAAATCATGGCCATCTGAGGAGAAAAGGACTGTAAAGGACATTTTGGCCCGGCTGCGGGGTACCTTTGACACCCGCACCTCAGCTGAAATTAAAATGCGGTTTTACGGATGTAAGCAGCGGACACAGGACAGCATCAGAGACTATGCCCTAAATTTACAGGAAGCCTTGGGAGCAATCAAACAAGCTGACCCTGGCAGCGTGCAGGATACAGATAAACTATTGACTGACCAGTTCATAGAAGGTCTGCTATCTAGCGCCCATAGAACCCAGCTGCGCCTAATGGCCCTACAGAAACCCGATTTGACTTTTGCACAGTTTAAAGAAAGGGCCATCCGGGTGCTCCGAGAACCCACACCAGGTGGCGCTGTAGCTTCCCGGCGTCCTGCCATTACGTACCACCAGGGGGCGGCGCCCTACCCTGCAGACCTTGTGGGGGCTGATGCGCAGGCCCTAAACCCATCCACGTCTGCAAACCTGCACCATCAGGTCCAAGAACTAACAAAGAGTGTTGCCGCATTGACCAGGACCGTACAGTCGTTACAGATGGACCCGTCAGGACCAATCAAGCTGGCTTCCAGTCCGGAGGATGTCCCGTGGCGTCGACAGAGGAGGATCCCGTCGTTCAGAGGGAGGCTCACAGACCGCTACGCAGAGGATGGACAGCCGATTTGCCGCCGTTGCGACCAGCCGGGACACATAGCCTGGTACTGTACTTTAAACGGGTCCGACCTGGGGCAGAGGGCCAACCCCCAGGCATAAGGTCACCAGGCCCGTCTAATTGGCGCGATAAGTATGTGGGGGGACGCCCAGTTTTACCCGTAGTGCTGGACGGTATCCCCATGAGTGCACTGCTGGACACCGGCTCTCAAGTGACTACCATCCCCTATGTATTTTTCAAGCAGTACTGAAGTGACACTGATAAAACCCATTATCCAGACGATGACTTGAGCATCATCGCCAGCGATGGTCAACCCGTGCCGCAGGTGGGGTTCAGGGAGATGACCGTCAAGATTGGTAAGGTTGAACTGCCGGCACAGGGAGTGATTATTGTGGACATTGACCATCGAGAAAGTCACCCTAAAATAACCTTGGGTACTAACGTGATTGAAATTTGTCTTTCAGAAGTAATTGTAATTTTACAGCAGGTGGCGATGAATGCTAGCTCCAGCCAACAGAGGGTCCTCCAGAAAGAGATAAGAGCCCTGATGAGACAGCAACAGGTAGAACTGTCTGGTGGTGAGATCGGTAGCGTGAGGATGAGCGACCCGTTCCCCATTGCCATGCCTCCCAAAACTGAAATGATGATCTGGTGTCGGACTGCAATCGGGTTAAGAGGAAGAGACTACCAAGCCATGGCAGAACCCGTGTACTCAGACAGCAGGCCCACCATTTTGACAGCCCGGGGGGTGGTTGATGTCCGCCATGGAAGGGTGCCCGTCCGGATCTTAAACATTGGGGAAAGGGAAGTACACTTGCCCCGGTACGCTACATTAGCCAAATTGTTTGCTGTCGAACACAATGCTCTCAGGGTCGTGTAACCCTTGCCTCCATCTCCTCCGGTGGAGGATAATGGCTCCCAGAAACACAAGGAGGACTGGTGCCAGAAACTCCATGTGGGTGCTGACTCCACTCCCTTGCACCAAAAAACAAGGAGTCTACCGGGTGGTTCAGGAGTACGAGAGAATCTTTAGTAAGCACCCGCTAGACTTCGGCAGAGTGAAAGGGGTAGAACACCACATCCCCACGGGGAGCCACCCACCAATAAAAGAACGATACAGACTGTACCCCCCGCACACTATCAGAACGCAAAGGGCGTGCTGAGAGAAATGAAAGAAGCCGGGGTCATTAGAGACAGTTGTAGCCCCTGGGCAGCCCCCTTGGTTCTGGTAAAAAAGAAAGACGGTACTATGAGAATGTGCGTGGACTATAGACAAGTCAATCGTATCACCCATAAGGACACATACCCGTTGCCTAGAATAGAGGAGTCTTTGGCCGCACTAAAATCAGCTAATTTCTTCTCTACTTTGGACCTTACTAGCGGGTACTTGCAGGTTCCTGTGGCAGAGGCTGACAAGGAGAAGACCGCCTTCACCACCCCGATGGGATTAAGTGAATTCAACTATATGCCATTCGGGCTCTGCACCGCACCCGGGACCTTCCAGAGGCTGATGGAATGCTGTCTAGGGCACCGAAACTTTGAGACGGTCCTACTGTACCTGGACGACGTGATTGTATATTCAAAGACCTACGAGGACCATCTGAAACACCTGGCAGAGGTGTTCGAAGCCCTGGCAGGCTTTGGCCTGAAGGTGAAGCCCTCAAAGTGTCACATGTTGAAACCGAAGGTACAGTACCTAGGACACGTGGTGAGTGCAGAGGGAGTAGCCCCCGACCCCGACAAGGTTACAGTAATCAAGAGCTGGCCAAGCCCCTCTAACATCAAAGAAGTGAGGCAATTCCTCGGGTTGGTAGGCTACTACCGAAGGTTCATCCCTGGGTTCACTAAGATGGCAGCTCCAATGCAGGACCTCCTGATAGGTCAGTCTAAATCCAGAAGTCACAAGCCACCCTTCAAATGGGACAAGTTGGAAGAAGATTCCTTCCGCCAGCTGAAAATGGCCCTCAAGGGGGATGAAATTCTGGCCTACCATGATTATGGCCAGCCTTTTATCCTCCACACAGATGCCAGTAATGTGGGGCTAGGAGCCGTACTGTCCCAAAATCAACAGGACAGGGAACGAGTGATAGCGTATGCCAGCCGGAAGCTGAGGCCCACTGAAAGAAACCCGGAGAATTACAGCTCCTTCAAGCTAGAATTCTTGGCAGTGGTGTGGGCCGTCACAGAACAGTTTAAACATTACCTGGCCTCTGCAAAGTTCACTGTGTACACGGACAACAACCCGTTGACACACCTGGACAATGCAAGACTAGGTGCCCTAGAACAGCGGTGGATGGCCCGACTATCAAATTATGACTTCACAATCAAATATCGGGCGGGCAGAACCAACGCCAATGCAGACGCCCTATCAAGAATGCCCCATCTACCCGAAGGAGAAGAAGACTCAGAAGAGCTGGAGGAAGTAGAGCTCCCTGCGTTCCACCGGTATGGGGCCACTCAGTATTCTCACGGGGTAAGAGACAAAGACCTAACCACCGTCATGTTCAACCCCTTGGGCTGAAACGCAAGATAGTGACCCTGCAATTCGCCTGGTGAAAGACATGTTAACCCAGGCAGACGCTAGCCCTGGCCCGGACGCTCCAGAGGAAGCCAAGCAGTTATGGAAAGAGAAAAGCAGGCAAGAGAAAAGCAGGCTACTCCTCTACGAAGGTAAGCTGTGCAGAAGGCTTGTCAACCACCGGACGCACGAGCTGACCTGGCAGGTAGTGGTCCCAAGACGAGATGCAGCAATGGTCCTGGAGGCCTACCATGACAGAGCGGGACATTTCGGGTGGAAGAAACTGGAGTTCCTACTGAGAGAGCGGTTCTTCTGGATCGGTATGAGAGGGGCCATAGAGAAGTGGTGCAGGGACTGCGGCCCATGTAACCTCAGAAGGAAGGACCGTACCAGCCAGAAGACACCCTTGAGGCCCATCGTCACCAGGCAGCCTCTTGAGCTGGTAACTCTGGACCAGGTGAAATTGGCTCCAAGCCGGTCGGGCTACGTCTATGCCCTGACAATAGTGGATCACTATTCCCGGTTCCTGGTGGTGGTTCCTGTTAAAGACTTGACAGCCCAAACAGCGGCCAGAGCCTTCCAACAACACTTCTGCCGTCCACACGGGTATCCGGAACAGGTCTTGGCAGATCAAGGTTCAGCGTTTGAGGCGGAAATCTTCCAGGAGTTCTGCAACCTCTACGGCTGTAAGAAGATTCGGACAACGCCTTACCACCCGCAAACCAACGGGCTGTGTGAGAAAATGAATAATATCATCATTGATCTCCTCAAGACGTTGCCCCTGGAAGAACGCAGCCTGTGGCCGGAGAAGCTGCCAGACCTGATAGACTTATACAACCATATCCCGGTGAATGCTACAAATTGCATGCCGGCTTACCTGATGCGAGCAAGACCAGGTAAGCTGCCTATAGACCTGGAGATGGGAGTCCTGACACCCGAGGACACCTCCCCAGACGCGGACTGGGATACGGAATGGAGGCTACAGTACAAGAAGGTACAGGAGAGTGTGGAGAGGAGTCTCGCTCAAGCGAGAGAAAAGCAAGAGAGGCTCTTCAACCAACCAGCCCCTGCTGGTCCCCTGGAACCTGGCGAGCAGGTCCTGAAGCAGAAGAGAAGGCTTCACAAGCTAGATGACCAGTGGGAAAGAGACCCGTACACAGTACTGCAGTCCAACCACAACAACCCGAAGGTATGCCTAATTACCAAGGATGGAGACGAAACCACTAGCACCGTCTCCAGAGACCACCTAAAAAGGTGCCCCGAGCAACTACAGAGTGCAGGAGAAGATCAAGATGACCTTGAACCCACAGAGGACAAGGAAGAAATGATCAGTACAGTTCTTGGAGAGTTTCCCGGGTCCTGGACTCGGATAAACGACGCAATAGTGGTACCCGTCCTACACTTCCTTCAACCAACCCAGCAGGAACCTACAGGAGAGCAGGAAGAATCAGAGGAACAAGCAGCCCCGGAGGCAGAAGAACCCATGCCAGCAGCCCAGGAGAGTCAACCATCTGCTGACAGTGAGCCTGCCATGCCTGCGGTAAGCCAAAGGACCCGCAGACAGCTGCCTGCACTGCCTGAAAACCCAGCTAGTAGCTGTACCCTGAATGTTAGTGGGGAAAGCCAGGTTAGACCACCACCAGACAGTGGGTTACGCAGGTCAACCCGGAGCACTAGGGGGCAGATACCCGCTCGCTGGAAAATATAGGGTGTGTAAAGAACTGTAAATAACCCTTATAAATAGTCGTCAAATGTTCAAACAGTTAATTTCATGACCAGTAATTATGTCTTTTCAGTTTCTTTCAGTTTACTATATGGACTAACAGGTTATGAACTTTGAGTAACCGGGACTTTCTTGTAAAATATGTTCGGAGCTTAACCAACGGAATGAATAAAGACTGTCAAGGACTCGGGGCAAGGGCAGACCCCCACCTGGTTAAGGCTCCCCTTGTGTTGGTGAAATGGACACCCGGTCACAGACCACACTGTGACTCTAAGAACTCAATATGTGATGTTGTTTGCTATTTCCTTCCCTGTAGTGTTTTCATGGTCATGTATATGTTACCCTGTTTGTTTTTGGCCAAAAAGGCTTAGTCCCGGGTACTAAACTTTTACTAGGGGGGAATGTGTCACCCCAGGCCTGGATGCCACAAATAATAAAGGCTGTGTCTGAGAGCAGGAGGGAGGTTCCCTGGTTAGGGACAATTAGCATACAGCACCTCCTGTCCCAGGCCAGTAGGGGGAGCTGGCTGCCCCTATAAAAGCTGGAACTGGGGGCAGGGTTAGGGAGAACTGGACCACCTAGCTCAGGAGTGAGAATAGTCCCAGAGAAGGAGGGACAGTTCAGCTGTAGCTGAGGAGGTCGTGAGGCAGTGGAGAAGCCACGAGCCAGGGACGTACGGCGTGGAAAGCCTGTCCTGGCAGATAGAGAACCATCTAACCAGACATTGGGGTCCGAGGTTGTGAAGACTCTAAGTCCCACAGCAGAGAACCAATCCGCGAGGGATTTCATGTCCTTTGGCCTAAAAAGCCCGGAGGCTCCGCCACAACAGAAGGGATCAGCAAAGCCAAGAGAGGCTAAAGGTAAAAGGAACCCAAGTTGCAAGCCATACGGGCGAGAATACACGGCACGCTCAGGGACGTGGACTATTTTACCACTAAAGGGGGAACTAGTCAGAAAGAGCATAGAGAGCACGGTAGGCCTACACCCTTACCCTGACCAGAGGGGCTTCCCGAGTGTTCTCAGACATCCAGGCCCCCTTCTAGCCGGTACTGCTGTTGGGTCATTACCACCTGTTACAATAAAGACCCTGAACTGTTTAAGCGGATTTTGCATTCTGACTATCGTGGCCGGAACTATCACCCCCCAACATCCACCTACACTGCCCTGGGGCTACACTTCTCCCCTGGGGAGTTATACCATTCCTGTGCTGCTCACCAACATCAGCCCCAGCGGTCTGTCCTTCAGCGGCGGTTATCCCTGACCGCAATCCACGGGTGGCGTAGTCAGACTTTCACATGTCTATATATATAAAGAGACTGCCACCATTTCAGCTTGACACCCTGAGCACGGGACCGGGTTGCCACTACTACCCCCATCAGCACCACGCAACCTAGAGACCCGGTCTTGAGTACCCCATGGCCCAGGGGGCGAGTCATATGCTCCTTCCCAGAAGCAGCCCAATAGGTGGACACTATTCGGAGGCACAGGTACAAAGTAACCGGAACGCCGCATCAATGTCTGTTTTGGCTATTAGGGTGACCCTTCCCAACTTCTTGATCCGCCTGATTGCCTTGTCAAAGGATGTACAGTATATACTACTGTACTTGGTTCCGCGTCGATGTTGTCGTTTACGGACCTGCCCCTTGGATATGACAAATGGTGGATTAGTCCAAATGTATTGGGTTCCGTTTTTGGCCCAACTCACAATGGGGATACCACTACGTCTTGTAAGGAAAGTGTTCTGAATGGAACCGCCATTCTACCTAAAGATATTTCTTTTTTTAATTTTCTTGTCACGACGTCTGGGTGTTGGTAGGCTGATTTTAGATTTTTACTCCAGCCTTTCTTGATTTTAGAAGGGCATGACATGCCTATATCTGTGTCTCCCCCTCCTTTTACTCCTCCACCTCTTTTCTTTTCGCATGACTATATGTACTTGTCACTTTTCCATGTGTTAGTTGTGTCTTCTGAGCAGTTCGTCAGCTTTTGGACACCTTTGAAGTGTTTTCTATGTGTTTTCTATGTGTTTCTATGTGTTTTTGTTTGCCTGCCGTTTTAACGGTGTTCGAAGGTGTTCGATGAACAGTTCGACGAACAGTTCGACGAACATACGGGTGTTCGATGAACCGAACCGAACTCGAACACTACGGGGGTGGCTCAACACTAGACCAGAGCTTCAGAGAGAACTTGTGTGGTGCCATGCAGAGAGAACTTGCACCACGACTGGGCGTACCACCTTTGCCAGGAGAACATTAACGTTTACTAGTGACTTTCTTTGTTATTCCAAGATTATTGTTATTAGTTCTACTGTTGATTTGCCTTGTTACTAACACTAATTGTTTAAAGTTACTGCTGTATATAAATAGAATTATATCAATCACTGACTGTTCCTGTTAGAACCCTCCTGTTTGTTTTTTCCATCTTGTGTTTTGCGGTCACGTGACTGTGACACCCCAGGGGTCTGGTTGCCACAGTAATAGAGATATTATGTCTGAGAGCAAGTGGGAGGTTTCTCTGGTCAGGAGCCCTAAGCATGCAACACGGCCCACCCAGACCTGGGAGGGGAGGAATCTGCCCTTATAAACTGGGTCTGGGGCGGGATTAAGTCAGAAAGAGTTGAGTTCCAGACACAGGGAAAGTGACAACAGGAGCTCTGTAGGAGCAGGAGTGAGTGCCAGAGGCTGGAAGCTAGAAAGCTCGCCTTGGCTGAAGACACTAACCCGGACACGGAGTCAGAGGCTGTGGGGACATCCAGGTCCAGCAGCAGAATCCAACCGGCAGGGGATTCCATGTCCTCTGGCCTTAGAAACCCGAAGGCACGGTCACAAGCAAGGGACCAGCACCGCCATCGTGAAGCGAAGGCTGACGGAAGGCCCCAAGTCACCGGCCATACGGGTGAGCACCACACGGTATACTCAGGGACGTGGGCTACTTCTACCCGCATAGAGCAAGGTAGCCAGGAAAGAGTGCAGATAGTCGGAGAGGCCTACAACTCCACCTGGCCAGGGGAGATCCTGCTTGCTCACAGACTGACCAGGCCCCTACTGCTAACCAGTACTCCCGGGAGGGTCTGCTTTATACCATCAGTAAAGACCCTGAACTGCACCACACGTCTCTGTGATTCCTTGCCGCACCAGCACCATTACTACTGGGACGCTCACACCATCACTCCCATCATCCACATTAGCTGCCCTGAGGCAATACTTCTCCCGTGGGGAGTCATCCCATTCTTGGCTGCGCATATAACATCAGCCTCAGCGGTCTGCAGCGCAGCGGCGGTCCCCACTGACCACAATCCACGGGTGGCGTAGTCGGACAATTACAATACCAATAGACTGCCACTGGTTTGACCGCCCTGGGCACGGACCGGGTCACCGCCACGGAGGACTACAACCCCCAGCGATCCGGCTCCGGGTATCCCCCTGCACAGCACAGGCCCAGGGGGCGCATCATGACCATCTGCCTTTATATTCCAGCTAAGCCCTTTTGGCTTTGCTGGACTTCAGTGTTGTTTGACTGTTTTGCTAGCCAGGTGCTTCGGTGCCTATCTCTGTCAGTTCGCTTGGTCCTTCTGGGACCTCTAGTACCTTTTTGTCAGTTTGTCTTTTTGTGTTCTGCAACAACTTTCTCTGTTTAGGAGGTGTCCCATTTTTGTTCCAGTCCTTAGATCTTTTAGGGACTCCTTCCTTTATTCTATAGGTCTTCATTCAGACTAGCCGAGGACTAAGGCGGGTCCGTTCGCAAGGAACAGGCAGCCTGCTACATTGTAGGGATTCAGCTTAGTCTTACTGTAGGGACAGCTTTCCCCTTTCTTTCCTTAGTACATGTTGCAGATCATAACAGTAAGCCCAGCCCAAAAAAATAAAAGGAAAGAAATTTGGGGATCAGTATGGTCTCCGTCCAGGATTTGGCTCAACGCTTGCAGGGATTGTCTCTGGAGGTGGCCGAGCTCCAGCAACATGTGAGTAGCTGTTCTGGAGCGCATTTTGTGGAACCAAAGGTAGGACTGCCTGATGTTTTTTTATGGTAAACAGCAAGATTTTTTTTCCTTTAAAAATGCTTGTTTATTATATTTTCATTTGAGACCAAGGTCCTCTGGGAATGAATCACAGCGCATTGGTTTTATTATGTCACTTTTGCCCAATGAACCACAGGGTTAGGCCTTTTCTTTCCAACCTAATGATCCATGCTTAAGCTCGGTAGAAGAATTTTTTTCTACTATGGGGCTTTTATATGATGATCCTGATCGAATCTCATCTGCTGAGGCAGAACTCAGGCGTTTGAATCAGGGGTCAGGTGATGTTGAAAATGATTGCACACACTTTAGAAGATGGGCTTCTGAAGTTAAATGGAATGATCCTGCTCTGAAATGTCTATTTCTTGCTGGTCTGAGTGAAAGGGTTAAGGATTAGCTAATTGCATTCCCCGCACCTGAGACTCTGCAGGATGCCATGCAATTAGCTGTTCGTGTGGATAGGAGGCTGAGGTCCAGGCTGAATGAGGAAAAGACTCCTGTAATGCCAAGTCCTAGTCCCCAGAAAATCTGCTCAGACGGCGGAGAACTGATGGTGGTTGGGGCGATGTCACTCCGCTCTCAGGAAAGAGACCGGAGGTTCGCCGAGGGATTGTGTCTTTATTGTGGTAAAGCTGACCATTTGATTAAGCATTGTGAGCTTCGTTTAAGTGAAGAAAAAAAAAAGGTCAGGTACACCCGTATAGCTTGCTTACGCTCTGCAGGAGTATTTCTTTCAGGGAGTACTGCTTTCAGGAAAATTTGATTGAATTTCAGGTATTTGTGGATTGTGGTTCAACACTTAGGCTATGTGCCCACAATGTGTTTTTTAAGCATTTCAGCAGCGGCAAAAACGCTGCAGAAACGCTTAAAAAACGCATGGTAGAAGGCTTGCCATGTTCCCCAATGATAATCCGCATGTGCTGTGCACATGCTGCTGAAATTTCTGCTGCGGGTTATCATTGCGGAAAAAAAAGCAGCACTACCAATTATTTTGCGGAAGCGCTGCGTTTTCGCCGCCATTGACTTTCATTGGAACGCATGGAATTCGCATCACTGCATCTGTACATGCGGAATCCAAGTGTTTCAATGTGTGGCTGGTACCGGGGTGTGGAGGAGAGGAGACTCTCCTCCGGACCCAGGTACCATGGAACCTGTAAAAAAAGAATAAAATAAAAAATAAATATTATATTTACCTTCTGATGTTCAGCGGTGCGTTCATGTTCACTTGCCGGCAGCTCGCGGTGGACTGAAGGACCTGCGCTGACGTCATAGTCATGTGACGGCAGGTCCTTCAGTGTAGTGCACCGCGAGCTGCCGGCAAGCCAGGACAGAGCGAAGCAAGACTGCGGGGGCCATCGGAAGGTAAGTATAGATTTATTATTTTTTTTTTTTTACCATTCTTTAAGGTCACAGTATATAAATCCATGCCGGTTGCATGGATTTATATAGTGTGACCAAGTTGACAAGCACTTTCCAAGTGATGCTAAAATCGCTTGTAAAGCGCTTGTCAACCCGCATGCGGAAATGCATGTGAAGAACGCTTCACATCCGCATGTCACCGCATGTCCCTGGCAGGAAAAATGCATGTATAATCCGCATGCGCTTTTTCTGCCAGGGAGATGCAGAAACGCTCAGGAAAAAATCCTGAGCATTTCTGCATCGTGGGCACATAGCTGTAATGTGATTGATAAAGGGTTTTTGGAAAAACTTAAATTGAAATCCAAACCTTTGTCTTCACCTATTTCTGTGATTGCAATTGATAACACTCCCTTGAAATGTATTACTCACAAGGTTGCTGCATTTCCTCTCATTATAAATGGACTTCACCAATAAATTTTGGACTTGGTTGTTTTGGATAATTTGCCCTCTCCGGTCGTTCTAGGTTTGCCTTGGTTAAAACTGCACAATCCTTTGCTGGACTGGTCTACTAATGTGATTAAGTCTTGGAGTCCGAAGTGCTATGATAAATGTTGTAATGGTCGCATTGCGGCTGTGGAAAAAGAGGAATTACCGGTACCTATTCAAGATTTTTGGAGGTTTTTTTCGGAGGAGGAGTCGCAAGTTTTACCTCCTCATAGGGATTATGATTGCGCCATTGAGTTTATTCCGGGAGCTACTCTTCCCAAGAGTCGCTTGTTTAATCTGACTATCCCTGAAAGAAAGGCCTTGGAGGAGTACATACAGACTAGCCTGGCTGCTGGTCACATTAGACCTTCTAAATCACCTGTGGCAGTTGGATTTTTCTTTGTTAAAAAAAAGGACGGGGGTTTACGTCCATGTCTGGATTTTCGTGAAATTAATAAGATTACTGTAAGCAATTCCTACCCATTGCCATTAATTCCTGACTTGTTTAACCAGTTAGTGGGGGCCAAGTGGTTCTCTAAAATTGATCTCCGGGGGGGGCATACAATTTGTTCCGAGTGAAGGAGGGTAATGAATGGAAAACTGCTTTTAACACTCCGGTAGGTCATTTTGAGAATCTGGTGATGCCTTTTGGTCTTACCAATGCACCTGCATTTTTTCAGAACCTTATTAATGACATCCTGAGACCTTTGATTGGTAAGAATGTAGTTGTGTATTTGGATGACATTTTGATTTATTCACCAGATCTAGAGTCCCATTGGCACAGTGTACGTGAAGTTTTGCAGTTATTGAGTGATAATTCACTCTTTGCTAAGCTGGAGAAATGTGAGTTCGCTCTGAGGAAAATTAGTTTTTTGTGCTACATTGTCTCCAGCGAAGGTTTTGAGATGGACCCGGTGAAGGTTCAGGCTGTGCAGGAATGGCCTAGGCCTATTGGTTTGAAATCTATGCAGAGATTTTGGGGTTTTGCCAATTATTACAGGAAATTCATTAAGAATTTTTCTGTAATTGTTAAGCCTCTAACCGATCTCACCAGGAAAGGTGCGAATACTGTCCAGTGGACTTCTGAGGCCATTGAAGCGTTTAAGTATCTCAAAGAGAGGTTCAGTTCTGCCCCTATCCTTGTGCAGCCTGATGAGACCAAGCCATTTTTGATCGAGGTCGATGCTTCATCGGTGGGGGTTGGAGCAATTTTGTCTCAGGAGAACAGGGATGGACTACATCCTTGTCCCTTCTTTTCGAAAAAAATTTCGGAAACCGAACTGAATTATGATGTTGGAAATCGGGAGTTGCTGGCTATTAAACTCGCGTTTGAACATTGGCGTCATTTTTTGGAAGGCGCTAGATTTCCTATTCAGGTTTTCACAGATCATAAGAATTTGATCTATCTGGATGCTGCCAAGCGCTTGAATGCCCGTCAAGCTAGGTGGGCACTTTTTTTTTTTCGGTTTCATTTTTCTGCTACCTATATCCCTGGTGCTAAGAATGTTAAAGCCGATGCTTTATCTCGCAGTTTCTCTCCTGCGGTCGGTGCCGAGGAGGAGGAGAGCATTTTACAGAAAGGAGTTGTGGTGGCGGCATGGGACTCCGTTTTGGAGAATGGGATTCTGAAAGCTCAAGATGATGTTCCATCTAACACTCCCCATGGGAGTTTGTTCATGCCTAGAGCCTTTAGGAGAGATTTGTTTGTGGAGTGTCATGAGTCTCGGTTGGAAGGTCATCCAGGAATTTCTGAGACTAAGAGACTTATCAGTCGCAGTTTTTGGTGGCCTGGATGGCAGAAAGAAGTCTTCAAGTGGGTGCGTCAATGTACTGTGTGTGCTAGGTCAAAGCCTTCACATACTCCTGCTGCGGGGTTGCTTTGTCCTGTGGAGGATCCTAGTGCGTCTTGGACGCATCTCACAATGGATTTTATTACTGATCTTCCTGTGTCCGAGGGTTTTACTGTCATCTGGGTGGTCGTGGACCGTTTTAGTAAGATGTGTCATTTGGTTCCATTCATTAAGTTGCCCTGCACCAAGACACTCACTAAGGCGTTTGTTAAGGAGATTGTCAAGCTTCATGGCGTTCCCATGGATATTGTTTCTGATAGAGGACCTCAGTTTGTGGCTCGCTTTTGGCGTGCTTTTTGTGACAGGTTGGGAGTCCATTTGTCAGTTTCGTCTGGGTATCATCCTGAGTCTAATGGACAGACTGAAAGAAAGAACCAGGATGTAGAACAGTTTTTGCGTTGTTTTGTGGCAGACAATCAAGAGGTGTGGTCTGAGTTTCTGCCTCTCGCAGAATTTACTCTTAACAATCATGCATCCTCCTCTGCTGGGTGTTCTCCTTTTTTCTGTTGTACTGGGAGACATCCGTCTTTTGGTTTGCTCTCCAAATTGGGGTCGGCGGTGCCGGAGGAGGAGAATTTTTCCGGTGATTTGGAGAGAGTTTGGACTAATGTACGTTGCAACCTTCAAGAGGCTAACAAGAAGTCCAAGTAGTATTTTGACAGGAAACGTAAGGAGGTTTTGTTTACTGTGGGTGACATGGTTTGGTTGTCCTCAAAGAACCTGCGGTTGAGGATTCCCTCTAAAAAACTGGGTCCTAAGTTTGTGGGTCCATTTAAAGTGCTTCAGGTTGTTAACCCATCTGCGGTTAGGTTGGATGTTCCTACTTCCTGGAAGATTAATCCTGTTTTCCATGTTTCCTTGTTGAAAAAGGCTGACGTTTCTGATAGGGATGCCACTGTCACAGTTCCTCCTGTGGTGGAAGACGGCGAATATGCAATTTCTTGTATCTTGAATTCTAGATGGCATAGAGGGAGATTACAGTATCTCGTCTCCTGGAAGGGTTTCGGTCCCGAAGATAACTCCTGGGTAAGGGCGGATGATGTTTCTGCTCCTAGGCTTGTTAGAGCTTTCCACAAGAGGTTTCCGGATAGGCCTGAGCCTGGAGGATCCGGAGGATCCTCATAAAAGAGGGGGTACTGTTAGAACCCTCCTGTTTGTTTTTTCCATCTTGTGTTTTGCGGTCATGTGACCATCTGTCTTTATATTCCAGCTCCGCCCTTTTGGTTTTGCTGGACTGCAGTGTTGTTTGACTGTTTTGCTAGCCCAGTGCTTCGGTGCTTCCTTTATTCTATAGGTCTTCATTCAGACTAGCCGAGGACTAAGGCGGGTCCGTTCGCAAGGAACAGGCAGCCCGCTACATCGTAGGGATTCAGCTTAGTCTTACTGTAGGAACAGGTTTCCCCTTTCTTTCCTTAGTACATGTTGCAGATCATAGCAGTTCCCGCCTCGTGATCTCTGTGCATTGCATCCAGACACCTGCATTACAAGTGCACGATGTAGGGGGTCAACAAAACAACCAATACCTGTGCTATGCATTGATAAATAAGACCATGCACTAGCCTGCAGTGTTCCTATGGACATCACTTTATGGGTACTAAAAGATCATTCACATCAAGCCCGTTAGTGTTTTAGAAACATTACTACAATATTTGAAACAATATAAAAATATATTTGCAAGGAACGTACCTGATTATACAGAGCTGGGATAAATCCTTCTGGTAAATTTTAGAAGAGAACAATCTGTACAGCGCAACAGGCAGATATTTCAAACGTCTGCATATGTTACAGTCCGTCCTGCCTGGCAGAAAAGCTGGACGGATCCTACTGTTTTACTGACATTATTCAGACCTTGCTGGCAAAACTCAACATGCTGTAACAAATGGCGCTGTGGGTGCCCAAACAAGGAAAGCTTTTAATATAATAATTAAAATAAAAAATATATATGGCAGGAACCCAGAGAACATACAAACTCCTTGCAGATGTTGTCCTTGGTGGGATTTGACCTTCAAGGTCATTAGAAGAATATATATAACATTTGTCATAAATGTCAGAATGTAATGATTGTTATGCACACGCCCGGGCTGAGCGGCGTGTGCGTGTGATTGTAGTGATTCCACTGGACCATGAACCGGAGAGTGCCTGGAGGGGCGTGACTAAGTATCTGGCCGATCCGACCAAGATGGCACGACGGCATACGACGCCAGTGCACCAGGGAGAAACCGGGCAGAGGGACCAGGTGCTACTCCAGGTCAAACTCCGGACACGGGGGTTGACCCACACAGGGATTACTGGATCAGGCTGGTTAGGCTGGCGCACAGACTGGAGGGTATAGGCAGGCACGACTGGTATGCAGGCAGGCGGGTAAAGGCAAGCGCAGCTAGAGTGCAGACAGGGAGGCACTAGCAGGTAGGAACACAGGCGGGATAGGACCCAGTACACACTGGGACTCAGGAACAATACAGGTAGAGGGGTACAGGCAAGCACAGCTAGAGTGCAGACAGGGAGGCACTAGCAGGTAGGAACACAGGCGGGATAGGACCCAGTACACACTGGGACTCAGGAACAGGCAGGTTAGGCTGGCACAGACTGGTGGATATAAGCAAACACGGCAGGTATGCAGATGGGTGGATACAGGCGAGTATGCAGGCAGGGAGGTACTGGCCGAAAGGACGGGCTGGAGCACAGAAAGGTTAAGACCCAGTACAGACTGGGTCACAGAACCGCAGATGCGGTAGACAACCACAGCAGAGAGGGAACGCCCGAAGCGGTGGGCAAGAACAGAGCAGGACAGGGCTGCAGGAGCAGCGAGCACAAGCAGGGCAGGACAGGATTGCCGGAGCAGCGGGCAGAAGCAGGGCAGGACAGGACTGCCGGAGCAGCGGACAGAAGCAGGGCAGGACAGGACTGCCGGAGCAGCGGGCAGAAGCAGGGCAGGACAGGACTGCCGGAGCAGCGGGCAGAAGCAGGGCAGGACAGGACTGCCGGAGCAGCGGGCAGAAGCAGGGCAGGACAGGACTGCCGGAGCAGCGGGCAGAAGCAGGGCAGGACAGGACTGCCGGAGCAGCGGGCAGAAGCAGGGCAGGACAGGACTGCCGGAGCAGCGGGCAGAAGCAGGGCAGGACAGGACTGCCGGAGCAGCGGGCAGAAGCAGGGCAGGACAGGACTGCCGGAGCAGCGAGCAAAGGAGTCAGAGCAGGCTAGGCTGAGTAGGGGGGACAGGGCTCTGTTCACACGGAACAGACAGGAAGGGAAAGGCAGAGCCAGACACCCACAGGGTACTTGCAGTGAAGTAGCGAGTGGACCACAAACACACAAACAGGAGTACAGAGACAACAAGCAGGAGTTAGGTACGAGTTCAGACTCTGCAGAAAAAGGAAGGGAACGGACATAGAGGCAAAACAGGTAAAGGATAGGAGAGAGTTCAGACTGGAACTGAGTGTACGGAGGAGACCGACACTGCAGCGGGATACAGGAGCGGGTCTGGGAATACGGCCCCCAGAGAGGCAGGACGAACAGGCAAGGAGCGTGTTCAGACAGGACAGACAAGATACAGAAGCGGGTCTAGGAAAACAGCCCCTAGAAGGCGAGAGGAACAGGCTAGGAGCGTGTTCAGACAGGTCAGACAAGATACAGGAACAGGTCTAGGTAATCGGCCCCTAGAAGGCAGGAGGAACAGGCTAGGAGCGTGTTCAGACAGGTCAGACAAGATACAGGAACAGGTCTAGGTAATCGGCCCCTAGAAGGCAGGAGGAACAGGCTAGGAGCATGTTCAGACAGGTCTGGAAATACAGCCTCCAGGATAGGCAGAAAAGAGAACACAGAACGGGACCTGGCACCTTCAGAGTGCAAGCACACACTGAAAGAAACACTATGCTCAGGCAGGGATAGATGGGCGCAGCTGAGCTATATACCAGGTGACAGACAGCAATAGGCTGAGGACGCACAAGAGGTGTGACCCACAGCAGGTACAAAAAGCAGGAAGTGATCGGGCGCCGCCCTTAAGCAGCAGAAACAGACACAAACAGACAGCATGGAGGGAAGCCAGAGAGACATTCTGGACAGGAGATCAAGTGCGCGCTCTTGCACAGTGGGAGATGGACCACTATGCAAGGACGCCGCCAGGTATGTTACAGTACCCCCCCCCTTACGCCCCCTTTTCTTCAGGCCTGCCAGAATCTTCCGCAGGGAATTCGAGGGCCAATTCTTCACTTCGAAGAGATCACTTCCACTGTCCACCGGAAAAACTGGTCTCCTCTGGGTAGCTAGGATGCTACCTCCCATCCAGCCACCCTTAGCAACAGACGAAACGGGTGGAGTACCAGGAACAGCACACAAGGAAGTCTCTCTCCACATATTTTCAGGTGGCACCCCAGAGGGTACAGGAGACAACTGGAAGTCCTCCACCGGGTTGGAGGGGGACAGAGACTTGGGGGTAATCTCTGCTTCGAGGTACATCTTGACAAGCTCACAGGAAGAAATAGACGGGTTATCAGGTACATAATGAGGAAAAGTCACTGTCTCTTTGTTTTCTGGTGGTACCCCGGAGGATTCAGGAAACAACTGGAGGTCCTCCGCCGGGTCAGAAGAGTGCAGAGGCTCAGAGAAAACATCTGCTTCAGAGTACACTAGGTCGGACTCACTGGACGAAGCAGGCGAGGTATCGGGTACCGAGTATAGGAAAGTCTCTGTCCATTCTCCACCAGGTGGCACCCCGAAGGGTTCTGGAGACAACTGGCGGTCCTCCGCCTGGTCAGAGGGGTGTAGAGACTCACGGGTAACCTCTGCTTCAGAGTACACTAGGTCGGACTCACTGGACGAAGCAAGCGAGGTATCAGATCCAGGATATAGGAAAGTCTCTGTCCATTTACCACCAGGTGGCACCCCGAAGGGTTCTGGAGACAACTGGAGGTCCTCCGCCTGGTCAGAGGAGTGTAGAGACTCGGGAGTAACCACTGCTTCAGAGTACACTAGGTTGGACTCACTGGACGAAGCGAGCGAGGTATCAGGTACAGAGTATAGGAGAGTCTCTGTCCTTTCGCTACCAGGTAGCACCCCGAAGGGTTCAGGAGACAACTGGAGGTCCTCCGCCTGGTCGGAGGGGTGTAGAGACTCGGGAGTAACCTCTGCTTCGGAGTACACTAGGTTGGACTCACTGGACGAAGCGAGTGAGGTATCAGGTACAGAGTATAGGAGAGTCTCTGTCCTTTCGCTACCAGGTAGCACCCCGAAGGGTTCAGGAGACAACTGGAGGTCCTCCGCCTGGTCGGAGGGGTGTAGAGACTCGGGGGTAACTACCACTTTGGGGTACCCATTGTCAGGCTCACAGGACGAAGCGGACAAAGTATCGAGTACCGGGTGTAGAGAATTCTCTCTCCATTTGTCATCGAGTGGTATCCCGGAGGATTCAGGAGGCAACAGGGGGTCCTCCGCCAGGTAGTAGAGGTGCACAGACTCTGAGGTAACCACAGCTTTGGAGCATCCTTGGACATGCACACCGGTTAAAGTGGGTGAAGCATCTGATGCCGGGTGCAGGAAGTTCTCCTGTGTGGAGTCTGGATGGGCAGAAGTCTCTTCGGGCAGGAGAACTGGTGCACTACCCACGCACATTACCCATTGGGGCTTCTCCGGGATACAGGGAGATGAAGCTTCAGTAGGGACTTCAAGGTTGGGGTCAGGAGGTCTCAGGGAGGACAGACCCTGGCGTGACGGCTTGCCTCTACGTCTAGCACGTCTGGACTGCCTCTTGAGGTTGGGAGAAGTATTCCGGAAAGCGTAGTCACCCTGTGAGGATTCTGGGTGGGCAGTAGTCTCATTGGGCTGGAGGACTATTGCGCTACCCACACATATTACCCATTGGGGCTGCTCCGGGATATTGGAAAGTGAAGCTTCAGCAGGAGCCTCCGGGTTAGGATCATCGAAGACCATTAGAAAGGCCACCAGGAAGGCCATTAGGTCCAGGAGGATCGGATCCTGTGTTTCATATAGGGGGTTGATCCATTCCAAGGCATCACCCGCCAGGTAAGACATAATGAATGCCACCTTAACCCGATCGGTGGGAAAACATAGAGGGTAGAACTTGAAGTGTAGCATGCATTGCTCCACAAATGCACGACTTTGTCTAGGATCCCCATAATAACGTAGCGGATCCGCGGGATCGAGAGCAGATAGATCCATCTGGACGGGTGCGTAATTCGCCTGGAACTCAGCTAAAGGAAAAAAAAAAAAAAAATTATTTATTTATTTTAATGCATGTATTCGCTGGAAAACTTCTCAGAGAGCGAAGGCCGTGGGGCTCAACGGGAACCATGGCCTGAGCATGCTGTTATGCACACGCCCGGGCTGAGCGGCGTGTGCGTGTGATTGTAGTGATTCCACTGGACCATGAACCGGAGAGTGCCTGGAGGGGCGTGACTAAGTATCTGGCCGATCCGACCAAGATGGCACGACGGCATACGACGCCAGTGCACCAGGGAGAAACCGGGCAGAGGGACCAGGTGCTACTCCAGGTCAAACTCCGGACACGGGGGTTGACCCACACAGGGATTACTGGATCAGGCTGGTTAGGCTGGCGCACAGACTGGAGGGTATAGGCAGGCATGACTGGTATGCAGGCAGGCGGGTAAAGGCAAGCGCAGCTAGAGTGCAGACAGGGAGGCACTAGCAGGTAGGAACACAGGCGGGATAGGACCCAGTACACACTGGGACTTAGGAACAATACAGGTAGAGGGGTACAGGCAAGCACAGCTAGAGTGCAGACAGGGAGGCACTAGCAGGTAGGAACACAGGCGGGATAGGACCCAGTACACACTGGGACTCAGGAACAGGCAGGTTAGGCTGGCACAGACTGGTGGATATAAGCAAACACGGCAGGTATGCAGATGGGTGGATACAGGCGAGTATGCAGGCAGGGAGGTACTGGCCGAAAGGACGGGCTGGAGCACAGAAAGGTTAAGACCCAGTACAGACTGGGTCACAGAACCGCAGATGCGGTAGACAACCACAGCCGAGAGGGAACGCCCGAAGCGGTGGGCAAGAACAGAGCAGGACAGGGCTGCAGGAGCAGCGAGCACAAGCAGGGCAGGACAGGACTGCCGGAGCAGCGGGCAGAAGCAGGGCAGGACAGGACTGCCGGAGCAGCGGACAGAAGCAGGGCAGGACAGGACTGCCGGAGCAGCGGGCAGAAGCAGGGCAGGACAGGACTGCCGGAGCAGCGGGCAGAAGCAGGGCAGGACAGGACTGCCGGAGCAGCGGGCAGAAGCAGGGCAGGACAGGACTGCCGGAGCAGCGGGCAGAAGCAGGGCAGGACAGGACTGCCGGAGCAGCGGGCAGAAGCAGGGCAGGACAGGACTGCCGGAGCAGCGAGCAAAGGAGTCAGAGCAGGCTAGGCTGAGTAGGGGGGACAGGGCTCTGTTCACACGGAACAGACAGGAAGGGAAAGGCAGAGCCAGACACCCACAGGGTACTTGCAGTGAAGTAGCGAGTGGACCACAAACACACAAACAGGAGTACAGAGACAACAAGCAGGAGTTAGGTACGAGTTCAGACTCTGCAGAAAAAGGAAGGGAACGGACATAGAGGCAAAACAGGTAAAGGATAGGAGAGAGTTCAGACTGGAACTGAGTGTACGGAGGAGACCGACACTGCAGCGGGATACAGGAGCGGGTCTGGGAATACGGCCCCCAGAGAGGCAGGACGAACAGGCAAGGAGCGTGTTCAGACAGGACAGACAAGATACAGAAGCGGGTCTAGGAAAACAGCCCCTAGAAGGCGAGAGGAACAGGCTAGGAGCGTGTTCAGACAGGTCAGACAAGATACAGGAACAGGTCTAGGTAATCGGCCCCTAGAAGGCAGGAGGAACAGGCTAGGAGCGTGTTCAGACAGGTCAGACAAGATACAGGAACAGGTCTAGGTAATCGGCCCCTAGAAGGCAGGAGGAACAGGCTAGGAGCATGTTCAGACAGGTCTGGAAATACAGCCTCCAGGATAGGCAGAAAAGAGAACACAGAACGGGACCTGGCACCTTCAGAGTGCAAGCACACACTGAAAGAAACACTATGCTCAGGCAGGGATAGATGGGCGCAGCTGAGCTATATACCAGGTGACAGACAGCAATAGGCTGAGGACGCACAAGAGGTGTGACCCACAGCAGGTACAAAAAGCAGGAAGTGATCGGGCGCCGCCCTTAAGCAGCAGAAACAGACACAAACAGACAGCATGGAGGGAAGCCAGAGAGACATTCTGGACAGGAGATCAAGTGCGCGCTCTTGCACAGTGGGAGATGGACCACTATGCAAGGACGCCGCCAGGTATGTTACAATGATAATGAACATCTGCAAAATACATACAGAGAAAAAAAAATGTATCTACACTAAAGAGCGCAAATTCAAGCGAAATACACACAATTATGACACGTATCAGGGTTTTATACACGATAATTGAACCCAGAAGAAAAACATAGGCCTTGACTCATTAACCCCTTAATAACATCTGACGTATTAATACGCGTCTGTGCCCTGGGACTTAAGAGCCAGACCCGTATTAGTACGTCATCGCGATCGCGCGCGCACACAGGCTGTGCGGGCGCGATCGCCGCAGGGTGTCAGCTGATTGTCACAGCTGACACCCGGTACTATGTGCAGGGAGCGGTCCTGCACCGCTCCCAGCACATTAACCCCCGCGATGCTGCGATCGAAGTCGATCGCGGCATTGCGGGGGCAAGGGGAGGTGATCGGCGATACTCACCTCCTCTTCCGGCTTCCAGCGCAGTCTGCAAAGGCTTCCCGGGTGTTGCCATGACGACCCGATGTCGTCATGACAACATCCGGGTCACCAGAGAGCAGGAAGATTGCTTGGACATGCGCAGTGCATCTCCAAGCAATCTTCACACTGTGCACTTCTGACAGCCTTCATGGCATAGGGATGGTGCTCCATTCCTGTGCCATGCAGGCGATCAGAAAAAAAAAAGTGAAAGTCCCAGAGTGGGACAAAGTAATAAAGTGTATAAACTGTGTGAAAGTGGAAAAAAAAAAAAAAAAAAATGTGCAAAAATATTATAAAAAAATAAAAAAAATAATACACCAAAAATAAAAATATAATGTACCCATCAATAAATATTATTATAAAAAAAATAAAAAAAAAACAATAAGAGTACACATATTTGGTATCGCCGCGTCCGGAACAACCTGACCTATAAAACTGTCCCACTAGTTAACCCCTTCAGTGAACACGGTAAAAAAAAAAAAAAAAAAACGAAGCAAAAAACAATGCTTTATCACCATACCGCCAAACAAAAAGTGGAATAACACGTGATCAAAAAGACGCATATAAATAAAAATGATACCGCTGAAAACGTCATCTCGTCCCGCAAAAAACAAGCTGCCATACAGCTCCATCAGCTGAAAAATAAAAAAGTTATAGCTCTCAGAATAAAGCGATACTAAAAAATATTTTTTTCTATAAAATAGCTTTTATTGTGTATAAGCGCCAAAACATAGAAAAATGATACAAATGTGGTACCGCTGTAAACGTACTGACCCGAAGAATAAAGCTACCTCATCAATTTTACCACACGCGGGACAGAATAAAAAAAAAACAAAAAAACAATTCCTTAATTGTTGGTTTTTGTTTATTCTGCCTCCCAAAAATCGGAATAGAAAGCGATCAAAAAAGTCACGTGCCTGAAAATGGCACCAATAACAACGTCAAGTTATCCCGCAAAAAACGAGCCGTCACATGACTGTCTGCCAAAATCTGGAAAAATTATAGCTCTCAAAATATGGCGATGCAAAAACTAGATTTTACAAAAAATGCGTCTTTTAGTGTGTGACAGCTGTCAGTCATAAAAACCCCATATGATTCTGGCATTGCTGTAATCACACCGACCCAAAGAATAAAGTCGTCTAATCACTTATACCGCACAAGGAACGGCGTCAAAAATAAACTCTTGGGTTAGGATTGGGCTAGGGTTAGGGCTGGGTTTGGGGCTAGGGTTGTGCTGGTGCTAGGGTTGTGCTGGGGCTAGGGTTGTGCTGGGGCTAGGGCTGGGGTTGGGATTTTTTTCAAAAGTAAGAAAAAAAGATGACGATATGGCGACTAGTGTTGAGAGCAAGTGCTCGCTACTTGAGTTTGCATCGGGTGCTCTGGTATGCATTGAGTATCGTGGGTATTTGAGTGACATGCTCGAGTCTCTGCCCCATATGCTTCGCGGCCAAAAACTTTACGGGGACTGCCTGCCATGCACGAGCGATCCCCGCATGTTTTTTTTTGGGTGTCTAATAACCGTGAAACATGCGGAGCAGGGACTCGAGCATGTCACTCGAGCACACGCTGTACATGGTGCATACCTGAGTACCCGATGCAAACTCAAGTAGCGAGCACTTGCGCTCAAGAATAATGACAACTTATTCAATATGATGACCTAATGTAAACAAATTCTGTGCCGTACCTCTGGGTTCAAATTGTTCACTATACACCTTAATAAAATCCTTGAGGGGTATAGTTTCCAAAATGGGGACACTTGTGGGGGAGCTCCACTGTTTAGGCACATCACGGGCTCTCCAAACGCGACATGGTGTCCGCTAACAAATTGAATGGAAAATCGGCTCAAATTGTTAGCGGACGCCATGTTGCGTTTGGAGAGCCCCTGTGTGCCCAAACATTGGAGCTCCCCCACAAGTGACCCCATTTTGGAAACTAGACCCCCCAAGGCACCTATCTAGATGCATAGTGAGCACTTGGAATCCCCAGGTGCTTCACAAATTGATTCGTAAAAATGAAAAAGTGAAAAAAAAAACACTTTTTCATTTCTATGGATCAATTTGTGAAGCACCTGGGGTTCCAAGTGCTCACTATGAATCTAGATAGGTGCCTTGGGGGGTCTAGTTTCCAAAATGGGGTCACTTGTGGGGGAGCTCCAATGTTTGGGCACGCAGGGACTCTCTAAATACAACATGGTATCCGCTAACAAATTGAATGGAAAATCGGCTCAAATTGTTAGCGGACACCACATTGCGTTTGGAGAGCCCCTCTGTGCCCAAACTTTGGAGCTCCCCCACAAGTGACCCCATTTTGGAAACTAGACCCCCCAAGGCACCTTTCTAGATGCATAGTGAGCACTTGGAATCCCCAGGTGCTTCACAAATTGATTCGTAAAAATGAAAAAGTGAAAAAAAAAACACTTTTTCATTTTTATGAATCAATTTGTGAAGCACCTGGGGTTCCAAGTGCTCACTATGAATCTAGATAGGTGCCTTGGGGGGTCTAGTTTCCAAAATGGGGTCACTTGTGGGGGAGCTCCAAAGTTTGGGCACAGAGGGGCTCTCCAAACGCAATGTGGTATCCGCTAACAATTTGAGCCGATTTTCCATTCAATTTGTTAACTGATACCATGTTGCATTTAGAGAGTCCCTGTGTGCCCAAACATTGGAGCTCCCCCACAAGTGACCCCATTTTGGAAACTAGACCCCCCAAGGCACCTATCTAGATGCATAGTGAGCACTTGGAACCCCTAGGTGCTTCACAAATTGATTCGTAAAAATGAAAAAGTGTTTTTTTTTTCACTTTTTCATTATTACGAATCAATTTGTGAAGCACCTGGGGGTTCCAAGTGCTCACTATGCATCTAGAAAGGTGCCTTGGGGGGTCTAGTTTCCAAAATGGGGTCACTTGTGGGGGAGCTCCAAAGTTTGGGCACAGAGGGACTCTCCAAACGCAATGTGGTGTCCGCTAACAATTTGAGCCGATTTTCCATTCAATTTGTTAGCGGATACCATGTTGCATTTAGAGAGTCCCTGTGTGCCCAAACATTGGAGCTCCCCCACAAGTGACCCCATTTTGGAAACTAGACCCCCCAAGGCACCTATCTAGATGCCTAGTGAGCACTTGGAACCCCTAGGTGCTTCACAAATTGATTCGTAAAAATGAAAAAGTGTTGTTTTTTTTCACTTTTTCATTATTACGAATCAATTTGTGAAGCACCTGGGGGTTGCAACTGCTCACTATGCATCTAGATAGGTGCCTTGGGGGGTCTAGTTTCCAAAATGGGGTCACTTGTTGGGGAGCTCCAATGTTTGGGCACACAGGGGCTCTCTAAACGCAACATGGTGTCCGCTAATTATTCAAGCAAATTTTACAATCAAAAAGTCAAATGGCGCTCCTTCCCTTCCGAGCCCTACAGTGCGCCCAAACAGTGTTTTTTCCGCAAATATTGGGTATCTGCGTGCCCAGGGGAAATTGCACAACAAATTTTGCGGTCCATTTTTTCTTGTTACCCCTGTGAAAATAAAAAAAATTGGGTCTAAAGTAACATTTTTGTGAAAAAAGTTAAATGTTCATTTTTTTCTTCCACATTCAAAAAATTCCTATGAAGCACCTGAAGGGTTAATAAAGTTCTTGAATGTGGTTTTGAGCACCTTGAGGGGTGCAGTTTTTAGAATGGTGTCACTTTTGGGTATTTTCTGTCATAAAGACCTCTCAAAGTGACTTCAAATGTGATGTGGTCCCTAAAAAAATGGTTTTGTAAATTTTGTTGGAAAAATGAGAAATCGCTGGTCAACTTTTAACCCTTATAGCTCCCTAACAAAAAAAAATTTTGGTTCCAAAATTGTGCTGATGTAAAGTAGACATGTGGGAAATGTTTTTTATTAACTCTTTTGTGTGACATATCGCTCTGATTTCAGGGCTTAAAAATTCAAATTTTGAAAATTGCTAAATTTTCGCCAAATTTCCGTTTTTTTCACAAATAAACGCAAGTGATATCGAAGAAATTTTTCCACAATCATGAAGTACAATATGTCACGAAAAAACAATCTCAGAATCAGGGGGATCCGTTGAAGCGTTCCAGAGTAATTACCTCATAAAGTGACAGTGGTCAGAATTGTAAAAATTGGCCCGGTCATTAACGTGCAAACCACCCGCAGGGCTTAAGGGGTTAAAGCAATTTAGCCAAAATGTTGCAACTTTTGGCATTTTCACACCAATTTCTTCCAGCTCTGCAAAAATGGATGTTGCTGGGGTGGGACGGGGGTGTGATGTCACAGATCACCTAAATCATGACAAGCTGTGCCTTCCTTTACTCTAGAAATGTTAATCCAGTCTTACTCCAGTCCAAAGACTGGAGTAAGATTTTTTGGCATGATGCAATAATTTTGTCTAATGAACGAATTTCAGTACTCCAAAAAGACTTAAGTTTGTCCTGTCTAACAAATTTGATTGATATGAAACCATCATGGACATTAATAAGTCTGTGCATCTTTTAACTGTTAAAAACACTTCACTCAAACGCATATTATGAATGAGGCCACAAATGATATTGCTTCCAATGAATTTAGTGACCTCAATTTCACATCAAACGCAACATCATCTGCAACTCCTCTCATTGGAATCTGAAATGTCAATACTGATTACATTGATCTGACTTGTATTACATCTGCCAAAGTACCAAAACCCGAATTTTAACCAATTCAATCCAGATCGCCTATCATGGCTGAATTTCAGTCCCTTATTGAACATGATTTGCAAATTTGTGTAGGAGTGGTGGAGGCGCTGTTCTGCTCCCTGGCACTCTAAATGGTTTAATGTGTGGTTTTGAAGGTAGAACCCTCTGGGGCTGCAGATTAGCCTAGGTAGGGTTAACTGTAACGGCCGTCCCAGTAGAGGGAGGGGGGGAACTGAGTGCTAGTGTCAAGTCCAGGAAGTGACAGTCAGTTGTGAGAGGTGACAAGCAGCAGGCTCAAGTCAGGGGCTGCTAGGGAAGACGTGGGCCTAGAATTCCGGGCAGTGAATTGCCAGAGAACCCCTTCACATGAGTCCCCTTTGCCGGCCTCGAGATAGACGTCGGGCCTGGAGGCACATTCTGTCTGAAGTTGTTTCCTGTGGGAAAGATGACAACCCATTGTGCCTTATCCTTTATACCTGCCTGTAAATGCTGTAAATATTGACAGTCACCCAGTAAAGTTCTGGTTGTTTTCATGAACCTTGTGTCTCCTGGATTAATTGCTGCCCTGGTTCCAGAAAAAGAATTACTGGAGTCAGAAGAGGCCGGCTGGCCAGAAGTAAGTGGGAAACACCACATACACAGCAGCACACCTGGACGGGGACATACTGTCTGTAGGGATCCAAAGAGAGAAGAAGCGTCAGCTCACCCACGACTACCTCGCTTGGGCACCTTACACTTGCAGAAGTCAACTGGAATACGTCATCTAAATCATAGCAAATCTGAAAGATAAGCACTGCAGCAATTATGTAACAATAGCAATATAATAATAATAAAGTAGAATTGGTAGTGATATTTGATAACGGACCATATGTCAAATTAGTTGATCATATACTAGCAGACAAGTCAAAACTTATATTTACATGAAGACTAGTGATGAGCGAGCACTAAAATGCTCGGGTACTCGTTGCTCGGGTCGAGCAAATTGGAATGCTCGAGTGATCGGTCCGAGTAATGAGCCCAATGTAAGTCTATGGGAAACTCGAGCATTTTTCCGGCGGGCCCCCCACCCCGCGGTCTGTAGAGGGCCTAAAAATTGCCCAAATCGTTGGGAACAGTGCTCAAATCACATGGGAACAGCATGGGGAAGACCCCTGGAAGCATTTTTGACTCCCAGGTCACTGCTGTGAACAATATTGTCAGAGGTATTACGCCACTTTTACGGACTCACAATAAAACACACAAAAACTAAACCAAAATGAATTTTCCTGGGAATTATGTTAAGGAACATCCTTTCCAGGGTAATGACTTGTATAAAAGGAAAAATTAATATACAAAAACAAAAATGCTCCTCCACACCTTGAGCTATGTTCACACGTAGTGTTTTTTATGCTTTTTTGCACTTTTGCATTGCTTTCAACGGTAAAAAATACATTGACCGGGAAATGTAATTTTAAAATTTTACAACCTTATCTGGCCATGTGGTGAGTGAAACATCATCAGACAACATCCTGTTTCATTTATGAAGGAGGGACTCTGAAAATCAAAAACACTATTTTTACAGCCAGCAGTCAGCTATGCTTTGTTGTTCCCATTATTAAAGAGTGGGTCTCCTATACTGTTATTGTGTATGCAGTGACTGCAAGGGTTGCCAAAAATTTGGACACATCCCAACACCCCTTTGAAGAGACATAGAGGAGGGTCTCAGTAAAAAAAATGTTCCCATTATAAAGGACTGAGTCTCCTATAGTGGTAATGTCCATGCAGTGACTGCAAGGGCTGCCAAAATTTGGGAAAAACCCCAACAACAATTTAAAGACACATAGAGCTGGGCCACAGTAATGACATATTCCCATTAGAAAAGAGAGGGTTTGCTATACAGTTATAGGGTATGCAGTGAGTCCAACGGCTGCCAAAATTTAGGAAAAACTCCAACAACAATTTAAAGACACATAGAGGTAGGCCACAGTAATGAGTACAACATGTTCCCATTAAAAATGAGTGGGTCTCCCATACTGCTTGCCTATGCAGTGAAGTAACGGCTGCCAAAAATTTGGAGGAACTCCAATGTCCCTTGCAAGAGATGTAGAGGTTGGAGGGCCTCCTGAAAACAATGTTCCCATTATTAGGAAGTGGGTCTCCCATACTGGTTGCCTATGCAGTGAATGCAATGGCTGCCAAAAATTTTTAGGAACTCCAATGTCCCTTGCAAGAGTTGTAGATATGGTGGTGATATGGTGGTGAAGGAGGAGGATGAGGAGAAGGAGGAGGACAAGAGCAAATGGACAAAATGAGGAAGTGTATACCCATGTCTGTGTGTGAAGTGTAGCGTCGGCGTCCCTGCCTCCTGCTAGGCAGGGACGCTGTTCCCCTCACCTCTCCACTCCGTGTCCGGCGTCCTCCTCCCGCTCTGCTGGCAGCGCGCGCTGCTTCCCGGCCACTGTGCTTAGGGCACGCGCGCGCTCCCCCTCTCTTAAAGGGGCCGCGCGCGCCGTCCTAAGGAGTCCCCGGCCAATGGCCGGAGGACCTCACCATATATAAGGCACCTCCTCCAAAATGGAGGTGCCTGAGCAATGTTGTTGCAAAGCCTTCACTCTGCTTCAGCCCTCAGGTCCCGTTACCAGTTACCAGCCAGTCACTTGTCAGATTCCTGCTTGATACCTGCCTGATATCCGTTTACCTGCTTGCAAGCCTGCGGTCCGACGGTCTGCCTTCCGACACCTGTCAGTCTGTCTATGGACCAGCCTGCCCGCTCACCTGGGAGCGCTCGTCTGCTACCTGCCTGCTAGCCTACCTGGAGGCTCCGCCGTCACTTGCCGTGACCACCTGCCTGTCCAGAGACTCTTGCCTGCTCACCTGGGAGCGCTCACCTGCTACCTGCCTGCTAGCCTACCTGGAGGCTCCGCCGTCACTTGCCGTGACCACCTGCCTGTCCAGAGACTCTTGCCTGCTCACCTGGGAGCGCTCACCTGCTACCTGCCTGCTAGCCTACCTGGAGGCTCTGCCGTCACTTGCTGTGACCACCTGCCCGTCCAAAGACTCTCGCCCGCTCACCTGGGAGCGCTCACCAGCCACCTGCCTGCTGTCCTTCTACCCAGAGACTGTCCCTGTCACTTGCCGTGAGTACCCATCCTTCTACCCAGAGACTGTCCCTGTCACTTGCCGTGACTACCTTCCCTTCTACCCAGAGACTGTCCCTGTCACTTGCCGCAACTACCTGCCCTTCTACCCAGAGACTGTCCCTGTCACTTGCCGTGACTACCTGCCCGTCTTCCCTGGGAGCCACCCGCTTCCTTACAAGGACTGCCCCCTTGTATAGTTGCTCAGAGGTTCCGCCTCCCAGACCCGTTACTGTTTGCTCAGGCCATGGAACCCGGTGGCACCCAAGCTCCCTCGCTCTCGGACCTTTGTCATGAATAGTGTTGAGCCACCCCCGTAGTGTTCGAGTTCGGTTCGGTTCGTCGAACACCCGTGTGTTCGCCGAACTGTTCGTCGAACTGTTCGTCGAACACCTTCGAACACCGTTAAAACCAATGGCAGGCAAACAAAAACACATAGAAGCATATAGAAAACACCTTCAAAGGTGTCCAAAAGCTGACAAACTGCTCAGAAGGCACAACTAACACATGGAAAAGTGACAAGTACATATAGTCATGCGAAAAGAAAAGAGGTGGAGGAGTAAAAGGAGGGGGAGACACAGATATAGGCATGTCATGCCCTTCTAAAATCCAAAAAGTGAGAAGCCGACACGGCCAGTCCGTTCCTGCCTGTGCCACCTCTGTGTCGCCGGGTTTGTGCCAGAGCCGCGGTGGACCCTGACGGCCAGCCCCCCTGTCCCAATACTGGTGCCTGTCCGCCGGTTGGTCGAGGCCCCCCACGGTGGGGGGGGAGTAACATCTGCAGAAGAAAGACCATCTTCCAGCCAAACTAAGATGTCGACTTCTTTTCGTGGACAATGTGATACGATCCCATTCTTACGGACACGCCCATCGCTACAAATTCTAGATGAGGCACAAAAACAGCAGGTGCTTCAACGGATATCAAGTGCTCCTTCAAGTGGGCTCTCCATCACCTCAATTTCAACATCACAAATACTCCAGTCCTCAGAGGTGTCACCCCAATCGCACTTGCTTCCTCACAGCTCCCAAGTCTCCAGCTGCCCGTCTGAGTATGCGGTAACACAGATGGCTGAGTCTGCCCAGCTGTTTACTCATACTATAGCCTGGGAAACGGAGGTCTGCTCCAGAGCTTCTGTTAATCCAGATGAGGAAATGATCTGATCCGATGCCCAGAATCTTTATAAGTTGGATCCAGGACCAGATGAAGAAGGTTCGGAGCATAATGTAGACCCTTGTTCCCAAACTGTAACTCCTGTTGGTGGAGACAATGATGAAGACGATGATGAGACTCAAATACCTGATTGGAGCGACAACTTGACTTTTCGGTCAGGGCAGGAAGAGGTTGGCTCTGAGGGAGACGGGTGTGATAACACACAGGGTGATGATGACGAGGTTGGAGATCCCACTTACTGTCAACCCACAGTCAGACAGTCGATGAGGTCAGCAGAGGAGGTGGAGGAGGATGTGACTAGCCCTGGGGATGGGGATGACTCGGTACCCGGGCATTTGCCTGGCCTTGGGGATGTCGCAGTGGTCGGCTCCCTGGCCCGTACCCTGGGGTCTCTCTTTAAAAGGGTGGATAATTGTTAATTTTATAAGAGTTCATGACGCCACCTGTGGTATCTGGTGACAAGCACCAGCGCTGCAGCAGTCCACTGAGGCCGGTGATAAGGCAGCTCGATGGTATAGCTCCCCACAGGTGGAGCTAGGTCTCAGGGCAGCGTATGCAGGGGGAATGCAGGACAGGCGAGACCCAGCTGGGCCAGAGCAAGAACGGGAACGGACACGGTAGTCACTTCAGTACCTTTTACTGGTGGAAATTCAGGCACATCCCGGAGCACTGTAGGGTGAAGGGTGCATATCAGGATCCTCCCCAATGAGCGGGTGTAGGGCCTCCTGTTTCTTGCCTCTGCGTAGTAAGTTTCTGACCTGCCTGGAGCTAGGCCTAACTTTGTCTCTGTCCTGCGCTGGCTGACCTTGTGGTAGGGCCTTCTCTTGGAGTTCACGCTCCCAGTATGCGGGGCGTCTCCTGGCTCTGTTACATATCAGCACCTTAGCGATCCTGGGACTTGTAGTTCTCCAGGGATTCCGGTTATGCCTTACTGGGTCATAGAGATACCGGTAAGCTCGGATCCTGTGTCCGGTAAATGCTTCGGGGTGAGCTGGTTAAGCTCCTCTGCCCCTTATGTACTAACTCGCCACTCGCCTTCGGCCTACTCGGGCCCTCACTAGGCTATACACACTAACGGCAGCTTGCCACGCTTCACTGATCTTACGGCACCGGCACACCTTAAGCTCTATCTGGGCTCCCTGAATCTAGCAAGCAGGAGCCTCGTGCTCCACTGCTGAACTATTAACTGCGTTCTCTAGACTAGACTGAGCTCCACTGCAGACTGACCTCTCTTAGGCTTCTCTACTGCAGGAACTCTTCAGAGAAACTGAACTGCCTAGCTCCACCTTCCCTATTTATATCCCTAAAGGGCTCCCTCTGCTGGTCTGAGGTGGAAGGTGGAGATGTGTGAATGTTTATGGGGGCCTCTTGTGGAGGATTCCATCAATGCACTCTTCTAGGATCTGTGATACCAAGCGCAGCGGGGCATCACAGATGCTATTGACGACGAGGTTAGGTTGCGCCTTCCTGAACAGAGACGGAGTACTGGAAGCACGTCAACAACTGCATCCTCAACCACAACTCTGCCTCTGACCACAAGTCGTAGTGGCTCTTCAGGTCACATGGGCTCTAAGCCTTGCATAGCCTGGGCATTTATTCAGATTGATAAGGATGACCCAACTCATGTTATCTGTAATATTTGTCAGCAAAAGCTAAGTAGAGGCCAAAAAATACATAGTTTGAGTACTTCATGCATGTACCGTCACATGGATATGAAGCATAAGTTGCAGTGGGAAGCTCACTGTGCTACAATGCGGCCTAGCCGGCTGGGCCAACCACCGTCTGCCCCATCTTGTGCATCCGCAGCCTCTTCATCCTCTGTGACTGGGGGGACAGCAGTCACACATGTTTTTGGACGCAGACCTGCCACCTCTTTACCCGCAACAGCCAGTGTGATTGGCAGGTCGTCAGTTCATTGGGAAGTGGAAACACCTGCTAGTGTTGAGCGCTCTCCAACATCGAGAGCACCACCTTTGGATCAAGGCAACCTAACATGTCCGCCTGCATCTTCCTCACAGACCGGCAGTTGCCGGGGACACCCTACTCAACACTGTCTAAGCACAACAGCCAGCCCTCGGTCCCTCAGATGTGGAAAAGTAAAAGACCATTTCCTCCTAGCCATGAGAAAGCTAAGAGGTTGAATTTCACCATCTGCAAGCTGTTGGCTACAGAAATGCTGCCTTTCCACCTGGAGGACACAGAGGATTTTCAAGACCTTATGTCCGTCACAGTGCCCCAGTACCAGATGCCCAGTCGGCACTACTTCTCAAAGAAAGGTGTGCCTGCGCTCCACTAGCATGTCGCACACAACATCACCGCTTCTTTGAGAAACTCTGTGTGTGACAGGGTGCACTTCACCACAGACACTTGGACGAGAAGGCATGGACAGGGGCGTTACATGTCGCTGACTGGGCACTGGGTAACTATGGTGACAGCAGGACAAGGGGCTGCTGTCCAAGTCTTACCGTCCCCACGAGTTGTGTGTTAATCCTCTTTATCTCGAACTTCCTCCACTGCTTCTGCCTACTCAACCTCCTCTCGGTCCTCCACCTGCACCCAAAGCCTGTCTGTCTGGTAATGCCACCTGCTTTCTAACTGCGCAGAAGGAATCCTGCACACCTCCTTACTATGCTGGCAGCAGGGCTCAGCGCATCAGTGTCTGGGAAATGTGAGTCACACAGCTGAGGAGTTTTGGTCAGCTCTGGAGACCCAGCTTCATGAAAGGTTGTCTCCACTGGACCTGCAACCAGGGAAGGCCATGTGCGACAATGCTGCAAACCTGGGTGCGGCACTTCGCCGGGGCAATGTCACACACGTGCCTTGTATGGCTCACGTGTTGAACCTGGTTGTCCAGCAATTTTTAGCCCACTATCCCGGACTAGATGGCCTTCTGCAGAGTGCACGGTCGCTGTGTGCTCACTTCCGCCGTTCGCATCCCGCAGTTCAACGACTTACATCTCTACAGAAGTCGTTGGGCCTGCCAGTTCACCGGCTGAAATGCGATGTGCCGACACGGTGGAATTCAACTCTGCACATGTTGCAGCGACTGTGGCAGCACCGACAAGCCCTGGTGCAATACGTTCTGACGTATAGCCTGGGCCAACGAGATCCAGAGGTGGGGCAAATCACGCTGGAGGAGTGGTCTCAGATCAGGGACCTATGCACCCTTCTGCACAGTCTTGAAATGGCGACGAAGATGTTTAGTGCTGACGATGCCATTATCAGCATGACTATTACGGTGATTTACATGCTGGAGCACATGTTAAACAGAATTCGAAGTCAGGTGGTGGGACAAGAGGAGGTGGAGGAAGTAGAGGAGGAGTCGTATGCGGAAGGGATAACATCTCCAAGGTCCAGACGGTTGGCAGCACCAAGGCGGCAGGCATGGGAGGGTGGGGGAGAGGGATTAACCAGGGCGCATGGTAGCAGCCAAACTGTTGAGGAAGGTGCAGGAGCCGAGGAAGAAGTGGAGGACGAACTGGCAATGGGCATGGAAGACTCATCAGATGAGGGAGACCTTGATCACATTTCTGTTGTGCGAGGTTGGAGGGAGAGGGCAGAGGAAGGAAGCATGATTCTTACCTCGCTACCAACACAACAAGGACTTGGTCCTTCTGGATGCGCAAGACACATGAGTGCCTTCTTGCTGCACTACCTGCAACATGACCCCCGGATTGTCAGAATTCAAAGTAATCCCGACTACTGGGTTGCCACACTCTTAGATCCCCGGTACAAAAGTATATTTGCCGAAATAATTCCTGCCATAAAAAGGTATTGACGAATGCAGGAGTATCTGTTGCAGAATCTTACATGTGCTTTTCCACAAAACACCAGTGGTGCACGTAGTGAATCTCACAGTTCTAACTTGCCAACGGTGGGACTGTCGAGTTTTCATCACTCAAACAGTAACAGTAACACAGTATCTGCTGGTAACAGCAATTTTGTGGAATCCTTTCACCACTTTTTTAGACCATCCTTTGCAAGGCCACAGGAGACAAGAAGTCTGACACATAGTCAATGCCTAGAGAGGATGGTACAGGAGAATCTCCAAGTGAACATCGAAGCCATGACTGTGTCACTGGACCCTTGCTCATTTTGGTATTCCAATCTTGAAAAATCGCCGGAGCTCGCCACTCACGCCTTGGAGATCTTGTCATGCCATGCAGCCAGCGTTCTCTCTGAACGTGTGTTCAGCGCTGCTGGTGGTGTGCTGACAGATAAGCGCACGCGGCTGTCCACTGAGAATGTAGACAGACTCACGTTCATAAAGATGATCAAATCATGGATTCGCAAGGACATTTCTACCCCTGTGTCATCCTTGGGAGACTAAAAGCTTGGGGATTTGGTAAAATCACCTCACCAACCGTTTTAAGCAACAGTGGGGCAATTGATGCCACTTAACCCTAGAACGCATGACCATAAAAATCTACACTTTCGCATACCTGGGGCCCTTTAGGCCCGTGTGCAAATAACATGGAATAACTCAAACTCAAATGACAAACAACTATATACATGAAGAATACCTAGAGTTTCAAAATTCTAACTAAAGCAATCTTGCAGAAAATAGAAAACAATTAACTGGGCGGGCCTGCAAGGCCACAGGTATGCGTTCTAGGGTTAAGTGGTGTCTGTGCCACAATTTTGGGAGTCCCCTTGCTGTGTCTTACGTGACGTTGGCATCGTCAATTCCAGGTGGGTTGGGTCGCACCCCCCCCTTTTAACTGTAAGAAACTACATACACTATGGCTTGGGGTAACACAGATGGTTGAGTCTGAAGAGCTGTTTACTCAGAGGTCTGCTCCAAATCTTCAGTGTCTGCTAGTCAGCGTAGAATTTTTAACTGCATCTAGCCTAGGCAATACTTTGGGCATAGTAGCCCAGCTGCGAAGCAAGCTGCACCGCCTGTGTATCTAATAAGAATTTTTAAATTAATCTAGCCTAGGCAGACTGTGGGGACCCCCAACCAAACCCAGATGATCAGCCCCCCTACCGCCCCCCTTTCATGGACAACCCAATAATGTAACTCTTACAACTGGATGGGTGAGGATCGGTCACAGCTTTATTAACTCTTTATACTCATTCCATTAGAAAGGCATTTTATTTCTAAAATAATTCAGCTTGTTGCAGCATGCCCTGGGTCCCCACTCCGGCAAGTTGGCCAACAAGTGTAACTCTCCAACATGTCCTTTCTATTTCCAGGCCACGGAGGATCCAGGGTACTCGTATGCAGGACTCTGACCCCCACCCATCACTCTTAACGCCTGTTCCACTCCGTCCTGGAGTCCTGACAGGAATATGTCCAGTCCAATATCTATTAAGTGAACACCGTCGGGCCGTATGAGGCCTGCTTTATCTCCTTCCAGTTGTCGGTGTCGTATCACTACACCGCCTCTGTCTCTTCTAAATTTTGCCATCCGAATATTTATTACCCGCCTTGTCCATTCGATGGCCGTGATGTCTCGCGCACCTTGCCATACCGCTATCGGCACAATCTCTGACCATACTATAGCTAATTTTGTGAAAAATTCTCTGAAGCGCTCAGTGTCTAGTTTCATTATTGCCATTAGTTATGCGCTCTTGTGATGACCTAGGTTGTTTCCCCCGGCCTGTATAACTAAGATGACCGGACCTCTTGCCTCTCTCCCTACCTTGATTACCTCCATTAGTACCTGTGGCCATAGCAGGCCTCTAATACCTCTCCAGTTGAAATATGTGTTATGAAACTCTAATTTCCTCCCGCCTGGGCGGACTTTCGCCCTTTTTTGTGCCCAATATATATACGAGTGGCCTATCACTCACACTGTTGGCTTAGCGTCACCTGTAAAAGAAACAAACCACGTTAGGATAACAAGTCCGGTCTTATGTATCCCGCCAAACACGTGGATCGCCATCTCCCTATCCTCTGAACTTCCGTTTCTGACAGTCCTGCTCTTGCTGCTTCCGTGGCCACACCTATGCGGAATGAGTGTGTCCCATAATCTTTGGGGTGGTTCCCTGCCGATGTTATGCATTTATTAAATATAGCTTGGAACAGGTATCTTGATAATGGCGTTCCATCAATGTGTGATACGAAGAAATTACTTTGTGATCTGATGGTTAGATATGTTTTTACTATTGTTACCTGACTCAGTGTACCGTTTGTGGGTTGTAGAAGTACCCAAGTACCCCTGCCCGCTGGAACCGTTTTCGATTGGTGTATGCGTACACGTATTGCATTATTGGCTATGACTACTTCCTGGTGTAATAAGCGTCCACTGGTGGTAATTTTGGATTGAGGGACTAATTCGCTTATACATAGCGCCCCGAAGAAGGCGATCACAAATGCAGTAGACATTAGTGTTGCTTCAAATTGTGAGTGTCATGTTAATGGTGTTAGGGATAAGATGTGAGAAATCAGTTTTAGTGACACGGGACGGGACGTCTACATTCCTGACTTGGCTGACCCCTTTTCCACCCTTTTATGGATTGTCTGATGATGAATCTTTGTCACATCTCCCCAATTCAGTAGTTGGAAGTGAAATGCTACTCCGGTCAGACACCGCTGCGCTGACGCCCCTGATATGCCCCTCATCATTAGCTGGTGGAGAAATTCTATGGTGACTTGTGATCTGGCTTGTTCACATTGGTCAACCCGTCTGCCTGCTACTAGTCGTGTCCACTCTTCCCATGCCTTACCGTATGCTTGCCACGTTGACGGGGCAACTGACGCTCTGATTAATGGCATCAACTATTCGCCACTAGATCCCATAGGGAGGGTAGGTGTTATGCTGTTATGCACACGCCCGGGCTAAGCGGCGTGTGCGAGTGATTGGTAGTGATTCCACTGGACCGTGCCGGAGAGTGAATGCCTGGAGGGGCGTGACTAAGTATTCACCCGATCCGACCAGGGTCGCACGACGGCATACGACGCCAGTGCACCAAGGAGGAACCGAGCAGAGGGACCAGGTGCTACTCCAGGACAGACCCCGGACACGGCTGTTGACCCACACAGGGGAATACAGGAACAGGCTGGTAGGCTGGCACACAGACTGGAGGGTATAGGCAGGCACGACTGGTATGCAGGCAGGCGGGTATGCAGGCAGGGGGGTAAAGGCAAGCACAGCTAGAGTGCAGACAGGGAGGCACTAGCAGGTAGGAACACAGGCGGGATAGGACCCAGTACACACCGGGACTCAGGAACAATACAGGCAGAGGGTTACAGGCAAGCACAGCTAGAGTGCAGACAAGGCTGAGCAGGGAGGACAGGGCTCTGTTCACACGGAACAGACAGGAAGGGAAAGACAGAGCCAGATACTCACACAGTACTTGCAGAGACAACAAGCAGGAGTTAGGTACGAGTTCAGACTGGAACTGAGTGTACGGAGGAGACCGACACTGCAGAGGGATACAGGAGCGGGTCTGGGAATACGGCCCCCAGAGAGGCGGGACGAACAGGCAAGGAGCGTGTTCAGACAGGACAGACCAGACACAGGAGCGGGTCTAGGAAATCGGCCACTAGAAGGCGGAACGAACAGGCAAGGAGCGTGTTCAGACAGGACAGACCAGACACAGGAGCGGGTCTAGGAAATCGGCCACTAGAAGGCGAGAGGAACAGGCTAGGAGCGAGTACAGACAGGTCAGACAAGATACAGGAACGGGTCTAGGTAATCGGCCCCTAGAAGGCAGGAGGAACAGGCTAGGAGCGAGTACAGACAGGTCAGACAAGATACAGGAACGGGTCTAGGTAATCGGCCCCTAGAAGGCAGGAGGAACAGGCTAGGAGCGTGTTCAGACAGGTCAGACAAGATACAGGAACGGGTCTAGGTAATCGGCCCCTAGAAGGCAGGAGGAACAGGCTAGGAGCGTGTTCAGACAGGACAGACAAGAGAACACAGAAAGGACTCAGTTCGGACACGGGAACTAATACCGCAAAGCAGGAGACATACAGGACTTAGTTCAGACACGGGAACTAATACCGCAAAGCAGGAGACATACAGGACACAGTTCAGACACGGGAGCTGATACCGCAAAGCAGGAGAAATACAGGACTCAGTTCAGACACGGAAACTGATACAAAAAGCAGGAGACATACAGGACTCAGTTCAGACACGGGAACTGATACAAAAAGCAGGAGACATACAGGACTCAGTTCAGACACGGGAACTAATACCGAAAAGCAGGAGACATACAGGACTTAGTTCAGACACGGGAACTAATACCGCAAAGCAGGAGACATACAGGACTAAGTTCAGACAGGCCTGGAAATACAGCCTCCAGGAAAGGCAGACAAGGAAACAAAGACGGGACCTGGCACCTTCAGAGTGCAAGCACACACTGAAGGAAAACACTATGCTCAGGCAGGGATAGAAGGGAGCTGCTGAGCTATATACCAAGTGTCAGACAGCAATAGGCTGAGGACGCACAAGGGGTGTGACCCACAGCAGGTACAAAAAGCAGGAAGTGATCGGGCGCCGCCCTTAAGCAGCAGAAACAGACACAAACAGACAGCATGGAGGGAAGCCAGAGAGACATTCCGGACAGGAGATCAAGTGCGCGCTCCTGCACAGTGGGAAATGGACCACTATGCAAGGACGCCGCCAGGTATGTTACAGTACCTCCCCCCTTACGCCCCCTCTTCTTCAGACCTGCCAGAATCTTCCGCAGGGAATTCGAGGACCAGTCGTTCACTGGGTTGGAGGGGGACAGAGACTTGAGGGTAATCTCTGCTTCGAGGTACATCTTGTCAAGCTCACAGGAAAAAATAGACGGGTTATCAGGCACATAATGAGGAAAAGTCACTGTCTCTTTGTTATCTGGTGGTACCCCGGAGGATTCAGGAAACAACTGGAGGTCCTGCGCCGGGTCAGAAGAGTGCAGAGGCTCAGAGAAAACAACTGCTTCAGTGTACACTAGGTCGGACTCACTGGAGGAAGCAGGCGAGGTATCGGGTACCGAATATAGGAAAGTCTCTGTCCATTCACCACCAGGTGGCACCCCGAAGGGTTCTGAACACAACTGGAGGTCCTCCGCCTGGTCGGAGGGGTGTAGAGACTCGGGAGTAACCTCTGCTTCGGAGTACACTAGGTTGGACTCACTGGAGGAAGCAGGCGAGGTATCGGGTACCGAGTATAGGAAAGTCTCTGTCCATTCACCACCAGGTGGCACCCCGAAGGGTTCTGAACACAACTGGAGGTCCTCCGCCTGGTCGGAGGGGTGTAGAGACTCGGGAGTAACTTCTGCTTCGGAGTACACTAGGTTGGACTCACTGGACGAAGCGAGCGAGGTATCAGGTACAGAGTATAGGAGAGTCTCTGTCCTTTCGTTACCAGGTAGCACCCCGAAGGGTTCAGGAGACAACTGGAGATCCTCCGCCTGGTCGGAGGGGTGTAGAGACTCGGAGGTAACTACCACTTTGGGGTACCCATTGTCAGGCTCACAGGACGAAGCGGACAAAGTATTGAGTACCGGGTGTAGAGAAGTCTCTCTCCATTTGTCATCGAGTGGTATCCCGGAGGATTCAGGAGGCAACAGGGGATCCTCCGCCAGGTAGTAGAGGTGCACAGACTCAGAGGTAACCACAGCTTTGGAGCATCCTTGGACATGCACACCGGTTAAAGAGAGAGAAGCATCTGATGCCGGGTGCAGGAAGTTCTCCTGTGTGGAGTCTGGATGGGCAGAAGTCTCTTCGGGCAGGAGAACTGGTGCACTACCCACGCACATTACCCATTGGGGTTTCTCCGGGATACAGGGAGATGAAGCTTCAGTAGGGACTTCAAGGTTGGGGTCAGGAGGTCTCAGGGAGGACAGACCCTGGCGTGACGGCTTGCCTCTACGTCTAGCACGTCTGGACTGCCTCTTGAGGTTGAGAGAAGTATTCCGGAAAGCGTAGTCACCCTGTGAGGATTCTGGGTGGGCAGTAGTCTCATTGGGCTGGAGGACTATTGCGCTACCCACACACATTACCCATCGGGGCTGCTCCGGGATATTGGGAGGTGAAGCTTCAGCAGGAGCCTCCGGGTTAGGATCATCGAAGACCATTAGAAAGGCCACCAGGAAGGCCATTAGGTCCCGGAGGATCGGATCCTGTGTTTCATATAGGGGGTTGATCCATTCCAAGGCATCACCCGCCAGGTAAGACATCATAAAGGCCACTTTAGCCCAATCGGAAGGAAAGTAGAGAGGGTAGGCCTTAAAGTGTAGCATGCATTGCTCCACAAATGCACGACACTGTCTTGGATCCCCATAGTAACGTGGCGGATCCGCAGGAACGAGAGCTGATAGATCCATCTGGACGGTGCGTAATTTCGCCTGGAACTCAGCTAAGAGAAAAAAAATTTATTTATTTATTTTAATGCATATATTCGCTGGAAAACTTCTCAGAGGGCGAAGGCCGTGGGGCTCAACGGGAACCATGGCCTGAGCATGCTGTTATGCTGTTATGCACACGCCCGGGCTAAGCGGCGTGTGCGAGTGATTGGTAGTGATTCCACTGGACCGTGCCGGAGAGTGAATGCCTGGAGGGGCGTGACTAAGTATTCACCCGATCCGACCAGGGTCGCACGACGGCATACGACGCCAGTGCACCAAGGAGGAACCGAGCAGAGGGACCAGGTGCTACTCCAGGACAGACCCCGGACACGGCTGTTGACCCACACAGGGGAATACAGGAACAGGCTGGTAGGCTGGCACACAGACTGGAGGGTATAGGCAGGCACGACTGGTATGCAGGCAGGCGGGTATGCAGGCAGGGGGGTAAAGGCAAGCACAGCTAGAGTGCAGACAGGGAGGCACTAGCAGGTAGGAACACAGGCGGGATAGGACCCAGTACACACCGGGACTCAGGAACAATACAGGCAGAGGGTTACAGGCAAGCACAGCTAGAGTGCAGACAAGGCTGAGCAGGGAGGACAGGGCTCTGTTCACACGGAACAGACAGGAAGGGAAAGACAGAGCCAGATACTCACACAGTACTTGCAGAGACAACAAGCAGGAGTTAGGTACGAGTTCAGACTGGAACTGAGTGTACGGAGGAGACCGACACTGCAGAGGGATACAGGAGCGGGTCTGGGAATACGGCCCCCAGAGAGGCGGGACGAACAGGCAAGGAGCGTGTTCAGACAGGACAGACCAGACACAGGAGCGGGTCTAGGAAAACGGCCACTAAAAGGCGGAACGAACAGGCAAGGAGCGTGTTCAGACAGGACAGACCAGACACAGGAGCGGGTCTAGGAAATCGGCCACTAGAAGGCGAGAGGAACAGGCTAGGAGCGAGTACAGACAGGTCAGACAAGATACAGGAACGGGTCTAGGTAATCGGCCCCTAGAAGGCAGGAGGAACAGGCTAGGAGCGAGTACAGACAGGTCAGACAAGATACAGGAACGGGTCTAGGTAATCGGCCCCTAGAAGGCAGGAGGAACAGGCTAGGAGCGTGTTCAGACAGGTCAGACAAGATACAGGAACGGGTCTAGGTAATCGGCCCCTAGAAGGCAGGAGGAACAGGCTAGGAGCGTGTTCAGACAGGACAGACAAGAGAACACAGAAAGGACTCAGTTCGGACACGGGAACTAATACCGCAAAGCAGGAGACATACAGGACTTAGTTCAGACACGGGAACTAATACCGCAAAGCAGGAGACATACAGGACACAGTTCAGACACGGGAGCTGATACCGCAAAGCAGGAGAAATACAGGACTCAGTTCAGACACGGAAACTGATACAAAAAGCAGGAGACATACAGGACTCAGTTCAGACACGGGAACTGATACAAAAAGCAGGAGACATACAGGACTCAGTTCAGACACGGGAACTAATACCGAAAAGCAGGAGACATACAGGACTTAGTTCAGACACGGGAACTAATACCGCAAAGCAGGAGACATACAGGACTAAGTTCAGACAGGCCTGGAAATACAGCCTCCAGGAAAGGCAGACAAGGAAACAAAGACGGGACCTGGCACCTTCAGAGTGCAAGCACACACTGAAGGAAAACACTATGCTCAGGCAGGGATAGAAGGGAGCTGCTGAGCTATATACCAAGTGTCAGACAGCAATAGGCTGAGGACGCACAAAGGGTGTGACCCACAGCAGGTACAAAAAGCAGGAAGTGATCGGGCGCCGCCCTTAAGCAGCAGAAACAGACACAAACAGACAGCATGGAGGGAAGCCAGAGAGACATTCCGGACAGGAGATCAAGTGCGCGCTCCTGCACAGTGGGAAATGGACCACTATGCAAGGACGCCGCCAGGTATGTTACAGTAGGCAACTGTTGCCCGATGGGTGGGCGTTGTGGAAGAGCTCTGTGAAAATCTGCCAATTGAATTGTTATAAAGCGTTAGCAGCAGCTTTATACCCCTCAGCATAGTGGCTAGCGCGGACCCATACATTGTGTTTTAGGCACAGGAATACTAGCCTGCGTAGTAGGCCTAGCACTGGGAGAGACGATGATGCCATCTTATTAATGCAGTGCGCTAGGCTGGTGTTTTGTGTTATGAAGCGTATATTTTTGTTAGCCAGGCGCGCGCCCCATATTTCTATTGCTACCACTATTGGGAAAAATTATTTTCAGGGCTAGATGCAGCTAAAAATTATTATTAATTTCAAAGCTGGTGGAGCTTGGTATAGATGGCCTAATACAATGAGTCCCACACACTGCTAGAAGCCCAAATATTTTTTCAGAGGTAGATGCAGATAAAAATTATTTTTAATTTGCAACCTGATGGAGGTCAGTATAGATGGACTAATAGAGAAAGTCCCACACACTGCTAGAAGGCCAATATTTTTTCAGAGCTAGATGCAGATAAAAATTATATTCAATTTGCAACCTGATGGAGGTCAGTATAGATGGACTAATAGAACAAGTCCCACACACAGCTAGAAGCCCAAATATTTTTTCAGAGGTACTGTAGATGCAGATAAAAATTATTTTTAATTTGCAACCTGATGGAGGTCAGTATAGATGGACTAATACAACAAGTCCCACACACAGCTAGAAGCCCAATATTTTTTCAGAGCTAGATGCAGTCAAAAAATTATTTTGAATTTGCAACCTGATGGAGGTCAGTATAGATGGACTAATAGAGAAAGTCCCACACACTGCTAGAAGGCCCAATATTTTTTCAGAGGTAGATGCAGAAAAAAATATATTCAGTTTGCAACCTGATGGAGGTCAGTATAGATGGACTAATACAACAAGTCCCACACACAGCTAGAAGCCCAATATTTTTTCAGAGGTAGATGCAGAAAAAAATATATTCAGTTTGCAACCTGATGGAGGTCTGTATAGATGGATTAATAGAACAAGTCCCACACACAGCTAGAAGCCCAATATTTTTTCAGAGGTAGATGCAGAAAAAAATATATTCAGTTTGCAACCTGATGGAGGTCTGTATAGATGGATTAATAGAACAAGTCCCACACACAGCTAGAAGCCCAATATTTTTTCAGAGCTAGATGCAGACAAAAAATTATTTTGAATTTGCAACCTGATGGAGGTCAGTATAGATGGACTAATAGAGAAAGTCCCACACACTGCTAGAAGGCCACATATTTTTTCAGAGGTAGATGCAGAAAAAAATATATTCAGTTTGCAACCTGATGGAGGTCTGTATAGATGGATTAATAGAACAAGTCCCACACACAGCTAGAAGCCCAATATTTTTTCAGAGGTAGATGCAGAAAAAAATATATTCAGTTTGCAACCTGATGGAGGTCAGTATAGATGGACTAATACAACAAGTCCCACACACAGCTAGAAGCCCAATATTTTTTTCAGAGGTAGATGCAGAAAAAAATATATTCAGTTTGCAACCTGATGGAGGTCTGTATAGATGGATTAATAGAACAAGTCCCACACACAGCTAGAAGCCCAAATATTTTTTCAGAGGTAGATGCAGATAAAAATTATATTCAATTTGCAACCTGATGGAGGTCAGTATAGATGGACTAATAGAACAAGTCCCACACACAGCTAGAAGCCCAAATATTTTTTCAGAGGTAATGTAGATGCAGATAAAAATTATTTTTAATTTGCAACCTGATGGAGGTCAGTATAGATGGACTAATAGAGAAAGTCCCACACACTGCTAGAAGGCCAAATATTTTTTCAGAGCTAGATGCAGATAAAAATTATATTCAATTTGCAACCTGATGGAGGTCAGTATAGATGGACTAATAGAACAAGTCCCACACACAGCTAGAAGCCCAAATTTTTTTTCAGAGTTACTGTAAATGCAGATAAAAATTATTTTTAATTTGCAACCTGATGGAGGTCAGTATAGATGGACTAATACAACAAGTCCCACACACAGCTAGAAGCCCAATATTTTTTCAGAGCTAGATGCAGACAAAAAATTATTTTGAATTTGCAACCTGATGGAGGTCAGTATAGATGGACTAATAGAGAAAGTCCCACACACTGCTAGAAGGCCAAATATTTTTTCAGAGCTAGATGCAGAAAAAAATATATTCAGTTTGCAACCTGATGGAGGTCAGTATAGATGGACTAATAGAGAAAGTCCCACACACTGCTAGAAGGCCACATATTTTTTCAGAGGTAGATGCAGAAAAAAATATATTCAGTTTGCAACCTGATGGAGGTCTGTATAGATGGATTAATAGAACAAGTCCCACACACAGCTAGAAGCCCAATATTTTTTCAGAGGTAGATGCAGAAAAAAATATATTCAGTTTGCAACCTGATGGAGGTCAGTATAGATGGACTAATACAACAAGTCCCACACACGGCTAGAAGCCCAATATTTTTTCAGAGGTAGATGCAGAAAAAAATATATTCAGTTTGCAACCTGATGGAGGTCTGTATAGATGGATTAATAGAACAAGTCCCACACACAGCTAGAAGCCCAATATTTTTTCAGAGGTAGATGCAGATAAAAATTATTTTTAATTTGCAACCTGATGGAGGTCAGTATAGATGGACTAATAGAGAAAGTCCCACACGCTGCTAGAAGGCCAAATATTTTTTCAGAGCTAGATGCAGATAAAAATTATATTCAATTTGCAACCTGATGGAGGTCAGTATAGATGGACTAATAGAACAAGTCCCACACACAGCTAGAAGCCCAAATATTTTTTCAGAGGTACTGTAGATGCAGATAAAAATTATTTTTAATTTGCAACCTGATGGAGGTCAGTATAGATGGACTAATACAACAAGTCCCACACACAGCTAGAAGCCCAATATTTTTTCAGAGGTAGATGCAGAAAAAAAATATATTCAGTTTGCAACCTGATGGAGGTCTGTATAGATGGATTAATAGAACAAGTCCCACACACAGCTAGAAGCCCAATATTTTTTCAGAGGTAGATGCAGAAAAAAATATATTCAGTTTGCAACCTGATGGAGGTCAGTATAGATGGACTAATACAACAAGTCCCACACACAGCTAGAAGCCCAATATTTTTTCAGAGCTAGATGCAGAAAAAAATTATATTCAATTTGCAACCTGATGGAGGTCAGTATAGATGGACTAATAGAATGATGCTATGCCCAAAAGATTTTACTTCACTAGGTGCAGTAAAAAAATTGGTATTCTATACACAGGTGGTATATCTTGCAACACAGATAGGCTACTCCACTGACTAACACACTCTGCAATAGGCCAAAAAGGATTAGCTTTGCTAGATTCAGCCAAATGCTGTGAAAAAAACTTGCACAGCACTGGCACAGACCTGCCTGGCAAAAACTGATAGGAACTGATGTAACCTAGTCCTGAAAAGGACTGCAATTACAATTAGTCTTTACTCCCACAACCTATCTATTTAAGAGCAAAGACCTGCCTGATAAAAGTCATAGGAAATGCTGTAACCTAGTCCTTAAAAGGACTGCAATCACAACTATTCCCTACTCTCAAGCTATCTGTAGATTTGTGCGAAAATTGGCTTGAAATTAACAAGGTATAGCGCACACAGCAACAGCGGTGCCGTCTAACACGCAGCTGCAGCAGTGAGAAAATGGTGGCGACGGGGAAAATGGCTTGGTCTTATAGGGCAAGGACATGTGACATACACTGCCAATGACACATGCCCTTGCTTGTGTGAAAAAAAGCACTTCGCTCCGTGTGTGCGCTGCTGATAGGCTGACAGATTGCACCTCCCCACTGTAAATGCGGGAAAGAGAAAAAAAAAATGGAGATCTTCATTGTTCCTGCAGAGATCCATCCCCTGCCCCTCCCCCCACCCCGCTGTACACTCAAACTGCGTATTAACATTAATTTTCATCATTACTGAGAAAAAATCCAGTTATGATTTTGGTGCACGAACAGTTATCGAACATAACCTCGAACAGCCGAATTTTTCTCAAATTGTTCGTGTTCGCCGAACGGCTCGAACACCGCCCAAAACAGCTCGAATTTGAGATTGGCGAACAGTTCGAGTAGAACAACGCTCATCTCTAGTCATGAACTGTCCCGTCAGAGGTCCCAACAGGAGTCCATCCTGAGTCATCTGCGGAATGTCAACTCTCGCCTGGACACTCTGACTGCTCCACCAGCAACCACCGCTAGTGTCATGACTCGCAGCCCGGCAGCGCCGCTGCCCACCAATACCATGGCATCCTGCCCCGGACCCCGGCTTTCTGCACCTCCTCGCTTCAGAGGTGACCCCGCTCAAGCTCGGGGCTTCATAAACCAGTGCACCCTGCACTTTGAACTCCTGTCCCACCAGTTTATCCGACCGGGCCAAAGTAGCCTTCATCATGTCCCATCTCATGGGGGAGGCACTGGCTTGGCTAAATCCTCTATGGGAGAGAGGAGACCCGCTGGTGTCCAACCTGCCAGCCTTTCTCACGGCTTTCCGGAAAGTCTTCGACGAACCTGGACGGAAGACCTCATCCGCATCATCTCTGCTACGTCTCCATCAAGGAAATCTCACCGTGGGCCAATATGCCATACGGTTCCGTACCCTTGCTTCGGAGCTGGCCTGGGATAACGACGCCCTGATGTCTGTCTTTTGAGAGGGTCTGTCCGGCCGTATTAAAGATGAACTCGCCGGTCGGGACATACCTACCACTCTCGACGACTTAATAACTCTTGCCACCCGGATTGACATCCGGTTCCAGGAACGCGCCAAAGAGGTCACCCGTGAGAGGAGGTTTCCACGTCTAGCCCCTACCTTTCAGAAACCTGTCCCTTCTCCTGCTACTCCCCAGGCGCACTCACCCGAGCCTATGCAGGTCGACCAGGCCAAGATGGTCAAAACCCGTCAAGAGTTACGCCGTGCCGAGGGGAGCTGCTTCTACTGTGGCAGTAAGGAGCACCGGATCCGTTCCTGCCCGGAGAGGTCGGGAAACGCCTGTGTCTAGGATCGCTCAGAGAGGTTGTCCTAGACAAGAGTAAACCCTCTCCATCTCTGTTGCTGTCGGTCTCTATCATCTGCGGGGAGAACCGTTATTTTGAACTAGCCCAACTTGACTCTGGAGCTGCCGGAAATCTCATTTCTCAGTCTCTGGTAGAGAAATACCGCATTCCCACCAAACCTCTAGCTGTACCCTTATCTGTCACTGCCGTGGATGGGGGCCTCTTACCACATCCCATCCAACTCATCACCGAATCCATAACCCTGCAGGTGGAAATGCTGCACTCTGAGAGCATTTTCTTTCATGTTCTGCCTGGACTCTCTCACGCCCTATTGCTAGGCCTACCTTGGCTTCAGAAACATGCACCCGTGCTTGATTGGCAGACCGGAGAAGTCCTTCGCTGGGGACAGGACTGCCATAAGACTTGTTTAGTTCCCGTCCATCCTGTCCGTCCTTCTCCTACTCCAGCCAATCTACCTGGTCTTCCGGCTCCTTATTGGTCGTATGCGGACGTCTTTAATAAAAAGGAGGCAGAGACATTACCCCCTCATAGACCATACGACTGCCCAATCGACCTGATGCCCGGCGCTACTCCTCCCCGTGGGCGCATTTACCCTTTGTCCGCTGCTGAGACCCGATCCATGTCAGAATATATTGAGGAGAATCTGGCCCGGGGATTCATCCGGAAATCTACTTCCCCGGCGGGAGCAGGCTTCTTCTTCGTCAAAAAGAAGGATGGCTCACTCCGTCCCTGTATAGACTATAGAGGCCTTAACCAGATCACGGTGAAGAATAAATACCCCCTTCCGCTCATTCCGGAATTATTTGACCGTCTGAGGGGGGCTAGAATCTTCACCAAGCTGGACCTCCGTGGGGCGTATAACCTGGTCCGTATCCGTCAGGGGGATGAATGGAAGACGGCATTCAACACCCGGGACGGCCACTATGAATACCTGGTAATGCCCTTCGGTCTCTGTAACGCTCCCGCTGTCTTTCAAGAGTTGGTCAATGACATCTTCCGGGACCTTCTCTACTCCTGCGTAGTGGTGTACCTGGACGACATCTTGGTCTTCTCTCCGGATCTCCCCACACACCGGAGGGATGTTCGTCAGGTTCTGCTCAGGCTCAGGCAGAACCACCTCTACGCTAAATATGAGAAGTGCCTCTTTGAGCAGACCTCGCTTCCGTTTTTGGGCTACATAATTTCTCAGACCGGCCTACGAATGGATCCTGAGAAACTGTCTGCCATCGAGAAGTGGCCTCGACCAGAGGGGTTGAAGGCTATTCAGCGGTTCCTGGGCTTCGCCAACTACTACCACCTCTTCATACCGCACTTCTCTTCCCGGACTGCCCCAATCTCTGCGCTCACCCGTAAGGGCACTAATCCCAGAGAATGGCCGCCTGAAGCTGAGGAAGCCTTTCTTTCCTTAAAACAGGCTTTCTCTTCCGCCCCGGTGCTGCATCGCCCGGACGGCAACAAGCAATTCTTCCTGGAAGTTGACGCCTCCTCCTCTGGAGCCGGAGCGGTACTTACCCAAAAATCGTCTTCCGGGAGAATGGTAACTTGTGGCTTCTTCTCCAAACTCTTCTCCTCTTCCGAGCGCAACTATTCTATAGGAGACGAGAATTATTGGCCATTAAGCTGGCATTGGAGGAGTGGCGTTACCTGCTCGAGGGGGCTCTTCACCCGGTAATAATTTACACGGACCACAAGAACTTGGCTTACCTCCAGAGTGCCCAGAGACTTAACCCGCACCAAGCCCGGTGGTCCTTGTTTTTTGCTCGCTTTGATTTTGTTCTTCATTTTCGCCCGGCTGACAAAAACATCAAAGCTGACGCCTTGTCCCGATCCTTCCTTGTGTCTGATCTTGAGGAGGAACCTAAACACATCATCGATCCCGCCAGAGTAATGCAGGTGGCCCCCGTGAGTCTAAATCGTCTCCCTCCCGGTAAGACGTTCGTAACGGTACCTGATCGGGAGAAGATCCTACACTGGGGTCACTCGTCTAAGCTTGCTGGCCATGCCGGTCAGAAAAAGACCCTCCAGCTTATCACCCGGCACTACTGGTGGCCTACCCTGCACAAGGACGTAATAGACTTTGTTTCTGCCTGTGTGTCCTGCGCCCGCAACAAGGTTCCGAGACACCTGCCAGCCGGTCGCCTCCTTCCTCTTCCAGTACCTGCTGCCCCCTGGCAGCATATAGCTATGGACTTCATAACAGATCTCTCTGTCTCTGCCGGTTGTACGGTCATTTGGGTGGTCGCTGACCGCTTTTCCAAAATGGCTCTTTTCATTCCCCTGCCAGGCCTCCCGTCTGCACCCGAGCTGGCTAAAGACTTTATCCGCCACATCTTCCGTCTCCATGGCCTGCCCCTCCACATCGTGTCAGATCGTGGGGTTCAGTTCACCTCACGCTTTTGGAGAGCCACATGTAAGCTACTAGACGTCACCCTGGACTTCTCCTCTGCATACCACCCACAGTCCAATGGTCAAGTGGAGCGGATCAATCAGATCCTGACCAGTTACCTCCGGCACTTCGTTAATGCCCACCATTCAGACTGGGTGGATCTCCTGCCATGGGCCGAATTCTCTTACAATAATCACGAAAGCGAATCTTCCTCCAGATCCCCGTTTTTTGTAGTCTTCGGTCAGCATCCTCGGATCCCATTTCCCGTCTCCACCTCGGTGGACAATCCGGCTGCGGAATCTCTCGTTAGCAAATTTTCCTCCATTTGGGAGAGTACCCGATCCGCACTCCTTCAGTCGTCCGAGCGGATGAAAAAACACGCTGACAAAAAACGCCTGGATCCTCCACAATTCCGTCCTGGAGATAAAGTCTGGCTCTCGTCCAAGTATGTCCGGCTCAAGATTCCTTCCTACAAGTTAGGGCCTCGGTTCATCGGCCCACTAGAAGTTATCAAACAAATCAACCCAGTGGCCTATAAATTGAAACTCCCGGCCAACTTGCGGATCCCTAACTCCTTTCATGTATCTCTCCTCAAACCCGTGGTACTTAACTCTTTTTCCAAGTCTACAGGTACGCCTCCTGCTCCGGTTTCTGCTGAAAACGAGTTTGAGGTAGAGAACATTCTGGCCACCAAAAGGGTAAGAGGAAAAACCTTTTTTCTAGTAGATTGGAAGGGGTTTGGTCCTGAGGAGAGAACGTGGGAGCCCCGGGAGAGCATCCATGCCCCTCTCATCCTTGATAAATTTCTGTCTGGCCTAAAAAAGGGGGGGCCTAAAGGGGGGGGTACTGTAGCATCGGCGTCCCAGCCTCCTGCTAGGCAGGGACGCTGTTCCCCTCACCTCTCCACTCCGTGCCCGGCGTCCTCCTCCCGCTCTGCTGGCAGCGCGCGCTGCTTCCCGGCCACTGTGCTTAGGGCGCGCGCGCGCTCCCCCTCTCTTAAAGGGGCCGCGCGCGCCGTCCTAAGGAGTCCCCGGCCAATGGCCGGAGGACCTCACCATATATAAGGCACCTCCTCCAAAATGGAGGTGCCCGAGCAATGTTGTTGCAAAGCCTTCACTCTGCTTCAGCCCTCAGGTCCCGTTACCAGTTACCAGCCAGTCACCTGTCAGATTCCTGCTTGATACCTGCCTGATATCCGTTTACCTGCTTGCAAGCCTGCGGTCCGACGGTCTGCTTTCTGACACCTGTCAGTCTGTCTATGGACCAGCCTGCCCGCTCACCTGGGAGCGCCTGTCTGCTACTTGCCTGCTAGCCTACCTGGAGGCTCCGCCGTCACTTGCCGTGACCACCTGCCTGTCCAGAGACTCTTACCTGCTCACCTGAGAGCGCTCACCTGCTACCTGCCTGCTAGCCTACCTGGAGGCTCCGCCGTCACTTGCCGTGACCACCTGCCTGTCCAGAGACTCTTGCCTGCTCACCTGGGAGCACTCACCTGCTACCTGCCTGCTAGCCTACCTGGAGGCTCTGCCGTCACTTGCCGTGACCACCTGCCCGTCCAAAGACTCTCGCCCGCTCACCTGGGAGCGCTCACCAGCCACCTGCCTGCTGTCCTTCTACCCAGAGACTGTCCCTGTCACTTGCCGTGAGTACCCGTCCTTCTACCCAGAGACTGTCCCTGTCACTTGCCGTGACTACCTGCCCTTCTACCCAGAGACTGTTCCTGTCACTTGCCGCAACTACCTGCCCTTCTACCCAGAGACTGTCCCTGTCACTTGCCGTGACTACCTGCCCGTCTTCCCTGGGAGCCACCCGCTTCCTTACAAGGACTGCCCCCTTGTATAGTTGCTCAGAGGTTCCGCCTCCCAGACCCGTTACATGAAGACAGAGGTGCATGGGAATAGAGTTTGACCTCCCAAAAAAGGCGCTGTATTTGAGTTTATGTTACGCTGCTATCATTCGGTGGTTTTGAGAAGTCTGGCCCAATCCAGCCCTTGTTTATTTTTATTAGAGTCAGCCTGTCAGCATTTTCAGTTGACTGGCGGATGCGCCTATCGGTCATAATTCCACCAGCGGCACTAAAAACCTGCTCTGACAAAACGCTAGCAGCTGGGCAGGCCAAGACCTCCAAGGCATAGAAAGCCAGTTCATGCCATGTGTTCTGCTTGGATACTCAATAATTATAAAGCACAGAGGAATCACAGAGGACATTGGTACGGTCGGCAAGGTACTCCTTCAGCATTTTCTGAAACTTGTCCCTCCCTGTGTGAGTACCCCGCGCATCAGGGCCTGTGCGAAGGGAGGGTCTGAGAAAACTGTCCCAGAACTTTGACAGTGTTCCCCTGCTTCTGCTGTATTGGATTTGTGTCTCTCTCGCCTGTATTCCTTGGTTGTACAACGAACTATGACATTTGTCGCCAGCGTTTTCAGATGGGAATTTTTTAAATAATAATAATAATAATGTACTGCACCATTTTATTAGGCCTGTCCTGTAAGGGAATAAGAGACAGAAAGCTCTCCTTGTAGCATGGATCTAGAAGTGTCACCAACCAGTAACGACTGTCACTCAATATTTGGACAACGCGAGGGTCACAGGAAAGGCAGCGTAACAAACTAAGCCATGTGTGCCAGACTGCTAACAGGCAAGACTTCCGTGTGCTCACCAAGAGGACGACTGACCATGCTCTCCTCCTCATCCCTGTCCTCAGCCCATCCACGCTGAACAGACGGTATGACAGTTGGGCAGGTAGTACCATCTATAGCGCAGGAAACTAGGTCCTGCTCTTCCTCCCCCTCTTCCGCATTGTCACCCAATCCACGTTGGGATGAGATGAGAGCTGTGTGGAATCCCCCTGTATGGTTCCTTGCTCCATCTCATTGTGCTACGCCTGCAATGCATCTTCTTTAATTGTGAGCAGAGAACATTTCAGAAGACAGAGAAGCTGGATGGTGATGCTAATTATTGCGTCATCGCCGCTCACCATCTTGGTGGAGTTCTCAAAGTTTTGGAGGATGGTACAGATGTCTGACATCCATGTCCACTCCTGAGGTTTTATGCGTGGAGTCTGACCTGAATACCGATGGCCTTGTTGATGCTGGTAGTTAACAACTGCCCTCTTCTGCTCACAAATCCTTCCCAACATCTGCAATGTAGAGTTCCAATGGGTGGGGACATTGCAGATTAGTCGGTGAGCTGGAAGCTGCTAATGCTGCTGAAGCATGGCAAGGGTGGCGAAAGCTGTAGCTGACCTCCTAAAATGGGCACACACGCTGCATACTTTGACAAGCAGATCTGGCAGATCCGGGTAGGTTTTGAGAAACCGCTGAACCACGAGGTTAAGCACATGGGCCAGGCATGGTACGTGTGTGAGCTCACCTCGCCTCAGAGCCGCAACCAGGTTCCGGCCATTATCACATATGGCCATGCCTGGCTGTAGTGCCAGCTTTGTCAGCCACAGATCTGCCTGCTCTTTCAGAGCTGTCCACAACTCTTCAGCGTTGTGCGGTTTGTCACCTAAGCATATTAGCTTCAGCACAGCCTGTTGCCACTTGGCCGAGGCAGTGCTGCAGTGTTTCCAACTTACGACTGATGTGGTCATTTCGGAGAGGGAGGCTGAAGAGAAGGAGGTGCAGGAGTTGTAGAATGTGGGGGCAACCCTGATTGATCCAGGGCCCGCAATCCTTGGCGTCGGGTGGACTGGGTCCCAGCTTACACTATATTAACCCAGTGTGCCGTCAGCGAGATGTACCATTCCTGCTCATAAGCACTTGTCCACGTGTCCGTGATTAGGTGGACTGTCCCAGTAACTGCGTTGTTGAGGGCACGGCTAATGTTATGGGACACGTGCTCGTGTAATAAGGGGACGGCATACTGGGAGAAATAATGGCGGCTGGGGACCGAGTACCGAGGGACGGCCTCCGCCATCAGGTTGCGGAAAGCTTCCATCTTCACGAGCCTAAAAGGCAACATTTCGAGTGCAAGCATTCACGAAATGTGTGAATTTAGTAGTGTGGCCCGTGGAGCGTTGTTTGCGTATTTGCACTTGCGTTCCAAGGACTGAGGTAGGGACAACTGAACGCTGCGCTGGGACAAGGACGTGGACGTGCTTGCTGATGGTGCTCGTTGAGAGTGTGCAACGACTCGTGCAGGGCGAGAGGCATCTTGGCATGTGCCATGGACAGGGGATTGGTGTGCACACACATCAGCGGAAGAAGCAGTGGTGTCACCCACAGACAACGTTTCTGGGCCCTGGGGTTCGGCCTACTTAGTCGAGTGCTTTGCTGCCATGTGCCTGATCTTGCTGGTGGTGGTCAGGCTGCTAGTTTTGCTACCCCTGCTGATGCTGGCCTGGCAGGTGGTGCAAATGGCCTTTTTGGGATTATCTGCAGATTCTTTAAAAAACGACCAGACTTGGGAAGACTTAACAGTTGTACTGGCAACTTCCGTCATGTTGGCGTTACGGGGAACGCTTTCCCGCCTTGTGTCTGCAGCCACCACACTGCTTCTTCCTGCCTGTTGTGGTGCTACGCCTCCCTCCCCCTGTGTGCTGTTGTTCTTGCTCTGTATGTCCCCCTGCCTGGTTGGGTCAGTTACTATATCATCCACCACCTCGTCTTCCACTTACGCACCTTGGTCCTCCTCCTAACTTTCTGGCAATTGTGTCTCATCATCATCATCCACCTCTTGCGACAGTAATTGCACTTTCCCACCGTTGCCTTGGTGTGACCGTGGTTGCTCCAATATTTGGGCATCGCTACACGCGTTCTCTTTTTGACTCACTTGAAGCTTGCCGGGCGAGAGATCCAAGTGTGGGATCAGTTGTCTCCGGGCACTCGGCATGGTGGGAGGAAGGAGGATCAGGGTGAGGAATATGCGATCCAGACTCATGGCTACTGAGACTTGACCATGTGGAAGACAGGGTGGTGGTGGTGGCAAGGTGACTGGAAGCATAATCTGCTATCCAACTAACAACCTTTTGACACTGCTCTGGGTTCAATAGTGGTGTGCTGCGGTCCCCTAGTAATTGAGACAGGAAGGTCGAGTAACAAAATGTGGGTGTTTGTTGTGGCACAATTTCAGCTTGCCCACTGCCACGTCCTCGGCCACTGCATGCACCATCACCATCACGTCCACTTCCCCGTTCCTTGCCACGCACCTTGCCCATATATATATATATATATATATATATATATATATATATATTGTGGAATACCTATACTAACTATAAACAAGCAAATCTTTCCCTGACTGAACAGCAGCTCTCCCTACTCTGCCTGTTTCCGGGGTAGACTGTGACGAGCATAGCAGCGCCAGGTCTTATATAGACCATCATGACGCTGTGCGGCCAGCCAATCAATGTAATGCCCACAACCAACATGGCTACGGCATTACAGTGTGTGGCAAGCAATCCCTGCATGTTCATTGGCTCTCTAAAGAGCGCCAAACATGCAGGGCAGGGACCCGAGTTGCCGCCCAAGCAACCCAGAAATACTCACCGAGCGCCGAGCACCGTGATTCTCGGGCGAGTACCGAGCAGTGGCGAGCACGTTCGCTCATCACTAATAAAGACCCATTATCTGACATCCAAGATAAAATATCTGCACTTTTCAAGGATGGACTATCCTCAAGAGTTCTAATCACCAGGTAAAATTGAGTTTATGAACTTAAGATAGCCGATTAATCCAAAATTCTATACCCTTCCCAAAACACAAAGGAATTTTTCCTCTTTCAGTACAACCAATAGTGCCAAGTATCAAGTCTCTCTTGGAAAATCTATGTTCTTGGGTAAGAAACAACTGAAGCCAATGTCTAAAATTAATTAAACCTGGAATTAAGTTAAAAACATGTGTCCAGTGAAATTGCACAGACAGGAGATATGAATATCGTTTACGCATTTCGGGCACAACTGGCTCTTAAGCATAGCATTACAGTTTATGGTGAATAGAGCATCCAGATATATCCAAGACAGTAAACACTTCCTAAAGATCATGCCAACTATGCAATGGAACCCCTCTGACAGTTGGGTAACATGTGACTTCACGGCATTGTACACATCCATTCCTCATCAAAGAGCCATGACTGCATCAACTATCCTAGTACAGTGCTTACTCTAGTTGTTCACAAGATTTTTTACCATCGGCTATTTTTTCTTCTTAAGAACAGATATTTTGTGTTTAATATATGCTATTATGTTCAAATACAAGGCTGTCCATAAGGGGTTATAGGAAGTTTCGCCCCCAGCAATTTGCCCCCATCAGTTCGCCCCCAGGAAGATTCGCCCCCGCACATTTCGCCCCCGGAAAGGGGCTAACTGGGGGCGATATGTGCGGGGGTGAAATGTGCGGGGGCAAAACATCCTGGGGGCCAAATGCTGGGGACGAAATGTGTGGGGGCAAAATGTACCCCGGGGCGAATTGCTGGGGGCGAACTGCTGGGGACGAAACATCCAATTCCCCCTTAGGGACCCAAGCTCTCCCCATCTATTGGCAATATATACTGTACATGAATTGGTGTGAAGAGAAATTTATCTTTAGTGACATTACATTCTTTCTTCATACATACGCTGGTATGGACGCTACATAGACGACATGATACTCATATGGCATGCTCCTGTGGCATCCACACCAGCTTTTATGTTACATATTAATAATAACCATGCTAATTTAACTTTTTACAATATCAACAATACTACTATATCTTACCTGGACATTTTGTTAACAGTCAATTACCATATACCAATAACATAATAGAATGTAAAATATTTAGAAACACTATCTCAGGCAACTCCACTCTCCATGCTAGTAGCTGCCACCCCAAACACATCATTAACAACCTACCAGATGGTGAATTAATCAGAACTGCACCTACAATCATGATTACAAAAATGAATGAATTACAATTGAACTCCGTCTCATGGCGCGTGGTCATCCACAAAAATCTGCAAGAATTAAAGCTGATACTAAATCTAGATTAGAATATCTCCCAGCTAGTACAAATGAAAAGCAGCCAAGTAAAACTGTTAACCAAATCCCTTTACTAGACAGTGTGAACTACCACCAAGTTGTTTCTATTATTAAGTAATCCTGACTTATGTTACATACAGACGAAAAACACTTAGATCGTTATTCGAACTGGCGGTAAATTTGTGGATGTTGAACATTTAACATTGGCAACCTGGTTTCTTCTAGCCATTATTATACCAATAAATCTAAAAAAAAAAAAAAAAAAATGGATGTCAACCCACGGATGCTACAAATGCGTCAGCATTAAGTTCACTTCATTCCCTCTGATCCGTAACTCTAAATCAGTTACCTCTAGACATAAGACCAGGGTCACACTGCCAAGAAAATCAATCCGATTATGCTAATCACACTCTGATCAGAGTTTGATCAGAGTGTGCTCCGATTTTCTCAGAGGTGGAGAAAAGAAAAGGATTCTCCACCTTCTTCATTCAGTCTATCTGTGAAAATCTGGCCTGGTGTCATCCAAGTGTGATCCAGTGTTTTCCACGGACCCATAGGCTTGAATGGCTGATCCAATTCAGAGGCAAATCGTAAATGCTGCGATTTTTTTTGTTGGACTAAATTGGGCATGTGCACAGCCTCATTGAATAACATGGGAACGAGTGCTATCCGTCAAAACCACAGATAGCGCTCGTCCGAGTTATACGGTTGTCTGCACGAGCCCTAACGGACAGAATTTCCCTATTAGGAAGTTTGTAAATTGTGATACCACCCACGTAGTTTACGTCATCTCTTGCATTGTATGTAACAAACAATATAGGGGCTGCATGACCCATACATAACGCCGTCACATCAACGAACATGTGTGGGATATTATATACTCTTCAAAACGTAAGCCATCGAGCGCATCCAGACACTTCACTGAAGTACACCAGGGTGACACGAGAGATTTTTCATTTATAGCTACAGAGAAAGTTCATGAACCAGCCTGAAGTGGTGATTTGTGACGTCTGCTTCTCAATAGGGAAGCACTATGAATTATTCAATTAGACACATGTATTCCAAAGGGATCGAATTTAAAAACTTGCACCATATATATTTATTAAAGTGAAAAATGACATTTTATTTCATTACTTTCTATGTTCTCATACTGGTTTATTGATCTTGCGTTGAGTTATTATCTATTACAGAGTTTTGTTCACATATGATGTTTTTATATTGCTTCTTTTTAGCATGTGTTTAGTATTAAATCATACATATTGTTACACTCTCTTATGCACATACTTCGTGGACCCACTGTGTCACGGCCTGGACTTACCCTGGAGGGGCATAACTAAGCAGCTACCTTGGTGTTCACTGGAGCCTCTAGTGGTGAGGTCAGGCTTGTGCGGCAGGTATCTGCCAGGTGCCACTCCAGGGCATGTCCGGTAGTAGCAACTGACCCAAGTGGTCAGAGACGTCAATTCAGATTATCAAACAAGACAGAATGGCCACTTGGTACAAGTTCAGACTGTGCAGACAGGACAACCACTGGGAACGGTTCAGACTGTGCAGACAGGATGGCCACATGGGAGGGGTTCAGACTGTACAGACACGACAACTACTGGGACTAGTTCAAACTGTGCTGACAGGACAGCCTCATGGGACGGGTTCAGACTGTGCAGACAGGATGGCCACTTGGGATGGGTTCAGACTGTGCAGACAAGACAACCACTGGGACTAGTTCAGACTGTGCAGACAGGACGGCCACATGGGACGGGATCAGACTGTGCAGACAGGACGGCCACTTGGGACAAGTTCAGACTGTGCAGACAGGACGGCCACTTGGGACAAGTTCAGACTGTGCAGACAGGACGGCCACATGGGACGGGATCCGACTGTGCAGACTGGACGGCCACTTGGGACAAGTTCAGACTGTGCAGACAGGCCGCCACTGGGACAGGTTTAGACTCACAGGTCTCAGGATAGCAGACAGGTACCGCCGATGTGGTTTCAGGATTCGGACACCGCCGAAGTGAACACGGACAAGAGCAGGGGAGTGTGCACACTAGGCGTGTCTCCGGCACACACTGTAACAAAGAGAATGACGGCACTTCCACTACAAAAACTAGGTGTGAACAGGTGCTTACTACTCAAAAAATTTTTCATTTATTTCTATTTTTTACAGCAGTTATGCTATTCATATTTCATATTTCACATCTATATACTCAGTGTTACAGTGTGCTACTTTATTTGTTCATTATATATGGAGGTAGCTGCTCTTAGTAAGCACCTGTTCACACCTAGTTTTTGTAGTGGAAGTGCCGTCATTCTCTTTGTTACTAGATTTAGCGTTGACTGAGCACTCCACCCCCACCCCCATGCCGCAGGTGGTTTTAAATGCATCAGGATCTGTCTTTCCCACACATAAGCAGACGGAGGTCTCTTAGAGAGGTATTCACATTGGTAGGTCCTGACATCGAGAAACGCCTTACCGCGGCTGTCAGGTACACATGAATTGGCCAATTTATGCGCTAAGATTTCTCATTTATTTACAGCAGTAATGCTATTCATTTTCCATACTTCATATTTTATGCGCTAAAAAAAATTTTTCAAAAAATTTTTCATTTATTTCTATTTTTTACAGCAGTTATGCTATTCATATTTCACATCTATATACTCAGTGTTACAGTGTGCTACTTTACTTGTTCATCCGGCACACAGTGTGGCGTGCACAGCAGAGGGCAGGCAGCACGCTGGGGAGCACGCCGAGGGCCGGGGTGGTGAGTAAGCTGGCGTCCCTGCATGGATGGAGAAGGGGACACCATACAGGGGCGCCGGCAATAGCACTACATACTCTATTACTTTACTGGTGTTCTCTCGAACATATCAGAAGCCTTTTACCATGAAGTTATTTACCTTCATAGTTTAGTACTATTCTTCATTGTGTTTCCAAATTATCCCTTACCAGAATTCATGGAGTTAATTCACACACCATCTTCTTATTTATTGCCTTTATAACTGGAAGCTCCTAGCAGAGCAGAGAGTTATGATTAAGAACCAGGGAGTCACAGGTTTGAAACGCATAAATGCTCCCATCTCTCAATATGTTGTGGTTTATATTTTTTCAAATCATCCTTGATGTACTTTATGTTTTTAACTTGTTTTGAATAAACAATTTGATTTTATTGGAATCTTAGAAAGCGCTGGAAGCACTATATCTTTGAACTCACATGTGAGTGGTGGGAAAAAAAAATGGAAGGAACTGTAGTAACTCAGTCACGATTAGGAGCCAACAGTATAACAAGTCAGGTCATGATGATATTTATTCTCTCCTAAATATTTCCCCATCATCTGTGAGCGGAAATATTAAAAAGTGGAAGGAATAGCAGAAACTCAGCCACGAAGTGGAGACCAACGTTACAGAGCAGGAAGCCGAGTGCTGAGGAGCAGAGGACAGAAAAGTCACCAATGCTCCCAACCCCAATGGGGTGGTGTAAAGCCAGGGCCGGCTCCAGGTTTTCATTGGCCCCGGGAAAAAGAGTCTCAGTGGGCCCGTTTAACACATACCACCATTCATGATGCACAGATACGGCGGAGAAATATAGGTATACAACACTTATATAGTCCGTTATATAGTCTGCTAGTAATAATGCGGCAGGGGTGACACACAAGCAAAATTAAAGGTGCCGTCTCGCCCCTGCCGTGTCATTACTAGCAGACACAGCCGTACAGCGTACTGCACGTGGCCATGTCTGGTGAAGTTCTGGCAATCAAGCAGCGACAGAGGCCCTGCACAGATGCTGGGAGAGCGGCCAGGGCCCCGACGGCGAGTGGGCCCCTCTGATGGTCCAGTGCTTGCCCAGGTGCTGACACCGGCAGTAAAGCCTCCACCTCTGGAGGTAACCGTAGATACGTGTTCAGATGATTCTTCTCTATCTGACATCAGATGGACAAGTCTGGGTTTGGTGAATGCCAGCAGAAGGTTACCTGCCTGAATGCATTGTGCCCGCTGTAAAGTTTGGTGGAGGAGGGGTAATGCAATGGGGATGTTTTTCAGGGGTTGCCCTCAGGCCCCTTAGTCCCAGTGAAGGGAAATCTTAATGTTTGAACTTACCAAGACATTTTGGACAAATATAGCTCCCAACTTTGTGGGAACCGTTTGGAGAAGGCCCTTTTCTGTTGCCCATGACAGTGTCCAGATCCATAAAGAACAAGAATCCAACTGTGGCGCCCCTGAGGGTTCGGTCGCCACAAGGGGGGATACTGCAGCCTGTCAGGAGGTGTAGTGCCTCCTCACCCAGGTAAGGAAGGTACACTGGTCAGGACCCTAATCTACATTCAACACTACACACACTCCTGACCTATGGGAGGCAGGTATGCACCATAGTGCTGCCTCAGCATGATCACAAGTGAGGGGACCCAAAAGTAGGGGGAACCATGTAGTGGGTGAAGGGTAGAACACAGTTTTAGTTTGCACACATAATTTGCTATATAATAGCCAGCCATCTTGAGCACAAGGTTCTTGGTTCCGTTCTTTATTCTTAGTTCCTACTGATGGAGTGTAATCTTCACAGCTGGCAGCGGCCATGTGTTGGAGCCTGCAGCATGTTGTAGATGCACGGTCCTCGTGCTCTGACCTTGACACGAGGAGCGGGTATGAGTTAACAGTGTCTCTACCCCGGTCAAGTTCCCCAGCTCAAGAAGGTCGGGAGCTATAGTGAAACAGCTCCATAAGCAAAAGGATCCCAGGGAGCACGGACGGAGCGGCGTACGCCACCTGTACTCTCCATTCTGGCCTAGCCAGGGGGACTCCTGCTGCAAGAGGGGTACCGGCCCCCGATATCTGACTTTGCCACTTCACGTCTCTGTCAGAGAAGCCCGGAAGGCTACAGTGGATCCCGTCGCGGGACGGACGGAACAGCAATTGCCGCCGTGCCCCCAAATCTGTGCATAGTCCAGAGGGAGTCCCAGCCTTTCCACGTACACGGACAGGAGAGGTCGAAAGGGACAGTTTTGGAACACTCAGAGGGTCCTGATCTAAATGTGCCTGAATATCTTGGGTGCGCTGAGCCCTCGTCTCTGGTGGCCGCAGAGCGCCGTGAGGAGCAGGGAGAAGCCTTGCCGCTGCTTACCAAACCGTGAGTAAAGACCTGGAAGACTATCCCTAAGGCCTCCGGACTCTTATTATTACACCGCACCTCACAGTACCAGTACTTCCTCACTACTATCCCCCCTCTCCATCCGCACCTCTGCCCTGAGGCCCAGCTCCGCCTGTGGGGAGTTATAACATCTCAAGCTGCCATAACATCCAGCCTCAGAGGACTGCTAGCAGCGCTGGTGGCGTATCACCAGACACCGCAGGTGGCGTAGTCGATTGTAACCACTCAACCCTGATAGCCCATTACTTTCATGTGACGGCCCTGGGCACGGAACGGGTCCAGGCCACGACTGCCTCCCCAACATCTGACCCGGCTCCGAGTACCCCATTTCCCAGGGAGGGCTGTGAGCGTCACACAACAAAAGCCCTCATATTATACAAGGGTCCATCAGATCAACAAACCAATAGAAAAAAGGACCTTCCAACACAATGTGTTGTAATCATAGAGTAGAACAAGAGCATAAAGAACAAGACTGGCTGCACAGAACCCTGACTTCAACCTCATCCAATACCTTTGGGATGAGCTAAATAAAAATTAGCGAAGATTGCGGAAACACTGTCCTGTGTCAGCATGGTGGGGATGGGTCATTGAACTTTATTAGAAAGTTCTATATTTTACTCTTTCCAACTGATTTAACCACTTATTTCCCCTGGAAAAAACCCTTTATTTAACTGCATCCTATCCTACAGCACGCTATTAAAAAAACACTGCCATACAGTGCATAAATCTTAGCGGAATACAGTGCCAAAATAATGACTTCATTCATAAATTACGCTAATAATAGTGTTGCACAATGTGGAAATAAATGCCCGGTTATCCCAGGCGCCACTTTCACCAGGGCCATCTAATGACCTCCCACTGATCTGCTATGTACAAGCTATTTTTCTATTCTTGGCGGGCACATTGCCTGCTATTCTTAATATTGTAGTAATAACGAGGGCAGATTTACCCCCGCAAGTTCTGCTTTTCATACGTCCTCACGACACATATAATAACTGCAATGTCGGTGTATAAGAGAAGTAACAGGTGCACCGCTCGCTGCCATCGCAGATAATTGTCCTCATTTCTTCTATTCTCCACACTGGAAATATTACAACTGATAAAAATCACCATACATAAAGCTACATAACAAGAGCAAATCTCATTGGCGGCTTTTCTACAGAAGAAAGGTTAGGAAGTCATAATAAATAAGCCATTGATATGCGGTAATCATCCTCCAGGCAATTCCGAAGGTATCCAATGGCCATATGTCATATAAAGAGATCCTTTCAAGCAATCGCAGCCAATTAACAGCCTAAGCGAGCTGTAACAAGAAGGGAGAATATGTTCTATGCAGGATGCCAGCCGGCACTCTACAGGGAAGATATAACCTGTCACAGCGCCGTGACCACAACCTTCAGCCGGGAGCCGCACAACTGCCCATCACTAGGTATATACAGGAGACCTTCACATAGAATTACCCAGCACATACACAGGAGAGAGTGCAGAGCACAGACCTGTGCAATAATCCAGATAAATGCTGCAATTTCCTGATTTTCTCTTTAAGTGGCTTCACTAATATCAACTAACAGGGAAATAAAGAGAAAATGGAGCAACGTTAAATGACAGGAAGGGTGTGCAAGGCCGTGAATGGTTCTTAATAAAGGAAATAGGCACATAATAAAATGCATTAGAAAAACATCTGATTTCTTGCAGAAGCAGTGCCACTCTGGTCCACAGGCTGTGTCTGGTATTGCAGAGTTGGAATTTCTGGGGCATAGTTGAGTTGGAATGTAGACACTCTAATGGAGAGGAGCAGGTTTTGGAATAAAGCAGTCATGTTTTCTATTCCCTTATATTCCCAAATTTCCAGCACCAGTTTTTGGACTACTTGCAAAACCACCCTACAACTTAAAATGTCAGGCCAGTCCACATATTATTTTGCATGGTCGTTTTAGAAAGTAATAGCTTCACTGGGATAACTCAGCTGCAGGAGCAGAGAGCCGCCTGTCCAAGAGTTCCCACAGAGAAGGAAGAGATGGTTTATTACCATCTCTGCCTTCCTGATCACTGAATGCACAGCACTGAACGAGTGCTGTATATGCAGATTATCACTTACAGTGTTTCTTTCTCCAGACCAGGTAATCAAGAAATCACCAGCTGCCTGGAAGGAGCAGGAATGGCTGGGTCCTATCAGATCAGATTGTCAATGGAGACAGGAGATTGAAGTCAGTATGGGCTTCTGCAGACGACCTTAAAAATCAGATGAGTGCTATCCATCATTTAGACCACTCGCGCTTGTCCCCTTGTTATTCTATGGGGACGTCCATATGTCCAATTTTTTTCCTTGACCAAGTAATCAGAGGAAAATAGTCGCAGCATGCATGAGTTGCATCTGATTATTGGATCGCGCTCAGCAAGCCATGTCTATGGGACCGTGGAAAAAAAAAAATCAGACAGCACTTGGATAAAGCAAAAACTATTTGAATAATCAAACAAGAAAAGATTTTAGAGCTCTTAAAACCACGTGTACGAAAAAAAATGAAAGTGTTTAATACTGTTCCAGGCGGTTGCATTCGTGCAAGATTCAGTATTTGAGGAAAGGAACTAACATTGGCACAGTGGTAGAGAACAAAAGTTAAAATATTAGTAAAATCTGACAATTCTTCATGAGATTAGTAGTTTCTTTATATTTTATATACAGGAGAGGTTCATTCTGTTATTTTTAATACAAAGTGAGAAACCATAGAGAACATTGTATACGATGCCTGATGGCCATGTTCGTTTCCCTTACAAGTTATTTTTGTTATTTTATGTATTTAACATACTTTCTTACCATCGAACCTTTATCCCAGAAGATGCAATTTTTCTCAGTCTATGGAAATGATGCACTGCTTGCCAGAGAGAGCCTAATCCTTGAAGGAGACTTTTATTCTCACACCTCATTGCAATGCAAGATGAAATTTCACATAATATAAAAGGGATGTGTAAAAGTTCCCTAAAGCAAAATTGAAGGCACGTTACTCCATCTCATAATTGGGCCAAAATACTAAAATATCGGAAGAATTCCTTTGTTGCAGCTTAGGTTTTCTGATGCCGTATGTCTGTATAAGTGGCACGTTCTGATTATACATGAGGAGAGTTTTGTAGGTCATCAGCAAACATTTCATTTGAGAAATTGGTGAAAGTCTTAGGAAATAAAACCGCTCATCACATAATTTTATTACAGCTGTTCCTGGCCTACATAAAACCTGACTCTGCTATCCTAAAAACGATTGTCCAGGACTAAGACACTGATCATCAATCCTTACCATAGGTCATCAATATCAGATCAGTGAGTGTCTAACACACAAAACCCTGCGGAACAGCTGGCACAAGGTCCTTTGGTTTCCAAGAGTGCACATAATAAGGAGCCAGAACACCACAATCCCTATCCTTTAATTATCTTTAATAAATTTGTTTTGTGAAGGCAATCCAAAAGAAAGAAGATGCTTCAGTCATATAATGACCTTCATCAGTTAGACAGATTGCAGTGTGCACAAGGATACAGGTAATAACGAACGCTCAGGAAGAGCAGCATGTGCTCCAACAGTGGGTGGCGTTCGTGTTCCTTTAATGACCTTCTTTCATTAACATAGTAATAGGAAATAAAATTAAGCAGCGACAATTTATTTTTAACACAATCATTTATATTCGGCAGAATTTCTTGCACAAATTAATTATGGTTTCCTGCTCCGCTTCTTCCACGCTTATGCATTTAACGATATTTGTGAGTTAGTAATGAGAAGCAGATATTGGTTACGTAGTATAACAGGATTATCGTAAAATCTAATTAGTGATGCATGAAACTGGATATTATGAATCAGAAAGTTATTAATATATAAAGGACTTCAGGGCAAGGCTAGAAGTTCCCATAAATTCTTATTTCCTGGGGGTCCCAGGGTGCATTAGGATTTATGTGGCAGTTTTCTTATTTTCAAGGAAATCTTGAAGCCTACAAAGCGTCAAGTCACAACCTACTCTATTGGGGCATATGGAGGAGAAAGAGAGGGGTTATCCCAATCCCACAGATAATAAACTTGTCACACCGAATGATCAAACAAAATCAATTTGGGTAGGAAGAGCCTAATGGGGGAACAAGGCAGATCTAGCACTTATGGATAAGGGGAAATCTGAGGGCCAGGGGCTCAAGAATGTCTACGTAGGAAAGGTGAAGGGAAGGACCAGATGTTGCCCAACTATTCTTAACCTGGAACTTGGTATGGGAATAGGAAAGGTTGAGGCTAGTAGGTAGGGTAGTGAGAGATTATCAGGGTACCTACCTGAAAAAGCAGAGAACAAAGGCCTATAACTCTGGGGGCCACCAAGTCAGCTAGGCTCTAAACCAAGGGAGGTAGGCTCTGTAGCAAGGCAAGTAGGCTCTGAACCAAGGCAGGAAGGCTCTGAACCAAGGCAGGAAGGCTCTGAACCAAGGCAGGTAGGCTCTGAACCAAGGCAGGTAAGCTCTGAACCAAGGCAGGTAGACTCTGAACCAAGGCAGGTAGGCTCTGAACCAAGGCAGGTAGGCTCTGAACCAAGGGAGGTAGGCTCTGAACCAAGGCAGGTAGGCTCTGAACCAAGGCAGGTAAGCTCTGAACCAAGGCAGGTAGACTCTGAACCAAGGCAGGTAGGCTCTGAACCAAGGCAGGTAGGCTCTGAACCAAGGGAGGTAGGCTCTGAACCAAGGACGGTAGGCTCTGCTACGAGGATGAAGACGGTTGAGTGATTGGGTAAATACATTGCAATATTTATGTAACACTAATCCTATGTTATACCCTGCATCCACAACTCTCCTTGTTGTCACTGAAAACCAGCAACAGGCTGGTAAGACAGACATAGTGATAACTGCTCATCTGACCTCTACTTTTGCACAAGGATAGTAATAGTTTTCTCAATAAGTCCTTGGTGGAAAGTAGCATGTCCCAAAATAAAAAACACCAAGACAAGCTCTGCGCAGCTAATGCTAGGAGATTTCAGCTGTGAAGCCTGCAGAATTATGTATACAACTTTGGACTGTGATATATATTTCCACAGCTCATGTACTGGTCCCAAGTGGCATGTAATTCACAAAGTTCTCCAACTTTTTTTGTGTAGAATAACTTTATAGGCAAACAGTTAAATGGTGCATAAAGGTGAATACAGACCTCAAGATTTGTGGGGTTTTAACCCTTTCAGTTTTATCATTAAAATTAGGAAATATTCAGAGGAAAATTAGTATATTAAGGCTTTGCTATATTTAATAGCGAATCCTTAATATGCTAATCTGGTGCATGTATTCCTAACTGTACATTTTCATTTCTAAAGTACAGAATATCTTCAAATGGCCCAGGGTTAAGCCCTGACAGCTCCATGCAAACCATCTGTCTATTTCACTTACATACAAAGCCTACACCTGTTTTTCATGGCTCCCTCCGGTGTACAAGGGCATGTTTATAAACTGGCACAAACCTGGCAGTGCGTGACACTGGCAGAAATTGACATTCTTGCAAAGCCTGCAGCTAAACATATGCAAATATATCCTAATAACTCCTACTGCGACCATATTAAAGGGAATGACAGATTGTCTAATTTGGGTTTTGGTTAAAAACATATTTTTTACTTTTCTTTTCATTTATTATTTAGTCTTTTAGATGTGATTTTTCCTATTTTAAAATACTACAGTTTATGGACTATATGGTAGAACACGCTGACTGACCATTGTCTGCAGCGCACTTGCTGACCTTGTTGAGAACAGAGGACACAGTCAAGAGTCATCTCATTATTATTCGAGGATAGGTAAGTTACTAATTATTGTACTATTTAAGGACTAGATAAAGCAAGATAGCAACATTCTGAAATAGTCACACAGATAAGCCTTTGTTTGCCGAACCCTGCCACTCCCTGGTCTCGGGAAGGATTGTGTACACGAGCTCTACTTGGACTCTGTATTAGACCCCTCATACTTTTAGATAGCAGTCGGCTGTTTGATGGTCTTGGCAATTGTTTTTGTTGGCAGCCATCTTCACTGTCTCTCCCTATATGAGAGCCATTGCCAGACTCCTCCACTGGCGGGTTATCTCTTGGAGAATAAAAGGGATTGGCTGTCCAAAATTGGATAAGCTAGATACTTATCTCCTCTGACATCATCTGTCAGGGAGGAGCCTGGAGCACCTATACACATTAGACTGAATGTGGCAGAACCTGTCGATATCAGCAATTTCGGCAAACATTAGTCTAGTATGTGTGGGTGGCCTTTAGTGTATAAACCAAATATATCCCAATGGACAGTTAATTTACAATATAACTATAAAGGGTTAATTTTACAATTTGGGACATAGCAAAATATAGTATATGTGGCGCCCCTGAGGGTTCGACCACCACAGGGATGCTGCACTTCTCTAATGGAGTGTAGTGTTCCTCCTCTGAGGTAAGAACAGTATGATGGTCAGGACCCTTCCTTCACATCCAACACCACACTTCTCCCACCAGAGGGGGTTAGAATGCACTAGGTGCTGCCCTCCTGGTTACCGGGAGACTGGGGAACCAAGAGCTAGGGGAACCATTTAGTGGGTGAGGGTGGAGGACTCACATCTTAGTGACACTTAAAAATTTAATATTTAATAAACAGCCATTTTGATTCATTGTCCTTTTTCTGTCAAGCAGTCTTTGAGTCCTGGCTTGTCCTTTCTGTCCGTCAGGCTGTCCTTCAGTCTGTACAATGATGGTTCTTTGATTGTTCTACTGTGACCTCCTAACCTGGACACGGATCCTATGTGGGCCCGCATCGGATGGAGACACAGCCCTCGTACCTTGGCCTTGGGTCGAAGGGCAGGTTGCAGATAATGTCTCAGCCCGGTCAAGGACCATGACCAAGAAGGCCCGGAGCCTAAGAGTGTAGCTCCACCGCAAATGGATCCCAGGCAGGATGCAGACGGAGCGGTGTACGCCACCTGTCCTCGCTATGCTGATCTATTCAGAGAGATTCCGGCTGCAAGAGGGGTACCGGCCCCCGATACCCGACCTTGCTACTCTACGTCCTGGTCGGGAAAGCCCGGTAGGCCCTGAGGATCCCACTTGGTAATGGAAAGAGCAGAGCTGCCACCCGTACCCTTTTTCTGAGAGGAATTCAGAGGGAGACCTTGCCTATCTACACACACAGACAGGAAAGTACCTGGTCTGAAGTCTAGGAACACTCTGGTGCAGGGTCCTGATTGAACACTTGACTTACTCAGAGGTTGTCGGACCCCCGTCTCTGGTGACCGCAGAACTCCGCGAGGAGCAGGGAGAAGCCTTGCAGCTGTACTCTACAACGTGAGTAAAAACCCTGGAAGTTAACCCCTATGGCCTCCGGACTCTTTATTCTGCTGTACACCGCGCTACGCAGCACCAGACCTCCTAGACTACTACCCCCGTCATCCTCTCCCTCTGCCCTGAGGCCCTGCGCCACCTGTGGGGAGTAGTAACAACGACGGCCACCATAACACCATGCCTCAGCGGACTGCAGCGGCGCTGGTGGCCTTCACCAGGTGCCACAGGTGGCGTAGTCAAGATCAGCCACTCAACCCGGATAAGCCCGTACTATCTTTTTGTTTTAGTGTGACGGCCCTGGGCACGGGTCGGGTCCAGCTGCACCCCATCTCTCCATCACAGGACCCGACTCCGAGTCCCCCATCTCCCAGGGTAAGGGCTTACAGGAGACTTTAAGGCGTCACACATATACACATGGATGATGAGGAAATAGCTGCTTGAAAAAATTTCATCTACTATGGGAGGACATAGTAAAATACAACACACACTCAGATGACAAGGAAAAAGCTGCCTATAAAGGGTTAATTTTTTATACTGGGGACATATTAAATATAATATACAGATAGATGACAACTAAATAGCTGCTTGTAAAGGATTTATCTTCTATGGGAGGACATAGTAAAAATATATATATATATATACAGCTCTGGCAAAAATTAAGAGACCACTGCACAGTTTTCTAAAAATCACCATCTCTTCATGTCTGATAGCCATTCCATTCCAGTGTCAGTTGAATTCCAACCAAAGTCCACCTCATTCTACTTAATGTGCTTCTGATTAGGTGATCACCTGAACCAAATCTTATGTAACGAGGGAAAGTATAAAAAACACTGCTGTGGTCTTCACAATCCTCTTGCAATAGGACAAGGTGGATGGCAAAACAAGTGCTAGGAATAGCCCAAAAGTAATTTGAATGAAAAAATAACTTTAACCATGCCAAAGGAGTTGAAAAGAAAATTCTTGAGTGAGGAAAAGAAGGGCTCAATTCTGGCTTTACTAGCAGAGGGATACAGTGAGCGTCATGTTGCCTCCATCCTTAAAATTTTGAAGATGGCAGTCCATTACTACAAGGTCAAGCAGCAGACATTGGGGACAACAAAGCTACAGACCGGCAGAGGGTGAAAGCGACGCTCCACTGACCGGGATGACCGTCATCTTATTCGAATGTCACTCAGCAACCGAAGGATGACATCAAGTGACCTACAAAAGGAATGGCAAATGGCAGCTGGGGTGAAGTGCACGGCAAGAACAGTTTGTAACAGGCTCCTAGAGGCCTCAAGTCATGTAAAGCTAGAAAAAAAACAACTTTCATCAATGAGAAGCAAAGGAGAGCCAGGCTGAAGTTTGCCAAAGACCATAAGGATTGGACCATAGAGGACTGGAGTAAGACAATCTTCTCTGATGAGTCTAATTTTCAGCTTTGCCCAACACCTGGTCGTCTAATGGTTAGACGGAGACCTGGAGAGGCATACAAGCCACAGTGTCTTGCACCCACTGTGAAATTTGGTGGAGGATCGGTGATGATCTGGGGATGCTTCAGCAAGGCTGGAATTGGGCAGGTTAATCTTTGCGAAGGATGTATGAATCAAGCCGCATACAAGGTTATCTTTGAAAAACACTTGCTTCCTTCTTCTCAGGCAATGTTCCCCAACTCTGAGGCCTGTTTTCTCCAGCAGGACAATGCCCCATGCCACACAGCTAGGTCAATCAATGTGTGGATGAAGGAGCACCACATCAAGACCCTGTCATGGCCAGCCCAATCTCCAGACCTGAACTCCATTGAAAACCTCTGGAATGTAATCAAGATGATGGATAGTCACAAGCCATCAAACAAAGAAGAACTGCTTACATTTTTGTGCCCGGAGTGGCATAAGGTCACCCAAAAGCAGTGTGAAAGACTGGTGGAAAGCATGTCAAGAAGCATGAAAGCTGGGATTAAAAATCATGATTATTCCACCAAATATTGATTTCTGAACTCTTCCTGAGTTAAAACATGAGTATTGTTGTTTCTAAATGAATAAGAACTTGTTTTCTTTGCATTATTTGACATTTGAAAGCACTGTTTCTTTTTTATTATTTAGACGATTTCTCATTTGCTGCAAATAAATACAAAATTTTTAGCTTTGAATTTCGGAGACATGTTGTCAGTAGTTTATAGAATAAAACAATGTGCATTTTACTCAAAAATATACCTATAAAGAGAAAAATCAGAGAAAATGAAAATTTTGCAGTGCTCTCTTAATTTTTGCCAGAGCTGTCTGTATGTATGTATGTATGTATGTATGTATGTATATATATATATATATATATATATATATATATATATACTGCTCAAAAAATAAAGAAAACACTCAAATAACACATCCTAGATCTGAATGAATGAAATATTCTCATTGAATACTTTATTCTGTACAAAGTTGAATGTGCTGACAACAAAATCACACAAAAATCATCAATGGAAATCAAATTTATTAACCAATGGAGGCCTGGATTTGGAGTCACCCCCAAAATTAAAGTGTAAAAACACACCACAGGCTGATCCAACTTTGATGTAATGTCCTCAGAACAAGTGAAAATGAGGCTCAGTATTGTGTGTGGCCTCCACGTGCCTGTATGACCTCCCTACAACGCCTGGGCATGCTCCTGATGAGGTTGCGGATGGTCTCCTGTGGGATCTCCTCCCAGATCTGGACTAAAGCATCCACCAACTCCTGTACAGTCTGTGGTGCAACGTGACGTTGGTGGATGGAGCGAGACATGATGTCCCAGATGTGCTCAATCGGATTCAGGTCTGGGGAACGGGCAGGCCAGTCTGTGGCGCCACTGAGGGTTCGACCGCCACAGGGATGCTGCACTTTTTTAATGGAGTGTAGTGTTCCTCATCGGAGGTAAGAACAGTGTGATAGTCGTGACCCAACCTTTGCATCCAACACCACACTTCTCCATCAGAGGGAACTAGTATGCACTAGGTGCTGCTCCCCTGGTTACAGGGAGACTGGGGAACCAAGAGTTAGGGGAACCAGTTAGTGGGTGAGGGTGGAGGACCTACAAGTTAGTAAATTTCATATTTAATAAAAAGCCATCTTGGTTCTGGGTTCTTGTATTGTGATCTCCCTCCCTGAGCGCAGATCCTGTGTGGGCCTGCATCGGATAGAGACACAGCCCTCGTACCCTGGCCTTGGGATGAGGGGCAGGTTGTAGACCAGGAATGTCTCAACCCGGCCAAGGACCAGGACCAAGAAGGCCCGAGGCGTAAGAGTGTGGCTCCACAGCAAATGGATCCCAGGCAGGATGCAGACAGAGCGGTGTACACCACCTGTCCTCGCCACGCTGATATATTCAGAGGGAGTCTGGCTGCAAGAGAGGTACCGGCCCCCGACACCCGACCTTGCTACTCCACGTCCTGGTTGGGAAAGCCCGGTAGGCCCAGAGGATCACACCGGGTATCAGACGGAGCGGAGCTGCCACCCGTGCCCTTGTTCTGAGAGGAGTTCAGAGGGAGTCCCGGCTTATTTGCACAAACACGGACAGGAAAGGATTCGGTCTGTAGTTCAGGAACACTCTGGTGTAGGGTCCCGATTGAATGCTGGACTTACTCGGAGGTTGTCGGACCCCGTCCCTGGTGACCGCAGGACTCCGTGGGGAGCAGGGAGTCGCCTTCCTTCTGCCATCTCTAAAGTGAGTAAAGCCTTGGAAGTTCACCCCTATGGCCTCCGGACTGTTTATTCTGCGCTACACCGCATGACGCGGCGCCCGTCTTCTTCTACTACTACCCCCTCCATCCTGTCCCTCTGCCCTGAGGCCTTGCTCCGCCTGTGGGGAGTAGTAATAACTTTGGCCGCCATAACATCATGCCTCAGCGTACTGCAGAAGCGCTGGTGGCCTTCACCAGGTGCCACAGGTGGCGTAGTCGTAAATCAGCCACTCAACCCGGACAAGCCCACAACATCCTTTTCAATGTGACGGCCCTGAGCACGGGTGGGGTCCGGGCCACGGCTGCACCCCATCTCTCCATCATAGGACCCGACTCCGAGTCCCCCACCTCCCAGGGTAAACTAAAGGGCTTTTTCGAGTAAGAGGCGTCACAAGTCCATAGCTTCAATGCCCTCATCTTGCAGGAACTGCTGACACACTCCAGCCACCTGAGGTCTGGCATTGTCCTGCATTAGGAGGAACCCAGGGCCAACCGCACCAGCATATGGTCTCACAAGGGGTCTGATGATCTCATCTCGGTACCTAATGGCAGTCAGGCTACCTCTAGAGAGCACATGAAGGGCTGTGCGGCCCTCCAAAGAAATGCCACACCACACCATTACTGACCCACTGCCAAACCGGTCATGCTGAAGGATGTTGCAGGCAGCAGATCGCTCTCCACAGCTTCTCCAGACTCGGTCACGTCTGTCACATGTGCTCAGTGTGAACCTGCTTTCATCTGTTAAGAGCACAGGGCACCAGTGGCGGCTTTGCCAATCCTGGTGTTCTGTGGCAAATGCCAAGCGTCCTGCACGGTGTTGGGCTGTGAGCACAACCCCCATCTGTGCACGTTGGGCCCTCATACCACCCTCATGGAGTCGGTTTCTAACAGTTTGTGCAGACACATGCACATTTGTGGCCTGCTGGAGGTCATTTTGCAGGGCTCTGGCAGTGCTCCTCCTGTCAGCTGTGTATCCACCTGACTTGTGCACAACACAACTGATGGTCCCAACCCCATTTATAAGGCAAGAAATCCCAGTTATTAAACCTGACAGGGCACACCTGTGAAGTGAAAAACATTTCCGGTGACTACCTCTTGAAGCTCATCAAGAGAATGCCAAGAGTGTGCAAAGCAGTCATCAAAGCAAAAGGTGGCTACTTTGAAGAACCTAGAATATAAGACATATTTTCAGTTGTTTCACACTTTTTTGTTAAGTATATAATTCCACATGTGTTAATTCATAGTTTTGATGCCTTCAGTGTGAATGTACAATTTTCATAGTCAGGAAAATACAGAAAAATCTTTAAATGAGAAGGTGTGTCCAAACTTTTGGTCTGCACTGTAATATATATATATATATATATATATATATATATTATATATATACACACACACACATATTCACAGTGGGTACGGAAAGTATTCAGACTCCTTTAAATTTTTCACTTTTTGTTTCATTGCAGCCATTTGGTAAATTCTAAAAGTTCATTTTTTTTCTCATTAATGTACACTCTGCACCCCATCTTGACTGAAGAAAAACAGAAATTTAGAAATTTTTGCAAATTTATTAAAAAAGAAAAACTGAAATATCATATGGTCATAAGTATTCAGATCCTTTGTTCAGACACTCATATTTAAGTCACATGCTGTCCATTTCCTTGTGATCCTCCTTGAGATGGTTCTACTACTTCATTGGAGTCCAGCTGTGTTTAATTAAACTGATAGGAGTTGATTTGGAAAGGCACACACCTGTCTGTATAAGACCTAACAGCTCACAGTGCATGTCAGACCAAATGAGAATCATGAGCTCAAAGAAACTGCCCAAGGAGCTCAGAGACAGAATTGTGGCAAGGCACAGATCTGGCCAAGGTTACAAAAGAATTTCTGCATTACTCAAGGTTCCTAAGAGCACAGTGGCCTCCATAATCCTTAAATGGAAGAAGTTTGGGACCACCAGAAGTCTTCCTAGAACTGGCTGTCCAGCCAAACTGAGCAATCGTGGGAGAAGAGCCTTGGTGAGAGAGGTAAAGAAGAACCCCAAGGTCACTGTGGCTGAACTCCATAGATGCAGTAGGGAGATGGGAGAAAGTTCCACAAAGTCAACTATCACTGCAAGCATCCACCAGTCAGGCCTTCATGGCAGAGTGGCCCAACGGAAGCCTCTCCTCAGTGCAAGACATATGAAAGCCCCCATGGAGTTTGCTCAAAAACACATGAAGGACTCCCAGACTATGAGAAATAAGATTCTCTGGTGTGATGAGAAGAAGATAAAACTTTTTGGTGATAATTAGTGTTGAGCGATACCTTCCGATATCGGGAAATATCGGATCGGATTGGATCAGACCGATAGCGAAAAAGTATCGGATATCGCCGATTCCGATACCGGAAACAAATGCAAGTCAATGGGACAGAAATATCGGAATGAAAATAAACCCTTTCTTTCCTTGTAGGTTAATTCTACATGAAGGAAAACAACTAAGAATAATGTAGAATGTATTGGGGGAGGTGGGGGAGACAATAAAGGCATAGAGCTTTAGCCCAATCAAATGGAATAGCAGGAATTAATATTTTTTTTAAGACGTTCTGAGTTACGGAAATATTGACTATGTTAAGTATTTTTATATTTTGTCAGATATTTATGTTTCACTACTTCCATGCTCTTCACCTTCTTTTTTACCTCTCCCACACTTTCTCCTTCATCATCCTCAGCATCTTTTTCATCCACTTCTTCTTCACCTTCTTCATCTTCTTCTTCTTCACCTTCTTCGTATTATTCTTTTTTTTTACATTCTTCATATTCTACTTCTTCATCTTCTTCATATTCTTCTTCTTCATCATATTCTTATTTGTGACAGGCATTCCTGTAGTTGTTATCTATAAAAGGTTGGACATTACACCTTTCGTTCTGCCCGTCACAAAAGATTTACAACAGGATTTGTCCGCGTTCAGTTTGGCCTGCCACAGCAGGTCTTTTCCAGGGGCACCACGAGGAGGAACGGACTCACCCCCATACACTGCTTAGTCATCTTCTGCTTATAATTTAGATATTATCTTTTGCTCTGATTTTTAGTCTTATGCGTAATGTTCTTCCGCTTTTTGTTCTGCAGCTTCTTGTATTTCTGCTTCTTGGTTTTCTGTCTCTTGTTCTTCTGTATCTTGGTGCTTGTCTTCTCTTCTTTGTCCTCTTGGTCAACTTCTTCAGGGTCATCTTCTTGGTCTTCTTCGGGGTGGTCTTCAGGGTCGTCGTCTTCGGGGGTCCTCGTCTTCGGGGTCCTCGTCTTCTTCGGGTTGGTCTTCTGGGTCCTCGTCTTCGGGGTCCTCGTCTTCTTCGGGGTGGTCTTCAGGGTCCTCGTCTTCTTCGGGGTGGTCTTCAGGGTCCTCGTCTTCTTCGGGGTGGTCTTCAGGGTCCTCGTCTTCTTCGGGGTGGTCTTCAGGGTCCTCATCTTCAGGGTCGTCGTCTTCGAGGTCCTCGTCTTCTTAGGGTTGGTCTTCAGGGTCCTCGTCTTCAGGGTCCTCGTCAGGGAGATCCAGAGTGATTACCAAGAACCATTTCAAAAAGCTTGAACTTGGAAATGTAGCAGAAGGTACAAGAAAGCTGAGGAACTACCGAGGACCAGCTGACGGTACTGGAACCCGGATGGGTAGCAGAAGGTACAAGAGCCAATGGAACTGCCGAAGACCAGCTGACTGTACTGGAACTCGGTTACTAAGCAGGAGGTACCTGTGCCAGAAAGCACTACCAAGGATCAGCAGACGTTGGTGGAACTTGGATACCGAGAAGGAGGCACCTAATCCAAAGGCACTGCCGAGAACCAGCTGACGGTACTGGAACCAGGATGGGTAGCAGAAGGTACCCATGTAAAAAAAAAGTTCAAGGCCGCGAGCCGACCGCAGTTACCAAAACCCACAGTCCTACAGGGGGTGCTTGTCCTATTGGCACTATGGAACCAGCCTTCATTGCCAGATCCCGCAGCCCACATAGGAGTCACCTAAACTGCAGGCACCATAGAGTCGGCTAACCCGACCGCAACACGACAGGACAACGCATTGGAGGCAAAGTGACGTTGACACTACCCGTAAACAGCTGGCGTGCTGGATCCAGGCTGGGCAGGAGGGAGTACCCGTGCCAAAGTCACTGCCGAGAACCAGCTGACGGTACTGGAACCCGGATGGGTAGTAGAAGGTACAAGAGCAAATGGAACTACCGAGGACCAGCTGACGGTACTGGAACCCGGATGGGTAGCAGGAGGTACCTGTGCCAGAAAGCACTACCAAGGACCAGCAGACATTGGTGGAACTTGGATACCGAGAAGGACGCACCTAATCCAAAGGCACTGCCGAGAACCAGCTGACGGTACTGGAACCCGGATGGGTAGCAGAAGGTACCCATGTAAAAAAAAAGTTCAAGGCCGCGAGCCGGCCGCAGTTACCAAAACCCACAGTCCTACAGGGGGTGCTTGTCCTATTGGCACTATGGAACCAGCCTTCATTGCCAGATCCCGCAGCCCACATAGAAGTCACCTAAACTGCAGGCACCATAGAGTCGGCTAACCCGACCGCAACACGACAGGACAAAGCATTGGAGGCAAGGTGACGTTGACACTACCCGGAAACAGCTGGCGTGCTGGAACCAGGCTGGGCAGGAGGGAGTACCCGTGCCAAAGACACTGCCGAGAACCAGCTGACGGTACTGGAACCCGGATGGGTAGCAGAAGGTACAAGAGCCAATGGAACTGACGAAGACCAGCTGACGGTACTGGAACTCGGTTACTAAGCAGGAGGTACCTGTGCCAGAAAGCACTACCAAGAACCAGCAGACGTTGGTGGAACTTGGATACCGAGAAGGAGGCACCTAATCCAAAGGCACTGCCGAGAACCAGCTGACGGTACTGGAACCCGGATGGGTAGTAGAAGGTACAAGAGCAAATGGAACTACCGAGAACCAGCTGGCGGTGCTGGAACCCAGGGTAAATACTAAAAACAGAGTGGAGCCAGAGGTATATTTGGAGGAGGTTTTAAATCAGTAGTACAGTGGATGTGGACAGAGCAGGAGAAATTGCCGTCCGCACAGCAGGGGAACAGCTGACGTTACTGAACCCCAATAACACGGCAGTAAGTGTTGACTGTGCAGATGGCACTTCCAAGCGCCAACTGGCGGTGTTGGAGCTCAGGGATAATACTGAAAACAGAGGAGCCAGAGGTGTAATTGGAGCAACTTTAAAATCTGTAGTAGTGAGAATGTGGACAGAGCAGGAGAAATTGCCGTCCGCACAACAGGGGAACAGCTGACGTTACTGAACCCCAATGACACGGCAGCAAGTGTTGACTGTGCAGACGGCACTTCCGAGCGCCAACTGGCGGTGTTGGAGCTCAGGGATAATACTGAAAACAGAGGAGCCAGAGGTGTATTTGGAGGAGGTTTTAAATCAGTAGTACAGTGGATGTGGACAGAGCAGGAGAAATTGCCGTCCGCACAGCAGGGGAACAGCTGACGTTACTGAACCCCAATAACACGGCAGCAAGTGTTGACTGTGCAGACGGCACTTCCGAGCGCCAACTGGCGGTGTTGGAGCTCAGGGATAATACTGAAAACAGAGGAGCCAGAGGTGTAATTGGAGCAATTTTAAAATCTGTAGTAGTGAGAATGTGGACAGAGCAGGAGAAATTGCCGTCCGCACAGCAGGGGAACAGCTGACGTTACTGAACCCCAATAACATGGCAGCAAGTGTTGATTGTGCAGACGGCACTTCAGAGCGCCAACTGGCGGTGTTGGAGCTCAGGGATAATACTGAAAACAGAGGAGCCAGAGGTGTATTTGGAGGAGGTTTTAAATCAGTAGTACAGTGTATGTGGACAGAGCAGGAGAAATTGCCGTCCGCACAGCAGGGGAACAGCTGACGTTACTGAACCCCAATAACACGGCAGCAAGTGTTGACTCTGCAGACGGCACTTCCGAGCGCCAACTGGCGGTGTTGGAGCTCAGGGATAATACTGAAAACAGAGGAGCCAGAGGTGTAATTGGAGCAACTTTAAAATCTGTAGTAGTGAGAATGTGGACAGAGCAGGAGAAATTGCCGTCCGCACAGCAGGGGAACAGCTGACGTTACTGAACCCCAATAACACGGCAGCAAGTGTTGACTCTGCAGACGGCACTTCCGAGCGCCAACTGGCGGTGTTGGAGCTCAGGGATAATACTGAAAACAGAGGAGCCAGAGGTGTAATTGGAGCAACTTTAAAATCTGTAGTAGTGAGAATGTGGACAGAGCAGGAGAAATTGCCGTCCGCACAGCAGGGGAACAGCTGACGTTACTGAACCCCAATAACACGGCAGTAAGTGTTGACTGTGCAGATGGCACTTCCAAGCGCCAACTGGCGGTGTTGGAGCTCAGGGATAATACTGAAAACAGAGGAGCCAGAGGTGTAATTGGAGCAACTTTAAAATCTGTAGTAGTGAGAATGTGGACAGAGCAGGAGAAATTGCCGTCCGCACAACAGGGGAACAGCTGACGTTACTGAACCCCAATGACACGGCAGCAAGTGTTGACTGTGCAGACGGCACTTCCGAGCGCCAACTGGCGGTGTTGGAGCTCAGGGATAATACTGAAAACAGAGGAGCCAGAGGTGTATTTGGAGGAGGTTTTAAATCAGTAGTACAGTGGATGTGGACAGAGCAGGAGAAATTGCCGTCCGCACAGCAGGGGAACAGCTGACGTTACTGAACCCCAATAACACGGCAGCAAGTGTTGACTGTGCAGACGGCACTTCCGAGCGCCAACTGGCGGTGTTGGAGCTCAGGGATAATACTGAAAACAGAGGAGCCAGAGGTGTAATTGGAGCAATTTTAAAATCTGTAGTAGTGAGAATGTGGACAGAGCAGGAGAAATTGCCGTCCGCACAGCAGGGGAACAGCTGACGTTACTGAACCCCAATAACATGGCAGCAAGTGTTGATTGTGCAGACGGCACTTCAGAGCGCCAACTGGCGGTGTTGGAGCTCAGGGATAATACTGAAAACAGAGGAGCCAGAGGTGTATTTGGAGGAGGTTTTAAATCAGTAGTACAGTGTATGTGGACAGAGCAGGAGAAATTGCCGTCCGCACAGCAGGGGAACAGCTGACGTTACTGAACCCCAATAACACGGCAGCAAGTGTTGACTCTGCAGACGGCACTTCCGAGCGCCAACTGGCGGTGTTGGAGCTCAGGGATAATACTGAAAACAGAGGAGCCAGAGGTGTAATTGGAGCAACTTTAAAATCTGTAGTAGTGAGAATGTGGACAGAGCAGGAGAAATTGCCGTCCGCACAGCAGGGGAACAGCTGACGTTACTGAACCCCAATAACACGGCAGCAAGTGTTGACTCTGCAGACGGCACTTCCGAGCGCCAACTGGCGGTGTTGGAGCTCAGGGATAATACTGAAAACAGAGGAGCCAGAGGTGTAATTGGAGCAACTTTAAAATCTGTAGTAGTGAGAATGTGGACAGAGCAGGAGAAATTGCCGTCCGCACAGCAGGGGAACAGCTGACGTTACTGAACCCCAATAACACGGCAGTAAGTGTTGACTGTGCAGATGGCACTTCCAAGCGCCAACTGGCGGTGTTGGAGCTCAGGGATAATACTGAAAACAGAGGAGCCAGAGGTGTAATTGGAGCAACTTTGAAATCTGTAGTAGTGAGAATGTGGACAGAGCAGGAGAAATTGCCGTCCGCACAGCAGGGGAACAGCTGACGTTACTGAACCCCAATAACACGGCAGCAAGTGTTGACTGTGCAGACGGCACTTCCGAGCGCCAACTGGCGGTGTTGGAGCTCAGGGATTACAGTTCAGGTGGTAGAAACATGAACAGAACAGGAGACCTGGATACTGTTGCCAACCAATTATTTATTCTGAAAGAGGACTGGCAAATTCATGAGAGATCCAGGCCTTGTTCATTTTGAGAAAAGTAAGCCAGTCAACGTTATCGGAGGATAGTCGCATGCGACGGTCTGTTAGTACACCACCTGCGGCACTAAAGACGCGTTCCGATAATACACTAGCAGCAGGGCAAGCTAGCACCTCCAATGCATACTGACTAAGCTCTGGCCATGTATCCAGCTTACAGACCCAAAACTTGAAGGGAGAAGAGCCGTCTGGCAGTACACTAAGAGGGCAAGACATGTAGTCTGTCACCATCTGACGGAAACGTTGCCTCCTGCTGACTGGAGCCGTCTGTGATGGTGTAGACATTTGTGGCGGCGGGGACACAAAACTTTGCCACATTTCGGCCATACTGGTCTTGCCTTGTGCTGAGGCGCTGCTTCTGCTCCCTCTTTGTGCAGAGCTTCCTCCACTGCCTCGACGCACTGAGCTGCTTTGTAAAGCACTAGCAGCACTGCTCTCGGTTGGAATGGAGAACATGATGGAATGCACCAGTGCGTCTTGGTACTCCTGCATTTTACGCTCCCGGTTCAACGGTGTTATGAGGCTTTGTAAGTTGTCCCGGTAGCGAGGATCTAGGAGGGTGGACACCTAATAATCAGCCGTGCTGAGAATGTGGGCGATGCGGCGGTCGTTTCTCAGGCACTGCAGCATGAAATCAACTATGTGCTGCAGACTGCCAACTGGCCAAGAAACGCTGTCCCCTGCTTGAGGCGTGATCTCTGCCTGCTCTGCATCACCCCACCCTCGCTCTAGATACTGACTACTAGAGCATTGTGTACCTCCCTCCTCTGGACAGATGTCTTCCTCATCCATTGACTCCTCCTCATCCTCCTCACAAAGTGTCCCCTGCCTAGGCCTTTGTGAGGAACCACGTTGCGCAGACTGTAGAGAAGCAGATGGCATTTGTGACTCCTCATCCTCCACCTCTTCCAAAACCTCGTCCCTTAGTGCTTGCAGTGTTTTTTCAAGCAGGCAGATAAGGGGGATAGTCATGCTGACTAGTGCATCATCTGCACTCGCCATCCGCGTGGAATAATCGAAGGCACGCAAAACGTGGCAAATGTCCTTCATAGAGGCCCACTCAGTGGTGGTGAAGTGTGAACGGCGCGCACTGCGACTTGTTTGCGCCTGCTGCAGCTGGTACTCCATTACTGCTGCCTGCTGCTCAGACAACCTCTCCAACATATGTAACGTTGAATTTCACCTGGTGGGTAGGTCACATATGATGCGATGTTCCGGAAGACGTAATCGGCGCTGCAGAGCTGCAATGCGTGATCTTGCATTGCTGGAACGCCGCACGTGAGCGCACTCTATGCGGACCTTGTGAAGCAGAGCATCAAGATCCAGATAGTCCCTCAAAAAACTCTGCACGACCAAGTTGAGCACATGTGCCAGACATGGGATGTGAGTGAGGTTGCCTAGGCCCAGAGCTGCCACCAGATTTCAGCCATTGTCACACACTACCATGCCTGGCTGGAGATTCGCTGGCACAAACCACACGTCGCTCTGCTGCTTGATGGCATTCCAGAGCTCCTGTGCTGTGTGGCTTCGATTCCCCAAAGAAATTCATTTTAATATGGCCTGTTGACGTTTGGCCACGGCTGTGCTCATATTGGTCACCATAACAGGTAACCGTTCACGGGTCGATGTGGAGGTAGACCGTGACGGCTCCTGCAGCGCTGATTCAGAGGAACTGGAGTATGAGGAGGAGTCAATGTGTACAGACTGGATTCCTGCAATCCTTGGAGTTGGCATAACACGTACAGCGCCACTCTCAAGATCTGTACCCGGCTCCACAACATTTACCCAATGGGCAGTGAGGGAAAGGTATCGTCCCTGTCCATGCTTACTGGTCCACGCATCGGTGGTCAGGTGAACCTTGCTACTGACGGCGTTTTGTAGCGCATGTTTAATTTTTCCCTCCACATGATGTTGCAGGGCAGGGACGGCTTGCCTGCTGAAATAAAAGCGGTTGGGCACGTTGTATTGTGGGACTGCCAATGCCATAAAGTTACGGAATGTGTCAGTCTCCACCAGCCTGAATGATAGCATTTCAAGGGCCAGTAGTTTAGCAATGCCAGCATTCAGAGCCTGTGCTCAGGGGTGGTTTGCCGAGTATGGGCGCCTTTTCTCCCATGCCTGTGCCAACGATGGCTGTAGACTGGCCTGGGAGTGTGAGGATGACTGGGAAAGTGGTGCTGTGGGTGGAATTACACTGTGTCTCGGTACAACAGTGCCAGAGATTCTTCCATGGCGATCCTGTGAGGAAGCCGAACCAGCTGTGTGTGAGCTGGAGGAAGAGGCTACAACACGAGCTGAAGAGGTGGTAGGTGGCGCTGTAGGTTGGCCTAGGTCTTCAGTGTGTTTTTGTAACTCCACCACGTGCTTGGTCCGCACATGTTTCCACATATTTGTGGTATTGAGGTTGCTGACACTTTTCCCTCTTTTCACCTTCTGATTACACAGCTTGCATTTGACAAAGCAAATGTCATCTGCAACTGTGTCAAAAAAGGACCAGGCACTGCAAGTCTTGGGAGCGCCCGCTTTGGATTTTGGAAGAGCCATGCTCCTAATGGGTGCCGAAGTGGAGGCTACTGGCATCCAAATCTGCCCCCTCCCTCTCCCTCCTTTTTGGGCTGTTCGGGGAATCTCTTCCTCAGAGCTGCTCCCACCACCTTCCTGTCCCTCACGCCATGATGGGTCAAGGACCTCATCATTTACACCACCCTCTTCAAACAACTGCTTCTCCTGGGTAGTCTCGACAGCACAGTACGCACCAGAAAGTGGCACCTGAGTCTCATCATCAGATGCGTACTGAGGTGTGCTGCTGACCATAGGCACTGGCCCACCCGCCTCTTCAGATTCAGAGAGACAAAACGGTTGCGCATCACTGCATACTACCTCTTCTTCAAATTCTCGAATTCTGCTTGGCTGGCCCCCTCTTTCCAAGCCAAGAGATTCAGAGAACAGAAGTAGAGATGGCTCCTGTCCAGGGCTCTCTGACTGCCTGGGCAATTTGACAGGTGGTGAAGAGACAGATGGATGCTCTTCAGTGCTCAGGACCTGAGAGGATCTGGAACTAATTGAAGTCGATGCGTTAGCTGCCATCCATCCGACAACGGCTTCAATTTGGTCCTCCCGCAGCAGTGGGGTACGGCTAGCTCCTACAAAGCTGCGCATAAAGGACTGTTCCCTGGTAAAACTGGGGGATGCTGAGTCACTGGTGCCCGCAGCAGGCACAGAATCCCCACGTCCTCTCCCTGCAGGCACAGAATCCTCACGTCCTCTCCCTGCAGAAACTCCACGCCCACGACCACATGCCTTACTCCCTGCCTTCTTCATCTTGGTAGACTGATAAAGATAGGCAGAAAAGTACTAAGGGCTTAGTGTGCTTATTCCTGAACAGCTGCTAACAGGTATAAGAAACACTAATTTTATAAAGTGTGGACTAGACTTTAATATGAGCTAATGTGGCCTACACAACTGTAAAGTGGAGTGTTTGGTGAACTTTATTTAGGTTTTTTTTGTCACAAAAAGACACTGGATGTGCCTAAAGATGTAATAACGATAGTATCACAAACTTTTTGTAGCTATTACAATGTAGGAAGGTAACCTACAATGCAATAGATGAGGCTACAAAAAATAGGCTAATACTAATCTGGCTGGGGCTGCAGGGCCCAATGCTGCAGAAAGGCTCCTCTAACTACTCCTATATAGTGTGTTTGGAACCAATTTAGCTGAATACGGATGGAACCACCACACTAATAGGAGATATCAGGAAAAATTATGAATTGGCAAAAAAGGACAATGTATGAGGCAGTGACACACACTGAGTGCACTACAACCAGACGTGGTTGAAGCTCACACTACAGGGTGAGCTGCACTCACACACAGAGACCTTGCAGAAAGCGGTGAACAGCACAGAGAACTGTGCACTAGCACTGCAAGGCACAGCGATTTATAAAGTAGCTTGGGTAAAGCAGAATAGACTAAATAGGTAGCTAAAACTGTCCCTCAGAACAACAGCATCCTATCCCTAACTGAATTCACAGCAGAGTGAGCTCAAAATGGCGGCGGCGGCTTTTATAGTGCATCATGACATCATTTCAGCAGCCAATCACAGCCATGCCATTAGTTAAGATGCCTACATGCCTAACAGGATATGCCCACACTTCTTAGGATCCTCATTGGCTGAATAAAATGAAAATGGCTCATTGCATTATGGGAACTTCCGATTCCGGTATACGATATTGCAAAAGTATCGGAATTATGTATCGGAATTCCGATACCGCGAATATCGGCCGATACCCGATATTTCAGTATCGGAATGCTCAACACTAGTGATAATTCTAAGCGGTATGTGTGGAGAAAACCAGGCACTGCTCATCACCTACCCAATACAATCCCAACAGTGAAACATGGTGGTGGCAGCATCATGCTATGAGGTTGTTTTTCAGCTGCAGGGACAGGACGACTGGTTGCAATTGAAGTAAACATGAATGCGGCCAAGTACAGAGATATCCTGGATGAAAACCTCTTCCAGAGTGCTCTGGACTTCAGACTTGGCCGAAGGTTCACCTTCCAACAAGACAATAACCCTAAGCACACAGCTAAAATAACAAAGGAGTAGCTTCAGAACAACTCTGTGACCATTCTTGACTGGCCCAGCTAGAGCCCTGGCCTAAACCCAATTGAGCATCTCTGGAGAGACCTGAAAATGGCTGTCCACCAACATTCACCATCCAACCTGACGGAACTGGAGAGGATCTGCAAAGAAGAATGGCAGAGGATCCCCAAATCCAGGTGTGAAAAACTTGTTGCATCATTCCCAAGAAGACTCATGGCTGTACTACCGTAGCTCAAAAGGGGGCTTCTACTCAATACTGAGCAAAGGGTCTGAATACTTATGACCATGTAATATTTCAGTTTTTCTTTTTTAATACATTTGCAAAAATTTCTACATGTGTTTTTTTCAGTCAAGATGGGGTGCAGAGTGTACTTTAATGAGAAAAAAAATGAACTTTTTAGAATTTACCAAATGGCTGCAATGAAACAGAGTGAAAAATTTAAAGGGGTCTGAATACTTTCCGTACCCACTGTATACACATGGTAAAGAAATAGTTGCTTGTAAAGGGTTAATCTACTATATGTACTATGGGGTGACATAGTTGCTTCTAATTTTTTTATCTGAGTTTTTCACTACATACACCCTGAGTCTTGTGCTTTTCAATAACCACATTTTGGAGAACAGAGCTGCTATTAGGTTACCAAGACAGAAAATTGAACCAAAGAACTGAGCCAGAGCACAAGTTGGTATATGAGCAAAATTTAGGAGCACGTTCACACTGTGGCCATTTCACAGAATAAAAACAAATAAGAAAATAAAATAAGCATATACCATATGGTAAGTAAATAAGTAATTAGTAATAGTAAATAACCTATGGTACTTAGTTATCACTATTTTGATCAAACCAGCATAAAAGCCATCCCATCGCAACAAGGTGTGTACCCAGTCGGGATGGTCCTTTCTCTAGTATTAAAACCTTACATTGCGTCAACTGACCTCAATGTGAATAAGGGCAGAGCAGGACAGGAGCCCGTTCAGTTCAGAAACCTGTCCATGGGAAGCAATGTAGACGAAATGCTTAGCTCAGAGAGGGAGGGTCACACCCTGTTTGTAAAAGAAATTAAAACAAAACCAAAGAATTGAGCCGGAGTATAAGTTGGTATAAGTGCAAAGTGTAAAAGTTTGTTCACACTGTGGCCATTTAAGTCATAAAATTTAAAAAGCCAAAAAACCTAATACCATAAGAAACCTTGTGTCCAGGTTAGTAATAAATAATGGAAATAGCACAGAGGAAAAATGCAAGCCTGTCTTATGTCTTATGACCATTTTGAACAAAAAAAAGCAACTTGTATGATAAATTCTATTCTGTTTCATAACTTTCGAGCAGCCATGATACTGTTATTGAGTAGGATGAGCTGCCTGTTGACCTGACACAATATTATAAAAGACTGCATTGACTTTCAAATCACGTGTTGTCTGCTACAATACCGGAATGGCTAATACAGAAAAGAGCTTTGTATATATCCTGTATTTCCAAATGACTGCTCTGGGGTCACACATCTAGAGGTGTTCTTACTACATACTGCACACACAGCACTTCCTAATATCGTTATTACCAGCATTGTCCCCTCCAGCTAAGCAAGTAATATAGGGAAGATTTCTCTAAAGTAGAGCAAAGGAGCAAAAGTGGAGCAGTCGTCTTTACCAACCAATCATGTTGCACTTTTATATATTTTTTTATCTCCATTTGTTACAGGAGCTCTTAAGGTATGGCTCCAAATGTGAATCTCAAATATTTAAAGGGGTAATCCAGATCCTCACCTTCCTGCGTCAGAAGATGAGAGGCACTACTGATGTGACATCTGCTGACTGCTGGTCTGGTCTAGTACATGGCCAGCAGAAATCACATAGTTGTTTTTATTATTCTTATTCTTGTTTATAAAGTGACTTATCTTAGTCAAGGCTGCACATCATATCGTCTCACATTTTGTTATCTATATACAGGTGTGACTCGCCCCCTGGGTCGTGGGGCACTCGGATCCGGGCAATAGGGGGAACGATGGGAGTAGTAGTGGCAACCCGGTTCCGTGGCTCAGGGTGGTCAGGCCAGTGGTAGTCTGTTATGTGTTATTGATTATGTCCGACTACGCCACCCGTGGATTGCGGTTATTAGGAACCGCCGCTGCATGCAGACCGCTGGGGCTGATGAGGTGTGCAGCTAGGGTAGTGTGACTCCCCACGGGAAGAGTGCGGCCCCAGGGCAGTATAATGGATGGTGGGAGTGATGGTAGTGAGAGTCCCGGTGCTGATAGTGCTGGAGGAGCAAGGAGCACACAGACAACAAGTTGCAGTCCAGGGTCTTTACTGAAACAGGTAAACTGACCCATAAACAGTCCCAGCTAGGAGGGGACCTGGATGTCTGAGAGCAACGGGGAAATTGGCCCTGGTCAGGGTGAGGGTGTAGGCCTACCGTGCTTTCTGCGCTCCTTCTGGCTATCTCCTCTTTATAGGGTAACAGCCCACGTTTCCAAGCTTTCCGTGTATTCTCGCCTGTATGGCCTGCGACGTGGGTTCCTTTCTGCTCCCAGCCTTGTACGGCTTTACTGGTCCCTTCGGTTGTGGCAGGGCCTCCAGGCTTCTTAGGCCAAGGAATGTACAGTCCCTTGCGGACTGGTTCTCTGCTGGGGGATGTGGAATCCTTCCAGCCTCAGACACCAAAGTCTGGTAAAATTAAGTCCTTTCTCTGCCAAGACAGGCTCTCTTCGCCTCTTGTCTCTGGCTTGTGGCTCTCCTTCTGCCACACTTCCTCTTAGGTGCAGTGCAACTTTCTGTCCCTGCTCTGCTGAGACATGTCTCAGTCCTGAGACAGGTCATCTGGTTCTCCCTAACCCTGCCCTCAGTACCAGCTTTTATAGGGGCAGCCAGCTCCCCCTACTGGCCTGAGACAGGAGGCATTGCATGCTAATGTTCCCCTGACTAGAGAACCTCCCCCTTGCTCTCAGACACAGCTTTAATTACACTTGTGGCAACCAGGCCAGGGTGACACATTCCCCCCTAGTGAAATTTAGTACTCCGGGACTAAACAGCAAACAAAGACAATATTCATAACAATAAAACAATAATAGACAGACGACGCACAAATTGAGTTCTTTAGGTCACAGTGTGGCCTGTGACCGGGTGTCCATATCACCAATACAACGGGGAGCCTTAACCAGGTGGGGGTCTGCCCTACCCCAAGTCCTTCACAGTCTTAGTTCATTCCTGGGTTAGGCTCCGAATGCAGTCCATACAAGGTCCTGGTTATAAAAAGTCCATAACCTTTGAATCCTTACGGTAGCTGCAAGAAACTGAAACAGAGTATTACCAAACATGCATGTAACTTTGGCAAACAATTCAACATTTGGCAACAGGGTTATTTACACTTTTAGTACACTCTATATTCTCCAGCGAGCGGGTATCTGTCCCTTTGTGCTCCTGGTTGACCTACGTAGCCCACTGTCTGGTGGTGGACCAACCTGGCTTTCCCCACTAGCGTTAGGGGTACAGCTACCAGCTGGGTGTACAGGTAGGGCAGGCAGCTGTCTGCGGGTCCTTTGGCTTACCGCAGGCATGGCAGGCTCACTGTCAGCAGAGGGTTGATTCTCCTGGGCTGCTGGTACAGGCTCTTCTGCCTCTGGAACCGCTTGCTCCTCTTCACCTTCCGGCTCTGGTGTTGGTTGTTGCTGTGCCGGCTGCAGGAAATGCAGAACGGGTACCACTATAGCATCATTTATGCGAGTCCAGGACTGAGGGAACTCTCCGAGAACGGTGCTGATCATTTCTTCCTTGTCCTCTGCGGGTTCAAGGTCACTCTGATCCTCTTCTGCACTACGGAGTTGCTCGGGGCATCTTTTGAGGTGGTCTCTGGAGACGGTGCTAGTGGTTTCTCCTCCGTCCTTGGTGATCACGCACACCTTTGGGTTGTCGTGGTCAGACTGCAGTACGGTGTAGGGTTCCCTTTCCCACTGGTCGTCCAACTTATGTAGCCTTCTTTTTCGCTTTAGGACTTGCTCACCAGGTTCTAGGGGACTAGCAGGGGCGTGTTGATTGAAGAGTCTTTCTTGCCTCTCTCTCACCTGGGCCAGGCTCTTCTCTACACTCTCCTGTACCTTCTTGTACTGCAGTTGCCTTTCCGTATCCCAGTCCGCATCCGGGGAGGTGTCCTCAGGTATTAGGACTCCCATTTCCAGGTCTACGGGCAGCTTACCTGGTCTAGCTCGCATCAGGTAAGCCGGGGTGCAGTTTGTAGCATTCACCGGGATATTGTTGTACATGTCTATCAGGTCCGGCAGTTTTTCTGGCCACAGGCTGCGTTCCTCCAGGGGCAACGTCTTCAGGAGATCAATGACTATATTGTTCATTTTCTCACACATCCCGTTGGTTTGTGGATGGTAAGGCGTTGTACGAATCTTCTTACAGCCATAGAGGTTGCAGAACTCCTGGAAGATTTCAGCTTCGAACGCTGGACCCTGGTCTGTCAGGACCTGTTCCGGATACCCGTGTGGACGGCAGAAGTATTGCTGGAAGGCTCTGGCCGCTGTTTGGGCTGTCAAGTCCTTTACCGGGACCACCACTAGAAAACGGGAATAGTGGTCCACGATTGTCAGGGCATAGATGTATCCTGACCGGCTGGGAGCCAATTTGACGTGGTCCAGAGCTACCAGCTCAAGAGGCTGCGTGGTGACGATGGGCCTCAAGGGTGTCTTCTGGCTGGTGCGGTCCTTCCTCCTCAGGTGACAAGGGCCACAGTCTCTGCACCACTTTTCTACTGCTCCTCTCATGCCGACCCAAAAGAACCTTCCTCTTAGTAGGAACTCCAGTTTCTTCCAACCGAAGTGTCCCGCTCTGTCATGGTAAGCCCCCAGGACCATAGCTGCATCCCGCCTTGGGACCACGACTTGCCAGGTCAGCTCGTGCGTCCAGTGGTTGACAATCCTTCTGCACAACTTGCCTTCGTAGAGGAACAGCTTGCTCTTCTCCTTCCATAGCTGCTTGGCTTCCTCTGGGGCATCTGGATCTAGGCGGGCGTCTTCCCGGGTCAGCAGATCTTTCACCAGGCGGACTGCAGGGTCACTATCTTGGGTCTCGGCCCAGCTGTGGTGAGGTAGGGGATTCATCATCACAGTTGTTAGATCCTCCTCCTTCACGCGGTGAGAGTGTTGAGCGGCTCCATACCGGTGAAAGGCGGGGAGTTCTACCTCCTCCAGCTCTTCTGGGTCTTCATCACCTTCAGGTAAGTGAGGCATCCTTGATAGAGCGTCCGCGTTGGCGTTGGTTTTGCCTGCCCGGTACTTGATCACGAAGTCATAGTTGGAGAGACGGGCCATCCACCGCTGTTCCAGGGCACCCAGTCTTGCATTGTCCAGGTGTGTCAACGGGTTGTTGTCCGTGTGCACGGTGAACTTTGCGGAGGCCAGGTAATGCTTGAAGCGTTCCGTCACGGCCCACACCACTGCCAAGAATTCTAGCTTGAAGGAGCTGTAATTCTCTGGGTTCCTCTCGGTGGGCCTCAGCTTCCGGCTGGCGTATGCGATCACCCGGTCTCTGCCCTGTTGGTTTTGGGACAGTACGGCTCCCAGCCCCACATTACTGGCATCTGTGTGGAGAATGAAAGGCTGGCCGTAATCAGGGTAGGCCAGGATCTCATCCCCTGTGAGGGACAACTTTAGCTGGCGGAAGGACTCCTCTTCCGGTTTATCCCACTTGAAGGGTGGCTTTTGACTCCTGGACTTAGACTGTCCGATCAGGAGGTCCTGCATAGGAGCTGCCATCTTAGTGAACCCAGGGATGAACCTTCGGTAGTAGCCTACCAACCCGAGAAACTGTCTCACCTCTTTGATGTTCGAGGGGCTTGGCCAGCTCTTGATTGCCGTGACTTTGTCAGGGTCGGGGGCCACTCCTTCCGCGCTTACCACGTGCCCTAGGTACTGGACCTTTGGTTTCAGCAGGTGACACTTCGATGGTTTCACCTTCAGGCCGTAGCCTGCCAGGGCTTCGAACACCTCGGCCAGGTGCTTTAGATGGTCCTCGTAGGTTTTCGAATAGACGATCACGTCGTCCAGGTAAAGGAGGACCGTCTCGAAGTTTCGGTGCCCTAGACAGCATTCCATCAGCCGCTGGAAGGTCCCTGGTGCGTTGCAGAGCCCGAAGGGCATACAGTTGAACTCGCTCAGTCCCATCGGGGTGGTGAAGGCGGTCTTCTCCTTGTCAGCCTCTGCCACAGGAACCTGCCAGTACCCGCTAGTAAGGTCCAAAGTAGAAAAGAAGTTAGCAGATTTTAGTGCGGCTAAACACTCCTCTATTCTAGGCAGCGGATATGCATCTTTGTGGGTGATACGGTTGATTTGTCTATAGTCCACGCACATTCTCATGGTGCCGTCTTTCTTTTTGACCAGAACCAAAGGGGCTGCCCAGGGGCTACAGCTGTCTCTAATGACCCCAGCTTCTTTCATCTCTCTTAGCATGCCCTTTGCGTTCTGATAATGTGCTGGGGGTACAGGCCTGTGTCTCTCTTTTATTGGTGGGTGGCTCCCTGTGGGGATGTGGTGTTCTATCCCCTTTACTCTGCCGAAGTCTAGCGGGTGCTTACTAAAGACTCTCTCGTATTCCTGTACCACCCGGTAGACTCCTTGTTTTTGGTGCAGGGGAGTGGAGTCAGCACCCACATGGAGTTTCTGGCACCAGTCCTCCTTTTGTTTCTGGGAGCCATTACCCTCCGCCTGAGGAGATGGAGGCAAGGGTTCCACGGCCCTGATAGCTTTGTGTTCGACGACAAACAGTTTGGCGAGTGTAGCGTACCTGGGTAAGTGTACTTCCCTCTCCCCAATGTTGAGGATGCGGACGGGCACCCTCCCATGATGGACATCAACCACCCCCCGGGCTGTCAAAATGGTGGGCCTGCTGTCTGAGTACACGGGTTCTACCATGGCTTGGTAGTCTCTACCTCTCAACCCGATTGCAGTCCGACACCAGATCATCATTTCACTTTTGGGAGGCATGGAAATGGGGAATGGATCACTGAGTCTTACGCTACCGATCTCACCACCAGACAGTTCTACCTGCTGCCGTCTCATCAGGGCTTTTATCTCCTTGTTGAGGACTCTCTGTTGGCTGGAACTAGCATTCACCGCCACCTGTTGTAAGATTACAATTACCTCTGAAAGACAATTTTCAATTACGTTAGTACCCACAGTTATTTTAGGGTGACTTTCATGACGGTCAATGTCCACAATAATCACTCCCTGTGCCGGCAGTTCAACTTTACCAATTTTAATGGTCATCTCCTTGAACCCCATATGCGGCACGGGTAAGCCATTACTGGCGATGATGCTCAAGTTACTGTCTGGATACCGTGTGATATCATCATCAGTCCAATACTGCTTAAAAAGTACATAAGTGATTGTGGTTACTTGCGACCCAGTATCCAGCAAGGCGCTCATGGGGATACCGTCCAGCACCATGGGTAAAACCGGGCGCCCCCCAACGTACTTATCACGCCAATTATAAGGGCCTGGTGATCTTATGCCTGGGGGTCGGCCCTCTGCCCCAGGTTGGACCCGTTTAAATTACAGTACCTGGAAATGTGTCCGGGCTGGTTGCATCGACGGCAAATGGGCTGTCCATCCTCTGCGTAGCGGTCTGTGGGCCTCCCTCGGAACGACGGGATCCTCCTCTGTCGACACCACTGGACATCCTCCGGACTTGAAGCCAGCTCGATGGGTCTTGACGGGTCCACTTGCAACGCCTGGACGGTCCTGGTCAACGCCGCGACGCTCCTGGTCAGCTCCTGGACTTGGTGGTGCAGGTCTTTCGACGGGGCTTGGTTCAGGGCCTGTGCATCAGCCCCCACGGGGTCCATAGAGGAGGGCGCCGCCTCCTGGTGGTAGGTGAGAGCAGGGCGCCGGGGGTTTATAGCGCCACTGGTTGCAGGTTCACGGAGCACCCTTATGGCCCTGTCCTTAAATTGGGCAAAGGTCAGGTCGGGGTTCTGAAAGAACATGAGGCACAGTTGGGCCCTGTGGGCGCTAGACAGCAGACCTTCTATGAATTGTTCTGTTAGCAGCTTATCCGTTTCCTGCACACTGCCAGGGTCAGTTTGTTGAATAGCCCTCAAGGCTTCCTGCAGATTTAGGGCATAGTCTCTGATGCTGTCCTGTGCCCGCTGCTTACATCCATAGAACCTCATTTTAATCTCAGCGGAGGTACGTGTGTCAAAGGTACCCCGCAGCCGGGCCAGAATACCCTTCACAGTCCTTTTCTCCTCAGTGGGCCATGATTTTACCTCCCTTTGGGCTGCGCCAGTTAACTGCCCTGTTAATATGCTGACCTTCTGTTCCTCTGTCAGGGGGTAAACATGGAACAAACTGTATAGCCTTTCCTTGAAGTCAGTTAGGGCATGGGGCTCCCCTGAGTATTTGGGCAGCCAGGCCGCTCCAGGGATGTAGGGCAGGGAAAAGGGCATCACCGCTGCTGCAGCTGCGTTGGTGGTAGTGGGCGCCTCTGTGTCCGACATCTTTCTACCCCCCTAGTGGACCGTGGCCTACCTTCCGACGATCCTCTTCTGTAGGCCGCGGCTCCGCTGCTGCTGCTATGGACGAGGACCTGGCGTCGCGTCCTGATGAAGTCAGCGTCGCTCTCTCTCCCTTCCAGGACCTTGCGCAGCATCGGTGCGTGGGGCGGAGCTTCGGATCTCGCGCGGTTTTGACGTCCACGCCCCTCTTCTTCCCGCGCGGCGTCCTGATGATGGCGTCCGATGGCGGGAAACAGCTGCGGATGGCGGGAAGACGGCAGAAGACGGCAGAAGACGGCGGGAAGACGGTCCAAGATGGCGTCTGATGGCGGGAATCGGCTCCGGATGGCGGGAAACGACTCCGGACGGCGGGAAACTTCGCCACAGGTTAGTTACAAAAGTCTTTTTCAGGCACGCAGTACCCAGTGGTTGCGGGCACGAAATCCTGCCGACTACGCCAAAGCTGACTCGCCCCCTGGGCCGTGGGGCACTCGGATCCGGGCAATAGGGGGAACGATGGGAGTTGTAGTGGCAACCCGGTTCCGTGGCTCAGGGTGGTCAGGCCAGTGGTAGTCCGTTATGTGTTATTGATTATGTCCGACTACGCCACCCGTGGATTGCGGTTATTAGGAACCGCCGCTGCATGCAGACCGCTGGGGCTGATGAGGTGTGCAGCTAGGGTAGTATGACTCCCCACGGGAACAGTGCGGCCCCAGGGCAGTATAATGGATGGTGGGAGTGATGGTAGTGAGAGTCCCGGTGCTGATAGTGCTGGAGGAGCAAGGAGCACACAGACAACAAGTTGCAGTCCAGGGTCTTTACTGAAACAGGTAAACTGACCCATAAACAGTCCCAGCTAGGAGGGGACCTGGATGTCTGAGAGCAACGGGGAAATTGGCCCTGGTCAGGGTGAGGGTGTAGGCCTACCGTGCTTTCTGCGCTCCTTCTGGCTATCTCCTCTTTATAGGGTAACAGCCCACGTTTCCAAGCTTTCCGTGTATTCTCGCCTGTATGGCCTGCGACGTGGGTTCCTTTCTGCTCCCAGCCTTGTACGGCTTTACTGGTCCCTTTGGTTGTGGCAGGGCCTCCAGGCTTCTTAGGCCAAGGAATGTACAGTCCCTTGCGGACTGGTTCTCTGCTGGGGGATGTGGAATCCTTCCAGCCTCAGACACCAAAGTCTGGTAAAATTAAGTCCTTTCTCTGCCAAGACAGGCTCTCTTCGCCTCTTGTCTCTGGCTTGTGGCTCTCCTTCTGCCACACTTCCTCTTAGGTGCAGTGCAATTTTCTGTCCCTGCTCTGCTGAGACACGTCTCAGTCCTGAGACAGGTCATCTGGTTCTCCCTAACCCTGCCCTCAGTACCAGCTTTTATAGGGGCAGCCAGCTCCCCCTACTGGCCTGAGACAGGAGGCATTGCATGCTAATATTCCCCTGACTAGAGAACCTCCCCCTTGCTCTCAGACACAGCTTTAATTACACTTGTGGCATCCAGGCCAGGGTGACACAGGTGCATCTCAAGAATTAGAATATCAGCAAAAAGTTAATTTATTTCAGTTCTTCAATAAAAAAAAAAGTTAAACTCATATAGTGTCATTACACACAGAGTGATCTATTTCAAGAGTTTATTTCTGTTAAGGTTGATGATTATGGCTTACAGCCAATGAAAACACAAAAGTCATTATCTCAGTAAATTAGAATACTTTATAACAACAGCTTGAAAAATGGTTTTAAAATCCTAAATGTTGGCCTACTGAAATGTATGTTCAGTAAATGGTCGGGGCTCGTTTTGCATCAATTATTGCATCAATGCGGCGTGGCATGGAGGCGATCAGCCTGTGGCACTGCTGAGGTGTTATGGAGCCCAGGTTGCTTTGATAGCAGCCTTCAGCTCGTCTGCATTGTTGGGTCTGGTGTCTCTCATCTTCCTCTTGACAATACCCCATAGATTCTCTATAGATTCTCTATGGGGTTAAGGTCAGGTGAGTTTGCTGGCAATTCCAGCACAGTGATGCTGCTGTGTGTAAACCAGGTATTGGTACTTTTGGCAGTGTGGACAGGGGCCAAGTCCTGCTGGAGAATGACATTTCCATCTCCAAAAAGCTTGTCGGCAGAGGGAAGCATGAAGTGCTCTAAAATTTCCTGTTAGACGGCTGCGCTGACTTTGGTCTTGATAAAACACAGTGGACCTACACCAGAAGATGACATGGCTCCCCAAAACATCACTGATTGTGGAAACTTCACACTAGACCTCAAGCAGCTTGGATTGTGGCCTCTCCACTCTTTCTCCAGACTCTGGGACCTTGTGGAGTGTGTCAGTGACTGCCTTCTGGACATCTGCCAAGTCAGCAGTCTTCCCCATGATTGTGGAGCCTACTGAAACAGACTAAGGGACCTTTTTAAACACTTAAGAAGCCTTCGCAGGTGTTTTTTGTTAATTATTCTAATTTACTGAGATAATGACTTTTGTGTTTTCATTGGCTGTAAGCCATATTCAATCAACATTAACAGAAATAAACACTTGAAATAGATCCCTCTGTTTGTAATGACTCCATATATGAGTTTCACTTTTTTTATTGAAGAACTGAAATAAATTAACTCTTGGATGATATTCTAATTTTGTGAGATGCACCTGTATATACATACAGATCAGATGACAGTTTGTTAATGCGTATAGTAGATGCACAGATGTCAGTTGTAATATGCAAACCACTGCATCTAAACGGTTAGACAGACGAAGGTTGAACTGAAAAAATATGTTATTGGTTTGATCGTGATCATAAAGAATAATAGAATTAATCCAAAATGTTATTTATACAAAAACACAAAACAATGGCAGCCACAAACTTAAAGTGGATTTGTTCCTAGATTTCATAATGCAGTGTGTCTACTAGATTTCTTAGGGCTGTTGAGACTGGTGTTCTTACTTTCAAAATCCATGCTACAATGACTGTATAATCCTGATATTAACATTTGCATTTTAGGAGTCTAGCTAATGAGAGAAATCTCAGGAGTCCAGGTCTGAAAAGGCAGCTTCACCTTGTACTGAGCAGGGTGAGATCTCAGCAGCAGCAGGGAGAAGGAAAATGATGAGGTGTCAATCAGACTAGGTGATTGGAGATTGTGTTCAAACTTTCAAAATGTTTTATATAGTCATCCTGACATGGACTTTCATTGTAAGTATAAGTACACCAAACTCTTCAGGTCTAAAGGATCTATTTAATAATGTATGCAGTTTATATTGTGATATACTGTAAAAAATCAGTTTTAAAATAAGATATATCTAGTATATGAAACAATTATTTCACTCCCCTAATTAATGAAACATCAGGACAGAGTACTGTGAATTTTTGGCTATTGTATTATTACACCCAATTTTAAAAGGGGAAGGATGAATTTTTTGCTTATATAAACGTACAGAGCAGTAAATGCAGATGGGGCACCAGTATTACCAGTTGAAAATATTTGGATGAGGACAAAAACATAAAATTACCAGTGAGAAGAGCCATTAATTGCTTCTGTTGAAATTAAGACACAGACAGTTTTTAGAGCTACAAAACTTTTAAAGCGAGACTCATTATCTCGACTCACCATTCTTTATTCTCTTGGCTCCATGGTTACTTCTCTATAGAGGACAATTCATTTTAAATAGATTTCCCTCGAGATTCCTTCAAAAAGGAGCTAAATGTAGCTCCTGCTTGATAATCCATAAAACACCGAGATGTATCGTGGGAAGATTTCTTTTTATGTTACAGAGTTAATTTTTGGAAATATTTGACCAATATCCATAATACATATTCTCAGGTTCTGATTGTTTACAGATATCCAAACAACATTTTTATTTCAGAAAATGTCCTAATTACTTTTGTAATGATGTGTAAGTGCATTTCTATTCTTACCAATCGCCATCTTCTCCAGTTTCCAGCACGGCTCCAGCCCCACATGAGCGCTCGTCTTCTGTGTTGGCTAACACAGGGACTGTTGTGCATAGCAAAGCTACATCTTTCAATGTAAGCCTATGGAGCCTCAAAATGAGGAGGAGCCATAGATTTCCACAGAGAAAGTGACTTCCGACTCACACATAAACCCCAGTGTGAGCCGCTTAAGTCTGTTTGCAGGTCACGTGGTTAAGAAGAGCACAGGGGCGACGCTGAAAACTGGGGAAGATGGCGATAATTAAGTATATTAATGCACTTATGTATGGTAATTACATAGGCAAGAGGGACAATTTATGAAATAAAAATTTTGTTGGGACTTCTTTAAATGGCAGGTACCTGGCTTATTTAAAGGGAACCCTTCAGGTGATTCATAGTGCAGAATGAATCTGAAACTGGTTGCGTTATTGCAGCCACGTAGGTTTTTAAACTGCAACGCTGTGGCATTTCAGAGAACACATACTTTGAAAAGTTGGCCAGGGACCTGCCTCCAACTGGTCATCCAATAAACCTAGTAGCCACCCCGATCCCTTAGATTGACAGGTCTTTCTTCATGATTGTACATAAGATCATATCTTCCAGTTGTAATAGAAGGAGAAAAGTCTTTCAGAGAATCAATGCGAGATATATGTAATAAGGAGAAAGAGCGCCATCTGGTGAGCATTTCAAGTTTGGACACTGGACCCGGTCAGGTGACCTCCATCAGAGGATTTCAAAATTTAACGGTCGAGCGCACAGTGCCTGAGGTGATTTTGGCGCCAGACACAGGGAGAGACGTGACGCAGGCCGGACGCGCTGAAGGAACCAGCGAGAGAGACCGGGGTGAGAGACCCGTAAGGCAAGACAGGTGGCTGCCGGTGATTCAGCGCAGCGGTCCCTCGGGTGTCACGGCTACGGAATGGGACCAGGACTTGGATACGCCATTAAGGAAATGTACAAGACCCTCCTACCCATGATGTGGTAAACCGCCCCGATTGACAGGACAAAGAGAGGATAGAAACAAGTCGTGACGGAGAGATCACGTCAGCAAAAGCCGACGAGTGTCATCACTGAACAGGGCTGTCACTTCAACCGCTCCCTCACGGTACAGGGAACAATCGGGTTTAGGGTAGCAGGTTGGGAGGGGGACGGGTGAGGTGGAGCAAGCCAAACGGGATCTAATTGACTTTGTCAGAAAAAGACTTAAAGGCCTAGCCGGAATAACCGGAAACCCCCGCTAGGGCCATTTGCTGAACCGATGGACTTCAGTGATTAATCCCATATTTGGGTTAGATACAGTATTTTAGAGAAGGATTTTATTGCTATTTCATAAGTATTTGTTATTGTTCTCGTTACTAACCCCTGTCAGCTTTAATATATATACTTATATAAATTGTTTTTTATAGCTATTTGACTGCCCTCATTTTGTGAATGCGCATTGCATTCTGACACCTGCATTACACAGATATGGAGAGCAGAGCAGGGAAAAGCCACTGGGTACACAGTTTCACTGACAGCAACACTTGAGAGGTGGACATCTTCACTGACAGCGGGACTTGAAACGTGTGCATCTTCACTGACTGGGGCGCGTGAGAGGTGCTGTGCATCTTCACTGACTGGGGCGCGTGAGAGGTGCTGTGCATCTTCACTGACTGGGGCGCGTGAGAGGTGCTGTGCATCTTCACTGACTGGGGCGCGTGAGAGGTGCTGTGCATCTTCACAGACTGGGGCGCGTGAGAGGTGCTGTGCATCTTCACAGACTGGGGTGCGTGAGAGGTGCTGTGCATCTTCACTGACTGGGGCGCGCGAGAGGTGCTGTGCATCTTCACTGACTGGGGCGCGCGAGAGGTGCTGTGCATCTTCACTGACTGGGGCGCGCGAGAGGTGCTGTGCATCTTCACTGACTGGGGCGCGCGAGAGGTGCTGTGCATCTTCACTGACTGGGGCGCGCGAGAGGTGCTGTGCATCTTCACTGACTGGGGCGCGCGAGAGGTGCTGTGCATCTTCACTGACTGGGGCGCGCGAGAGGTGCTGTGCATCTTCACTGACTGGGGCGCGCGAGAGGTGCTGTGCATCTTCACTGACTGGGGCGCGCGAGAGGTGCTGTGCATCTTCACTGACTGGGGCGCGCGAGAGGTGCTGTGCATCTTCACTGACTGGGGCGCGCGAGAGGTGCTGTGCATCTTTACTGACTGGGGCGCGCGAGAGGTGCTGTGCATCTTCACTGACTGGGGCGCGCGAGAGGTGCTGTGCATCTTCACTGACTGGGGCGCGCGAGAGGTGCTGTGCATCTTCACTGACTGGGGCGCGCGAGAGGTGCTGTGCATCTTCACTGACTGGGGCGCGCGAGAGGTGCTGTGCATCTTCACTGACTGGGGCGCGCGAGAGGTGCTGTGCATCTTCACTGACTGGGGCGCGCGAGAGGTGCTGTGCATCTTCACTGACTGGGGCGCGTGAGAGGTGCTGTGCATCTTCACTGACTGGGGGGGGAGAGATGCTGTGCATCTTCACTGACTGGGGCGCGCGAGAGGTGCTGTGCATCTTCACTGACTGGGGCGCGCGAGAGGTGCTGTGCATCTTCACTGACTGGGGCGCGTGAGAGGTGCTGTGCATCTTCACTGACTGGGGCGCGTGAGAGGTGCTGTGCATCTTCACTGACTGGGGCGCGTGAGAGGTGCTGTGCATCTTCACTGACTGGGGCGCGTGAGAGGTGCTGTGCATCTTCACTGACTGAGGCGCGTGTGAGGTGCTGTGCATCTTCACTGACTGCACATGTCAAGAGTCCTATTCTCCAGATAGATGTCGGTGTTAGAGGTGGTACCTGCATCTACTACACATTTACTGCATATCCTGTGGCCATATCAAAAATGTATGAAAATATCTCCTTTAAGTGTGGAAAACCCCTTTCAGAGAATACATTTAACAGTTTGTTTTGGTAGACACCTCATTCTGAAGAAGTCTTTGCTATGAGACTCAAGTCTTCAGCAGTCAGGCAGCATTTATCTTACTGCTCTAACAAACATTTGCATATTAAACTAGCAGCATTTTCCTGACAGATCGGAAACAGACTACAGATAACAGCTGTGCCGCAGAAAGGAGACAAATATGTTCCAATCACCTGACAACGATATCCACAACATCCTACACATCTCCCCTTCCTTCACTTTTGATGGGAGAAGTTTATGGCAAGTTTTAGAGAAAAAAAAATATTTGTGTGTTTTTCTGCTAGGTAAAAAAAAAATAGAATTCAAGCCGAGGACGAGCTCCCATATTTTGTGAGGCAGCATGTGTAAGCTGTAGGGGCGCAAACTAGTGTGCAAGTCGCCTAATGTACAGCCAAAATACTACTATCTTAACGACTCAGCACATCGATTGCAAAGAAATGTAACACTGCAGGCCCGATTTATTATTGAATGTATGTTGTAAAAGTTGTGCGTAAATGTACTGTAGTCTCTCCATCAGTAATTTTTTGCATGCTAGAAAAAATTTGACTAAATTTTAAGAGTCACACGCGTCAATTTAATGGAGCTTGCAACATTTTAAGTTAAGTTCCACAATGAGTATTTAAAGAGTTTTTTCCTTGTTTCAATTTTAGCTAAGTGAATGGTATTCATATGTTTCGTGCCCTCTTTTGTTTCAACATGTCCCCACATACTTGAAGGAGATGAGGAAAATCCGCAAGTAAAAAAAAAAAAAAATGCATGCAGTTCCAAACATATCAATAGTTTTATCAAAGCTAAGTAACAGGACGTTTCCAAAACAAAGCAGTTTTATTTAAAACATAATATAACAAAAAGAGACAGAAACCGCAGCAGAATAAAGTGTGATACAAACGTGTTAAATAAAAGCACTAAAAACGCAATAAAATCACAAGTAAACTGCAGCATCAGAAACACACAAAATACTCACTGTGGGACCTTAGCCTTACTCTAAAAAGGCGCAAAAACTTTAAAGACAAAAATTAAGAATACAAGCATTTTTGAATTCGCATAACATACATGAGCCTCTGTTGCGCCATTCTGAAGAATTTTTCTACAGTAAATGGCAACAAATGCCACAAAACAAACAAAGAAAAGTGACTAAAAGAACCCCACTAAATGCAAATGATAAATTGGGCCATGGGGGTTTTCCTGAGTGGTCATACAAATCTACACTGCTCAAAAAAATAAAGGGAACACTTAAACAACACAATGTAACTCCAAGTCAATAACACTTCTGTGAAATCAGCCTGTCCAGTTATGAAGAAACACTGATTGTGAAACAATTTCTCCTGCTGTTGTGCAAATGGAACAGACAACGGGTAGAAATGATCGGCAATTAGCAAGATACCCCCAATAAAGGAGCGGTTCTGCAGGTGGTGACCACAGACCATTTTTCTGTTCTCATTCTTTTTGGCTGTTGTTTTGGTCACTTTTTCATTTTGCCATTGCTCTCACCCCTAGAGATACAGTAGCATGAGGCGGTGTCTACAGTACAACCCACAGAAGTTGGTCAGGTAGTGCAGTTCATCCAGGATGGCACATCAGTGCGAGTTGTGGCAAGAAGGGTAGCTGCGTCTGTCAGCACAGTGTCCAGAGCATGGAGCTGATACCAGGAGATGTGGAGAGAGCCATAGGAGGGCAACAACCCAGCAGCAGGACCGCTACCTCCGCCTTTGTGCAAGGAGGAACAGGAGGAGCACTGCCAGAGCCCTGCAAAATGACCTCCAGCAGACCACAAATGTGCATGTGTCTGCACAAACGGTTAGAAACCGACTCCATGAGGGTGGTATGAGGACCCGACGTCCACAGATGGGGGTTGTGCTCACAGCCCAACACCGTGCAGGACGCTTGGCATTTGCCACAGAACACCAGGATTGGCAAAGTCGCCACTGGCGCCCTGTGCTCTTCACAAATGAAAGCAGGTTCACACTGAGCACATGTGACAGACCTGACAGAGTCTGGAGAAGCTGTGGAGAGTGATCTGCTGCCTGCAACATCCTTCAGCATGACCGGTTTGGCAGTGGGTCAGTAATGGTGTGGGGTGGCATTTCTTTGGAGGGCCGCACAGCCCTCCATGTGCTCGCCAGAGGTAGCCTGACTGCCATTAGCTCCCGAGATGAGATCCTCAGACCCCTTGTGAGACCATATGCTGGTGCAGTTGGCCCTGGGTTCCTCCTAATGCAGGACAATGCCAGACCTCATGTGGCTGGAGTATGCCAGCAGTTCCTGCAAGATGAAGGCACTGAAGCTATGGACTGGCCCGCCCATTCCCCAGACCTGAATCCGATTGAGCACATCTGGGACATCATGTCTCGCTCCATCCACCAACGTCACGTTGCACCACAGACTGTCCAGGAGTTGGCGGATGCTTTAGTCCAGGTCTGGGAGGAGATCCCACAGGAGACCATCCGCAACCTCATCAGGAGCATGGCCAGGCATTGTAGGGAGGTCATACAGGCACGTGGAGGCCACACACAATAATGAGCCTCATTTTGACTTGTTTTAAGGACATTACATCAAAGTTGGATCAGCCTGTGGTGTGTTTTTCCACTTTAATTTTGGGGGTGACTCCAAATCCAGGCCTCCATTGGTTAATACATTTGATTTCCATTGATGATTTTTGTGTGATTTTGTTGTCAGCACATTCAACTTTGTACAGAACAAAGTATTCAATGAGAATATTTCATTCATTCAGATCTAGGATGTGTTATTTGAGTGTTTCCTTTATTTTTTTGAGCAGTGTATTTGGCTGTCAGTCTCTCCCAGCATCTCCAAAAATACATATGTTGAATTTCAACATGCCCAATCCTCATTTCCCATTATATCTGCGGTCGATGGTCAGTAGGAAGCCCCCGCACACAGGTCATTAAGTGCAAATTGAATCTTATTAAACTGCTCTGCCTTGTAGAATTTATTGCTCAGAGCAGCATTTCTGATTGACACATTTTATACTTCATACATTTTCCATTTGGCTTGTTAATGCTTGAGAATCTAATGTACTTACTCATGGATTATTTAATGAAAACAAACTATCGACTCCTTTGACCAGGAAAAACAAGTTTTATATGTTCCTGGTTACTTCAAGTTTGCAATCTTCATTCATCTTCAGACCTCCAGATATGCTGTTTGCAGTTGGGCTCAAGTTTCTGATATTTTTCTTGTAGGAGTTTCTCTCCCTGTAATATAGGCTGGATGTGAGCTCTGTGTCCATTCATGGTATTGCAGTTATTTCCTCTTTACTTGGAGCCTGTTTTCTCCGCCATTTCCCATGCAGTTGTACATTTCTAGTCTTTTCTCCCCTCTGCACTGCAGATCTGTGTACAACCCCCTCGCTGCTGCTATCTCTAATAGAAAAGAGAGGGGGGAGGACAAAGCTGTCAGAATCAGGAGCTCTGACTGATTTGAATCAGTTTTTCAGAGCACTGTCCTAGATAAAGGATTTAAGTCAGCCATACACATTAGATGGCTGGCAGCTGAACTATGGCTCAGCTGATCATTTCGCCAGCTGTCATCTCAGCCATCTCTCCCATATATAAAAGCGCTTGTTTGGCCAAACGCTCCTGTGATCTCTATAAGAGAGCCACTGCCAAACATCCCTGGCAGCAGCTTATCTCCAAGAGAACAAAAAGGATATGTCGAAATTAGACATGCTAGATCCTTAACAGTCCCGACAATCAATCTTCCAGGGTCCCTATACACAGACTGTTGGCTGAACCCATCGATATTAGTTGACATTAATCTAATATGTATGGGGGGGGCTTTACAGCCACTCTGCGGAAAGTGTTTAGTCAAGACTAATGAAACAAATGAAAAATAAATATATAAATGCAAAGGTTTACATAGCCCTAAAGAGCATCAGTTCTCACCCTGTAAATTGCACATCTCATCTTAAGGAACAAAATAACGTCCTAACTATGATCCACTTTATTAAGTCTATATGAAAATGGACGCTACAAATGAACAAAAGCTCTTACAATACAGGTAATAATCAGAATAAAAAGCCTATCAATCAGAGAAGCTTATGCAGTGTACAGTCAATACATCACACATACAGTGCAAGTAATCTATATTTTAATTAAATTCTGCCTCGCCAGTGTCCGATGCCTAAAGTGCAGCAAAATGCTTATGGGACACACCGCGACTCATTCTTATAACTAGTAAATATATCACGGAGTTAAAGACACGAATGTGGAGTCAGCTTATATTCCTATAAGGAGTCGGTGTCTAAGCGCATTTCGGTGAATCATCATTAATCAGCTCAGTGGCGAAATGTGACAGCTCAATAGCAAATGATGACATTGATTTAAATGGGAATTAATGTTTCAGCAAATACTTTTTTGCATAATTTGAAGTTACACAATTTACAAATATAGTTGTTTTTTTTTAATAGGGAATCTGTCAACACAAAATAACTAGTCAAACCAAGCACAGGCGTTCGGTGCACCCTTGGTGTAGCCAAACCATTCAATGCTCCTTTTCCCACCTACCACCATCCCCTGGGTCTTGTAAAGCCTGAGCTGTCAATAAAAAAAATAAAGTGGATAGTGGTGATAGATGGGAAAAATGTAGGTGGGGGAAGGAACGCTGAACTGCTTTGGTCATGCCATTATGTGCTGACAGAACCCCTTTAAGATTATTATGTAGTCCCAAAAACAAACTTTTTTTTTTTTACTTTCAGTGGGTTTTTACCTCTCTTGGTCATGTGACAAACACATGTGAAGGGCTTATTACAAGACAGAACTCTATAAAAGAGTGCAGGGGTCATTGTGTAGGGCAGGGATCAGCAAACTCATCACTCCAGATGTTGTGACACCCAGCATTCCAGCCACAGGCTGTCCAGCGGCTGATCGTACATGTATAGCTGAAGGTTGTTGATCTGTAGTGTAGGGAATGGTGGATCCAATGTATGGAATCCCAGTGTATAGGTGTTACCTTTCATTGTACAGCTGCACAGTTGTTGCTCCCCGTAACAGTACTTCTAGCCCCCTTACATATTAGACTAAAGTCCGCTAAGCCCACCAATACTGATGGGACTGCCTCACAGTCTAATGTTCATGGAGGTCTCCCAACTCTCCGACAGATGATGTCAAGGAGAAATGGATACAGCTTGTTGAATTTTAGGCTCTGATCTTTTTACTCTCCCTGGGAATATGCCGCAGGCAGAAGAGTCTGGTCAGCCGAATGGTCGTCCAACTGGCAGCTATCTAATGTGTACGGAGACCTGTACTGGTGAATGGAGCACCACTAACAAGGGCACAACTTACATGACCTAAGAATGCATATGGAGGCGATTTTCGACCATAAGTCCAACATTACAAGTTGTTTTATGCTGTGGTTACTGGTGCTTATTTTTGTCATCTCCTTAGCAACTAATATGGTGAGGTGGACATTCCTCCTACCACTGACTTCGTATACACCCTGGCACATACATACTGGGTCTGTCACGACTCTGTTGTTGGCTATCCCGGGGCCAGGGGTTTCCTTCCCGATCCCCAACCCTAGGGGCACTCTAGCCATCCCTGCTTTCCGGATTACTTCAAATGGTGAAGATGAAGGGGCCACGTACCTTGCTGAGCTCCTGAATCAGCCCTTAATCGGTTCCATACCCTCCACCACCACCCCCAAGGAAGTGGGGAGTAGTAGTGTATAAGAATACACAAACCAGACTAACAAGGGAAGACGGACAGGAATAAGTAAAAATACCAATCATACAATTATGCACTCACAAACAAAAGTGGAACACCAGGGAGTGAAGGAAGAAAAAAAAAACCCCCAAAATAGGAGAATAGGATTTGCACAAAGCTTATTCACCAAGCAACAGTCTATAGATAAACACTCCAAATGCCTTCTCAAACAACCAACTCCTCCAGCTCCAGGCAATCTAAAACTAACACTGGCAATCCTGAAAGCCAGAGGAGAGTATATATTGTAGAGGGGAGTGGCCAACACTGAACAGCTGAGACCATCAATGCTGGAAAGCTCTCAATTGAACAGTTTAACCCCTGCTCTGCTAGCAGAAACCTGCACCGCTTAATATGATGGTGAAGTGCTTCTAATCAGTGCCGTGGTACGGGAAATCAGACGCTGCAGTCTTCTGGCCCTTCTCTGTAGTGATAAACCCGTGACAGGGTCATATTTTGCTGTGTCTGAGAATTTCAGTTGAAATAATCATCATACATAGCATTAACATCTGGCTGTACGGAGAATAAAATAAAAGGTCATGAATAAAGGGACTCTAAATATTGGCAACGTAAGACCAATGTGAATTTTTACGCATATCGGTAAACACACATTTCCTGTAGTTTTTGTTTTTCAATTACAGATCTGAGCAGCACTGCTATAAAAAGAAAAAAAATCACTGTTGAGATAATCAAGAAGCGGAGCTGCAGCAGACTCGCCCCCCTGGGCCGTGGGGCACTCGGATCCGGGCAGTAGGGGAACGATGGGAGTAGTAGTGGCAACCCGGTTCCGTGGCTCAGGGTGGTCAGGCCAGTGGTAGTCCGTTATGTGCTGTTGATTATGTCCGACTACGCCACCCGTGGATTGCGGTTATTAGGAACCGCCGCTGCATGCAGACCGCTGGGGCTGATGAGGTGTGCAGCTAGGGTAGTATGACTCCCCACGGGAAGAGTGCGGCCCCAGGGCAGTATAATGGATGGTGGGAGTGATGGTGGTGAGAGTCCCAGTACCGGTAGTGCTGGAGGCGCGAAGGAGCACACAGACAACAGGTTGCAGTCCAGGGTCTTTACTAGAACAGGTAAACTGACCCACAAACAGTCCCGGCTAGGAGGGGACCTGGATGTCTGAGAGCAATGGGGAAATTGGCCCTGGTCAGGGTGAGGGTGTAGGCCTACCGTGCTTTCTGCGCTCCTTCTGGCTATCTCCTTCTGATAGGGTAACAGCCCATGTTTCCGAGCTCTCCGTGTATTCTCGCCTGTATGGCCTGCGACGTGGGTTCCTTTCTGCTCCCAGCCTGGTACGGCTTTGCTGGTCCCTTCTGTTGTGGCAGGGCCTCCAGGCTTCTTCGGCCAAGGAATATACAGTCCCCTGCGGACTGGTTATCTGCTGGGGGATGTGGAATCCTCCCAGCCTCAAACACCAAAGTCTGGTAAATTAAGTCCGTTATCTGCCAAGACAGGCTCTCTTCGCCTCTTGTCTCTGGCTTGTGGCTCTCCTCCTGCCACACTTCCTCTTAGGTGCAATACAACTGTCCCTCTCTGCTCTGGGACCTGAATCCTGAGACAGGTCGTCCAGCTCTCTCTAACCCTGCCCCCAGCACCAGCTTTTATAGGGGCAGCCTGCTCCCCCTACTGGCCTGAGACAGGAGGTATTGCTTGCTAATGTTCCCCTGACTAGAGAACCTCCCCCTTGCTCTCAGACACAGCTTTATTACATTTTGTGGCATCCAGGCCAGGGTGACACATTCCCCCCTAGTGAAATTTAGTACTCCGGGACTAAACAATAAACAAAGACAATATGCATACCATAAAACATTAGTATACAAGTGACGCACAGATTGAGTTCTTAAGGTCACAGTGTGGTCTGTGACCGGGTGTCCATATTACCAATACAACGGGGAGCCTTAACCAGGTGGGGGTCTGTCCTACCCCAAGTCCTTTACAGTCTTAGTTCATTCCTGGGCTAGGCTCCGAATGCAGTCCATACAAGGTCCCGGTTATAAAAAGTCCATAACCTGTGAGTCCTTACGGTAACTGCAAGAAACTGAAACACAGAATTACCAAACAAGCATGTAGCTAGGCAAACATTTCAACAGTTGGTAACAGGGTTATTTACAATCTTAGCGCGCTCTATATTTTCCAGCGAGCGGGTATCTGTCCCTTTGTGCTCCTGGTTGACCTCCTTAACCCACTGTCTGGTGGACTGACTCGGCTTTCCCCACTTGCGTTAGGGGTGCAGCTACCAGCTGGGTGTACAGGTAGGGCAGGCAGCTGTCTGCAGGTCCTTTGGCTTACCGCAGGCATGGCAGGCTCACTGTCAGCAGAGGGTTGACTCTCCTTGGCTGCTGGTACAGGCTCTTCCGCCTCTGGAACTGCTTGCTCCTCTTCACCTTCCGGCTCTGGTGTTGGTTGTTGCTGTGCCGGTTGCAGGAAATGCAGGACGGGTACCACTATGGCATCGTTTATTCGAGTCCAGGACTGAGGGAACTCTCCGAGAACGGTGCTGATCATTTCTTCCTTGTCCTCAGCGGGTTCAAGGTCACTCTGATCCTCTTCTGCACTACGGAGTTGCTCGGGGCATCTTTTGAGGTGGTCTCTGGAGACGGTGCTAGTGGTTTCTCCTCCGTTCTTGGTGATCACGCACACCTTTGGGTTGTCGTGATCAGACTGCAGTACGGTGTAGGGTTCCCTTTCCCACTGGTCATCCAACTTATGTAGCCTTCTCTTCCGCTTCAGGACTTGCTCACCAGATTCTAGGGGACCAGCAGGGGCGTGTTGGTTGAAGAGTTTTTCTTGCCTCTCTCTCACCTGGGCCAGGCTCCTCTCCACACTCTCCTGTACCTTCTTGTACTGCAGTTGCCTTTCCGTATCCCAGTCTGCATCCGGGGTGGTGTCCTCAGGTGTTAGGACTCCCATCTCCAGGTCTACGGGCAGCTTACCCGGTCTGGCTCGCATCAGGTAAGCCGGGGTGCAGTTTGTAGCATTCACCGGGATATGATTGTATAAGTCTATCAGATCCGGCAGTTTTTCTGGCCACAGGCTGCGTTCCTCCAGGGGCAACTTCTTCAGGAGATCAATGACTATGTTGTTCATTTTCTCACACATCCCGTTGGTTTGTGGGTGGTAAGGCGTTGTCCGAATCTTCTTACAGCCATAGAGGTTGCAGAATTCTTGGAAGATTTCAGCTTCGAACGCTGGACCCTGGTCTGTCAGGACCTGTTCCGGATACCCGTGTGGACGGCAGAAGTATTGCTGGAAGGCTCTAGCCGCTGTTTGGGCTGTCAAGTCTTTTACCGGGACCACCACGAGAAAACGGGAATAGTGGTCAACGATTGTCAGGGCGTAGATGTACCCTGACCGGCTTGGAGCCAACTTGACGTGGTCTAGAGCTACCAGCTCAAGAGGCTGCGTGGTGATGATGGGCCTCAAGGGTGTCTTCTGGCTGGCACGGTCCTTCCTCCTTAGGTGACAAGGGCCACAGTCTCTGCACCACTTCTCTACAGCCCCTCTCATGCCGACCCAAAAGAACCGTCCTCTTAGCAGGAACTCCAGTTTCTTCCAACCGAAGTGCCCCGCTCTGTCATGGTAAGCCCCCAGGACCATAGCTGCATCCCGCCTTGGAACCACGACTTGCCAGGTCAGCTCGTGCGTCCGGTGGTTGACAATCCTTCTGCACAGCTTGCCTTCGTAGAGGAACAGCTTGCTCTTCTCTTTCCATAGCTGCTTGGCTTCCTCTGGAGCATCCGGATCCATGCGGGCGTCTTCCTGGGTCAGCAGATCTTTTACTAGGCGGATGGCAGGGTCACTATCTTGGGTCTCGGCCCAGCTGTGGTGAGGTAGGGGATTGATCATCACGGTTGTTAGATTCTCCTCCTTCACGCGGTGGGAGTATTGAGAGGCTCCATACCGGTGAAACGCGGGGAGTTCTAACCTCCTCCAGCTCTTTTGGGTCTTCGCCACCTTCAGGTAAGTGAGGCATCCTCGATAGGGCGTCAGCGTTGGCATTGGTTTTGCCGGCCCGGTACTTGATCACGAAGTCATAGTTGGAGAGACGGGCCATCCACCGCAGGGCACCCAGTCTCGCATTGTCCAGGTGTGTCAACGGGTTGTTGTCCGTGTACACGGTGAACTTTGCGGAGGCCAGGTAATGCTTGAAGCGTTCCGTCACGGCCCACACCACCGCCAAGAATTCTAGCTTGAAGGAGCTATAATTCTCCGGGTTCCTCTCGGTGGGTCTCAGCTTCCGGCTGGCGTACGCGATCACCCTTTCTCTGCCCTGTTGGTTTTGGGACAGTACGGCTCCCAGGCCCACATTACTGGCGTCTGTGTGGAGAATAAAAGGCTGGCCATAGTCAGGGTAGGCCAGGATCTCATCCCCCGTGAGGGCCATCTTCAACTGGCGGAAGGACTCCTCTTCCGGTTTATCCCACTTGAAGGGTGGCTTTTGACTTCGGGACTTAGACTGTCCAATCAGGAGGTCCTGCATAGGAGCTGCCATCTTAGTGAACCCGGGGATGAACCTTCGGTAGTAGCCTACCAACCCGAGGAACTGTCTCACTTCTTTGATGTTCGAGGGGCTTGGCCAGCTCTTGATTGTCGTGACCTTGTCAGGGTCGGGGGCTACTCCTTCCGCACTTACCACGTGCCCTAGGTACTGGACCTTTGGTTTCAACAGGTGGCACTTCGATGGTTTCACCTTCAGGCCATAGCCTGCCAGGGCTTCGAACACCTCAGCCAGGTGCTTTAGATGATCCTCATAAGTCTTTGAATAGACGATCACGTCGTCCAGGTAAAGGAGGACCGTCTCGAAGTTTCGGTGCCCTAGACAGCATTCCATCAGCCTCTGGAAGGTCCCTGGTGCGTTGCAGAGCCAGAAGGGCATACAGTTGAATTCGCTCAGTCCCATCGGGGTGGTGAAGGCGGTCTTCTCCTTGTCAGCCTCTGCCACAGGAACCTGCCAGTACCCGCTAGTAAGGTCCAAAGTAGAAAAGAAGTTAGCTGATTTTAGTGCGGCTAAAGACTCCTCTATTCTGGGCAGCGGGTATGCGTCTTTGTGGGTGATACGGTTGATTTGTCTATAGTCTACGCACATTCTCATGGTGCCGTCCTTCTTTTTCACCAGAACCAAGGGGGCTGCCCAAGGGCTACAGCTATCTCTAATGACCCCAGCTTCTTTCATTTCTCTTAGCATACCCTTGGCGTTCTGATAATGTGCAGGGGGTACAGGCCTGTGTCTCTCTTTTATTGGTGGGTGGCTCCCTGTGGGGATATGGTGTTCTATCCCTTTTACTCTGCCGAAGTCTAGCGGGTGCTTACTAAAGACTCTCTCGTACTCCTGTACCACCCGGTAGACTCCTTGTTTTTGGTGCAGGGGAGTGGAGTCAGCACCCACATGGAGTTTCTGGCACCAGTCCTCCTTTTGCTTCTGGGAGCCATTACCCTCCGCCTGTGGAGATGGAGGCAAGGGTTCCACGGCCCTGATAGCTTTGTGTTCGACAACAGTTTGGTGAGTGTAGCGTACCTGGGTAAGTGTACTTCCCTCTCCCCAATGTTGAGGATGCGGACGGGCACCTTCCCATGACGGACATCAACCACCCCCCGGGCTGTCAAAATGGTGGGCCTGCTGTCTGAGTACATGGGTTCTACCATGGCTTGGTAGTCTCTACCTCTCAACCCGATTGCAGTCCGACACCAGATCATCATTTCACTTTTGGGAGGCATGGAACTGGGGAATGGGTCACTCAGTCTTACGCTACCGATCTCACCACCAGACAGTTCTACCTGCTGCCGTCTCATCAGGGCTTTTATCTCCTTGTTGAGGACTCTCTGTTGGCTGGAACTAGCATTCACCGCCACCTGTTGCAGAATTACAATTACCTCTGAAAGACAATTCTCAATCACGTTAGTACCCACAGTTATTTTAGGGTGACTTTCACGACGGTCAATGTCCACAATAATTACTCCCTGTGCCGGCAGTTCAACTTTACCAATCTTAATGGTCATCTCCTTGAACCCCATCTGCGGCACGGGTAAGCCATTACTGGCGATGATGCTCAAGTTACTGTCTGGATACCGTGTGATATCAGCATCAGTCCAATACTGCTTAAAAAGTACATAAGGGATAGTGGTTACTTGCGACCCAGTATCCAGCAAGGTGCTCATGGGGATACCGTCCAGCACCACGGGTAAAACCGGGCGCCCCCCAACGTACTTATCACGCCAATTATAAGGGCCTGGTGATCTTATGCCTGGGAGTTGGCCCTCTGCCCCAGGTTGGACCCGTTTAAATTACAGTACCTGGAAATGTGTCCGGGCTGGTTGCATCGACGGCAAATGGGCTGTCCATCCTCTGCGTAGCGGTCTGTGGGCCTCCATCGGAACGACGGGATCCTCCTCTGTCGATGCCAGGGGACATCCTCCGGACTTGAAGCCAGCTCGATGGGTCTTGACGGGTCCACTTGCAACGCCTGGACGGTCCTGGTCAACGCCGCGACGCTCCTGGTCAGCTCCTGGACTTGGTGGTGCAGGTCTTTCGACGGGGCTTGGTTCAGGGCCTGTGCATCAGCCCCCACGGGATCCATAGAGGAGGGCGCCGCCTCCTGGTGGTAGGTGAGAGCAGGGCGCCGGGGGTTTATAGCGCCACTGGTTGCAGATTCACGGAGCACCCTTATGGCCCTGTCCTTAAATTGGGCAAAGGTCAGGTCGGGGTTCTGAAAGAACATGAGGCGCAGTTGGGCCCTGAGGGCGCTAGACAGCAGACCTTCTATGAATTGTTCTGTTAGCAGCTTATCCGTTTCCTGCACACTGCCAGGGTCAGTTTGTTGAATAGCCCTCAAGGCTTCCTGCAGATTTAGGGCATAGTCTCTGATGCTGTCCTGTGCCCGCTGCTTACATCCATAGAACCTCATTTTAATCTCAGCGGAGGTACGTGTGTCAAAGGTACCCCGCAGCCGGGCCAGAATACCCTTCACAGTCCTTTTCTCCTCAGTGGGCCATGATTTTACCTCCCTTTGGGCTGCGCCAGTTAACTGCCCTGTTAGTATGCTGACCTTCTGTTCCTCTGTCAGGGGGTAGACTTGGAACAAACCGTACAGCCTTTCCTTAAAGTCAGTTAGGGCATGGGGCTCCCCTGAGTACTTGGGTAGCCAGGCCGCTCCAGGGATGTAGGGCAGGGTAAAGGGCATCACCGCTGCAGCAGCTGCGTTGGTGGTAGTGGGCGCCTCTGTGTCCGACATCTTCCTCCCCCCCAGTTAAGCGTGGCCTACCTTCCGACGATCCTCTTCTGTAGGCCGCGGCTCCGCTGCTGCTGCTCTGAACGAGGACCTTGCGTCGCGTCCTGATGACATCAGCGTCGCTCTCTCTCCCTTCCAGGACCTTGCGCAGCGTCGGTGCGTGGGGCGGAGCTTCGGGTCTCACGCGCTTTGGACGTCCACGCCCCTCTTCTTCCCGCGCGGCGTCCTGAAGATGGCGTCTGATGGCGGGAAAACGGCTGAAGATGGCGGGAACCAATGGAAGATGGCGGGAGACGGCTGGAAATGGCGGGAGACGGCTGGAAATGGCGGGAAACGGCTCCGGATGGCGGGAAACCTCTTTTCAGGTAAGTGCAAAGTCTTTTCTAGGCACGCAATACCCGTTTGTAGCGGGTTGGTTGCAATCCTGCCGACTACGCCAAAGCTGACTCGCCCCCCTGGGCTGTGGGGCACTCGGATCCGGGCAGTAGGGGAACGATGGGAGTAGTAGTGGCAACCCGGTTCCGTGGCTCAGGGTGGTCAGGCCAGTGGTAGTCCGTTATGTGCTGTTGATTATGTCCGACTACGCCACCCGTGGATTGCGGTTATTAGGAACCGCCGCTGCATGCAGACAGCTGGGGCTGATGAGGTGTGCAGCTAGGGTAGTATGACTCCCCACGGGAAGAGTGCGGCCCCAGGGCAGTATAATGGATGGTGGGAGTGATGGTGGTGAGAGTCCCAGTACCGGTAGTGCTGGAGGCGCGAAGGAGCACACAGACAACAGGTTGCAGTCCAGGGTCTTTACTAGAACAGGTAAACTGACCCACAAACAGTCCCGGCTAGGAGGGGACCTGGATGTCTGAGAGCAATGGGGAAATTGGCCCTGGTCAGGGTGAGGGTGTAGGCCTACCGTGCTTTCTGCGCTCCTTCTGGCTATCTCCTTCTTATAGGGTAACAGCCCACGTTTCCGAGCTCTCCGTGTATTCTCGCCTGCGATGTGGGTTCCTTTCTGCTCCCAGCCTGGTACGGCTTTGCTGGTCCCTTCTGTTGTGGCAGGGCCTCCAGGCTTCTTCGGCCAAGGAATATACAGTCCCCTGCGGACTGGTTATCTGCTGGGGGATGTGGAATCCTCCCAGCCTCAGACACCAAAGTCTGGTAAATTAAGTCCGTTATCTGCCAAGACAGGCTCTCTTCGCCTCTTGTCTCTGGCTTGTGGCTCTCCTCCTGCCACACTTCCTCTTAGGTGCAATACAACTGTCCCTCTCTGCTCTGGGACCTGAATCCTGAGACAGGTCGTCCAGCTCTCTCTAACCCTGCCCCCAGCACCAGCTTTTATAGGGGCAGCCTGCTCCCCCTACTGGCCTGAGACAGGAGGTACTGCATGCTAATGTTCCCCTGACTAGAGAACCTCCCCCTTGCTCTCAGACACAGCTTTATTACATTTTGTGGCATCCAGGCCAGGGTGACACACAGCCACCTACAAGTCTATGTCAACAAGAGCAATTTATGCTCCTCTAGATACTAGATGATTACTATATGGGTTCAGGTCTGGGAGAGATAAACTGTCAGAGCTGTACAAACGCTAAGGAATAGCCATAATGTAATAGATTTTTCTTATATATCTGCAGTAAAATTCTGTTCATATTTGCATTTTTCTGTTGTCACTTTAAGAAAACTTTAAAAAGAATGATCTTTGCTGTTTACTAGATTCATTTACTTGCAGGCCGCACACTTGTTATCCAATTAAGTACTGTGATTACAGCAGCATCTACAATGTTTAAAGAAGGCTGCACTGAAGTTTAAAGGGAACATTTCATATTGGGAAACACTATTTACCAGTAGACTAGAGAGAAAATTAATTTATATCCTCCCTGAAGCCACTTGCTTTTAGTCATTCTGGCATGCATGGTGGCTGCTATCACTCCCCAGCACTTTGACAGCCTGCTCTGCAGTGTGTACACACAGAGCTTGCAGTCAATTTGACAGGGAGTAATTACCGTCACTGCTCACAGTAAAGTGATTAGTGACTGTAAACGATTGGCTACAGGGAGGATTTAAAGTCATTGTCTCCTTGGAGCAGTGTCTCTTTTAAGGCAGACATGATTTTGTAACACAATTTACCTGCAGATCAGCCCTATATCTGCAGGTAAATAGCATTTTCCAGCATTTCTCTTTAAGAGGTATACAAGTACGGGACGGCACTTACATGGAGGGGAGGTCTGTCTTACACAAACTGCTGCCCTTTTGGGGAATGTGCCCACGATCAGGAGCGGCTGCAGAATAGCCGCACTACTTCCGCCCTCATTATGCAGATGAGCGGCCACAAATTTCATTTTTCACATGCGGACTTTCCTCATTGATGCAAGTCTACGGGGAAAGTCCACATGCGGACGGCAAGAGAAATTGACATGCTGCGGTCCTGAAAGACGCGCCGCATGTCAATGTTTGCGGGTGATCCACAGCCTCAGATGCATGTATTGTGAACATGGGATTTCTAAAAATCCCATCCAATACGCTGTAACATCTGGACGCTGTGCGTTTGACGCTGCATAAATACACAGCATTTCCTGATCGTGGGCACATACCCTTAAAGGAAAGCTTGTGAAAAGTACTCTGCAGTTTTGTTTTAGACACTCTTTAAATGTTGAATCGGGATACTTATGATATCAGTTGGCTACAGTTAAGTCTGATTATCCATGCTTTTAACACCTCACAAGTGCAATGCATGGAAAGGTTTAATGATCATTCAGATGCATCAAAACACCTCATTGCATCCGATCCAGAATTCACTGCCTTCTCAGGAAGAGCTCTGGATTGCATGATGGTTCTGCATGCAAATGTATCGCTGTAACTCAGGTCAATAGTAACTTGATAATGGTTGTAGTGTAATTTTCTATGTTTCGCCTATAGACAGGCCTCCTCAGGAGTTGCTGGGCTTTGTCGGAGTGTATGCTAAAGAAATGACTTTATGATGTAGACTGGAAAATAAGTGAGATGGGACAATCTTCAGGTCTGTTTACATGGGTAAGAAAGAATATGCCCAGCTCACCCTCATTCAGTTTCCATCAGATTCGAAGCAGGGAAAAGTCTTTGTCAAGGCGTGGTGAACTAAATGAAAATTATGAAGCAGCTTCACGAATCCAAATGTCCTTTAATAGTGCAAATTGCCATTCAAGTGAAAAAAATATAAAATCAATACATCCAGGTGTATATGAAATCGATAGAACAATCAATACACAGATATCATAGATCTACGTATTTCGAGTGATGATGACTGAGTGTCTAATACTCAAAACACGTACATCTATGTCTGTGTATTGATTGTTCCCTCTATGGATTTTATCAACACCTGGATGTATGTATTTTATCTTTTTTTCACTTGAATGGCAATTTGCACTATTAAAGGACATTTGAGTTTGTGATGAACCGCAGAGAATGATATTTTCTGCTGTGCAAAAGATCATTTCATTTCTGACATGCCCCCTCTAGATCACAAAAGAACAGGTCGCACCTTCGGTCAGCACTTCAAGACCTGCCTGAAGCCGGCGCAGATGATTAGATATAGGAAAAGCTACACACGTGCAAACTTTGAGTCCTTAGAGCAGGGTCTCAAACTCGGTTGAGTATATGGGCCGCAGATGGAAAAAAATTTAATTTGGGGGGCCGCATTCTTTGCCGGTCAAAGTGACATTTTTAGTGATAGCATTTTTTTTTGTATACACCGTCTGAACATTTTAGCTGTGTTTATTTTATTTATAGCTTGGGTCATTACGGATTTGGTGATAATAAACGTGCACTTTTTTGTGTTTACTTTAGTTTATATATAAAACAGCATTTTTAGTGGCAAAATATTTTTTCATGCTTTATTTTTAATTTTTACAATTTTGTTTCCTCCAATTGGCCACATACAGTAATATTGTTTTACAATTAGCACCATATAGTAATTTTGGCAAACATCTAGTAATGTGCCTTATCCTGGTGGTCCCCGTCTTGCAGTAATGTGCCCCATCCTGTTGGTCCCCGTCTTGCAGTAATATGCCCCATCCTGGTGGTTCCCGTCTTGCAGTAACGTGCCCCATCCTGGTGGTTCCCGTCTTGCAGTAACGTGCCCCATCCTGGTGGTCCCCGTCTTGCAGTAATGTGCCCCATCCTGGTGGTCCCCGTCTTGCAGTAATGTGCCCCATCCTGGTGGTCCCCGTCTTGCAGTAACGTGCCCCATCCTGGTGGTCCCCATCTTGCAGTAATGTGCCCCATCCTAGTGGTCCCCGTCTTGCAGTAATGTGCCCCATCCTGGTGGTCCCCGACTTGCAGTAATGTGCCCCATCCTGGTGGTCCCCGTCTTGCAGTAATGTGCCCCATCCTAGTGGTCCCCGTCTTGCAGTAATGTGCCCCATCCTAGTGGCCCCATCTTGTAGTAATGTGCCCCATCCTGGTCCTCATCTTGTAGTAATGTGCCCCATCCAGGTCCCCATATTGTAGAATTGTCTCCTGCGCTGTTCTTCACACATATAAAAGAGAGAAAAAAAAAGAAGAAAAAAAAGCATTCCTGCGCAGAGACTGTCTCCCAGCACAGCATTTCCTATGCCAGCCGCCAGCCAATCAGAGGCCAGCAGCTGACATCTGTGCATGGCAGTGACGTCATACGCCGCTGCGCTGGGACGCAGATATCAGCTGCTGGCTTCTGATAGGCTGGCGGCTGGCATATGAAATGCTGTGCTGGGAGACAGTCTCTGTGCGGCAATGCAGCGCAGCTGTCGGCGGCTCCTCCTGGACCAGGTCGGGATCGTCAAGGGGTCTGTGCCTGCGGGCCGAATAAAGCAGCCTCAGGGGCCGCATGCGGCCCGTGTGTTTGAGACCTCTGCCTTAGAGTAAGAATTCTTCTGAGTGTGCATGCACCAGGACTTCGTTGACACACAGAAAAGATCAGTTACTATGCATGCGTACCCGCTAATCAAGAAGAAAACAACAAAAGGAACTGAAGCCATTACCTCTGCTTGTTGCAAGAAGATCCACGACTGCCTTTCTAAATTTAGCATGCCTGATAAATTCTGGGAAGGATTCTCAATTATTTTTGCATAGGATATGAATAATAAAATGATGTCAATTATGTGACCATTTATTAGCAAATTATAAGCAATTGTGTTATATAATAAAAATAGTTCTCAATTTCTAAATGTAATGCAAAGATAACTTCATAAATTAAACGGCTTAATGAATTTTATGGCTTCATATCTAGTGATATTAATAAAGACCTATCATATGAAATATTTTGTCATTATTAAATGGAATCTGTCATCAGGTGTTTGCTATGTAATCTGAGAGCAGCATGATGTAGGGGGAAAGACCCTGATTCCAGTGATGTGTCACTTACTAGGCTGTGTGTTATTTCAATAAAATCAGTGTTTTATCAGCAGGAGATTATGACTGGAGGACTAAGTGTCTGGTGCCATGTTGTCCTCCATATTCATGAGCTCTTTATAACCCCACCACCACTACTGGAGCTTCCTGCCTATGCAGTGTACAGAGAAAGCAGCCAATCAGTGGTGTGGGTGGAGTTATACAGAGCTCAGCATTCAGAGAACTGATAGATTTGCAGCAGAGAAAACTGATTTTATCAAAACTGTAGAAAGCAGCCCTGTAAGTGACACATTGCTAGAATCAGGGTCTCAGACCCGGAATTAAGCTGCTCTCACATAACATAGCAAAAACCTGGTGACGGATTCCCTATAATAGGCTTTAATTTAAAACTAATGACCTCCATAAACAAGAAAGTCATCAATAACCTTGTTATACATGCCAGAAAAATCAAATGATAGACTACTATTCACTCTATTATTAGTTAACTAAAAGTAATGAATGCATGTAGATTGCTAACATTCAGGGTGACCGCCAATATCATTACATACGAATGCAAAATTCTCAAAACAGAAATGCATGGTTACTTAGAATGAAAAAAAAAGAAGACATGCACATTTTGTGCGTCGTGTGAACATGCCTGACAAAAAATGAAAACAACTAAATTGAATTACCATGCATAAAGGGTATGTGTGGCCCCCTGAAACGTTACATGGTGAGGTGGGCAGCCAAGCCTTTCTGAAAAATATACTATAAGTAATGACTTAAGTTTCCCCCGGTATCTTAGATGATGGAAGTCTCTTCTTGTACTGCAGATCATTTTTGGCGGCTACAGTCGCAGTAGATTGCAGACTGCATGGAATCCTGGGACTAGGTGATATCAGCAGGGAAGATGCCTCCAGGGTGCTCCGTTAAAAAGTTTTCAGTAGTACAACCTGGAAGAAGACAGGAACGACAGCATAGAAAAATGTTTGAAATCGCTCATTTATTTCAGCTTTGCCTACAGCTGGCATATGATTATACTCTTTTTTTTTTTTTCCCTTTCTTTATGCAAAAATGACAATGTACACACAGCAGTTAGAGCTGCCATTCTCTGCAGTGCTGAGATTACATCAATATACCCATCTACTTCTCTGGAAATCTATAGTTTGGGTTGAGCAAAAAGAATAGCAGATCCTGGTTCAGTGGCCACATGGTCTGTGGTTTCTGGTCTCAAGCATTGCAAACCTATTACCTGGTGCCTCCTCTTCTTAGTAGGCCGCTGGATCATCATTACATCACGGTGCCTCACAAATCAGACGAGGCGCTAGGGATATTGTCAGGAGTAGGAAGTTTGCAGTCCTCTGGTCCAGTGGCCTCAGACTACGGACATGGCTACTCGACAGTGTCCGCTGCAATGTGTCCGCCTCAAACACTTCGTAGTGCTAGTACTTTGCCCAGGAGAAAGTTTTTGGCTCAATCTGTGAACTGATGAAGATCCAGTGTTTGGAGCGAAACGTTTTCTCATTCTGGATTCCATGTATCGAATAAAAAAAATTCCTTTTATTTCATTTACCCAAGTTCCAAATTTTACATCTACTATGTTACGGGCAGGGCTGTGGAGTCGGAGTCGGTAGAAATGTACCGACTCCAACTCTAGCTTTAAAAAAAATGCATTAATATTTCATAATTGAACTTTCATATGAATTTTATAAATTTTACTCAAATATATATGTTCTATCAAACTATGAACAACAGTGATAAGCAGTTCTGCTGGAGATGGAGACATTTCTTACTTCTTGTGTGTCACTGTTCTCCACTGCCCTTATCTAATCTTATACTTGGTTAACCTCATGCTGCCCCAACCCCCCTACTTACAATGTATGAAACTGAAAGTGAAAATGTGTTGCAAAGTCTTAGTAGTAAAGCTCCTCCTTTAGACTAGATGTTTACTAGGTGTGCGTCTTCCAAGCATCTCACAGCTGCTACTCAGAAGAGGAAGACTGTAATAAGTATTATCCTTTCAACAAACTTTGCATCAGTTAACTGTGGGTACATGAGGAATAACAGTATTACTGACCACTATATCAGTTGTACGACCTGGCAATAATTTTGTACAATTGTTTTTAGGAAAAACAATTGCCATTTGGATTGTGAATGCAGAATTAAAAACCTGAGAATGTCAAAGAAGTGTCACATTAAATCAGCTGTATTTGAACATTTCACCATCACTCAGATAGAAAACATTATGTCTGTCAGTGTATGACAAATGATCCAGACGAAAACAAATGCTGTGAAGCCAAGATCAGTGCATATTCAGGCAAAGATAAAAATGCTCCTACCAGAGCTTCTAATCTAAAGAGACATTTACAGCGCTTTCATCCAGAAGTACTGAAAGCAGTGGATGAGAAAGACTGCATCCAAACCAATGAACCAGTGCCCAGCTCTTCCAGCCAAACAAAGGAGCAGAGAACTTTGCAGCCATCAGTTGCAAGATATTTTGTCAGTGACAAAGTTACTGTGACAATGACAGTAGATACATTTAAAAAACAGATCATAGAGCTTGTTGTAAAGGATAGTGTGCCTATTTCATTATTTTCACGACCAGCTTTTATGTGTCTGAATGGGGAAATGGCCCGCAAGCTTGGTGTTTCTCTGGAGAGAGAGAGTATTAGAAAATTAGTAATCGAAGAAGCTTTTAAACAAAAGGAAGAACTTAAAAAAACTCTCAAGGGACGCTTTCTGTTTCTTAAAATGGATGCCTGCACACGTCACAGAGTGAACTATTTTGCCATCAATGTCCGATTTGTTTGTGACAAAAATGAAATAGTTACCAAGACATTGGCAGTAAAAGACACCAAAGCTCATCACACCAGTGAGTTTCTCCAGGTCTTGATGGAAAAGGTTCTGCAAGACTATGAACTTAAAAAAAAAGTTCTTTCTGTTGTAACTGACAATGCTTCAAATATGATAAGTACTATTAAGCTAATGAATGAGAGTAATGATGGTGACCAGCAGCTAGAAGAACATTCTGGGTCCACAGACACAGAAATGTTTGAAATAGAGGAACACAGTATTGTAACTGAGGAGCAAACTGAAGTTGCTTCAGATGAACAGCAACATGATAGTTTAGATGATCTTGTTGAAACTGTGTCAATACGTTCTTTCATTCATCACATGCGCTGTGTTGTGCATACGCTACAGCTGGCTATAAGAGACAGTCTGCAAGAAGGACATGCTGCTGCACTGATTGGCAAGGTGAGAAAATTGGCTACTGTTGCCAGAACCCCTAAAGTTGACTCAATTTTGAAGAGAAATTGCTGGAAAAGGGGCAATTATTGATCAAGCCACACGATGGGGCAGTACTTACTTAACCCTAGAACGCATGACCATAAAAATCTACTTTTTCACACACCTGGGGCCTTTTAGGCCCGTGTGCAAATAACATGGAATAACTCAAACAAAAATGACAAACAACTATATACCTGAGGAATACCTAGAGTTTCAAAATTCTAACTAAAGTAATCTTGCAGAAAATAGAAAACAATTAACAGCGCGGGCCTGCGAGGCCCCAGGTATGCGTTCTAGGGTTAATGATTCAGCGCTTGGTTGAACAGAAAACCTTTCTTGTAGACATGGCTAACCCTCAACTGACGCTAAATGAAAGTCAGTGGAATCAGGTGACTGAGCTGGAAAAATTGCTAGAGCACCCATTTACAGGGACTAAAAAATTACAAGCAGAGGACTTAACTCCAGGTATTTTCTTAAAGGAGTGGAAGAACCTGATGTTTCGCCTGTCCCAAAGAGGAGGGTTAATTGCAAGTGGCATTGCTACATCAATGAAACAGAGAGAGGAGCTACTATTACAAAATAACATTCTTTTGGCAGCTGTTTATGTAGACCCAATGCATCAGATTCTTCTAGATGATCAACAGCTAACTAAAGGAAAAAGCTCTGTTTGAAATAGCAGTAAGGATGAAAGGGTTGCAGAACAGTCAGGAGGAACAAGAAGAATTTGGTCGTCCTGCCACATCTTCACCCTCATCATCAACTGATGAAGAATTTAATTTAAAAAAATATTTGGATCACAAGGATCGTGCAAAGCGTTCCCGCATAGAAGAGTCATCCCCATCAAAGAACACAGCCAGTACATTTCAGCAGAATTTTTCATGTGCACTAAAAGAAATTGAGAAATTTGACCGTTCATCAAAAATAACAGTGCAACAAGCGATTCCTCTGTATCCTGACATTGTCAGATATGTTGCCCGAGTGGTTACTGCTTTGCCACCAACCCAAGTTAGTGTAGAGAGGTTGTTCTCTGCTCTCAAAATAATTAGATCAGATTTGAGGGCATCCATGAAGGAGGATCTGACAGAGGCAATACTTTTTCTGAGGACAAATTTATAGATTTCTTCTTATTAACTGCATAACAGTGTTTATTGCATATTTACTTACAAGAGTTTAGAAATGTTTATAAAAGTTATTTGCTGTATTCTAATTGTAGTCTAATAAAAATAGTTTTTGCTCTAAGTGGTCTGATTACTTATATGATGGTGAGAAACTGAATAAGCACGATTTTAATATTTTACAACAGTAAATTTATTGTTACGAATTGGCCATTTATGAAGGAGTCTGAGTCGGAGCCGAATAAAATCCAGGAGTCGGAGTCGCAACTGTGGCTTACCGACTCCACAGCCCTGGTTACGGGACAGGATCCTACCTGTGCACCAACTAACCAGAAGTGCCGTGCTCCTTTATTGATATTTCTCATTATTAAACAACTTAAATTTATGGACATCTATGGTTTGATTTCTTTGCCTGTGAGGATTGAATGGGTTGTGACCGACATCTGGTGAGAATTTCATGTCGATAGCACCTTTAGAAATATATTTACTTAGAAAATTAGTGACATGTTTAATATTTATAATTTCTCCCGCTGTATATATGCGCCTATGAGGCTGTAAAGTTCAGGGCAGGAGAACCATGGTCTTTCTGGAAGTCAAGGTACGTATAAAAAACAAAAAAACAAAACAGTGAAAGGTGAAGCCAGCCTTAAATATAGCTACATCCTAAGGATACAGATCAAACTCACAATTGGAACCATTAGGTTGCAGCTGCTTTCCCACCTGACATTGGAAAAAACATTAGTAACAACGTCGGAATATGTACGCCAGTCAAGAATATTCCCGCCTGGTTGTAAGCGCAGACTGGCATCTTGGGGACGGGATGGCATTGTGTCTATAAGGGAGGAGGATAAATGATGGAAAAGCAAAGAGAAAATGCTTGGTTTAAAAAATTCAGAGGCGCCTCAAATGGAAGAAACCATTATTGTTAGCCCAGACTGGACGGAAAAGGCAAGGAAAGAAGACTACAATCATATCAAGGCTGCAAATGACAATTCTACCAAATAAATGTCACTCACTGTGGAAGCATTTCACCATTGCCATCCACTTTCCTGATGTAAGTAAAGACGTCTTATAATCACAAGGTTTGATTTTTACTAATCCTGATAAGAAGCTTTATGCAAGAATAAAATGAAAAGATGTTTTCCCTAATTCTCTTTAAGGGGTTATAAGTTTTCTTCCAAAACTCATTGTACCATTTCTGGTGAAAAAAAAAAAAAGCAGCCACGTTTCCTTTATCTCATGCAATCCATTTACCACGCTCGCTTTGAAATGAAATCTGACTTTTTGGATAACACAAGGCAATCCTCTGCAACAGGGTAAAGATCAAAAGAACATAAAAGTACAAAAACATCTTTATTTTGTCCTCTACAGCACACGGCTGAAACAACAGCCAGGAATAGACATTTCCCCGGCCTGAGCCCTCCCTGCCGGTCTTCACGCCTCTGTCTTTATGCGGGAAAGGACTTCATTTACAAAACCGTTATTCTTCGCCAGAACATCCGCCTTTAGCTGGTTTAGCCTGAGTTTTAGGTCGTTCTCAGACATTTCTGTCAGTGGCAGAGCTTTGACTTTGGAAAGAAAGTCCTGGATGATCTTCTCCCCTTCCTGTAAAAAGGGACAATGTCTTTTTATAACACCATCTAGTGCAATGATGGAAAACAAGCTGGTACAAACATTTTGAAGTAATTATTGCACAAGTCACACCCCACGGCTAAAGGGAATTTGTAATCAGGCTTTTGATAATGCATCTGACAGCAGCATAATGTAGAGGCAGAGACCCTGATTCCAGCAATGTGTCACTTACTGGGCTGCTTGCTGCAATTTTGATAAATCATAGTTTTATCTGCTGCACATCTAGCAGTTCTCTTAACATGGAACTCTGTATAACCCCACCCCCATCACTGATTGGCAGCTTTCTGTGTACAGCTGCCAATCAGTGGTGGGGGTGTGGTTGGACTACCTGGCATTACTAGTCCTCTAGTGATAATCTCCTGCTGATAAAACTGTGATTTTATCAAAACTACAGCAAGCAGCCCAGTAAGAGACATTGCAGGAATTTGGTAGGGTCTCTCTCGCACTAAATCATGGTTAGGTGGCAAAAACCTAGTAACAGATTTCCTAAACCAAAAAGTGTCTAATTCACCTTGACACTGATTCATCAAGCATTTTTGCCAGAATTTCAGTGCAAAACTTTTTGAAACATGACAATTTGCAAACTTTTGTTATATTTTATTCCAGCCAACACTATCAACTTTGCAAAAATATTGGGAAGATTAGCTGGGAGTTGGCATAATCAAGGCAAGTCAACAAATTAATCATAATTTACGCCACAAAAATGGGGTAAATTACAACTGAAATGTACGAACGCCCGTGACTCGAGTACATTTCTTGGTAGCTGAAAGATGAGCCAAATTCACTAATGGGTGTATGTCTCTTAATGAAATTGGCACATCTTACTTCAGCGCACTCTTTATCAAGACTGGTGTACAAGAACACATCAGTCTTGATGAATTTGGGCTCAAATAGGGTGCAAGGCACGCAAGAATTTTTTTTTATTTTTACACAAATTGATACTGGCACATTTAGCTTAGGAAACCTCCCACCAATATATTGTAAAGTTCATCCCCTATGCTATGCTGCCCTACATATAGAAATGATCAACATAAAAAAGCTGAGTAACAGTTCATAGATTGAATTACTTCTCTTGTACTGTCTATAATAATCTAGAGCAGCATTCATAATATTGCAGCCTTCAGAGCTGAAATCTCCCAGCATTCCTTGCTGAACACAATTTGCTTTTTTCCTTTACATTTTGAGAAGTGTTTCCTCTTACAAAAGACACTGAATATAATGTAGGAATGACTACATGTGTTCAACAAGACTGATCTAAACGGTCGACAAGCTTTCTGATATACACCTCTAACAGCAGAAGACCGCATAGGGCCATATTATAGAAGTATCTCATGGTAAGTACAAGATAAGTAATACAAGGTACTTACAAAGTTACTCCTCTCTTTATGTCTGTATCTAAATTCTAAAATGGTTTTCACGACTAGGGCTCTATGGTGCCATCAGCGCGGGGCAATAAAATTGTGACATTAACTTGACTCAAAAGCAACCGGAATCTTTCCGTATAAGAAATAAAGTTACAAGTTATTATTCAACCATTGCAAAAAAATATCTAACTCTTTCCTCATAGGTAAAAATATTTCTTTAAAAGCAGCAGTAAAGGTGAAATTTCACAATCAGCAAGAGATTGCTGATAAAAAGTTGCTTAAAGGGAATCTGTTAGCAGATTTTCACACCCCAAAACTATGTTTATTTTTATGTTTGAATTGATATGTCAATGAGGCTGAAGGACTATGGTAGATCTGAAGCCTCTGTCACTCCAGCTCTACTCCCCACCCAGCACCGCCGCCTCCTGCTTGACTGTCAGCTCCTTTACCTGAAGACACATAGCATAGAGGCAGTCAGACAAGCAGGAGGCGGCGGTGCTGGGTGAGGAATAGAGCTGGAGTGACAGACACTTCAGATCTACAAACAAATTTTCAGCCTCATTTGTTCATCAATTCAAACGCTGATTTCTTAGTAAAGGAGGAACAGACAGGCCATGTAAATGTATTGCTGGACTTGTCTTTGAAAGAGCTACAAGTACATATAAATAATTGGGTGGGGGGTGAATTCCTTTCGACAGATTCCATTTTAAAAAGGAAAACCATACCAAAAGCGCTCTCTCAAGAAAAAAAAATCAAAATGTCAGCCCTTGCCACAAACCTCTTTCTCTATGTAACGCTTCTTACAGGCTGGTTCATCCTCATTGTCTCCTCCGGTCCCGACAAACTGGAATTCTTCTAGCTCCAAGGCCTTTGCTTTGGCATTCTCAATCACATGCTTTGGGAAGTTAGCCAGCTCCGCTACATGTATCCCAAAGCTCTGGTCACAAACACCTGAAAAATACAGAAATGGCAGATCAAAAAAGGAGAAAAAGGTTGTGCTCCAATCTATACTCCATTCTCTTTTCTAGCTCTTCTTTCATACAGCAACTTGGGAAAGTAAATGATGATAACCACCATTTGCAATGCGCTCGTCTCACACAAGGAACTCAAAGGGTGGTGGAAAAAAAGGAATGGCTGCTTAGCCTTTCTATACAATATAAAACACCTGCATGACTCTTTACAAGTCATTAGCATACAATGAATGCAATTTCAAAAGTCGATTTTGCTACATTTAAAAAAATAAAATTAAAAAAGAAAAATAAAAAAGAAAAATAAAAATAAAGGGGGAACCTCCACTGATCAGATGTTCCCGCTGTTGGCAGCAGTTGGATGTGATCAGTTTTGGAGCATAACAACAGAGATCCGTCAACTGTATAGTGGCTGCAGTGGGGTACTGAGCATAGATCCCTATTAAATTGAATAGGGGTGGTTGTTCAGTACCCCGCTGAGACCACTATATAGTTGACGGAGCTGTGGTATTCTGATCACAACTGATCACATCCGGTCACCGCGAAAAATAAAACATGAACATTTTGCATTGTGGTATGAACCCCATCAATGATACTTTAGGCATATCTGTCCAGTTGGGAAGCAGAAGCGATTGTGAATCAATGTCACCTGTTTTGGTGCAAATGAAAGGGACACCAGAAGCACCGGAGAGGCAAAAACAAAACAACCCCCCCAAAAAGCGGAATTGGGTTACAGGTGGTGGACACAGATCATTCCTCTCTCCTTATCCTTCCTTCTTGACTGAGTGTTCTCTAGTTTTGTGTCCTTGTCCCTACTGGCAGCATGAGGTGGTACCTGCAGCCCTTTCAGGTTGCACATGTAGTCCACCTCCTCAAAGCTGGCAAGAATGTTTGCTGCGTCTTCATACAATCTCAAATGCATGAAGCAGATACCAGGACATGAATCACTACACAAGGAGAGTCAAAAAGGCTATAGAAGGGCATCAGCATTGGTATCTGCTCCTTTATGCGATGAGGAACTGGAGGAGCATTGCCGGAGCCCTACAAAATTATCTCCAGTGACTACTGGTGAGCAGGTTTCTGACCAAAGTGTCAGAAACCAATTCAATGAGGGTGACATGAGGGCCTGATTTTCTGTAGTGGGACCTATCACAGCCAAGCACAGAGCAGTTTGATTTGGCATTTGCCAAAAAACTACACAATAGACAGGTCCAACAATTAAACCCAATTTTCTTCACAGATCAGAGGGGTTCACAATGAGCACAAATTACAGATGTGAAAGTCTGGAGACACCGTGGCAAATGTTACGTTCGTGTATCATCTAGCAAGGTCAGTTGGGCAGGGATGGTCTCCATATCCTTGGAAGATCGCACAATCCTCCACGTGCTAATCAATGGTACTTTGACTCCCATAGAATATCTGGATGAAATCTTCAGAGCTAATGTAAGACCTTACGCTTGGGAAGAAGGCTCTGGGTTCCTCTTGGCACAGGATGATGCCCGGCCAAATGTGGTCTGAGGATGATTAAGACGTTGATGCCACTGACTGGCCATCACATTCATCAGATCTGAATCTAATTGGGACCTCTGGGACATTATGTATCAGAGCATCCAACACCACCAAGTAATGCCAACTGACTGTCCAGGTCACCGATGCACCAATCCCAGTCTAGGAGGAGTTTCATCAGGACACCACCTGCAGTCTCATCACAAGCGTGCCCAGTTGTCAGATACATGGGACCAGGAAAAAGGGAGAGGAATTCCAGCTTCATAATATTCCAAAATGTATTCTTTAAAAACAGATTCCATAAACAAATTCCATATCAGGACAAGGAGCAACGCATTTCGAACACAACAGACCTGAGTTCTTCATCAGGTACATGGGACACACACATTACTGAATTACAAATCAATTTAGTAGGTAATTGGATTTGCCTGTGATTTCAATTTTCTACCTTCATTTTTTTGTAATTTGGAATACAGCCCGACTTGGAATGGAGATCCAACATGTCATTTAAGTGTTCTTAAACAGTGCATATAAATATTACAGGTTCTCTTCTTTTCTCACCAACTGCTTGTAAGTGCAGTCTCTCTCATAGACCAATCCACATAATGTATTTATCTGGGGTTTAGAAGGGGACTGCTGTACCTGTGTACTCAGCTACAGGGCTCCAACTAACAAGCATAGCTGGACATATGCTAAAACTGCAGTGTGGGGTGCAAACAATGGCCTTCATGGCTGCTGTCCTAGTCTATAGTTATTTTACTTTTTCCTTTGTGTCTTTTTTACATAATGAACAAACAAATAATTAGGGTCACCTTAAATATAGAAATGGCACATTACTTAACCTGTACAGTGAATGCCACAAGAAGAATAAAAAACAGTGGCAAAAGCAAAATTACCATTTTTGCTTCTTTCATTCAAGTGCCCCCCAAAAACTTAAAAAAAAAACTATTTAAAATATTACATGCATCCCCCTTGCTAAACAAAAAAATACAAATTTCAAAACATGTACACCAAAATGGTGCCTTTAAAAGATGCAACTTGTCTCGCATAAAAAAAGTCTCAAAATCATTGTTTGTTTTTCCCATTTTGGTCAGACATCAGTAACACATCCTGCACTTCATATGTAAGTACACTTGGCACCACGGATGTGCTATAACCTTGCGACATTTAATTATACCGCCAGCTAGCTGCAACAATAAATCTTCAATATCGTCCCTAGAACCAGAGAAAGAGCGATCTGAGACTTGTTCTAATAAAATCAATCTTTCGCACTGGAGGCTGCTCCTTACTCCACTCCCTGTAACTTGCTTGCATATAACTTGCCTGCAGCTGAGCAGTCATGTTGCCCAATATGCCCCTAGGGCAACTTCTAGAAGAGCCCAGCAAATCCATTGGTAAAATTTTATCCTATTCAAAGGAGTAGGAGAAGTCGCAGATAAAAAAAAAAAGGCAGTAAAATGAAACATCTACTCAGAGAGATCCAAAACAGCTTCTACAAGGAAACTGATACTTTAGGAAAAGTTTACTGGCGTTTTCTATATATCCTCTCTATATTATCTCATAGAAACTTAAGATCCAGATATTGGTAATGGTGGTTATGTGTTCCAGCATGTAGAGCAAGTAATTGAAGCATTTTTCTTCCCGACTCATGCAGATACAGTATGGTCTGATCTCCTTTCTCAATGAGCGGCCCTGAGATTAAATGAGCGTGTTCCATCATCTCACTTCTTCCCGTAGAGTCCCAGTCATTATGGGAGTTCCCATTTTCATACAGTTTCTGCTTCTTTTATGTAGCGAAATCTATACGGTCCAGGGATGGATATGACCTCCACAATAAGGTACAATAGATACTCTTATGGCTATGGATTAAGGAGGAACGTCCTGGCAGGGCTGTACTTAGATACTGAACTTTTCAATGTCTGCAGAAATTAGCAGAGCTCAATTACTTTACATGAAGGTTAGACACCTGGTTTATTCTTAACACTTTTATTAAATGGCAGTGGAAACCAAAACTGTCAATGTCAATAGGAAATCAGAAAGTGAACCACTTCAAGCAAGACTCTGAATTCTCGAGTTCATATCCTACAATCTGTATTTGAATTGCAATACCTGGTCTATGGGGGTCCTGAGGTCCGGCCGGATATTGCTATCTTCCCACAGATCATATAATACGGACGTGTGAATTCAGACTGGCAATGATTACGGATATTAATAAAATCTAATCACCATCATTAGTAACAGTTCAGCATACAGATTAAAGTGTGATGAATTTAATTATAATTTATCAGCTGATTGTTCAGCTCTTTTGTAATAAAGGATTTCTTTTTAAAGCACAAATAGCATTGCCCTATGTATGTTTGAGGCTTGCCCTGGTTAATAAGCTGCCGCGGTACGGAGAGACAGCTCAATTACCAGCAAGTCCTAAAACAAACAGATCAATGACCACAGCACCGGCATGTCTTTATTTTAATGTCAGCAAAACCCCTCACGCCGGTAAAATAAGAGCGAGCAATCAGAAAGTAATATACACCTAAAAAGCAAACACTTCAACCCTATTGATATTTCAAGGATCATCACTGCTTGACTTCAGTATTATAGGAACGTCTTGCTGCAAATACATTCTGGCAACTGCGCAGGACAAGCTGACAAATAATGGGGTTTGCGTCCAACACATGCTTATCTATCTATACATTTTTTTTTATGGACGTTGCATGAAAAAAATAAAAGGATGGCTAATTTTTATACTCTGTATAATCTGAAACGGTTAATGGGATTAATGCAAAATATATTGTAGTAATTAGGGATACAACCTAACATAACTACTGAACGCTATCTTTTATTGTCACAAAAGGCGTTGCAAGGGCATATGACAGAGGTGAAGTTTTACTGGGAATCTATACTTCATGAAAGCTGAATATAAGACCTGTGGGAGCCATCATACTGCCCATACTTGCTGCCGTCAAGAATTCCCATAAGAGATGGCTGAATAGATGTGACAAAAGAGAACTTATACAGACATAAATATTGGCAATTTCTCACATTCTAAGAATATTTATGTCAGCTATATATTCTATATACAAGCAGTATGACTATGAAGTGCAAATAAGCGGGGGAGGCAGAGTTGTAGATTTGTACCTGTTTGGATCCGATAGAGCATGGTAAGCGTTTCATCTGTCGTTAGAGCCGTAACATGTAGATTGTTCACTGTAGGCACTTGGTCGGCCAAAGCGGTCAGTTCATGGAAGTGAGTGGCAAACATGCAAAACGCCTGGATTTTCGTAGAGATGTACTCTGAGATAGCCCACGCTAGTCCAAAGCCATCATAGGTGGAGGTCCCTCTCCCCAGTTCATCAATGATAATCAGGGAGTTCTCTGTGGCTGATCTGCAATAAGACACAATGAATTCAGCCAAATTAGGGCACAGGTCTTTTGCCATCAGATGGCAGAAAGGAAAATGCTGGGCAGACATGGATATACAGATGTCATAAGTGATAACTATGTGAGAACTATGAACCTATAAATGTGACTCATGGTCAGTATAAAATAGACATTTATTGAAAAATTCATAAAAACACATACGAAACAATGATACAAAAGAGGAAAAAAGTAAACAGAAAAATGGGCATCTGAGGGTAGATAGAAGCATAAATCGATATTTTAAACCATGTACAAAAACACAGTGACCAAAGTCAGCCTAAGGTAAAGATACATATGGAGACCATCATTTAAGTAAAGTGCAACAAAGATGTCCCAAGTGGGTAAGTACTTAGACTACATAGAAAGGGGGTCAGTAAGTGAATAAATAAGACAGCTGATACAAAGGTCAAAGGTACTGAAAAGTAAACATGAAAGTATCACATTAGCTACCAGAAGATCCCTCAGAGTCCACACAGGTCCGACGAGCGTTTCGCCGTAGACTTTTACCTGAGTAAATGAGTCACATTTATAGGTTCTTTGTTCAATAAGGGATATCTGGTCACCAATCATTTTGTTCTTTTGGATTTATGTGAGAACTATGTAAAGAAAATGAAGATGACATACAGAACATAGTAGGGTGCATCTCCCCACACCATTCATATATTCATCAATACATGACATACATTGTGCATTCAGTAGTGCAGTGTAACATTTTACATATGCTTTCTATTTTTTGGCCTTCTTTTACATTTTGCATTGTGAAATGTGGAGGGGTCAAATGGTCTAGGAAGGTGCAGACACAGGAGTGAACCCCCATATATGCCCAAACATATACACACAAAAAAAGCACAACAAACTTCATGGTATTATTAAATAGGCGCTGTATTTTTGCAAAATCTTTGAATAAGTAAAGCAAAAATATATAAACCTTACAATAACTAACCTCTATCTTCTGAACTGAACAATGACGCTCAAAAACTGCTAAACTCAGTCTTGAGAGAGAAGGGATTAATCGTCCATGCTGCAGAGAGATACATATATATATACCCTGATGCAGATAAGGATATCTGTGTGCTCCTTTTCCTTTATGTATGTCTCGTCTCGCAAACTGAAATTGGTCTCCAATTTGGTGAAAACTCCAACTGTTTCAGATAGATTTCACTTTCCTCATAGCTTTGTAGTCTGCCACTGCCATTCGCCTTAATTAAGGCAAAGCAATTATCCACAGCAATAAAAGGCTGACAAGATGCTGCAGACAGATGCAAACATTAAAGCCGTAGTATGAAGTGTCAGAGCCTAAAGTATACGCTGCTCTGGTTATTTATGCTGTGAACAGAAGTGATAACGGCCAGCACATCCACTACCTAACTGCTGAGGCCCAGTGACTGGCTGCAGTGGTCAGGTAACTGATGGACAGGGTTTCAACGCTTCCAGTTAGTCACCTGATCACTGCAGGCAATGGTTGGCCTCTGTGTTCACAAACCATACACACTTATGCACATATACACACTGAGGCCAGTTATTCGGGCTGAAGAGGTCAGGAGACTGATGTAATGGAGGCCAAGGCTTCTAGTCGCTGTCTTAATTTTATAAACCCCTTTAAGAGCAACATAGTATAGGCAGTGGTCTGCTCTCCTGTGCAATATTTTTTTTGTGCCAACAGGAATGATCAAAGAATACATCAGGCCCAAAGTCATGAGGAGAGCATTGCCCCCGTTATCTTTAAAAAGAATGATATCCAGACACTGTCTAGACGTGTTAAAGGTGCGTTCACACCTGATGACTGGCAGCACTCAATAACTGCTGATCAGCTACTTCTTTAATATCCTGTTTACACGGTGTCTGTTTGCACCAGCGGTGGACACCTCGTTCAGCGCTTCCTAGCTGACCCAGGGGATAAAACGCAATCTGATATCTTTTCAACTGGACAATAGGCACACGAGGAATTTCTAATGTAGACCGAAACGTTTGTGAACTTTTATCGTTGGATTGCAAATTAAATCAGTTATTTATTTTTTTGCTTATGTTTACATGGGCAGACAGCCCACGTTTCAGATGTACACTGTAGGATCTGTCATAGATCGATCAGTGCGCATATTCTGCCATTGTTCTCAGCAACACAGATCCTGTTTACACAGGACTATGCACTGCGGAGAACGGTGATCTAATGTGTGGTCTAAAAAAATCATGTCACCTGATGACCGAGTGTTTTCCTCGTTTTTCGAGTGATGGGCAGCATGTTTACACTGCATGATTATTGTGAGAAGAGCAGTGTAAATAGCTCTTTTATGGGGCTTTCCCACTAACAAGGTTCATGTTAATCAATAGATCTTGGAATAATAATAATTCTCACAATTGGATGTGTTAAATAAAATGTTCCTGTGCTGAGATAATCTTATAAATGTGCGCCTGCTGTGTACTGTGTAATGGCTGTGTCTGACTGTGCAGGAACATAGTCTGATCATACCACATCTCCTAGGCAGGGGAGGAAGCAAAAGAGTATACAGACATTACAGCAGGGGATCACAGCTGATTATTTCTTTGAGGTAAAACATTGCTTAAAAATAGGAAGGGAAATGTTTTGCCTCATAAAAAGAATCAGCTGTGATCCCATGTTGTAATGTCTGTATACTCTCTTGTGCTGTCCTGTCTGTATACTCTTTTGCTTCCCCCCTGCCCAGGAGATGTGGTATGATCAGACCATGTTCCTGTACGGTCAGACACAGCCATTACACAGTACACAGCAGGGGCACATTTATAAGATTATCTCAGCACAGGAACATTTTTTTTTTTTAACATCTAATTGTGGAACTTATTTTTATTCCAAGATCTATTAGTTAAAATGTAGTCTGTTCATCGGACAACCCCTTTAAGGGTCTTCCTGACTCTAGAAAATTCTTTAATTATTTATTGTGCCATTTGAGCTAATACTGGAACAGACCAGACCCTGAACTCTGCTTCTGAAAGAAAAAAGCGCAGTATGCCGATAGGTACAGAGAATCATTGATTTTCATCACACATATATATTTACCATCTGCATAAGGTTACTTTTAAAGCTGAATATGAGGCGCATACAGATCATCCCCCAAGTGGTGAAGAAACAAAGGACGAGTGCTGCATACTAATGGAAAAAGCACACTAGCAAGTCCAATAGGAAAAAAAAACACTACAAATCTTCCAAATCTCCCATGCTGGCAGTTGTAATGATCGCACTATTACCAAATCAACCTTTACAGAGGTCAGCAGAGTGACCGGGCCGGCTGGATCTTGTGTTACTTAACTTTGCTTCATCTGTGCATTTGTGCTTTGACATCATTTGGCTTTTTCAGTCCAGTATTTCGCTTCACCTCGCTTACTAATTAGGTCAATCTGTTACCTGGCATGACGGACAATATGCTGGATTGAGAAGTCAGCGGACGACGTGCTGCGCTGTATGATGTGCAGTACAGACAGAAGCAGCTCTACAGTCTTCTCAATCATGTGACATTCAGGTCTTCCATCATGTGTAACTGTGTGCGGGTATTATTACATCAATCATCCATAATTGATACAACTATTGGCCATAAGGGAGGAACATCTGTCTCAGCCGGTTGGGCACAGTGATCTAAAGTCATTACAGTTAAATACAAATGTTATGTAAGGGGCGTCCAAGAACAATAGAGAAAGGAGCGACACCCATCTGCAGTTTGAGGGCATTTTCTTTTAGCCCCAAGTGTCATATGAAAGCCATTGGTTCTTGAGCTGTGGTTTTACGGAAAGCTTCAGCTTTTACTCCACTGGAGTTGTCCAATGTTTGAAGCTTGGGATTTTTTTTTATTTATTTTTTTTTTTAACAATTTCAGTAGTCTCACACTTTAGCGAGATGTCATGGATTTTTGATGTGGTCAATATAACAGGGGTTAATTTTGCAGAGAACAGATTTGTCGTCAGAGTCACAGCTATTAATTCCTGTCATGTGTGACTCTACACCAGGCATGTCCAAAGTCCGGCCCGCGGGCCATTTGCGGCCCGCGGTCCGGACTAATAAGGCCCCCAGGTATCCAGCAGCATGTACCTTGCGGCCGCTGCCGCTCTCGTCGCCACCGCCGCTCTCGTCGCCACCGCCGCTCAGTACTCCGGCGCAGGGAGAAGAGCCGAAATCTCGGACATCGCGAGATTTCGGCTTTCCTTCTCCCTGCGCCGGAGTACTGAGCGGCGGCAACCGGCCAGCCAAGATCTCGCGACGTGCGAGATCTCCAGCCCCCAGGGGTTGTAAGACGTTCAGAGGTCAGATAGGCTGAAGACCTCAGCTTAGTTGTGTAAAATTATATAAATAATATATATATTAAGTTATATATAAGTCCCTGCGCCACCTTACACCTCCAGAAAGGTTAGGCCAGCAGGGCTCTCACACAAGCTTGTGGTAGCAAGCTGTCATACCCTTCATTAACCCCTGACTGCCTGTCACTGTGCTATAATTCCATTATCTGATGTGCGACTGTTGCACAGCTTGCTATTCTCTGCCTGTGTTATAAAGCATATAGCAGTATCTTATTTTTGCTGTTCCACCCTCTGCGCCTTTTAATCTCTCCCCTTCTGGCCAATTTTTATAATGGCAACTACAAATAAGAAACGAAAAGTTGACAGTGAGGGCCGCCGCTTCCAGGACAAGTGGAAAGTAGAATATTTTTTCACTGAAATAAAGAATCACTGTGTTTGTCTGATATGCCAAGAGACCGTTGCTGTTTATAAAGAATTTAATGTCAAGCGACACTATCAGACGAGACATAGCACATACGACAAGCTAACAGGGCACGACCGAAGTGAAAAGTATAAGCAACTTGAAGCTGTTTTATTGTCACAACAGCGATTTTTTACAAGAGCCCGTGAGTCAAATGAAAATGCCACAAAGGCGAGCTATGAGGTGGCAGCGTTAATTGCTAAAAATTGCAAATCTTTTGCAGAGGGTGACTTTATCAAAGAATGTGTTATGAAAATGGTAGAGAATGTCTGTCCCGAGAAGAAGCAAGAGTTTTCCAACATTTGCCTGGCTCGTAACACTGTAGCACGGAGAATTGAAGAAATTTCATCGGATATTAAGAGACCGTTAATGTCAAAAGGAGCTGATTTTGACTTCTTTTCAATAGCCTGTGATGAAAGCACGGACCTATCTGACACGGCTCAGTTGCTGATTTTTTTAAGAGGGGTGGACGATGAAATGAATGTGACTGAAGAGCTACTTGACCTCCAGAGCCTCAAGGATCAAACAAGAGGGAAAGATTTATTTGATTCTGTTAGTTCTGCCATAGATGACATGAAACTGCCTTGGAACAAAGTTACTGGGATTATTACTGATGGGGCACCTGCCATGACTGGTGAACGAAGTGGATTATCAACCCTAATCTGTAACAAGGTGAGCGAAGAAGGAGGCAAAGCTATTAAACTTCATTGCATCATTCATCAACAAGTTCTCTGTGCTAAACATCTCCAATATGATCATGTTATGAAACCGGTACTAAAGACCATTAATTTTATCCGCTCTAAAGCCCTGTGCCACCGCCAGTTTAAACAGTTTCTACTGGATATCCAGGCTGAATATGAAGATGTTTCATATCATAACGATGTAAGATGGCTCAGTCGGGGGTCTGCACTGCAACGTTTCTACTCTCTCAGAAAGGAAATAGGAGAATTCTTGGAAACAAAGGGACAAACGATGCGAGAACTATCTGATCCAATTTGGCTGGCTGATTTGGGGTTTCTAGTCGACCTAACAAAGCATCTGAATGTACTGAACATGAATCTTCAGGGCAAAGATGCAGCGGTGAACCAACTTTATTCACACCTCAAAGCCTTTGGAACAAAGCTGCAACTTTTCCTAAGGCAGTTGTCACAAACACCGCCCAATACCATCCATTTTTCAGCGCTACAGGAAATAATTAACAGTTTTCCACAGGATGATATCCATGCGCAAATAAGCAGGTATGCAGCAGACATCACATCTCTGGCTGGGGAGTTTCAACGGCGCTTTCAAGATTTTGCAGCTATTGAAAAGGAGATCAGCATTTTCTCCTCTCCATTCTCTGTTGACCCCGACAATGCTCCTGATCAGTTGCAGCTCGAGCTCATTGAGCTACATTGTGACAGCGAGTTACGCAGTCGTCATCAACAGCTCTCTCTTGTTAACTTTTACCGCCAACTGGATAAGAGCCGGTTTCAAGAGATTCGAACATTGGCTAAGAAAACCCTGAGCTTGTTTGGCTCAACATATTTGTGTGAGAAGACATTCTCTGTTATGAACTTTAACAAGAACCGCGTGAGGACAAGACTAAGTGACTCTCACCTGCGTGACATTTTGCGCATCAAAACCACGGCCATTGAACCAGACCTAGTCTATGTGCTGCAGTCCAGATCCCAGTTTCACCCTTCACATTAGTGCAGGCTAGTTTCTTTTTTTTAATTGAGATTAATATGTTGTAAAATCTCAATTAATGTCAGTTGGATAGACAGTTATATATTTGAACACATGTATACTTGCTGTTATGTTCCTGTTCACATTTTTTGAACTTATAAGTTGACAGACAACCTTACATTACTTTGTGTAATGTACTTTAAAATGTTCCTGAGATATCTCAGTTTCCTGTTTTTATTATATTAAAGGGGTTGTCCAAGTTCAGAACCCAGACATACCCCCTTTTTCACCCAGGCAGCCCCCCTGCCATGGGCATCAAAGCATCTCATGCTCCGATGTGCTCCCTTGCCCTGTGCTATTTACAATGACACACTGCCGGTAGGAGGCTTCACCGGCTCTAATGTGCAGGCTTTAGCGCTGCTCTAGCTGGTTTACTGGTGATAAAGCCCGCCCATCAGTGCCGGTGACGTCACTGGGCTTTCTGCCAGCCCCGTGGAGAGCCGGGTATGTCACTAGAACTCCAGAAAATGCCTTTCCTCTGCGCAATTTAGTTCAGGGCAAAAGTAGGACATTGGAGCATAAACTGCTTCGATGCTCAAGTCGGGGAGGGGCTTCCTGGGTGAGAATGGGGGTATGTCTGGGTTAACCCCTTTAAGGCAGATTGATTAAACACCTGTTTAGATTTGTCATCCAAGTCACAAAATAAAAAGTATGCCGTTTTCAATAAACTTTGCAAAAAAAGTTTATTTGCATTCATTTTAATGGTCCAAAGAATGTCAAGCAAAATGATCGGCCCTCGCACATGTTCACTTCATCAAATTTGGCACTCTTAGAAAAAAGTTTGGACACCCCTGCTCTACACTAACTGGGACTATATACATTAATCAGATGTCGGCCAACAGCTCTCTCCCGACCCTCTTCATACATATATAAACTATATCCACAAAAGTAATGTAATGCATTTGGAATCATTAACCCCTTAGTGACCGAGCCAATTTTAACACGAATGACCAGGCCAAAGTTTTTGAATTCTGACCAAAGTCATTTCACTTGGTAATAACTCTGGAACACGTCCCAGTGATTCTGAGAATGTTTTTTCGTGACAGATTGTACTTCATGTTAGTGGTAAATTTTGGTCAATATGTTTTCCGTTTATATTTGTGAAAATTTCGGAATTTTGCCAAAACTTTTGAAAGATTCGCAATTTTCAAAATTTTAATCTTGATATTCTTAAACCAGTTACTCATGCTGTACAAAATAATTAATACACTCGTAACATTTCCCATATGTCTACTTTACATCAGCATCATTTTTCAAACATCATTTGTTTTGTTAGGATGTTAGAAGGGTTAAAAGCTTAGTAGCAATTTCTCACTTTTTCAAGAAATTTACAAAACCTGCATCTTTAGGGACATATTCAGATTGGAATGGACTTTGCGGGGCTTATATATTGGAAACTCCCCAAAAGTGATAGCATTTTAAAAACCGCACCCCTTACACACTTCAAAACCATTTAGAGGAAAAACAATTAACCCTTCAGGTGCTACACAGGAATTAATGTAAAATCGAATAAATTTTTTTTTAACATTATTTACCGTAAAATGTTGCTTTAGCCCCAATTTTTTCACTTTTGCAAGGAATAGCACAAGAAAATGGACCCCACTATTTGTTACTTAATTTCTTCTGTGTGCGCTGATACCCTACACGTGGTCAGAAACCTCTATTTAGACAAATGGCAGGACTCAGAAGGGAACGAGCAGCATTCGAATTTTGGAAAGCTAATTTGGCTGAAATAGACTGCGGGCACAATGTCGCATTTGCAGGGTCCCTAAGGTAACCAAACAGCAGAAACCCCCCTTCCCCAGGTAACCACATATTGGAAAGTTCACTGCTTAAGGAATTCATCTAGGGGTGTAGTGAGTTTTTTGAACCCACAGGTACCAGAATTTTATAACATTCGGACGTGGAAATTTAACATTTTAGTGGTAGAAATGAAAAATTTTTATTTGTTGCAAACTTGTAAGTTACCCAAGGATTAATAGATGAAACTGAACCACACAATTTATTGAGCAATTTCTCCCTAACACGTTGATGCCCTATATGTCGTCAAAAACTACTGTTTGGTCACTCATCAGGGTTGAGAAGGCAGGAGCGCGATTTGGCTTTTGGAGCCCTAGAATAGTTTGCAGGTGACTTTTGCAGAGCCCCTAAGGTGTCAGAACAGCAGAGAAACCTCAAAAGTTACCCCATTGTAGAAATTGCACCTCTCAATGACTGCATTGTGCTAACAGTAAAGTTTGGTGGAGGAGGGATAATGTTATGGGATTATTTTTCTGGAGTTGGCCTAAGCCCCTTAGTTCCAGTGAAGGGAAATCTTAATGTTTGAACTTACCAAGACATTTTGGGCAATTGTAGCTTCCAACTTTGTAGAAACAATTTGGGGAAGGCCCTTTTCTGGCATAGTTGGGGGGAGTCTGGTGTGGAAGAACTTGATTGACCACACAGAATCCTGACCTTAACCCCATTTAGTTAGATGCTCTACTCTAACAGGGCCTGACTGACCTCAACTGCTTTTCTGGATGAATGAGAAAAAATTCCCAAGGACACCTCCAAAATCTATATAGATAAAAAAAAAAAATCTTCCCAGAAGGACTCTCTCCATATTAATGCCTAAGGATTTAAAATGGGATGTCATAACTCCTGTCGGAGTAATGTATAGGTGTCCTAATACCGGGCAGCATGATGGCTCAGTGCTTAGCACTGCAGCCTTGCAGTGTTGGGGTCCTGGGTTCAAATCCCACAACATTTGCAAGGAGTTTGCATGTTCTCCCCATGTTTGTTTAGGTTTCCCCCGGGTTCTCCGGTTTCCTCCCACACTCCAAAGACCTACTCATGGGGAATCTATATTGTGAGCCCCAATGGGGACAGTTGTGATAATGTATGTAAAGAGCCACGGAATATGTTAGCGCTATATAAAAAAGATTATTAATCCATGTACTGTATGCTTGGTTCAGACCATGCATGTACATTGTATTTGGAAATGAGAAGTTTCTCCCAAACACCTGTCAGTGGCTTATCTTTATAGATAACCAAAAATGCCCGATTCCTCTCTATTTTCAACTATCAACGGGGAGAAAGCTCCCATGAACATTAGATGGTAGTTCGGATCGGTGCCTTGATACTATGCCCAGCACTTGATTTAGATTGTGCAGTTCACAAATACACAGTTTTATGAATTAGATAAATAAAAATCAGATATCATTGGACACCTGTCAGCATCTCCTCTATGAGTAGATAATTAAATTAGCTAGGAGTCATCCACTTACATGGAAACCAAATGCTTGTTGCTTCTTTCCTCGTTAGCAAAGAGGTGCTAACAAATGCAGGGGAAGGTAATTCCCCTAGGTAGACTGAACGTCTCCAGTTTATACCAGGGACATCACATGGCATAATGGAAAGGTAATATTCCCATGCCATATCTATATTCTGACATCAACACAATCCACGGATAGATCTGTGATTGTGGAGTGGGGGGATGGGACATAATTGCTTCTGTGGTTCCAAGCGCCAGGATTTTCAGTCTTGACAAACCACAAATGTAATCAGTTGACATTGTGCATATATTATAGTCATGTTTGGGGTGTCCAGGATGGTGAAAGTATGCTAGGAAACATGGCGGTCATATTATTCCAATATGCGGCTCGAGAGGAAATATGACAAAAGAGAATTTTGTCCTGCATTTTTCCATGCATACAATTAGCCATCATCCTCTCACCTCACCAGGAGGAGGGGTCAGGGGTGGGACACCTTAAAATCGTTCATCCAAAAAAAATCCATATAGTCAGACACAGGAAAAACGAGTATCACAGATCTGTCCAAATTTCTGCTGCCTCTCCTCTACCAGAAGCACTCACAGATCCAATCCATTTCTGTATTAATCCCAGCTATTTAAGTACTGTTTTTGTCTTGTGTGTATAGCTTTTCGTTATTTATCTTTTTGTAAATTTGAAAGCACAATACTCTTTCCTTGTATAGTAAATCTAAAGTTTAAAGGGGTACTCCAGGGTGAAAATAAAAAATCATTATAATGGCAATGCCTTCATAAACAATAAAGTTAACATGAATAGTGCTGTTTGTAATCCTCACAGTACATGCAATTCAGTGTGACACTGCAACTGCTCCTCACTGCTCCCCCTCCCTCCTGGGACGTGAGGTCATAGATCAGGGGGTGTGGCCTGATCCCTGCTTCTAGTTGCAGCCAGTGTCCTGATAATGGATCCTTGTCTGAAATGTGAGATGAGGGGAGGTTGCGGGAGCGAGGCCTGCTCCTGGCTTCTAGTAGCAGCCAGCACCCTGTTGTCTCCTTCACTGTAGTCCGAGATGAGAGGGAGTGGCCAACTCCCTGCAGTGAGAGAGACATTGTCAGGGGGCTGGCTGCTACTAGTAGCCGGGAGCAGGCTATGCCCCTGCCACGACCCCTCATCTAGGACTTCAGGGAAGGGTGCTTTATCAGGGGACTGGCTGCTACTATTATTTATTATTATAGCCCCATTTATTCCATGGCGCTTTACATGTGAAAAGGGGTATACATAGCAAAAACAAGTACAATAATCTTGAACACAATGTGACAGCGACTGGTACAGGAGGAGCGAGGACTCTGCCCGCGAGGGCTCACAATCTACAAGGGATGGGTGAGGATACATTAGGTGAGGGTACAGCTGGTCATGCAGCGGTGGTTACTGCAGGTTGTAGGCTTGTCGGAAGAGGTGGGTCTTCAGGCTCCTTTTGAAGGTTTCCACGGTCGACGAGAGTCTGATGTGTTGGGGTAGGGAGTTCCAGAGTAGGGGGGGAAGCACGGGAGAAATCTTGTATGCGATTGTGGGAGGAGGAGATAAGAGGGGAGTAGAGAAGGAGATCTTGTGAGGATCGGAGGTTGCGTGAGGGTATGTAACGGGAGACTAGGTCAGAGATATATGGAGGAGACAGGTTGTGAATGGCTATGGTTAGGGTTTTGAACTGGATTCTCTGAGGAATGGGGAGCCAGTGAAGAGATTGACAGAGAGGAGAGGCCGGGGAATAGCGGGGGGACAGGTGGATTAATCGGGCAGCAGAGTTTAGGATAGATTGGAGGGGTGCAAGAGTGGTAGAAGGGAGGCCACAGAGCAGGAGGTTGCAGTAGTCGAGGCGGGAGATGAGGGCGTGCACTAGTGTTTTTGCAGATTCATGGTTGAGAAATGTGCGGATCCGGGAGATACTTTTGAGTTGGAGTCGGCAGGAAGTGGAAAGGGCTTGGATATGTGGTTTGAAGGAGAGATCAGAGTCCAGGGTTACTCCAAGGCAGCGAGCTTGAGGGACTGGGGAGAGTGGACAGCCATTGACATTGATAGATAGGTCAGTTGGGGGGGTGAATGGGATGGCGGAAAGATGATGAATTCTGTTTTGTCCATGTTAAGTTTTAGAAATCTAGCAGAGAAAAAGGATGAAATAGCGGACAGACATTGGGGGATTTTGGTTAGTAGGGAGGAGATATCGGGTCCAGAGAGGTAGATCTGTGTGCCATCAGCATAGAGGTGATAATGAAAGCCATGAGACTCTATGAGCTGTTTCAGGCCTAAGGTGTATATGGAGAAGAGCAGAGGTCCTAGGACTGAACCTTGGAGGACACCGACAGATAGGGGGCGAGATGAGGAGGTGGTGCGTGAGTGGGAGACACTGAATGTCCTGTCTGTTAGGGTATGAGGAGATCCAGGATAGGGGTAAGTCTGTGATGCCGAGAGATGAGAGTTTGTAGTAAGAGGGAATGGTCCACTGTGTCGAAGGCAGATGACAGGTCTAGGAGGAGGAGCAGGAGGAGGACGGAGTAGTGTCGCTTAGATTTGGCGGTTAGTAGGTCGTTGGTGACTTTAGTCAGTGCAGTTTCAGTAGAATGGTGCGGTCGGAAACCAGATTGTAGGCGGTCGAAGAGGGAGCAGGTGGAGAGGTGGGAGGAGAGTTCAGAATGGACGTGTTGTTCCAGTAATTTTGAGGCATAGGGGAGAAGTGATATGGGGCGATAGCTAGTCAGAGAGGATGGGTCAAGGGAGGATGGGTGTGATTGAGGCATGTTTGAAGCATGAGGGGAAGACACCAGTTGTTAGTGACAGGTTAAAGAGGTGGGCTAGGGCTGGGATGAAGATAGTGGTAAGGTTTGGGATGAGGTGGGACGGGATTGGGTCAAGTTCACAGGTGGTGAGGTGTGATTTGGAGAGTAAAGAGGAAAGTTGATCTTCCGTAATGGTGGAGAAGGTGGTTTTGGAGGAGGAGAGTTGAGTAGGTGTGGGGAGGGGCTGTGGGGGCTTTAGGCAAAAGCTTTGTCTGATGGTGTCTATCTTCTGCTTGAAGAATAAGGCAAAGTCTTCTGCTGAAATAAGAGGAGAGGGAGGAGGTACTGGGGGACGGAGGAGAGAATTGAAGGTGTTGAATAGTTGTTTGGGGTTGTGAGACAGGGAGGATATGAGTGATGTGAAGGAAGGAAGGATCAGGCCACGCCCCCTGATCTGTGACCTAACATCCCAGAAGGGAGGGGGGGGGGGGCGTGAGGAGCAGCTCCATTGTTACACTGAATTGCAGGTACTGTGATGATTACAAACAGCACTATTGATTTTAACTTTATTGTTTAGGAAGGCATTGACATTGGATTAAATTTTTCATCTTCTCAGAATACCCCTCAAGTTAAATAAGTTTATTGCTGCTCTAAATGTACCCACAACCTCAAAAAAAGAAAGCTAGCCTAGTTATGATAGAGTGCAAGCAGTGTACCTGTCTCGTGCTTGGGAAAGCTGGGTGTGCACGCGTACTAGTGTGTTACTCAGGGCAGGTGTCTAGCTGGCCTAACAAAACAGCGACTGGTGGCAACAAGAAGTGTGGTGCGAATGTGTGAACTAGCTGTAAGGTGCGCCTAGCTCATTGCAATAGGCGAGTGGATGAGTGAGTACGAGAAGCAGTCGCATTTGAGTCTTTGTGACACACGGGTTTTTCAAAAACACAGCAGAATATTTTACAATGTATGTATGTATGTATGTATGTATATATATGAAGAATAACATACCGGAGTATAGAAGCCGTTTCCAGCATCTCAGCCATGAATGTAGAAACTCCTTTCAGTTGACTGTCACCAGCACCCACTCTGGCAAGAATGCAGTCCACTATGCTCACTTCAGCAGAGTCACAAGGTACAAAGCAGCCAATCTGAGCCATAAGAACAATCACTCCAGTCTGGCGAATATATGTAGACTTACCACCCATGTTTGGACCTGTTAGGAAAAAGAAGTGAATACCTAGAGCAGAATATTCCTGCACAAGTCACTATTATGCTTACTGTTTATCTGCACGATCCCCTACTATAAAAAATTAAGGACCATTCAAGGTCCCCTAAGCCTCCAAAACACTACATGATCTTGTTCTTATATTAGTAACAAAGTACTTGATGTCCTACAAAAACGTTTCTATCTTTTAAAATTAAACTTTTAATGCTCCACTGGTACATAGTCCTAGTTTATTAGGAAGTTAGGTGTGGTGTTACTTGCTCCAGATTAGTGCTGCCTCAGATCCTGTAATCGCACCAAAGGAAGGCATGATTGAAGTCTTCCCAGCAAGCTACGTTAACTTTGGACGTTCAAAAATCTTGAGCCTGCACCTTCCTGTACAGGCAGGAGTATAAGCAGACGAGAAGGCGCACAAGACTTCCAACGTTCTGAAAATGGAATCTAGGACATCGAGCAATCTTTGTTGTAATGTAGGAACAGACTTACGTAATGTTATGGTGATGGTTTGGGAGGCATGGTGACCCTAAGAGGTTCCCCTTTAAATGCTTAACATATTTAAAGGGAATTTATCAGCAGATAATCAAAATTTAAAATAGGTAAGGGAGTTACCGTAAGTTCCCAAATGATTACATACTGGATCACCAATACAACAATTTCTAATCAGGCAGTGGATTTTATCCAGTCTGATCATGACGTGTGTGTGTGTGTGTGTGTGTGTGTGTGTGTGTGTGTGTGTGTGTGTGTGTGTGTGTGTGTGTGTGTGTGAGAGAGAGCAGCCCCCGGCCTGCTGTCCCCAGTGGAAAGGGGATTCGGGCCCCCGCCCTGCTGTCCCCAGTGGAAAGGGGATTCAGGCCCCCGACCCTGCTGTCCCCAGTGGAAAGGGGATTCAGGCCCCCGACCCTGCTGTCCCCAGTGGAAAGGGGATTCAGGCCCCCGACCCTGCTGTCCCCAGTGGAAAGGGGATTCAGGCCCCCGACCCTGCTATCCCCAGTGGAAAGGGGATTCAGGCCCCCGACCCTGCTATCCCCAGTGGAAAGGGGATTCAGGCCCCCGACCCTGCTATCCCCAGTGGAAAGGGGATTCAGGCCCCCGACCCTGCTATCCCCAGTGGAAAGGGGATTCAGGCCCCCGACCCGGCTATCCCCAGTGGAAAGGGGATTCGGGCCCCCGACCCTGCTATCCCCAGTGGAAAGGGGATTCGGGCCCCCGCCCTGCTGTCCCCAGTGGAAAGGGGATTCGGACCACCGCCCTGCTGTCCCCAGTGGAAAGGGGATTCCGGGCCCCGCCCTGCTTTCCCCAGTGGAAAGGGGATTCCGGGCCCCGCCCTGCTTTCCCCAGTGGAAACGGGATTCCGGGCCCCGCCCTGCTTTCGCCAGTGGAAACGGGATTCCGGGCCCCGCCCTGCTGTCCCCAGTGGAAAGGGGATTCTGGCCCCCGCCCTGCTGTCCCCAGTGGAAAGGGGATTCTGGCCCCCGCCCTGCTGTCCCCAGTGGAAAGGGGATTCTGGCCCCCGCCCTGCTGTCCCCAGTGGAAAGGGGATTCTGGCCCCCGCCCTGCTGTCCCCAGTGGAAAGGGGATTCTGGCCCCCGCCCTGCTGTCCCCAGTGGAAAGGGGATTCTGGCCACCGCCCTACTGTCCCCAGCGGAAAGGGATCTGGCCCTGCCTGCTGCTCAATGAAGGGGGATCTGGCTCTGCCTGATCAGCAAAGGTGGACCTGATCCTGGGAATGAATGGGTTGCAGGAATGAAAATGCAGCTTGAGTATTTCACACTAATTATACATTTCTATTATTTATAAAAAAAAAAAAAAATGATACCAAGGTCAGAAGCAAAATAACAAAAACAGACAATGAAAGCAGGGAAAAAAATTCCCATTTAAGAAAATAATGAAGGCACCTTTTGTATCAGGTCATACTAAATCATGTTCATCACTAATTAGCTGATCATTGAATCAAAATCTGAAGACCCTGACAAATTACCAGTGATAATATGGAACATCTGCTTCTCCTTCTCAAACGTTATGTCATTGGGGATGAACGCCACATCATCCTGCATTTCAATACATGGGTGTCTGGCAGCTTTCAGCACAATTCTTCCCTGTCCCTTCTCCAAGATGACTGGGCGAACATATGGCACTGGAGCTCCATTAGAAACGTGAGCAAAGCTGACAATCGCATCCAAATGAGCAATTACGTCGTTCATCGTCTGCATTGGATCTACGTATCCTATGTGGAGATGGAGGCCATAACATTTTTTATAGCAGGTTGATTTAATTTATAAGACAAAAATAACATTATTTTAGGATGCGTTAAACGCTTGGTAATACGTGCCCCATGGTCCCCGATGATAATCCACATGTGCTTTGCACATGCTGTGGAAATTTCCGCTGCGGATTATCATTGCGGAAAAATACGCAGCATGTCCATTAATTTTGTGGACACGCAGTGTAATCGCCGCCAATGACTTGCATTGGACCGCGTGACATCCGCATGACTGCATCTGTACATGCAGATATCACACGGTTCAATGTGCGGATGGTACCCGGGTTTGGAGAAGAGGAGACTCTCCTCCAGACCCAGGTACCATAGTACCTGTTAAAAAAAAGAATTTAAAATAAAAAATAAAGATTATACTTGCCTTCTGATGGCCCCCGGGCTCCTCAGCGCTGCGTCCGGTCTGTTGTATGGGTCGCAGTGGTGTGAAAGGACCTGCCATGACGTCATTTAGTCATGTGACAGGTCACGCAACCGCGGACATCGTTAATTACATCATGGCAGGTCCTTAAACACCACCGCGCCCAATACAACAGACCGGACGCAGCGGAGAAAACACCGGGGGCCATCGGAAGGTAAGTATAATCTTTATTTTTTACCATTCTTTTTCTTTTTTTAACTCTTACTTGGTCACACTATATAAATCCATGCAGGTTGCATGGATTTATATAGTGTGACCAAGTTGGCAAGCACTTTTCCAAGTGATGCTAAAATCGCTTGGAAAAGAGCTTGATAGGCTATGTGCCCACGTTGCATTTATGAAGCAGAAAATTTCTGCTGCATAAATGCAAGTCCTCTCCCGGAAAAACGCATGCGGAATTCCGCACGCGTTTATCACGCATTTTTTGCGCGTTTATCACGCATTTTCCACATGCGGAATTGCCTTGCGTTTTTTATGCATTGGACAAAGGCAATTCCGCTTGCGGAAAAGCAAAATTAAATGACATGCTGCGGATTTTTGAACGCGGCATAAACGCTGCGGAAAAATCCGCAGCATGTGCATAGAACTTGCGGAATCCCATTGGGGACCATGGGGTGCGGATATACATGCGTTTTTCAAGCGTTTACGCTGCGGAAATTCCGCAGCATATACGCTTGAAAAATGCTACGTGGGCACACAGACATAACCCGCATGCAGAAATGCATGCAAAAACGCTTGACAAAGGCTTCTACCTGGCAGGAAAACAGCATGTAAAATCCGCATGCGTTTTTCCTGCCAGGGCGAAGCAGAAAAAATATGCAGCATTTCTGCATCGTGGGCACATGGCCTTAAAGGGAATCTGTCACCACTTTGGAGTTATCAGACCTATGGCCATATAGGGTATAGAAAAGTAAATCTATACATACCTGTATGGCCCATAGCAGAGGTCTGATTGCAGAGAAAAGCACTTTAATCAATTCTATTTTGTACAGGCTTGGCGTCCAAGGGACAACAAGCAATCCCCAACTATCTGCTTATAATTCCCCCAAATCCCCACCTCTCTGCTTGTTACAGGGCCCTGTGACGTACACTGTGCTCCCTGACTTCCGGGCATGCCCATAGTAGAGGTCTGATAACTCCAAAGTGGTGACAGATTCCCTTTAAATACATGTATAAAGCATAAGACTCGACTGTAATTTCATCAATTAGTCATGGTTGTAAATACGTTATCAGTGTATAGGACCAGCATACACTATGGATAGTGGATATAATAGACTCTTCAGACCATTAAAGGAAACCTGTCACCAGTAAAAACGCTATTTACGGTACCTGCAGATTAATAGCGTTTTTCTGTTGACAGGTTCCCTTTACTGCAAATTTGTCACCAGATTTCACAATACAAATGCTACACATTATTACACAGATCTTGAACCTGATGTACTTTACTTTGAAAATCCATGTTACAATGGCTATTTTTTTTTTTTTTTTTTTTTTTTACAGTTTTCCAGTCCAAATATTAAAATTAACATTTTAGGAGTCCAGCTCTGAGGATGGTAAAGAAATTCTGACATGAATTTTCAAAGCAAGTGCACCAGTCTCATCAGGACTAATAGTAGTGAAAGCAGCCGTGGCCTCGTCCATCAATAGTCAGCCAATTTAGTAATCGTCATGACGAAATAAGGAAACGAGTTGTATCCCCTAACAAAATGGTGGCAGCAGTAGAATCTGCGTGATCTCTCGGATGTTCCCCTGAAACTTAGTCTTACACCTGGATTTATGACCCACTACCATGAGTCCAGATCCCTAAACTCCTAAGCCATTATCCTCATCACCGTACCTCTCCATCTAGAAAAAATCTAAGTTTCATTACTTTGACTTATCTGTAGGATGCATCTCCCCATCCTCCCCATGTACAAATGTCTGGTATTATCTTCTACACTTGACCTGTGTCATTCATTCATTTGTAAACTAGCCTGATGAAGGGCACCCTCTGTGCTCCGAAAGGTGGCAAATATCTTTATTTGCTAAGCAGAAATATATCACTTGGACAATACTTTGGTCTGTTTTGACATTAAAATATTTACATAGGCAGGATAAATTACACGCATTCACTTGATCATGGAAAATAAAGCATAAATCAGAATCAAAATGTAATTTACTCCATTATAAAAATTATCTACCATGGGCTTGTACCTCACAAGAACTAGCCCTAAATCCAATACACTAAAAGGGCTGTGTGATTTTTCTGCTAAAACCCCAATGTATGTTTGTTTTGCTGCATGTAGTAAAAAAGTATTGAACTTGGGAGTCGGAGCCCCCGGGACTTTGCTGACATCTTAAGACACAGCTGGATTGAGATCATTAGTGAAACATATCCCACATCTCAATCATCCTCTGCGTCTCCAACAGAGAGAACACAAACAACTTGACAGCAATTTACAGCAAGGATGAAGCTATCGATGGCGCAATGATAATGGTAATTTAACCTCATTTAATACCTGCTGCTTTTCCCTTTATTTTTCCAGCAGACATTTCAACTTCTTAGAATTTCATTTTACTAATTAGAAAGCAAACTCAAACATAAGTGACTGGTGGTTTTGTTAAAGAGCCATTGTCAAAATGGTTCATTCTTTAGAGCATCTGAACCAAAAACGGTAAAGGAAAAAGTACCATATTTTTCGGACTATAAGACGCACTTTTTTCCTCCAAAATTTTGGAGGAAGACTAGGGGGTGTGTCTTATAGTCCGAATATACTATACTGTTGCTGTGTATGGTGGAGAGTGTGGTGAAAGTGGCAGCGCGGAGCACAGAAGGCAGGAGCCGCACACCAGGATGGGGGCTGAAGGGTGCCGTGCACACCAGGATGAGGGATGAAGGGTGCCGTGCACACCAGGATGAGGGATGAAGGGTGCCGTGCACACCAGGATGAGGGATGAAGGGTGCCGTGCACACCAGGATGAGGGATGGGGGCCACGTATAACAGGAAGGGGGGCCATATATACAAGGATGGGGGGTATTAGTACAGAATTGGGGGACATTACCCCTATAACAGTGTCAGCAGAAGACCCCCTCCCCCACAAAAGTGCATCATGACCACATTTTTTGCTTTATTTATTTTTTTTTCTATTTTTCTCCTCTAAAACCTAGATGCGTCTTATAGTCCGAAAAATACGGTAATCTCTTGAAGGCACTACCATTTTTTGCCTTATGGACTAAGATCTTTTGGAGTTTGCCCTCCCAGCATTCTGGGACCCATACCTTTATTTCAATTTTAAATGTTAGATTTTTGTGCTAGTTGTGCTTCTTCTAGTACGATTTATAGTAGAGAATACAGTGGGTACGGAAAGTATTCAGACCCCTTTAAATTTTTCACTCTGTTTCATTGCAGCCATTTGGTAAATTCTAAAACGTTCATTTTTTCTAATTAAAGTACACTCTGCACCCCATCTTGACTGAAAAAAAACAAATGTAAACATTTTTGGAATTTATTAAAAAAGAAAAACTGAAATATCACATGGTCATAAGTATTCAGACCCTTTGCTCGGTATTGAGTTGAAGCCCCCTTTTGAGCCATGAGTCTTCTTGGGAATGATGCAACAAGTTTTTCACACCTGGATTTGGGGATCCTTGGCCATTCTTCCTTGCAGATCCTCTCCAGTTCCGTCAGGTTGGATGGTGGACGTTGGCGGACAGCCATTTTCGGGTCTCTCCAGAGATGCTCAATTGGGTTTAGGTCAGGGCTCTGGCTGGGCCAGTCAACAATGGTCACAGAGTTGTTCTGAAGCCACTCCTTTGTTATTTTAGCTGTGTGCTTAGGGTTATTGTGTTGTTGGAAGGAAAACCTTCGGCCAAGTCTGAGGTCTAGAGCACTCTGGAAGAGGTTTTCATCCAGGATATCTCTGTACTTGGCCGCATTCAGGTTTCCTTCAATTGAAACCAGTCGTCCTGTCCCTGCAGCTGAAAAACACCACCATAGCATGATGCTGCCACCACCATGTTTCACTGTTGGGATTGTATTGGGCAGGTGATGAGCAGTGCCTGGTTTTCTCCACACATACCGCTTAGAATTATCACCAAAAAGTTGTATCTTCGTCTCATCAGCACAGAAAATCTTATTTCTCATAGTTTGGGAGTCATTCATGTGTTTTTGAGAAAACTACGCGGGCTTTCATATGTCTTGCACAGAGGAGAGGCTTAAGTCGGACCACTCTGCCATAAAGGCTCGACTGGTGAAGGGCTGCAGTGATAGTTGACTTTGTGGAACTTTCATCTCCCTACTGCATCTCTGGAGCTCAGCCACAGTGATCTTGGGGTTCTTCTTTACCTCTCTCACCAAGGCTCTTCTCCCACAATTGCTCAGTTTGGCTCGACGGCCAGGTCTAGGAAGACTTCTGTTGGTCCCAAACGTCTTCCATTTAAGGATTATGGAGGCCACTGTACTCTTAGGAATCTTGAGTAATGCAGAAATTTTTTTTGCAACCTTGGCCAGATGTGTGCCTTGCCACAATTCTGTCTCTGAGCTCCTTGGGGAGTTCCTTTGAGTTCATGATTCTCAGTTGGTCTGACATGCGCTTTGAGGTCTTATATAGACAGGTGTGTGCCTTTCCAAATAAAGTCCTAGCAGTTTAATTAAACACAGCTGGACTCCAATGAAGGAGTAGAACCATCTCAAGGAGGATCACAAGCAAATGGACAGCATGTGACTTAAATATGAGTGTCTGAGCAAAGGGTCTGAATACTTATGACCATGTGATATTTCAGTTTTTATTTTTTAAATCCTTCAGGACCCAGCCTATTTTGACCCTAAAGACCTTGGCATTTTTGTCAATTCTGACCAGTGTCCCTTTACAAAGTAAAAACTCTGGAACACTTCAACGGATCCTAGCAATTCTGAGACTGTTTTTTCGTGACATATTGGGCTTCATGTTAGTATTAAATTTAGGTCGATAATATTTGCATTTATTTGTGAAAAAAATCAAAAATATGGGAAAAATTTTGAAAATTTTGCAATTTTCAAATTTTGAAGTTTTATTCTGCTAAACCAGAGAGTGATGGGACACAAAATAGTTAATAACATTTCCCACATGTCTACTTTACATCAGCACAATTTTGAAAAAAAAAAATTTAAGTTGGAAGTTTGAAGGGTTCAAAGTTCATCAGCAATTTATCTTTTTTCCAGCAAAATTTACAAAACCATTTTTTTTAGTGACCACATCACATTTGAAGTCCCTTTGAGGGGTGTACATGACAGAAAACACCCAAAAGTGACACCATTCCAAAAACTGCACCCCTCAAGCTACTCAAAACTACATTCAAGAAGATTATTAACCCTTCAGGTGCATCACAGGAACTAAAGCAACATGGAAGAAAAAAATGAACATTTTAATTTTTCTAACAAAAATTTTCTTTTAGCCTAAATTTTTTAATTTTCACATGGGTAACAGGATAAAATGCATCCTAAAATTTGTTGGTCAATTTCTCCTGAATACACTGATACCTCATATGTGGTCATAAGCCACTGCTTGGGCACACGGCAGGGCTCAGAAGGGAAGGAGCGCCATTTCACTTTTTGAATGGAAAATTAGCTCCAAAAGTCAAATTGCGCTCCTTCCCTTCTGAGCCCTGCCATGTGCCCAAACAGTGGTTTATGACCACATATGAGGTATCAGTGTACTCATGAGAAATTGACCAACAAATTTTAGGATGCATTTTATCCTGTTACCCAAGTGAAAATTAAAAAATTTAGGCTAAAAGAAAATTTTTGTGAAAAAAAAAAAAAAGTACTTTTTGGTTTTCACAGATCAATTTGTGAAGCACCTGGGGGTTCCAAGTGCTCACTATGCATCTAGATAGGTGCCTTGGGGGGTCTAGTTTCCAAAATGGGGTCACTTGTGGGGGAGCTCCAATGTTTGGGCACACAGGGGCTCTCCAAACAAAATATTTGTTTTTCTTGCCTTATGATTGCTGTGCGGATATAATTAAAAATAAAAATCCCTTTTTTGTAGATTCTATTTTGAGAAACGTGTACGTGTGTGCGTGTGATATAACGGCAGAAGCATGTCTCTGTCCGAAGCCTCGATAGACTGCGCATGCGTGACGCGCAGTCTGGCTCCAGACAGAAGACCCGCATCCAGCCGTTACAGGTAAGATGGCCACTGCTATGGGGCCCGTAAGGGCCCCAAGCAGTGTGGGAACGAGGAGGATAGGTGAGTAAGAGGTTGCGGCGGCAGAGGAGCGGGTTGCGGCAGTGGAGGAGCAGAGCACACTACCACGTGTGCCCGCTGCTAAAGGGACATGAATATTCCCTCTGAGGCCACTCCTATGGGCGTGGAGAAGATGGAATATTCATTCTCTTTAGTAGCGGCCACGGAGGAGCGCTGAGCCCCGGCTCCTGCTGTCCGTGGCCGCTGCTAAAGAGAAAGCATATTCACGCTTCTCCACGCCCATAGTCCCGGCGTGGAGAGGAGTGAATGTGCCGGCAGCAGCTCACCTCGGGATCTGAGAATGCGCGCAGCTCAGATGCCGACATGAGCTGCTGCAGACAGGACGCAGCGCTGGAGCAGAGGTGAGGAAGGAAGGTGAGTATTAGTGTTTATTGGTTTATGTGTGCAGTGATTGGGGGAATGAGGAAGCCACACATTGCCAGGAATGGGGGATTGAGGAGGCCACACATACCAGGAATGGGGGATTGAGGAGGCCACACATACCAGGAATGGGGGATTGAGGGGGCCACACATACCAGGGATTGGGGGATTGTGGAGGCCACACATACCAGGAATGGGGGATTGAGGAGGCCACGCATACCAGGATTGGGGGGTGAGGGGTGCCACGCATACTGGGATTGGGAGTGAGGGATAGGGTGCCATGCATACCAGGATGAGGGATACCATACACACCAGGAATGGGGATGAGGGGAGCCACGCATACCAGAAATGGGGATGAGGGGAGCCACGCATACCGGAAATGGGGATGAGGGGAGCCACGCATACCGGAAATGGGGATGAGGGGAGCCACGCATACCGGAAATGGGGATGAGGGGAGCCACGCATACCGGAAATGGGGATGAGGGGAGCCACGCATACCGGAAATGGGGATGAGGGGAGCCACGCATACCAGAAATGGGGATGAGGGGAGCCACGCATACCGGAAATGGGGATGAGGGGAGCCACGCATACCGGAAATGGGGATGAGGGGAGCCACGCATACCGGAAATGGGGATGAGGGGAGCCACGCATACCGGAAATGGGGATGAGGGGAGCCACGCATACCGGAAATGGGGATGAGGGGAGCCACGCATACCGGAAATGGGGATGAGGGGAGCCACGCATACCGGAAATGGGGATGAGGGGAGCCACGCATACCGGAAATGGGGATGAGGGGAGCCACGCATACCGGAAATGGGGATGAGGGGAGCCACGCATACCGGAAATGGGGATGAGGGGAGCCACGCATACCGGAAATGGGGATGAGGGGAGCCACGCATACCGGAAATGGGGATGAGGGGAGCCACGCATACCGGAAATGGGGATGAGGGGAGCCACGCATACCGGAAATGGGGATGAGGGGAGCCACGCATACCGGAAATGGGGATGAGGGGAGCCACGCATACCGGAAATGGGGATGAGGGGAGCCACGCATACCGGAAATGGGGATGAGGGGAGCCACGCATACCGGAAATGGGGATGAGGGGAGCCACGCATACCGGAAATGGGGATGAGGGGAGCCACGCATACCGGAAATGGGGATGAGGGGAGCCACGCATACCGGAAATGGGGATGAGGGGAGCCACGCATACCGGAAATGGGGATGAGGGGAGCCACGCATACCGGAAATGGGGATGAGGGGAGCCACGCATACCGGAAATGGGGATGAGGGGAGCCACGCATACCGGAAATGGGGATGAGGGGAGCCACGCATACCGGAAATGGGGATGAGGGGAGCCACGCATACCGGAAATGGGGATGAGGGGAGCCACGCATACTGGAAATGGGGATGAGGGGAGCCACGCATACCGGAAATGGGGATGAGGGGAGCCACGCATACCGGAAATGGGGATGAGGGGAGCCACGCATACCGGAAATGGGGATGAGGGGAGCCACGCATACCGGAAATGGGGATGAGGGGAGCCACGCATACCGGAAATGGGGATGAGGGGAGCCACGCATACCGGAAATGGGGATGAGGGGAGCCACGCATACCGGAAATGGGGATGAGGGGAGCCACGCATACCGGAAATGGGGATGAGGGGAGCCACGCATACCGGGATCGGGGATGAGGAGAGCCACGCATACCGGAAATGGGGATGAGGAGAGCCACGCATACCGGGATTGGATGGTGGGGACAGGATAGGGGCAGCACATACCAGCATGGGAGACCATATACCAATAAAAATGCTCGCCACCCGGGCGTAGAACGGGTGGTTCAATAGCTAGTATATATATATGTGTATGTATGTATATATGCGTGTATGTATGCATATATGCGTGTATGTATGCATATATGCGTGTATGTATGCATATATGCGTGTATGTATGCATATATGCGTGTATGTATGCATATATGCGTGTATGTATGTATGCGCGCGTGCGTGCGTGCGTGCGTTCACGTACAGTACAGACCAAAAGTTTGGACACACCTCATTTAAAGATTTTTCTGTATTTTCTTGACTATGAAAATTGTACATTCACACTGAAGGCATCAAAACTATGAATTAACATATGTGGAATTATATACTTAACAAAAAAAGTGTGAAACAACTGAAAATATGTCTTATATTCTAGGTTCTTCAAAGTAGCCACCTTTTGCTTTGATGACTGCTTTGCACACTCTTGGCATTCTCTTGATGAGCTTCAAGAGGTAGTCACCGGAAATGGTCTTCCAACATCCTTGAAGGAGTTCCCAGAGATGCTTAGCACTTGTTGGCCCTTTTGCCTTCACTCTGCGGTCCAGCTCACCCCAAACCATATCGATTGGGTTCAGGTCTGGTGACTGTGGAGGCCAAGTCATCTGGCGTAGCACCCCATCACTCTCCTTCTTGGTCAAATAGCCCTTACACAGCCTGGAGGTGTGTTTGGGGTCACTGTCCTGTTGAAAAATAAATGATGGTCCAACTAAATGCAAACCGGATGGAATAGCATGCCGCTGCAAGATGCTGTGGTAGCCATGCTGGTTCAGTATGCCTTCAATTTTGAATAAATCCCCAACAGTGTCACCAGCAAAGCACCCCTACACCATCACACTTCCTCCTCCATGCTTCACGGTGGGTACCAGGCATGTAGAGTCCATCCGTTCACCTGGTCTGCGTCGCACAAAGACACGGTGGTTGGAACCAAAGATCTCAAATTTGGACTCATCAGACCAAAGCACAGATTTCCACTGGTCTAATGTCCATTCCTTGTGTTCTTTAGCCCAAACAAGTCTCTTCTGCTTGTTGCCTGTCCTTAGCAGTGGTTTCCTAGCAGCTATTTTACCATGAAGGCCTGCTGCACAAAGTCTCCTCTTAACAGTTGTTGTAGAGATGTGTCTGCTGCTAGAACTCTGTGTGGCATTGACCTGGTCTCTAATCTGAGCTTCTGTTAACCTGCGATTTCTGAGGCTGGTGACTCGGATAAACTAATCCTCAGAAGCAGAGGTGACTCTTGGTCTTCCTTTCCTGGGGCGGTCCTCATGTGAGCTAGTTTCTTTGTAGCGCTTGATGGTTTTTGCAACTGCACTGGGGACACTTTCAAAGTTGTCCCAATTTTTCGGACTGACTGACCTTCATTTCTTAAAGTAATGATGGCCACTCGTTTTTCTTTACTTAGCTGCTTTTTTCTTGCCATAATACAATTTTCTAACAGTCTATTCAGTAGGACTATCAGCTGTGTATCCACCTGACTTCTGCACAACACAACTGATGGTCCCACCCCATTTATAAGGCAAGAAATCCCACTTATTAAATCTGACAGGGCACACCTGTGAAGTGAAAACCCATTTCCGGTGACTACCTCTTGAAGCTCATCAAGAGAATGCCAAGAGTGAGCAAAGCAGTCATCAAAGCAAAGGTGGCTACTTTGAAGAACCTAGAATAAAAGACATATTTTCAGTTGTTTCACACTTTTTGTTAAGTATATAATTCCACATGTGTTAATTCATAGTTTTGATGCCTTCAGTGTGAATGTACAATTTTCATAGTCATGAAAATACAGAAAAATCTTTAAATGAGAAGGTGTGTCCAAACTTTTGGTCTGTACTGTATATATATTCACACACACAATGAAGAGTTTTGCAAAATAAAAAACCCACTTTTAAATGCTCTAAAATGAATGTATACACAAAGGTTTCTGATCAAAGAAAGAAAAAAAAAGGTGCCAAAAATTATTCAGCAATAATAAGACCGTATAATACATCCTTCTAAACCAGGGGTCCTCAAACTACGGCCCGCGGGCCACATGCGGCCCGCGGAGGACTTTTATCCGGCCCGCCGGGCTATGAGCGGAGGAGAGGAGAGCAGTGCCATTGCCCGCCCTTTCCCCCGCTTGCTCACGGCCCCAGCAGGCGGATACTTATCTCTCCCAGTGCCTCTGCAGATCCGCTGTCTTCCTGCTCTGCGCTTCCTGTGACGTCTCAGGTCAGAGGGCGCGGTGACGTCTTTACACCGCGCCCTCCCGAGTGCCGTCACAGGCAGCGCAGAGCTGAACAACGCCGCCGCGACGCTGGAGGTCCGGACCAGAGTAGAGCAGCGGCAGCAAGTGAGGTGAGTATTGGTCATTATATGGGGGGTGACATCCTGCAAGGGGCATTATATGGGGGGGTGACATCCTGCAAGGGGCATTATATGGGGGGGAAAGGGACATCCTGCGTGGGGCATTATATGGGGGGGGGTGACATGCTGCATGGGGCATTATATGGGGGGGGGTGACATGCTGCATGGGGCATTATATGGGGGGGGTGACATGCTGCATGGGGCATTATATGGGGGGGGTGACATCCTGCATGGGGCATTATATGGGGGGGGTGACATGCTGCATGGGGCATTATATGGGGGGGGGTGACATGCTGCATGGGGCATTATATGGGGGGGTGACATGCTGCATGGGGCATTATATGGGGGGGGTGACATGCTGCATGGGGCATTATATGGGGGGGGTGACATGCTGCATGGGGCATTATATGGGGGGGTGACATGCTGCATGGGGCATTATATGGGGGGGTGACATGCTGCATTATATGGGGGGGTGACATGCTGCATGGGGCATTATATGGGGGGTGACATGCTGCATGGGGCATTATATGGGGGGTGACATGCTGCATGGGGCATTATATGGGGGGGGTGACATGCTGCATGGGGCATTATATGGGGGGGTGACATGCTTGCATGTGGCACTATATGGGGGGGAGGGTGACATGCTGATGGGGCATTATATGGGGGGGTGACATGCTGCATGGGGCACTATATGGGGGGATGACATGCTGCATGGGGCATTATATGGGGGGGGAGGGTGACATGCTGCATGGGGCATTATATGGGGGGGGAGGGTGACATGCTGCAATGGGGCATCATATGGGGGGGGTGACATGCTGCATGGGGCATCATATGGGGGGGGTGACATGCTGCATGGGGCATCATATGGGGGGGGTGACATGCTGCATGGGGCATCATATGGGGGGGGTGACATGCTGCATGGGGCATTATATGGGGGGGGGGGGGGGACATCCTGCATGGGGCATTATAAAGACGGGGGAGTGATATCTTGCATGGGGGCATTATATGGTGTGAGAAAGGGACATCCTGCATGGGGCATTATATGGGGGGTGGCATCCAGCATGGGGCATTATAAAGGGGGGTTGACGGGGGGACAGCCTGCATGGGGCATTATAAGGGGGAAACATGCTGCCTAATGGGGACCTATGCTGCCTATTGAGTACAGTTACCTACCTATTGAAATACCAGTTGATTTAACTTTACTTGTTCTTCATTTTAAATATTGTATTTGTTCCTGTATTGTTTTTTTACTTCAAAATAAGATATGTGCAGTGTGCATAGGAATTTGTTCATAGTTTTTTTTAAAAAACTATATTCCGGCACTCCAATGGTCTGAAGGACCGTGAACTGGCCCCTGATTAAAAAGATTGAGGACCCCTGTTCTAAACGGACAAAACATTGATTTTTTTTGTTCTTACATTTCAATAGCAAAAACATTATTTATGTATTGAAATGTCCCTACGGCAAACAAGCCGACAGATGAACATTAAGATTAACAGAACATCGATCAGCAATCAAGTCACATGAACAGAAAATTACATGCAGAATAACGAGCAGATCTAATTTGATGCAGGTGTTCGTTATGGAAATTTACAGGGTGATTCCATAATTTTTCCTCAGAATTGAGTGATTCCATAATTTTTTCCCTCTGCTTGGACTGAAAAAAATTACCCTTACTGAGTACCACATTTTTTTATCTTGATCACTTTTAGTGTTTCTTAAAGCCATAAAGTTGCCATTTGAAATGACTTTAATGTTGTTGGAAAAAAAAGCAGATCACAGACATGGCACAAAACTAAACAACTGAATGAACATCCTCCGAGCCCGGTGATTCCATAATTTTTGCCAGGGGTTGTACTCATTGCCCACTGGAAGCTTCTGTTTACATCTTTGTCAGTAGGATTTCACCCCATATACGATGTATGTATGTATGCAACCCTTTCAAAGACAAGTCCAGCAATACCTTTACATGGCCGGTCCCTTCCTCAGTTATTGAGAAATAAGCCTCATTTGCATATAAATTCAAATGCTAAAGAGCTATTAAAGATCTGAAGCCTCTGTCACTCCAGCTGTATTCCCTGACAAGCGCCACCTCTTGCTATTTGACGGATTACTCCTTTGTCTGAAATCACAGAGCATAGAGGCTGTCACAGTCAAGCAAGAGACGGCAGCGCTGGGGTGTGGAATAGAGCTGGAGTGACGGAGGCTTCAGTTCCTCCATAGCTCTTCAGTTGCATATCAATTCAAGCACTGATTTCTTAATAATGGCGGAACAGACTGGCCATGTAGAGGCATTGCTGGACTTGCCTTTTGAAAGAGCTACATGAACATGTAGTTTGGGGGTGAAATCTTGCTGACAAGATTCCCTTAATGATCCAATTCTTCCCTTTCTCACCATTCAAGAACAAATCATAAATGTTTGACTAAATTTACGTTGTTAACTCATCCACAAAATCCGAATGACTACATGTACCCACTGTCCCCAATAATCAATGATCTATTTGAATATGTAAAATATCACAAACGGCACGGTACTCACCAGAGGAGATGTTAATGATTTCATTCACAATCGCATTTTGAGCCTCCTCATACTCTTCCTGTGTCTAATATACTCCTCGTTGTAA